>NW_025421998.1:56959166-57665000 GCF_011764305.1 Mustela putorius furo
GTTGCAAGAGAACCTTCCAGGGTTCCATGCAGCCAGGCAGACCCTCCTTATTTTAAAAGTGAAAGATTAAAAATATTTGGTTAGTATAATGAAACCCAGCAAGTATTAAGTAAAAGTGTTTATTTAGATTCCCCAATGGGTTGGCTCCTAAATAAAACACAAAATTGGACCAAGATGTCTCCACAAAATGCAGCCACTTCGCTGACTAGTTCATGAAATAAGACAAGAAGAGACTTATACGTTGTTCCAAGTAAAGATAACAGATGCGGACCCTTTTTAGACTTAAACTCATATGTCCTATTATTAAGAGCATTAATAGAAATGTTCCCTAAATGTTTATAAGGTGTTTACTCAGTTTCCATACTGAAAATCAAGGCATCTTGGTACTGAAAATATTTCATGCCCAACAATCATACAAAACGACTACTTCTTCAGTTTATAGCCTCTCTTAATCTCTTTGTGGAAATCTCCAGACCTCAACTACATTCCTTGAAATTTTACAGGGCACCAGAGGAACAGAAATCAGGTCAAAATGAATATGTGTATTCAGAAACGCACTGAGATTTTTCCAACTTTTCAGGTTCCTCATACAAATTAATCTTCTCTAGGGCCCTGGTGGTCTCTGAATCACTGCTTCCCTCCCCCATCTTGCAGCACCCCCATGGTATTCTCTTGATAGGAATAACTGCCAGATCATTAGGGAAGAAGAAGTTTATTGAATCAAATCGGGGGGGGGGGCATCTGCACAAGGTCAAGAGCAGGTACCACCAGCTTTACATAATTTTTGCATCTGCACTGATTTGATTTAAGGCTAGAACTGGAATTTATTGGTGAGCATCACATTATGAAAAGTGGTTTATACCATATTGTCTCATATTTATTATGATTCAGTCAAAAGTAAATTGTACACATGCCATCTGCTGTGAGCTGATACAATAGAAAGGAAAAATGGCTCTTGAAAAGCACATTTGTTCTCCTTTCCATTGTCTTTAATGGTTTACTTTGGTGGAAGAGAAATCGCTTTAATGTTAAAACTGTCTTTTCCTGTGGCACTGATTACCAAATGAAAATCATCAGAACAAAACAAAAACAGAAAAGAGAAAGAAAAAGGAAGTTGAATCTGATGTATTAAGATAGTGGTAAAAGAGAAGAATAGAGTTGTTTGAGCAAAATATGTGATATGGAGAAATTGTTTAGGATCCTCCCCACCCCCCGCCAAAAAAAATGAGTAGAAATGCTGGATAAAACATTCTAGAATTTCAAGTTCCTAACAACAACAACAAAGTTATTCACTTCCTGTTCCAGATTCAGATTGTATCTCTATCAGGAGTGGGCGACATTTCAAAAATGACCTGAGTGGCTTGTCCCCATGTAACCAGCATCCTCAGGGAGGGAAGGGAATGGGCGCCTACCCCACTCTCCAGCAAGGTGACAATGAAAAGCAACTGAAAGACCTCCGAAATCTTCCCTGGGTTCCTTTGTAGAAGGCAAATCGGGCATTATTTATTTTTCTATACCAGTGTTGCCGTTTTTCCGCAGAAATTTGAAAGTCCCTGGTCGATAGATTTGAGAATCCGTAACTCACTCCCCAAGCTGACAGGAACATCAGGATCTCCTCTCAGACTACAACCAGTTCCCAGATTCTAGCTTATTCCTCCATTAACATGCTCTTTGTCGTGGTGGTAATTTAGTCAAGTGAAATCAAATGCTGAATGCATAAAGTTTACTTCTGAGTCCACTGCTACTGTGAACAAGTTGAAGACTCATGGTCAGAGGCATCCCTAGGAGCTGCGTCAGAGATAGGGCAATGAGTACAGTTTGGCCGTTCCTTCACCCAATTTTTTTTATAGAGGCCCCTCTTGAGTTCACAGACACACTAGATGCTTCTAGTTGGGTTTTGCTTTCTTTTCTCTGCTTCTTACCATTCACCATGTGGTTCATTATCTTAAACGGTCTTTTTTCAAATGTATGGGGGTGAAATGATACAATGTCTGAGATTTGCCTCAAAATATTCCCAGGCATGGGGGAAATCAAGGAGCTGTAAGTGAAATAAGATTGGCTCTGAGGTGGTAATTTTGGAGCCTGGGTGATGGGTACAAAGGCTGAGTATTATATTCAAAAGTTCCCATAACAAAAGATATTTAAATGCTATTGTTAGGAAATGGTGTTGTTGTTTGGGGTTTGGTTGTTGCCTCCCTTTCCTGCTGGAGAACTGACCTGCTGTTGGACACCTACGCTAAAGTCTGGTCCACTCTGATGGCTGTAGCTCAGTGGCCCTTTGCAAACAGAGTCAGGGTACAGAGGCTTCATTTTAGATGCTGCTACTGATCTGTGAGCCAAAGCCAGCACTAAGTCCTATAAAACCCATACTGTAGGAGTCCCTTCGAGGCAAAATTCCATCTATTGCTTATAGAAGACCACTTGGAGAGAGCCCTCGGCCTGTCCACCCCACACCAGCAAGTGACTCATAGAGGATGACCTGGTGGAGGAGGAGAGGCTCAGGTCCATGGAGAGAGGGAGAGAAGGGGGAGGGGGAGGGAGGGGCAGGAGGGACGCCTAGCTCTCAAGGGAATTCTTCCTTTCAGCTCAAAAATGGAAAGTTCAGTCTATGCTGGTATCTGTCAGGCATCTGGCAATCAACGGGTTAACTAGGGCTCTTATAACATAAAACACTGAGGATGGAAGCCCTGAGAACTGGAGAGCCAAAAAAATGGAAGTATCTGGCAAATATATCTTGAATTAAAACGAATCTTACTTTATTTCTTTTCTCTTCCCCAACACTCCCAATAGACATTCTTAGTTGAAGGATCTCCAAGATCTTGATTTTCAAAATTAATCCCCTCTGGATCTGTTACTAAAGTACGGAAAGTGCAATTATTCCAGAACAATCTGCTTTTCCAGGCTCTTGAGACTAGAACATCCGTATGTTCTCAAGGCAGCTCAGCTCTTTGTAGACAAGCCTCAGAAAAATAGATCTATAATTGGAAAGTAACTCGGTGCTCTTCTGGGACTTTGGTCCTTTGTATCTCAAATGTTTTATCTCTAGTGTTGATACAAAAACCTGTGCCATTTATTAAAAAAATATATAGCCACTAGCAAATGATATCCTTATAAAGGTTAATGTCATAGCTGTTAGATGAACACATAGGTGTTCATCATCTCAAGAGTGATCTCCAATTTTTTTTAATCATCCACCCCATCATTGAAAAAAATGTAGGACACCTACCTAATATTTTCATCTTTGTTTACCAATAAGTTATCACCTTAGAATAATAGGAAAATAGGAACAAAGCAGTCTAGAACAGTAACTTGTGCCCCCTTTCAAGCACTTTACATACGTTCACACTTCTGATCTTCACAACAACCGGAACAGGAGGGTAGTATTTTTTTCATTTTGCCAATGAGGAAGCTAAGGAACCAAGAGAGCAAGGAATTTACCCAAAGGAAAACAACTGGGAAGTGTCAGAGCTGGGATTTGAACCCTGGTCATCTGGTTCTAAAGTTCATCTCTCAGCTAGTAAGTTAGTACAGGAAGGACAGGCTAGACCTCAGGAGGCAGAGTTGAGGAACTGCCAAAGGATAAGATCTTTAAAACTGAAATCAGAGTTCTCACCATCTTCTTCCAGCCTCCCCCGACACTGTCATCTTGCCCACTCCTGGGGAATTCCTTCCATCACAATAAAATAAAATGGAGACCAGCAGACAAAATCATTCAAACACTAAATGTAACTTACTTAATGTAAGAGAAACTTGGGTTCTTTCTTTTTTTTTTTTTTAAGATTTTATTTATTTATTTGACAGAGAGATCACAAGCAGGCAGAAAGGCAGGCAGAGAGAGAGAGAGAAGGAAGCAGGCTCCCCACTGAACAGAGAGCCCGATGCAGGGCTCGATCCCAGGACCCCAGGACCATGACCCGAGCCGAAAGCAGAGGCTTTAACCCACTGAGCCACCCAGGTGCCCCGAGAAACTTGGGTTATTTCTTGTAAATGCCTCTGATAATAAAACAAAAATAAAACCAAAAACTCAAACTCATCTTCCTAAAATGGTATAAGATGGTCACTTTTCACCAACCCCACACCATCTGAAAACTCTGGCTGTGATAAGAAATCATTGTCAAGTTCAATGACGTCCTCCTCGTCACGTCCTAAGCCATCTGTAACATGGATCTGGGCTCTGAATCAGGTTTGGATTTGAAGATTCCCAGTTCGTGAACTGTACTTCTTGTGCAAAATAAGCTCTTACTAAATACTAGCTTACTGACCTGGTTTTAATTTTTATTATTTCTGGAATTTTTGACACTACCCTTCCCACCCAATTGGAAACCATTGACCTAAAAGTTACTCCTTTGGAAGCTGGCAGAAAGCCCTCTGGGAGGGTTTGGGGGTTATGGATTCTGTAGATTACACACAGGGTTCAGTGCAACAGGATGATTCCAGACCTTTAACAAAATAAATACGTTATTCCATCATAATTGATGGTCCAACATTCTCACTGTCTTCCTAGCTACATTACTGGGTCCTATGGCACTCCACTTATATTATCATTTGGTCTCTGAAGAGCTTTGTCTTGTATTGTCAGAGAAAAACCAACCAACTAAACAGGTGCTGAAGCATAAAGTGAAAATTCAGAATTCTATCTTAGAATCACAGGAGAGAGCTCAAGAGATTGCCAGCACTAGGCCACTTCTCTGGCTTCATGAAGCACCATACATTTCTACCTCCTATGGGCATGAAATATATTGACCAACTAGAAATGCTGGCTAGCCAAGGAAAGCATTCCCACGGCATAGGTCTTCCATTTCCTTTCTCCACAATAATCAAAGTCAACACCCAGGGGGTCTAGGGAGAGTTAAAAGTAGAGATAAACTAGACTTCTTAAATACCCAACCCAAGGCAAAATGAAAGGGTGATAATCTGGTGAACTGGACAAGTCAGGCGAGGTTGTAGGCATCACAAATGTTCCTGTTGCCATCTCCTAGGAGATGAGAATGATAACTGGACTTTCCTAAGTGCCTCCTACATCCAGACATTTCACTTTACATCCTATCATCTCAAGCAGCTTGAAATAAGGAAACTGAGGCATGAACCAGACTCACATTAGGCCTCATACTTCTGCAAGGCCCTATATAATGGGGTCCCTGCAACTCCACCCCCATTGTTCTTTGCCTGGTGCCAGCTGCACTTTACCTTCTGCTGCTCCTCTAGCATGCTAAGCAAGCACCTTCCTCAGGACATTTGCACCTGCCACCTCTTCGATCTGGAATATAAATCCTTAGAAATCCACCAGCTCGATTTCTGGCTCCATTCGGATCCCTGCTAAGCATCACCTCCTTGAAAGACTCTTTCCCGACCTCTCTGTTAATGAGAGGACCTCACTCTACATTCCGTATTTGCTTTATTTTTTCTTTCAAAGCCTGAATCATATTATTCCTATATATCTGATCACGGGATTCCCACCTCCGGGGGAAAAAAGGAAACCATAAAGTTAGAGACAATCTCCAGGGTGTCCTGCCATGTACCTTGAACGCCCACGGGGCTACCTTCTGGGTTTGAGCATTCAGTAAACACCTTCCAAACACAAATCCTCCCGATTCCAAAAGCGCCCCTCGCTTGCACCTTCTCGAGAACCATCCCTGCGGCTGATTCCCGGGGCTCACTGCCCGAGAAAGCTAGTCCCACCCACGCCCCCAGGTCTTCCTCCTTCAGACAGGCCACGGCCTGTCTGGAACCAGCGTCACGACCCGGGCCCCGCACAGCACCGCCCGGCCCTCTGCTCCGCTTACCGCCGGCTGCGTGGGCAGGCCCCGGGTTCCCTCCCAGGGGCGCCACCTCCTCTCCCCCCCTGCTCTGGGGCCCGGTTTCTCCTCTCGGAAGCCATCTGCGCAACGCTGGGTGAGCAGACACCCACGGAAAACGCCAGGAACATTCCAGACACACAGCAGGCAGACGCAGCCATGTCAGCATGGAATGTCACGGCCGAGGCCAAGAAAATGAAAAACTGCCCAGCGTCAGTACCCCCAGAAAATTCCAGAAATCCGGTCGAGCCAAAGCCGGCCTTTAAAAGGCGGTGAACGTGAAATCAAATCCTCTGTTCAGGGTGGGAAGGTCCCTGGGGGCGAGAGTGCGCCCCCTGTCTTCCACCTGCGGGATCTGTACACGTATCCTCTAGAGTTTTCACTTACAAGCAGGGAAGGGACACGCTTTAACAAACAGGAACACTGGGGCACCTGGGTGGCTCGGTGGGTTAAGCTGCTGCCTTCAGCTCAGGTCATGATCTTGGGGTCCCGGGATCGAGTCCTGCATTGGGCTTTCTGCTCGGCAGAGAGCCTGCTTCCTCCTCTCTCTCTCTCTCTGCCTGTTTGTGATCTTTGTCTGTCAAATAAATAAATAAAATCTTTAAAAAAAAGAAATTTTTTTCAAAAAAAAAAAAAACCAGGAACACTGACCTGAGAAGAGGCTCCATTGCGACTGAGTCGTTAGTCTTTGTGATTCTGGAGAGACTGAGGAACTTCAAAGGGCAGGTTTAAAGAAGGAGAGGTGATAAAACTCGGTTGGGAGCAACTTCCTTCTGCGGAAGGGGTTTCACCTGAAATCTTGCGAGCGGACAAGGCCTCCTTCCTGCCCGGCGGCTCCGCGCCCCGAGGGCCATTCGCAGGACGGAAGGGACATTCCAGAACGTTCTTCATGGGCCCTGACACGTGCGCTGCTCCTGCCCTCGCTCGGCTCGTGGCTCCCCGCCACCCGAAGGGAGGAGCGCGGGCTCTGTGCCCCCCATTTCCAGCAGCACCAGCAGTCCTTGCCCGCGCGCTCCCTCTGCGTCTCGCGACAGGCGGACCCAGGGAGGCGGGGCGGTGGGACCGCGAGACTCTCACGGTGCGGGGGTCCCGGGCTTCCACCCTGCGGTCCTGTCCGACCTCAACATTCGTTACTCCACAAAGACTTAAGCAGCAAAAGACAGCAGCCTCTGTAAATAAAGATGAAATGCTTCCACGAAGGGATCCACAAAACGTGGTAGACCCCACCCAACGGAACACTATTCACCCATAAAAAGGAACGGACGGCTGACACATGCGACATCATGGATGGACCTGGAGAACATGGATGCTCGGAGAAAGAAGCTGATCGCTTAAGGCCACATTTTCTCTGACTCCTTTCATGGGAAATGTCCAGAATAGGCAAATCTGTGAGAGACAGAAGGTAGCCTGGGGCCAGGGAGCCGGGAAGATGGGGAGATGGGGAGTGATAGTTAAAGAATGTGGGGTTTCCTTTTGAGGGGATGAAAGTATTCTAAAATCGTGGGGGGTCGTTTGCACTTCTCTGGGAATATGCTAAAAAGCATGGAATTGCATACTTTAAATGGGTGAATTGTTTGGCACACAAACTGTATCTCAGTAAAACTTTTATTTTTTTAAAATCAAAATGAAACAAAGGCAATACCTAATGCACACGTGCCCCAAACTGTCCCACGTCAATCATATATCCCTTATTGTTTGAAGATTAAGGATTAGTACATGAAATCAACTTTTAGTGCATTGCATTACACATTTTTAAACAACAAAATAAAGACAATGGAATTATCCTAAAATATCAGGTTACAAGCACAGAGTAAAAGCAAAGTTTCATCTCGTAAATCTGTAATCTTCACTGGGTGAGTATGCATGGGGTCACAATGTGCTATTTCAAAGACTTGTGACATGTTTTATGGAGACTCCTCAGGTAACCTACTTGCTCCACACTTCCGATCACAGCGATTGTGTTGCACAACCCTCAACAGTTCAAGGTTTGCCTCTTGACTCACCCATATCCAGATTCAGAGCTTTCATCCGACATTCCTTGCATTGCCTCCAGAAGTGTGACACTTGACATATGCGTCTGTGAAACAACAAGCCAGATTTTGCCGTCAGAATTAATGACAGCAATGTTTTAGTCTCCCACACAGCCTCTCTGTCCGTCTCTCTCCCAGCATGCCAGGGAGGTTGCCCTCCTCTATATGAAATTCAGGCTCGCTGATCACATGGGGTTCCACACCTCAGAACTGAGCAAATCCTAGCCTCAAAACCAGGTTGCTCCTAGGAAGTCCCTGCTTTCTATTCATCCTTTCATTTACTGAGTCACTAAATGTCTCTTGAGTGCTGGCTGTGGCCAGGAATATGGGATATACAATCGTGAACAAAATAGGCATGGTCATCACCCTCCCAAAGCCCTCAGCCTTATTAGATGTCAGAGTCTAGTTGTCAGAAGAGAGATATGGTCTCAAGTTCTTCTTTGACCTGACTATCAGTTGCTGTGGGACCTTTGACAAACAACTCCACTCTACCACTCTGAGCTTTGTTTGCTCAGAAGCTGGATTTTCTTGGCCCACTGAGAATCACAGGATTTTAGAGCTGGAAAGTTCCTTAAGGAACAACTCCCCCATTTCACATGAGTGAACAGGGCCCCAGAGGGGACACCCTTGCCTACGGACACATGACCAGCCAGAAGCATGTCTTCCAGCACCCACCAACCCCCACTACCACCCCATAGTGAAGTTGAATGTGGCCTATTCTTGGTGAAGGACAGAGAGGCTTTCGAAGGAAGCACCTTACATCCTGGACTTTCAGAGAAACAGAAGTGCAAAATGTTCAAGCTGCCTCTAACGCCCAAGAGCCAAAGCCGTATCTGTATCTGACAGGAGGGTTTTCAACAACCCGCCAGCCTGAGAATGAGAGCAGCAGGGGCCCCAGTTACGGGAACATTCCCCTCCAACCACCTAATAAATCCCCTTTTTCCTTTTGAAGTTTAAGTACTCCCTCGTTTAGTGCTCTTCTGATACCCAGGACCCCCTTTGGAAACAGTGGCCATGTTCCCAGGGCCTGGGCACTTAGCTTGTTTGGGTGGCTGGTTGTTTGGGTGATGGGCGGGTGATTTTTTCCCTCCCTCTAGCCTCTTAAAAATCCAGCCTGCATGCTAGGAGCTCTTGGTCTAGCTTCCCCAGACCCCAGCAGTTTCCCTAGAAGTCTGTCCCATTAAACATGAAATCCACAGAACACACACAAAGCTACTTTTTCTCTCCCCTAATAAATCAGGCAAATTACCTCCTTTGTTTTTAAGACCATTTCAAGTTCACTTTTACCATTCTTAGTTAAGATATTATTTATGTTGTAATTTAATCAAGATTTAATCCACTTTTCAGCACACAGTCATATCACAATAGCCCTGAATTTTTCGCTTCTATTACTAAAGTTGAGGAGAATGGTAGTTTTCCTCAGACACGACAGTGATCATTTCCAGATTGTGTATGTCTCTCTAGCATTTTAACCCACCTGAGTTTATAAGGGCCACCAAAATAAATCACAGTTTGGTCTGTAAAGGATTGAACTGAGTTAATATATGCCGAAAGAGATCTATGTTTATCTCCACTTTCTAGAAATGTAAGAGTCTTTGGCAAGTATGTTTATATACAGCAGAAACCATGTGAATCTCCTGGTAAATGTTTGCCTTCACACTACTGAAGTATATTGTACACCAGATGGTTTGGTCAAAACAAAATTATGCGTACACGCGCACTCAACCACCTACACACACACACATACACATACACACACATGTTTGAACACCATGCCTCCCCATTTTTTTGAAATTTTTTTCTCCTTTCATGCATGAGAAAGAATGTAGAAATACTTGGAATAATGACCAATATGTTCTGTGTTTACTGCTGCTTTCCCTCACTGGAGATTAACTCATAAAACTTTACTCCAAATTAAACAAACTCAGGCTCTCCTTACAGCCAGTCAAAAGCTACCACTTACACCAAAGGAAATTTTGACTTCCATCTCTGGGAAGTTAAATGGCCACAACTATGGAAAGATAACAGGGTCTCTTTTTCTCCCCATGTTCTGCTAATCCTCAGAGGTGACAAAATGCTCTTCTGGACGTTGGCACCCACAGCACTTCATCTGGAATAAGAATGGAAGCTACGAGAATCACAGATAGACTCTATTTTAAAACATGAACATTTTGCCTACTGTCTTAAAAAATTATCTGATTGCTCCAGGGGCACCTGGGTGGTTCAGTGGGTTAGGCCTCTGCCTTTAGCTCAGATAATGATCTCAGGGTCCTGGGATCGAGCACTGCATAGGGCTCTCTGCTCGGCAGGGAGCCTGCTTCCTCCTCTCTCTCTGCCTGCTGCTCTGCCTACTTGTGATCTCTCTCTCCATCAAATAAATAAATAAAATCTTTTTAAAATATCATGATTGCTCCAATAACACTTATTATTCAGAGACTTCAGAGAGTCAAAAATTTTCCCAGCAGGTGGGCAAGAAATCACCTTTGACAGCAGCATAGATATTCCAAAGAAAATCATGTCTAGATTTAGGAACTCTCACCATCCCGTCTTTTTGGCCATGATTTCTCTGGGGATAATTAGGTGTTGTCTTTGAAGAACTCAAACGAGAGACTGTCTACAACCATCTAGTACTGTGCTTAAAGCATTGTAAATTCTCAGTGGAGGCAAATTCTATCGGAATCCCAGACTTGAAACTGTAATCCAATGACGCATGTCAAAAGACCTTGAGAAAGGAAACAAAAATCTCAAGGTCACGTCACTCCAGCCCCGACCTCAGCAGTCTATTTGTCTTCCTCTCCACAGCGCTTGGGTTTCATGGCCTCCAGCCCCCCAGACAACAACATTTTTACCTGGAAGAAGCTTAGAGAGGGTTTTAATTTTAGAGGGGCATTTATAAAGATCATTTGATGCAAGCCCCCTGCTTCCTACTCCTCAAGGTCTGCTTACTTTCAAACGTGCCCGCCTGGAGCCATGGGTGTGTTTTTGTGTGGTCCAGTTCCCGTTTTATGGATGGTTCCTGTACTCTGCGATCCCTGGAATACTTCAGTTACGAAAATTACCATGTGCTGGGTCCTTTCGGGTTGACAAGACTGCTTTCCTTTCTCTCTAAGCTGGGCCGTGTTTGTTTACATAGGAAATGTACTCTTTCTGAACATTCAGCCTGTTTCAACATCCACTTAGATAGCCCCATTAAAAATCGGAGGTTAAGAAAATTAAGAAGGGAGGCAAGAGAAGGACAAAGAAAATACATCCTTAGATGCTAACTGAGAATTTGGTTCGGAGCAAAATTAGAAAATCAGAGGGTGTTTTCTTTTCATGGATGAGACAATGCCCTACTTGTTCTCGGAGGCAAAGAGGACTACCCCACCTCGGATCACTGGTGACTTTGTGCAAAGTGATTTTCCTGTCTAAGCCCTGTGCTTTCTTATATGTTATCTTTTCAAAGGCAGATTAGATAAACCTGTGTCCCCAGACTATATCCTATTTGTTTGAATAGGAAATGCTAATATTTTCCTACATGTTTTGCTGGGTGTCAGTGGTAACTCAGGCTGGTAGTTAAGACAGGCCCCTTTCAGCTCTGGGAATTTCACTGGCTGTCTTCCAGGAGCCAGAAGGTTCATGGTGATTTTGAACAATGATCTCCACAGCTCTAAGAATTATCTGTATTATTTAACAAGGGGAAAGGAATTTAGGTTTACCTTTTCTATATGTAGTTAAAATATCTTTAAAAATATCTTTAAATGTGCCATTTCATGAGGGTTTCTCTTCTTAATTTCTCTTTTTACCTCCACTCCCATGTGACTTCTGCTTTCCACCCAGCCCACTGCCAAACCAACTTTCCAAACTCCCCACAACCTCTACTTAAAGACTTATGCTTGAGTAATTGTTCCCCCCAGGATCCGTTTCTACACTCTCATTGGTCTAAGGCGATGCCTGTCACAGCATAGCCCTGCCCCTTCCCAGAAGTCCCTGTTTGTGTTCAGTCCCCTGTAGTTGACAGGGAAGGAAGCAGGAATGGTAGCAGAAGCACGTTCCTAAGACAACAGATTCTCCATGCGGACAGCTCTGTGCTAGGATACAACATCTGTGTCCTCCATAGCCACACTGGCCCATCCAACATATTTTCTGTAGTTTTCAGAGTGCAGATCTTTCACCTCCCTGGTTAAGTTCATTCCTAGACATTTTCCTAGACATTCCTAGACAATTTCTCCTTCTGCTACTTCGTTATTAGTGTGTAGAAACGCAACTGGTGTCTGTGTATTAATTTTGTACCCTGCAACTTTACTGAATTTATTTATCAGTTCTAGCAGTTTTTTCTCTGGAGTCTTCAGGGTTTTCTGTAGATAGTATCATGTCCTCTAGGACCAGTAAAAGTGTTACATCCAACATTTTTAAGAGTGAAGCTTCTCATTGGCATCCCGAACTCCATTTTTCAATACCTTCTTTTGGAGAAGTGCCACCTCCCTTCCGCCAATGAGAACTTACTTCTAGAGAATCTAGCATAAAGCATTTCTATCTTAATGTCAACTTATGTTTGCGTGTTCCCTCTCTCCAGGGAACTCAGATTCTGAACCCCATGTCTAATTAAAGAATGAAGATTGGTTCCCTCTTGATCATGGGCCAGCCATGTGCTCAGATGGCCGAGGTAAAATACTGGAGGCAATAAGACACATTCACTGTCACCAAGGCAAACACACCACATAAGTGGCTTGCTGCTCAGCCAGAACAACTGAGGCCTCTCCTAAAAACCTTACCATGTCTGCTTAAACCCAAAGCTTCAAACCTGAGAACCTTCCAGGCTAAATGGTAACATTTACCATTAATGGTACTTAATGGTACCTCTCCTCTCCTGCCACTTTTTATTCAAAACCAATATCCTGAGCTGTATACCTGGCAGATACACAAATGAGTAGCCTTTATGCCCACTATTAACTAAAGTGCAAAACAGCAGTGAGCAGAGTTGGGCTAACTGTGCCACTCTGGGGCCTAACCCTTAGTGCCCTTCCAAGACCAGGAAGAGCACCTAACAATTTTATATTTGTGATTCTATATTCTTTTTAAAGAGGGTCCCCAAATTAGATAAGCTTCAGGCCTCAGAAGACCTAGATTCACCCTGTCATGGACTGAATTGTATTCCCCCAGAATTCATATGTGGAAGCTCCAAACCCCAGTGTGACTACATTTGGACAGAGGGCCTTTACAGAGGTAATCAATGTTAAGTGAGTCCTCAGAGTGGGGCCCTCATCCAATATGACTTATGTCCTTCTAAAAAAAGGAAGAGCCAGCAGGAATGTGCACAGACAGAGAAAAGGTCACTGGAAGACACAGCAAGAAGGTGGGCGTCTGCCAAGTCTAGGAAAGAGGCCTCAGAGAAACCCAACATGCCAATATCTTGATCTTGGACTTCTCGCTCCTAACCTGTGAGGACATAAATTTTTGTTGTTTAAGCCAGCCACGGTGTGGCAATCTAGTATGGCCACCCTAGAAGACAAACACCCGTGGAAGTTAGGAACCATTTTTTAGCTTTTAACTAGCAAAATCTATTAATAATAACATTCAGTGCCAACAGAAGTGTGGCAAAACAGGTAATCTTGTGAATAATCAAACATACATTGCTGACAGCGCATGATTCAACACAACTTTTGGAAAAGCAAGCTTGAAATAAATATTAAGTGACATAAAAATACTCATTCTCATTGACCTAGTAATTCCTCTTCTGGGAATCTATCCTAACCAAATAACTCAAAAGAGTTTTAGAAAATATATATACAAAGAGAAGTATTAAAGTATTATTTACAATACTTGCCCATAAATAGAAGATCCTCCTCCCCATAAATCACAAATGGTGTGGCCCTTGGACTTCTGCCAGACTTTTGCAGATTCCCAAATGTGATCATACACTGGATATGAAATTGTGGTAGTTCACTTGCAAACAATATTTTTTTCTATTCCAGTATGCATTGCCTCTTTCCAATATGATACTATTTCTCTGTCCATCAAAGGTAAAGTCTATTAATGGACTTTGATTTGGGATTGGCCATACGGCTTGCTTTCTCCTATGGAACATTATTAGCAAATAGGATGCAAGCACATTGAGAAATGACTGAGAAGTACTTGCATATAGATTTTGCTTTCTCTTTCCGCGCTTAAAATCATGGGACCACCAGCATTTGAATCTAGACAGATCATGTGCTGAAAAGGCCAAGCCCCTCACTCTGGCCAACACCCCGCCAACTCCAGATACATGAGTAACTGAGTGACTCCTAGGTCCCCCAGCTCCAGCCAGCCACCCCAGGCCAGAATTCTCCCAGCATTTTCAGCCAACCTTAGCATCATGAGCTAAATAATAAAATGTTTGTTGTTTTAAGCATTTTCCTCAGTGGTTTGTTATGCAGCAAAAACGAATATAGTAATTTCCCATAAAACACATATGGGACAAACAGAAAATAGAAAAACTACATTAATACCCTCATATTGGGCAATCAGTTCACAGACTGACTGGCTAGCTTCTGGACTCTGATCTTATGATTCAAATTCCCCCAAACGCTTTGATACTTTTGTAACTAATTGTTACATGCCTTGGGCCTTTGGAATTGCTTGCAAATGGCTGAAATCTTGAATGATGACTCTGCAAATGCCCATGGTCTAGTTTACTACAAAATTGGAAGTGATATAAATGCTCTGTTACTTGTTTTCCCTCAATTAAGTCATTTAAAATTATGGCTATGAAGACAGTATAGAAACGTGGGAAATGTTTTTGTGCAATATTAAATGAAAAGAATAAGATACAAATTTGTCCTTAAATTATGATGACCAATATGTAAAGAAAAAAAGATAAATAGTTATGCTGAGGGAAAAGACTATAAAGAATTATACCAAAATGCATTAGAGGCTGCTTAAAGGTATTATCTTAGGAGAAATTTTTTGTCTTTTCTATGTTTTCTATAAGATAATTCTATTACCTTCATAATTAAAAAAATAAATATACAATAATTTTTTAAAAATTGAAATCTGATTAGGGGTCGAACTCATCTGTTTGCTTTATAATTTTTAACCTTGCTAGCATATAAACTCTCTTGGCCGGTTTAAAATTGTAATATCCTAGAAGATGAAAATGACTATAGTTTTCTGATTTATTTGGATCTTATAATATTGTGCTGGAGTTTTGCATAAATCTGTTTAAACGCAATTTAAACTACCTTTGGAGACCAGGATGAGCCTAACCTCACTAAATTATAAATTGTTGAAACCTCCTGGCTGAGGCCCAGTTTGATTCAGATCTGAGCTGAGTGCAAAGGCAAAAATCATGTTGCCACATTCTGAGGCCACAGCCGCACTGAAAAAATGGCTCCCAACCCAGTTATCTAGGCTGGAATGGGTAGAACTTAGTTGTTCTCCAAAGAAAAAGCCTAAAGCTTCTGCTAACTAGTATGTATTTATACCCGCAGCCAGAAAAGACTTTTGAAAGAAAAGGTAATAAAATCAGATGGTCTAAGTGTGTTTCTGTGCCCTCCCCCCATTGGACAATCTCTTTACGGAGCAGCTCCTTTGAATTCAGACCTCCGCAAATTCCCGCTTTTTGAGCCAGTCTTCCCTCATCTCACATCCAATCATCTCTCAATGTGTCCAAATGAGTGAAAACGTGAACTTCGTTTCCAAGAAATGTTCTTGTGAAACTGAAACAGAAAAGACTCTGGTCAGTTTGTACTCCAGCCTCCCCCAGACGATCACTGTGGATTTCCCACATCACTCACTCAGTCAGCTAAACATAAATTCTTACTAGAACCATGTCAGTCCCCATTAATAAACATAGTTCCAACATACAAATTCAATCACATTATGAAATCTCATATGTCAAATGGCAAAACTGTAACACAGAAAGTTTATGTAATTAGAATATTAAACAACTGTCACTCAACTGTAATACTTTCAATCCCACAACAGCAAATGGTCCCATTAATATGGAAAGGAGCAAGACTCGGTCAGCGTTATTGCTTTATCCATCAGCCACCCATGGAGGGGTTCTAAGAGCTGAACTCGATTCCAGGAAAAGGTCTTCCCTGAGGAAAAAAAGAGAAGAGAGCTGAGCTTATAAAACTTTAAGCCAGAACTTTAACCATTTGCCTGCTGCCAGTTGCCCTTTTCTATTTGTTAGACGCCATACCTCCACCCAACTGAGTGTCGGGACTTCAAGGCTACAGAGGTGGACCGGAACCTTCCAGAAGAGGCTTCACGTGCACACTACTGCGCATAGCAACATTATTCCCAGTAGCCAAAAGACAGGCAATTCAAATGTCTATCAACGGATGGATGGATAAACGAAACATGGTGTATACATACAATGGAATATTATTTGGATGTAAAAATGAAGGGAATTCTAATGAATGTGACAACATGGATGAACCTGGAAGACATTATACTGAAAGAAACAGATACAATAGGACAAATAGCGTAGGGCTCCATTCCCAAGACAGGCCTAGAATAGGCAAATTCACTGACACAAAAGGTAGAATAGAGGTTGCCAGGGGCTGTGGGGAGGGGAGACAGATTTGTTTAATGGGCAGACTTGTTTGGGATGATGAAAAATTTCCGTAAGTGAAGTGTGGGGACAGTTACACAACACTATGAATGTACTCAATGCTCTGAATTCTACATTTAAAATCATCAAAATGACACATTTCATGTTACATATTTTTACCACAATGAAAACCTTGGGGGGTAAAAAACCTTAGAAGACACATACTGGAGGTAAAAAGAAAGCACACCACTGACGCAGTATGGTACAGCCCATCGCCACCTTCTGCAACCCTTTTCTTATCTTTGCAAGCGTCATTAGCAGAATTTTGTTCAGGCCTCATGCAGTGTCTCTTCTGTGGCACGTGAGAAGACTGACAGTAAATTGCCCAAGGCAAACACCAGGTTGGGTACGGGAATGAGGACACCTTCGTTCCCATCCTCTTTTAGCCCAATGACCTGTATCTCGTCACTCCAAGGCTATGAGACACTTACCTTATGCTACAAAAACAGAATATGTGTTCCTGATTTAAATGTTATGTCTCTGCTTTCCATAGAACCAAAGCCCACAGAGTGAAGATACGTCACCCACCATGAGCACATCACCTGCTCAGTCGGCAATTTTTCATCACTCAAAGCAATTTACTATTCGTATATGGGAGACCATGCTAACGGCTGCTAGTTAGTGAGTTGAATCGGAGAAAGATACCACTCATACAGAAAGAGACTTGAAACAATCAGACAGGGAGACTCTTAGTTTTCTTATCTGAAGAAGCACAAATGGTTCTTTAATAATGGATTATTTGAGGGGAAGGAAAAAACATGGTTGGGGGAGGGGATGGTTCCTAACAAGATCACTGATATCCACAAGGATAAGAAAGCATGAGAACTTAATTATTTTCCAAATCTGCTTTTTTTACGATTTCAGGGCTGAAGAAGTATTAGCTAAAAAGGGGGTACAGGACTTATGACATGGGAAGGTTTTAAAGTCTGGCTCTCACTCATTGAAACATGAGTTTCAGAACTCTATATCCTCCACTTACCCGGACTTTCAAAGAAATGTCTTTGGAAGGTTAGTTCACACATCTCAAGATGGAGCCGAGCAGCATTTCCCAAAGTATTCTCTGGGGAATTTGAGATGTACCTCAAGGAAAGGGCCCTGTGGTCAATTAATTTGGGTCAATCTGTTTTTTAAAATCTCCCACTTAAGGATTTACTATGCACATGAGCATTTTAACATTCCCCTTCCCCATAAGAGTATAGTCCACTCCGCACTTTTGCTGTGTTTCCATGTGGAAGGCAATCAATTCCTGGCCTCATGGGGGGGGGGGGGGTGCTTGGCCATGTGTCTTGCCTTTGTCAGTGAATATGCTCGCATGTTATATACACCCTATCTAAGCAGAAGCTTCAAATGGGCCTGAATAATTTGGGTCAACCTCTTTGCTCCTGCCCTGTGCTATGAGGACACTGTGGCTCAAGTAAGGGACTGGTCCTTCAGTCGAGCAGAACTCACTAGGACCAAGCCAAGCCAGAGCTGACCTACAGATCTAGGGGCAGAAAGGATTGTCAGGAGAAAATCTCAGGTCTGAAGATAAGAGAAAGTCTCAGAAACAGCAAGTCCAACACTAACTACCCAAATACTAAACAGTGGTCAGGGACTTGGTAGTTCAGCGAATCTGTTACTAAGAAGGGACTTGAAAGTGAACAGGACAGCAATGGCAGCCTTGAAGAACCCCTGTCAGGGGGAAGAATCAGAAAAACAGGCAAGAAGCAGTGTTGCCTGGATATGCAACAGTGAAGACCAAAAAGGAAGCAAGAAACTTAAGATAAGAAACCTGCTGAAGCAAATAAAAAGGTAAGACTTTGTGGCCACTCCCCCTCCACCCCACCTCCATCATCATCAAAGTTATCTCCCTTAAAGATACTGAACTGAGGGGTTTGGGCAGCACATTTGGTTAAGTGTCTGCCTTCAGCTCAGGTCATGATCTTGGGGTCCTGGAATTGAGCCCCGTGTTCAGCTCTCTGCTCAGCAGGGAGCCTGCTTCTCCCCCTGCCCCTCCTCTCTCCTGGTCTCTCTCACTATCTCTGTCTCTCTCAAATAAATAAATAAAACCTTTTTTTAAAATTAAAAAAATAAAGATACTGAACTTTATTATATTGACAGAAAATGGTGATTTCAATGAGAAAACTCACTCACAAAATGCCTAGGAATAGAAAAAAAATCTAACCAATTGCATAGAACACTACTGTTAGAAGGAGATAAAAGTGTAAAAAGTATTTCAGCTAATAAAAACTATCCCCCAAAATCCAACCATGAAGCAGAAGACACCACTAACACAATATGACAAATTGAATTATTTTCAAATAAACATGTAAGTAAGTATATCCAAAAACTAAGAACAAAAACAGACAAGTAAAAAGAAGACACATAATGAGACTCATTTTACCAAAGAAAGAAATACAAATAAAAGACAAAACTGTTTCAGAAACTACAAGATGCCCAAGGCAGAACAAATTCAAATGGAAATTAAATGTGTTATAGAATTGATCAAATGAATAGATAGGATGTACTATTGAGAGTCAAGTTTCTCTCTTGAGAAACTTACAAAAATGGAATAGGAAAAGCAAAGAAGAACCTATGGGATTGGATTGGATTTGGAAGTATCAATATCAACTCATGCTATCATTAATAACTTTTAAAACATTTTTAAATTCTAAAAGCTAATACACCCCCAGTTAACTGCCAGCATAGTGCCTGGTCTCGATTTCTAAATATCATCTCCAACTGAAAGGAATCAGGGCTTCTTGCAGAAGTAGCTGATTCCAGGGCTGGGGCAAGGAAGGTAAAGATGAATCTGTAATTTTGTGTTTTGCAAAAAAGGAAGGAAGTACTCACACACACAAAAAAAGGATAAAGATGTGTCAAAAGAACAAAGGAACCGACATGAAAGGGGTCCTACTGGCCAAATCTGGGCCAATCACAACATCAAAACAAACAGATGATCATCCATTTACTAAAACAAGAATGCAGGGGTAGTGGATTAAAAAAGAGAGAGAAGGAGAGGGGAAGTAGAAGGCAGAAGACTCAATGTGGAAGGGGCAGGGCGCACACTGCCCGGAAGCCTCCATTCCCATCTTTGCCCAGGCAACCTTGTCCAGGTCCCTGTCTGCACACCTATAAACAGTGGCCCTGGGGAACAGAAAGAAGCATCTTCCTGACCAGGAGTGTCTAAAGACATACTTCTCGAGAGAAATCATTACAGTCAGAGGAGCCCAGAAGATAGATGACTGACTGTACGAAAGGAGGGGAGAGAAATGAAGTAAGGAACCAGAGGAACAGAAGGAGAGATGATGCTGAGACCCAGCAACAGGAACGCTGAGTCCCAAATCCACCATCAGCAGAGTAAAGAGCTGATAACAAAGCTACAAAAAATGACTTTGCCATTCAAAGGGTCTGCAAGCCACAGAGCAAGAATCAGAATGGGAAAGTAGATGATACCTAACCTCGTCTCTGCAATCATCACCCACACCAATCAGGGTCATGGAGCTCTTTTCTACTGCCCCTAGAGGCATCCTCAGAATCTTTCTCAACACATCAGCCCGCTGGCTGATTCAAGACAAAGGACATCTTCTCCAAGTGTGTGAGAGCTGATGAAGCTGGGGGTAGAATGTGGACGACAACAGGAAGGGGAGCTCCCAGGACTGGGTCTCAGTTTGCCACTCATGTTGGCAATAGACCTAAATCGGGAACTTTCATACTAAGAGTACATAGTACATTTTAGAGAGCTTTTGACCCAAACAATTACTAGATTTTTAACAGTTATAGCAATCTGGTGCCTTGATGGTTAATTCCTTCTCAACTATAAAGAAGAATTCTTTCTCTAAGCAATCCAGAAATTTGAATTTAACTATGGAATGCTAGAACGAGCATGCCTAACTTTTGCTAAATTTACATGTGACCCTGGAAACCTTTATAGTCATCCAAACCAAATGTGATTCAAAGGCTTGTGCTGAACTTTTATACCTCCATTTCAGAAATCGGCAATTTAGACTTTGAGGGTTCCAAGGGCCTTCTGATTCTCCCAGTTTTGCCATGTTCCTGAAATCACGGAAAGCTAGACTATTAGCTATAGACACTGATGTCTTAGGGAAATAGAACCACAGTAATGCCCAAGAGTTTGAAAGCTTCATAATAAGCCTAGATGGTGGCCTCAGTGTCTCGGGTCCAGCTCTCTAGGCTTCAAAGCACAATTAATTGCAAGGCTTCTCTAAGATTACAGAACCTTCTACTGAAGGCTCGGTTTGGTGATATCTTCCTTTCCTTTGCTTTCCTTTCCTTTCCTTTCTTTCTTTTTAAAGATTTTACTTATTCCTTTGAGAAAGGTAGAGCACAGAGGGAGAGTAAGAGTGAGAAGCAGGCTCCCCACTGACCAGAGAGCCCAATGTGGGACTGGATCCCAGGACTCTGGGATCATGAGCCGAGCTGAAGGCAGACACTTAACCGACTGAGCCACCCAGGCATCCAGTTCAGTGATTTCATATGAAAACTGCCATCTGGCCATATACATTAGAGCAATCTCTTTAAAAGGCTAGATAGGAAAGATTTTTTAGCTCTGCAGGTCATACAGTCTGTCTCGGCCACTCAGCTCTGCTCTTGCAAAAGCCAAAGATCCATAAACATTATGTAAACAAATAGGTGTGGCTGCGCTCCAGTAAGAATTTATTTACAACAGGCACTGGTCTGGATTTGGCCACGCTCACAGTTTGCTGAGCCCTCACAACAGTTTGCTGAACATGAGTCTGGATGAGTTGTAAAGCAGTTTTTTGGACACAGGCTGCCAACTTCCACTCCCACCCCTGGGGCGAGACCTTTCCTTCCAGAGGTTCCTAACACACCCAAGTGCTCTTGGATACACACCGCCTCCTGATTTCTTGTTTCTAGAAAGATACTCTTTTTTTTTTTTTAAGATTTTATTTATTTACTTGACAGACAGAGATCACAAGTAGGCAGAGAGGCAGGCAGAGAGAGAAAGGAAGAAACAGGCCCCCTGCTGAGCAGAGAGCCCAGGACTCTGGGATCATGACCTGAGCCAAAGGCAGAGGCTTTAACCCACTGAGCCACCCATGCGCCCCTGATTTCTTGTTTCTGAAAGGTTATGGGGTTAGTTAAGAGTTAGCTTACCAGCAACCTCTCAGCTCAAGCAGAACTTGGAGGCTCCAGTGGAAAGGCTGCCAATGCACAATTAAATGTCATCACTGGAGAAGCATTGTTGCACCCTGAACTTGAGTTTGCTGCAAGAGTCCATATTTGCCTTTTCATTCTTCGCCCTGCATTAAGACGGCTTTGGGCCTGTAGCACGGGCCATATTTAAATTGTCAAGAGATGTCAACAAGTTGTGAGGGACAGCCTCACACTGGCAGCAATTACGAGAGGGCAGTGATCAATGGGGGTCTTTTGTTAGCATTGCGAGATCACCACTGACTCAGGAAGTAAGCGTCCCGGTGGTTTAGGCGAAAGCTGAAATGGACAAGCCGGTTCACCCTGGCTGCTCACAAGCCACAAACCTACACTTACTCCATTAATTATTCCTGCCTGAGAGACCCGTTATTACCGTCCAGCGTCTGCAGTCTCCTGAGAAGAGGGGGTGGCCAGACTCACAGAGGCTCTATTTACAGTGCGAGGAAATGCATCCTTCTTGCTTTCTGGGAAAGGGTGATTGCCTTATTCTGCTGTGATTTCTTCTGTAAACAGATAAAGGCCCGGTGATTGCCGTTTTTAAATTCAGGACTTTGAAACCCTGGTTCTGTTTTCAACTCGAAATTATATTTCTCTGGCACGATGACCTGGTGAATTATTCCAGTGTGGAAGAGAAGCTCTCTATCATCCATAATGCCCGTGTCGTCGACTTGCTCCTTGTCTTTGCATTTTTCATTTTTACACTTTCTTGCCTTAAGTTCACATGGCTTGAACAAAAGAATCTAAAGTTGGGGGTTGAAAGAAAGGCACATTCAGATCATCACTAAACCTAATGTCCATAAAGAAAATAAGTTCCGAGAATTACTCTTTAAAGGAACATAAAGTCAGAACCCCGTTCCCCCTTTATGTCGCCTTTTCTGGATCTGCCCACAGTATTCACCTAGTTAAATGCCACCTACTCCAAGAAGCCTTGCCCGACTAAAATTCAGAAACAATCTCTCTTGCTTTAGACCTTCCATGGGAATCCTTCTGCACCTTTGCAACACACCACCTTCCTGCTTCCATATGCACAAGCCTCATCCTCACAACCTTGTCTACACCCTGGAAAGCAGGACCCAGGTCCCATCCATCTTTACAGTCTCCACAGCACCCAGAACTCTGCTTTCAGTGAAGCTGGGGCTGGACAAGTGCGTCATGAATGAACAAAGTGACGCTGGTCTCTAGACTCTGGGACTCAGGGAACCAACAGAAGCACAGATATTTCTCATTATAAGTCACAATATTATTGCATAGGGATTCCCTTCTAATTAAGATCCGAAGAGCACAAAAGACTTCACTTCCTTACAAGTAACAAAAATTCGGACAAAATCCACGTCACCTTTCTACAGAGCTGATGAAGAGCTGTGGAAATGAGAAACCGAATGGTGAACCGAATTCCAGAAAGGAACAGTGTTGTTGCAAATAGGAAAAGAGAATGCCATTTGCCAAATGACCCCAAATTAGCATTTTGCTCGTGTACAGTGGGATGTCACATCAGAACAAGGGTGGGCCCTCCTGTCAACTGGAAGACTCCAAGAAGACAACATGAATTGACTAAACTGGGACCCCTCTGGTCTCCTCCTCGGGAACGCCACCAGAGACCTCTCCGCACACTGGGTCAGTTTCTCACCCCCTGGAACATCCTTCTCGGAGAATTCCCGCCAAATTCCATAGGAAGGGAAGCTGGCATGCTGCCTCGAGATGAGAAGAGATAATGATGAATGAGGCCAGTTTTCAGGGAGGCTTTCATTGAGGAGGTTTGCCTCTGAGCACTGACACTTCCTCCCCGATCGCTGAGCAGCACTATTCCACCGGGGCCCCAAGAAATGGAAAGAACATCCAGCCAGAGGAATGTTTCCCATTTAGAAATTGGCTTTGTGGAGAGGTAATTATGTCCTAAGGTAAATTTTAAATATAAGAAAGGACAGCCATTTCCATACACGAAATTACGCCATTTAACTTTATAACCGTATCTTTCCTCAAGCAGTTAAGTTAATTTTTAGATGAAGGGCTTGACTGTCTCTTTTTACTACATGTAATTTGGTATTCTGTAACTTTCACAGCTATTGGTCTTCATTTCTATGTGAAAAATCACGGAGATGATCAGGAGTGTAGTTTCATCTCATCTCAGCCGTGGCTAAGGGGCTGCAGATTTATGACAGGAGAGAGACACTTTCTCCCCCACAGAGTTTGTGGTAACTGGATTCCTGGGGCCACTGCATTGGAGGAAGTCCCCTTTGTGATGTTTTACTTGGTGCATGGGTTTGCATGACCTGAACAGAGAGTAAGTATTTCTGACTCTGTACATACATAAAAATATGCCCTCCTCTGGCTCAGCTTGCAAACCTGTAAAGTGGAAAAGGCCACATTTCCTTATGTCACAAGAAAAGCTGCAGTGTAGGGTTGGCACTTTTATTTTGTAATTTTGAAATTAAATGCTAAAAAGTTATCGTTGTTATAATAATAGCTGAGACCCCAGAAGAACAAGAAGGAGAACAGGATTTGTATATGTGCAGAAAAGAGGACTGTGCCTCCTGGACTTATTTCAGGAAAGAAAAAAAAATGGGAAGAGTAAGGGAAAAAACTTGTTTTTAATTAATAGTAGGTGGAAGAAAAACAGGAGTGACATAAAAACTTTGCTGAGTCCTCCTGCTTCCCGGGGACTCTAGGAATTTCCCCCGGATGGGTCAGCCTCGCAAATCACATGCCCTCCTCTCCTGTTTCTGACAAACAGACTTAGACTCGGTAAGAGATTTATTCTCTGGTAGTCATATCAGGGACAGTGGCTCTTGCCCTGTTTGGCCCAAAGTTCCCTCTGCAAATCAGTAAAAATTTATGGCTTTTTATACCCACTTAAAATTCACACAAGCACATCATAATAACAATAGTTATAATAACAGCATCTAATATTCAGAGAACACTTTGGGGCAAGGTACTGTTTTAAGTGCTTGGCGTGCATTTTTTTTTCTTTATTTTATTTATTTATTTCAGAGAGAGAGCACGAGAGGGGAGAAGGTCAGAGGGAGAAGCAGACTCCCCATGGAGCTGGGAACCCAATGTGGGACTCGATCCCAGGACTCCGGGATCATGACCTGAGCCAAAGGCAGTCTCGAAACCAACTGAGCCACCCAGGCACCCTGGCATGCATTTTCTTTTTAACCCTCACACTAAGAGATTGAGGCTGGAATTATTTTCCCCCATTCTACAGATGTCTAAAAGAGCTTGGAGAGGCTGCATAACTTAGCCCCCCTGTATAAACATTGACTTACAATTGCAGGGATTCCCAGACCTTGCTAAGCCCTCCTCCCACCATGAGCCACTGGGCATCCACCCCGGGTTAGAAAACTGACCTTCACAGACAGAACAGGTGCACACAAGAGCTCTTCAGCATGGATGGGGGGCATCCTAAATTCAAAGCTCATTCTAAAACATCCAAAAACAACACAGACACGTGTGTACCTTCAAGCATATGTATATCGGTCTCTCGATGTACATATGGGTAGAGCACCATGTCTAGAATCAGCCATTTTTATTTTTGATGTAGCTTTCAGAAGTTGACAGAAGAACTATCTCGTCACTATCCAGCTCTGTTACCTGATAAGATACCACTATCCAGTGTTTACAACCCTCGACACACACACACACTCCTCAAACAAAAACTGCACTCCAGCAACCTCGAGCTTCTACACTGACCCTGGGGAGGTGTCAGATAGAGCGCTACCAAACAACAGACAGATTCACAGCTCCTCGGCCGACACTGATAATGAATAAAATATTACCCTGGGCCTTGAAACCCCTCTCAGACCCATTACTGCTGACCCTCCCTGTCATCAGGCTGCTCTTCGAGCTGGTGTTTAATCATAGGCGTGCAGTGACATCAGAGGTCTGGCGCTGGGCTTTCGAGCGAGTTCTTGGGGGAGAAGGGTGGTGGTTGGGAACGAGGAATCCTGGGAGCAGATGTCCCAAGGGCCGGCGTCTTTCAGAGGTCGTCGTCCATGTGAGCAGGGAGTTCCCAAGAGACTCCCCTGCCGGCCCTAGGCTGCTTGCCCACACAGGCTTGCTCAGACCCCTTCGGCGTCTCATCGATCCTACAAAGAGAGGTTCAACATGAAGGAGCCGGCATCATCCTCAGGCTTTCAGGGCATCTGCTCCATAGCAAAGCAGCTTCCATGTACTGCCCCTGGGGCGGGCAGGAGCCTTGGAAGTCCAGGTGATAAGCCTGTTATCAGAAGCTTTCAGATAGTACCCAGTCCCAAGTCCCCAATCCCCAGTCACTGCAGGCTTCAGTGACGAGCTGCCTGCAGTGCTAAAATGGTGAGTTTTCCAGCTAAGGCAGAGCAGAGCTCTGTGTCCTACAGGTGTGCTGATCCCCTACCAATTTTCATGGCCCAACACCCAGCCAAGAGAAAGAAGCGAAGGCAAAGAGAACTATTAGAAAATACCAAAGAGACACAGCATCACAGAGTCTCTAAACTACAGTGAATGAGGGGCGCCTGGGTGGCTCAGTCGTTGAGTGTCTGCCTTCATGACCCTGGGTCACGATCCCAGGGTCCTGGGATCAAGCCCTGAATCGGGCTCCCTGCTCAGCAGGAAGCCTACTTTCCCTCTCCCACTCCCCCTGCTAGTGTTCCCTCTCTCGCTGGGTCTCTCTCTTTGTCAAATAAATAAATTTGAAAAATCTTTAAAAAAAAAAAAAAAAACTACAGTGAATGAAAGGTATTTGGGGTCCGCCATTCCAGCCAGCAGGGAAAACAGAATAGCTGCAGAAAGCCGAGATCCTTTTCCAAAACCCCAGCCTGGAGTTATTTACCACTCTCCGACTTCCCAAACAAATCAGTTGTTGATTTGTTTATTCGTTACAGACCCAGACACACATGGCTGCTGGAAGCCGTGGGATGGTGGTGAAGGCAAAGGCGGAATTCAAAACCAAATCGATCTAAAGAGCACAACGCACTGCAGAAAGGCTCAGGACCCAGGCACACCTTCCAATCGTGTTATTCTATGCTATTCATACCACTTCCCTTATTTATGTAAAACAATTTTTGTTTTCTTTTCCAGAAAGAATGCTGCCAATCGCCAGAGGCAGACATGTTTATCAAGCTGTGCATCTTGAAGTCTGACATAAAATCTGTGGCCTTTGGTAGAGCTGAAAAACACTCTGTCAACACCACGGAGAGTGCAAGCCCGTGGCGCTGGCCTCGACCCAAGGCGTGCAGGGGAATGGACAAAAACTTGACACGGGGCCAAAAATTACAAGATGAGGGAAAGTCAAACTTGAGGCGAACAAACCTTTTCCATCGAGTCTGTTTAATATCTGGTGTATGCATCCAAACCACAAATCGGTCAGTCCTTAGGTGAAAAGACGAGGTTTTTTTCTCCCCTTTGCAAAGCTATTTCGCTTAAGCTCCTATGAATACATCAATTATATTAGCTCTGAAAGTGTCTGTCAGTGCAATGTTAAAAGGTCCACTATTTTACGGACTGCCCACTTTCGAAACAAAATACCCTTCAGACTCCCTGCCCTGAATTGCTTGGGCCAACGAGAGCTCCAGATGGAGGAGGAAAGTAGCAACTCGGCTGGATTGGGAAAGAGAAGAGCCACTGGTTTGAAGTAAACCTGTATGAATATTTGCCAGTTTAATAAAATCCCCCCAGCACTTGCGTGCTTGCAGAATCTGCGACAAGTCAGGAGAAATGCTTTTGTGGCAGAAGGTGTGAAGCCAAAGAGAAGGGTGTCAAAGAACCCCCACCCACTGCAGCCCAACGGTGCTTGGAAGTTTGGGAACCCATCATGGGCAAGAGAACAGATGCGCTACAGGAACACTCTGTCCTGGGGTTTTCCCTACAGGGAAGGTCTCTGGGTTCCCAGATGAGAAGTCGGTCACATCCTGGCACCAGACTGAAGCAGGATTGTGTCAAGAGAAGCAGACCATGGCTGGAGACGGCCCCCAGGCCTTTGCATATAGAGAGGAAAAAGTAATCATGGCAGTCCATAATGGTGCCATTTCTAGTAGACTTTATTATTACCTGGTGATCGTCAGTCAACTGCAGTCACCCTTGGCTAAACTTCCAGGAGTGGAGTAACCTCAAAGCTGTCGTTGTCATATATCATGGGTGCTTTCCAGAGCCCCGCTACTCCAGCCTCTTCCCGTCATATCTGTCCCCAATCTCCACCACTCTCTGTTGCTTACCTTGGCTAGCCCGCCTGAAATGGGAGAGCTTGAATCCTTCACGCTATGTGCATAGCCCAACATTCCACAAGATTTATGTCACAAAAGCCTGCGTGAAAGACAAATGGTGGGAAAGAGAGCCAAAAGGGAAGCAAAAAGAAATCCAACTATGATTCCACTCAAGGTAGCCGAGTACCTGTGCCCCAGGGGACCGTGATCTTAGGGGGCATGGATTCAACGAGACAGAAAGAAAATGTTCAATGAGTATCTTCATAACGTTCTTGTTGTCATAACGTTCTAAATCTCTTCGGAAAAACTGACTTTTCACCCTTCTTTCACAGTCCAAATGTGTCAAATTTGGGTGGGTGAGTGGGCCCGAGAAGGACGATTCTTTTCTAAGGGATTCACATCCCTTCTCTAAAAAAATAAGCATGGTGGGGGCACCTGGGTGGCGCTGCCAGTTAAGCAACCGACGTGGGCTCTTGAGGGTCATGAGTTTGAGCCCCACATCAGGCTTCATGCTCAGTGGGGAGTCTGGGTGAGATTCTCTGCCCCTCCCCCATGCACTCTCACTCTAAAATAAATAAATACATCTTTAAAAAAAAATAAGCATGGGGGTAGAAGGCATGCTGGTTGTCTATGGTGAGACAGCCATGGAAGGCATGCACTCCCACATAAGGGATAAGGACGGCCACCCTGTGGGGTGACTTTTCCCTGAAGTGGTCTGTTTGTCCTGGTCACACCATAATGAACGCACCGCAGGCTTTACTCTACCAAAAGTCACCAGCTTTAGTAAACTATGGCCCACCCATCCTGGCGCTAAAAATTATTCTTATGAAGAGCTTTTAACAACATGTGGAGATGCCTCTGATATAACAGTAAATGGATAAAAGCAAGCTAGATAAGTACATTTTCGGTATAATCACAGCTAGGGAAACGATCTGCATATAAGGACAGCAATATCCCAAAATGTGAATGGCAGTTACCGATAGCTGGTGAGATTACAGATGAGTTTTATTATTCTCCTATACTTCATGTTGTCTAGATATTCTATAACAGATAGGGATTTATTTCATAATTAAAAATAAACACTTTGAAATAGAATAAAATCTCTGAAAGGCAACACCCACTTCTTTGAAACAGCGGATGTTCCTCAGATAGACGGGCTGGGGCTTAGGACTCTCCTTTTTCAAGCTGAAAGGGCCCTGTTAAAAGTTTCTGAACCTATTGTCTTTGATCTTTTCTCCAACAGTGAAAAGTTCTGTTGACCCTAACAGAACTGTGGGAGGAAATCCGCTGTTGACTTTGTATATGCATCCAGACTTCATAGAGCTAGAACTCTCTAGAACTGCCTTGTCCGATACAATAACCACTGGCCACACGTGGCACCTGAGCCCCTGAAATGCAAACTGAGATGTGCTCTGTCAATTACCTGTCAGATACCAAAGACGTGGGAGAAGAAAGAGAATGTAAAAATCTCATCACCCACTTTATATTGATTATACACTGAAAAACTACTTTGGAGATATTGAGTTAAATAAGAAATGTGACAGTAATTTTATCTGGGTTTTTTTTTTTTTTTTTTTCCAAACGTGGCCTCTAGAAAATGTAAAGTTACCTATGTGGCTCACATCGTATTTCTTTTGGACTAAAATGGACTAGAATAAAGTTCAGCGGGACTGGATTCAATTATCCATCTACCATCTTTTAGAATAATATAGGATCCAAAGATGCCCAGGCTGCTTGTCCAAGCCGTATCTCCAGCCCCCATAAAACAAACCTAACTACGGCTGTTCTCAGTTATATCGCACTTTCCATGGTCCGAGAACTTCAGTGACTGGCCAGGGTGGATGAGTGGGGGCTGATAGCAAAGCAACAGCCCTTACCAGCTGCCCCTAAAGGGAACCTACTTTCCTCCAGACTCTCCCAGCCCCCGTGGCTCAGAATTCTCTAACTCCCCAACATGTGCTATGGCCAGCCCCTCGTCCCCATGGATTCGCTCACGCATCTGTGTGACACTTCAATGGAAGGGTACAGTCCCCAACTGGGACAGCCTCAGATACTGTCAGCCCCCAGCAGGCCATGCCCGAAGGCCTCCCCTTCCTATAGTTCTAGGCCCTCTCTTAAGGCACCCCTGTGCACGTGATCTGGAAACCATTGCTCTCAGAAGCGCAGGGAAACTATGAAAGGAAGGATTACACGTGCCCCAACTGCCAAACCAAACTCTGAGAAGCAGGTCCTCCAGAGAGTGACTCAGATCCGCATGATGTTTTCCAGGGACGCCGTCTGCATGGGAGGGGGAGCTGTGCATTCAGTTCTCTGGACGAAGCCTACTCCAACTTTAACAGCCAGCCCAGCCCACAGCAAACATGTACCTAGGGTCCCTTGTTCTCCCTGCTCGGAGCTGCCTTCTCTCTCTGCAGCTTCACTGGAATAAATAAAATCAACACGAGGAGCAGAGGACATACTATGTTTGTGATACAGTGGGCGCGGGGGTGGGGGGCAGGTAAGGGGATGATGGAAAGAGAAAGAAAAGAAACAAGTAACAAATCTTGCCCAGTGCCCTGTTCCCATCCCTCAAAAGCAATGAGTTATAGTCTTTCAAGAGGGCCTCCAATGGAAAAGGCAAATCTGTGTCCTTCTAGAACAGAAGGGAAGAGTTTAACTCTGGATATGCCATTTAGCATAGCCTTCTTCCTTTAGTGTCTATGGCTTAAAAGAAAGGAAAGGAAGAAAGGAGAGAATATCTCTAGAATGAGGGCAGGCTGGGGTTCCCGCAAGGGCCATCCCACTTCCAGCCAGTCCAGGGGCGCAGGACACACCCGGGAGCCACACATGGCAGTACGCATGTCAAGGCTCGTCAGGCTGATCTGAGTTAATGACTCCCGATGATTCCCTCAAAGATGGCTAACACACAGCCCTCGTCTAGCAGCTTTCATACTTTGAAATAATTTTCCATAGCACTCTCTTTCATCAGCCTCAGCGGATTCAACGTCTTCATGAAACTGAAGTCCCTTTCATGACAGAGGAGTAGCTGCAAGTCAAATTTTCCTCCAGGGATGAGAATCCAAAATCCTAACTCTATATGCGTCATACTTCTGAACTGTCTTCATTTTTCTCTCTGAAATTTTTTGGTATGGCTTATAAAATCAAAACATTAAAAGAACTGAAAGTATAAACAGAAGGAGAACAATGAAGATCGTGATTTGATTTTTACATTTTTCTTATTAAGATAGATGCTAGGAAGCAAGAACTACGCTTGACTGCTTTAATATATACCTCCAAAGGGGCGCCTGGGTGGCTCCATTGTTAAGCTTCTGCCTTCGACTCAGGTCATGATCCCAGGGCCCTCAGATCGAGTCCCACATCGGGCTCCCTGCTCAGTGGGAAGCCTGCTTCTCCCTCTCCCAGTCCCCCTGTTTGTGTTCCTTCTCTTGCTGTGTCTCTCTCTTTCAAATAAATAAGTAAATAAAATCTTAAAAAATACAATAAAATAAACCTCCGAAATCACTACATTAAAGAGGGTTGTTATAGGGTGACATTGTAAGAACATTTAATTGACATGATTTGGGGGGAGAGGGCCGACAACACACAAGGAAGAATCAAATTTGAAAGAGAATTTGTTAATTTTTAAATGCCATCCAAGTAATTATAGTCATTAGACCTCCCCATGTGTGGCAAAGGAGTAAAAATACCGAGCTGTGCTACACATTTTCCAATATATGTATAGATACTGTTAAAACATACACATGTGCACACAAACACATACAGTGAAAACAGATTTTAGACATTAGCTCTTGCTTGCCAAGGTTCACCCTAGAGCAAATATTTACTGCGAGTTACAAAGTTTTCCTAAAGGAGGACCAAAATGGAAGCGTTTACATATGCTGTACTTTATACGCGCAGGGGCTACAAGAAAGATATAGTTTAATAAAAACATTTATGGACTTTGAAAGCAAACACAGTCCAAGAGGCTTGCACATGTGGGAAAAGATGATTATTTCAGCCTAACACATTTTCTCCTGAAGATCCTTTGGCTGTTCCCAGAGAACCAGCCCCAGTTTCCACTGAGGCCCCGCTAATCCGTATTGTAAAACATTCGCAGGAAACAAATAAAAGAACAATCCGACACTGCCATTTGGAGACAGGGGCAGGGATGTAGTTCTCTCTCATTCGCAAACAGAATCTTTCTAGAATTTACGAAGTCAAAGATGAAGGTCATTGCAGTGGGGCTCTCTAAACTAAACCATCCCCATCTCCTCCCACACCCAGAGAATGTCTCTCTGTTTTCTTCCCGTGTGCTCACACCCTATCAGCCTACTCCCCATTCCTGATCACAAGATAAACCCAATATTTGCAAAAGATCGGGTAAAAAATACACTAGTGTGCATCCCCACTGTTTCAATGCCTTTGGCTCCTGTCTCCAGTTCTTTCTCCGAGCCTGAAAGCCCACTTCGTATGCATGGCATCAGAACCAACGTTTTGTACTTCAAGTTAGCCTTTTGCACTCACTCCATTGTGCTTGGTCTTGGGGGCATGCTAAGCCTGTTCTTCGTTAATGCTTGTGTACTTCATGCCCTATGAGCCGCTCGCTGCATTCATGCACCTCAGGGCTGACCAACTGAGATCTTAAAAGAAACAACTCTGCGCCATTTACAAGTCGCACAAATAGAAAAAGGAAGCAATGACGAGTTTGACCAACTTTTGGAAACATCTCCTGCAGCCTGGCGGCTCTATCCTTGGGCTCTATCGCCCCCTGGTGGCTTCTCCGAAACGAACAAGGCCGGGGCTCAGCTCCTCAAAGGTTCGAGGGCCCTGACCCTGGGGGGGCCCCGCTGTGCTCCAAGACACTCAGGTGCCAGCTCGGCTGTGTCCTGGGGAGGGGGCTGGAAGAACAGTAAACGTGGAGGGGAGGGAAAGGGAGCTTCTGGAAACCCAGCCGGAAAACCCCATTCAAACGAAAGAACATTAGACCTGAACAACAAAAAGGCAAAGATCTTTGGTGTTAAGACGGGAAACTGAGGCCCAGAGACGAACTGTGACTTGATCGGGGTCTCTGGTTGCCACTGACTAATCTCCGAATCCCTCCCCCCACCCCGATCCGCCCAGTTACATTGCACTTTCTGGGACGATGGTCTTTGGGGGTCCCAGCCGCCGGAAAAGAAAGAGTTGGCCTCCTTCGGTTGGAGGGGCCGGGAGGGAGCCGCTGCGGGGGCGGGCAGGCGCGGGAGGTCGGTCCCGGGCCTCCATGCCCCACGTTACTGCGTGGGACGGGGGGGCTGCGGCTCTCTGGCCACCTCGGCCCCGCGTGGGAACGCGCCGCGGCCCTGGACCCCGAAGCGGCCCGGGGCAGGCGGACGAGCGAGACACAAAGCAGGCCCTGCGGGCGGCGCTGCGACTTCGGGGACGGCGGCGCTGGCCTGATTGATTGATTCGCGCCGCTTAACCCCCGCTGCGTCGCCGGAGGCGGCCGGTCCAGCTGCGGCCGCGGGCCTCGGGTGGCCGCGGGCGGGTCCCCGCGCCCCTGCGTCCCCGCGCCCCCCCCCCGCCCAGCTCCGGAGGGGCCTCCGGGGCCGGCTGCGGGGGGTTGATTTACAGCCGCGCCGGACCGACTCGGCCGAAATCACTTCGGCCGGGAAACGGGCCCCAGGCTCAGCCCGGAAGAGGCCCTGAAAGGGGAGAGGCGTGGGGGCGAGGGCGGCGGGGGCAGGGGCGCAGGCGAGCCTCGACTCGCCGCGCGGGCCGGCCTTCGGGAAGAGGCGGCCGCGGCCGTTCGCGCCTTCTGCCCACATTTTCGCGGGGAACGGAGCTCGCTGGATGGAGTGCGGGGGCACCCCTCACTCCCTGCCCCCGGGACCTCGGCCCGCGCTCCCGCCGCTCGGTCCCCGGGTCTTTTCCGCCGCTCGGCCAAGCCCCCGAGCGCAGCGGACCCACCGCGCGGGGGACGCCACATTCGCAGCTTTGGGCGCGATTTCATTAGAAGGCAGGGGGTGGGTGGGGGCGGGGGGTGGCAAAAGAGATTCCGAGATCAGGAAGAGAAGCTTCTAGCTCCCTGAGGTCCCGGGCGAAGCCTTGGAGAGGCCCCTAGGCCGCACCTCTGTTTGTTTAAACACAATTCGCTCCCTTTTTTTGCGGCGCAGAAAACAAACTCGAGAGCAGTGAGACTGTGCTTAGAAAACCTGACGTTCTCTTTTAAATCGCCGAAGACTTTAGGTTGCTGTGTTCTCTGCTTCTCCTCGTGACTCTTCTTACTACCTAAGAGAAATAAGCGATCCCTAAAATTTTTACATAACCTTTAGCCTGTCCATGATGCTCTCCGATCATAATTTTGCTTCGAAAAGGGGGGGGGGTGCAGATAGTGAATAAAATAAACGTATGTTTCAACCTGAACTAACAAATCCGAAGGGGTAGCTCTAAGGTTAAAAAATAAATAAATAATTGTGTTCAATGTTGTATGTGTGTGTGACTGGGTGTGATGAGTTTTCCTACCTACAGTTTCAAACGTGCGGATCCTTGTGCTGCAGGCACTAGGTTATGACATTAGGCCAGACAATTAACCACAGTTAGCATGGGGGGGGGGGTGCAGGAGGGACAGGAGTTCTCCTGGGCACCCTAACATTACTTTCTGGCTAAACAAAAGTCAGCAGACAAAGCAAAAGCAACAAACCGAATGAATCTGCCTTTTTGTAAGAGGAGGGCTTAATGACTAGTTTAAGAAACATTTTTTTAAGTAATAAATATGCCCGTTTAAGATCTATTTTTAACTCCTGGCTGGAAGTTTAAAATGCATAATTATGGAGTAGGGTGATCAAAAGCAAATGTACAATTATTCTGCTTGTAAAAATGAGTGAAGAAAACATGAAGTTTCCCAAGAAGAGAGCGGTGAGCGTCATCAATGGCCTTACTTGCTACTTTTCTGGGGTATGTCCTTTTTTCCTTTCTCCCCTGTGCAAATACCATTAGCTCTTAGTCTGGCCCTGAGGTAGGGGAGGCACGAATCGCTCTCTTTCTGACAAATTTAAACAGAAAAACAGATATATTCATAAAAAGGAAGGCAGAGGAGACGGGGGAGTCAATCCTTTCCAGGCCCTCTCCCCACAGCCGCCGCCCGAGTTGGCAAAACAGAGGCATTGCTTTTAATGACAGTGATCCGCGAATGGAAGGAACGTGTTCCCTATCTCTAATCGGGATCCCGAAGTAAGCCCCTGCTTTTTAGAGCTACCCTGCTTTTTACAGCAGTGCGATCCAACCTCGAACCCATGCGTCCCCTCCCAAACTCCGCACCCGGGAGGACCTTTAGGTGGGAGATTTGGCTGCACCTTCGATCTCATTTTAATGTCTAAGTGGCCCTGAAAAGACACCCTCAGAAACCCAGCCGCTTCCTACGCTCATCTTTTTAACTTGCTTGGAGTTGTTCTTAAGGTGAGCACTTTGCTTGAAGGGAATGTGCTTGCAAACACTTTCCCTGGATGAGTATTCTATTCGCCAACTTTCCTCGGGGCAAAATCTCAAGAGTAAGTTTCACACTAAAGCAGCAACCAACAAAGCTTATTTTCGTAACATGTAGCTCCTTAACAGTGCGAGTACGTTCTCACTTCATTTAGCTATAAAATATAAAAGTGTTTGGTTTTCAATTTTTCTAAATTACCGGTCACGGGGCGGAGGGTGACAAGGGAGGTCGGGGAGGAACGGCCACTGGAAGGAGATCCTTAATGCCATCTGGCGGTGCCATGCGGAATTTCGCTGAAGAAGCCAAATTTACTGACCATCTGTGCCTAGAGTGGGTTTCTCCAGGGAAAGGCTTTGTCAATCTCCTCCTTTTGAAATCAAGGGGGAGAAACAGCCTCCTTCACTAAGGATTCATTTAAAAAACAGATTCCCTGTATCGGTGGGAACGGAGCGGGAAATTCTGTGCGTTGGAAGCCCACGGTTACATAGATTTCCAGCCTAAACCATCATATTTGTGCACGACATACACGGTCTTATATTTTTTTAAAGGATACATTTATATTCCAGTGACACAGAAGTTTGGGAAAGGTCAAAACGGGCTGTAGAATTGAACATTTTGCTGCATTTATTCAGAGAACGGGGCGGGCAACTGTGCAATATCCAACACTGAACACGTGAGGGCGTGCTCAAGTATTTCTGGCCCCCTGGTAATTCGACACCGTCCTTCATTTGCATGAATTGCTTTGATTGGCTGATAAGCTTTTAAAACGTCAATTTTACGTCAAATAATTGTCAACCAATCAGCAACTGACTCCAGCGTGATTGGTTTCTACTGTAGGTGTCAATCATCTGAAATTTGCATACTAGTCCTCGGATCGCTAGGAGCATGTCAGTCGACTGTGGCAGCTGGACAGGAAAGAAACCGACGGAGAAGAATGAAAAATCACTTTGTTCTAGCAATGCGAAAGAAAAGTGTTGTTTTGCTCGTTATTCTAGAATAAATTTAAGCATATATTTACCTAATAAAATAAAGACATCCAGTTAAACAAAAACAAACAACAACAAAGCCTTGTTACTAATTTTATTTGATGTTTGCTGCTTTAAAATTTTGATAAGTCGTCAAAAGCAAAATAAAAAAGCAAAGAGAATATGCATGCTAATGATTTCGTGTCGTAAATGATTATTTCCAAATTTAAGGTGAACATAGGGCTTCTGAATAAAATTTCTGGGATAGAGTTTTTATAAAAAGACGGCTTTCAAGACTTAGGCAAGCTGAAAGCACTGCTTCAAAGGAAAAAAATGCACCAACGGGAAAATTTAAAAGAAATTTGTTTTGCTTTTAAAGATCATATATTTCTATCACTGCTTTTTATTTACTTACTGTGCACTCACAGACAGGAGAGTATTTGAATGGATCATCTGTAATACTTTTATTTGTCCTTTCCTTCTTCCCCCCACCACACACTCCAAAATGAAAACAAAGGGGGAAAAAAATCTCAGGGCCTGCTAAGAGGTAACTGCCAGTTTTAAATCTCAGAATTCGTAAAACCGAAACTTTGGGTTGCCAGCTACAAAATTCGTGCAAGGCTACTGTAAATTAAAACATGTTCAGCGCTGTTAACACCTTTATTATCTCCCTAAGATATATGCAAACACGAAGCAACGACCTAACAGCCTGTGATAGGAAAACACTCCGCAGCCTGTCTGCTCAGCTCCAACGCGCGGGAGAAACTTGTCCGAAACGAGAATTTGGATGCAACAGGGCAACGGGGAGCAACGTTTCTCCTCTCGGCTAAGCCGGCCCTCGCCTCTGAAGAATTTTGTACTAGGCGTTAACACCGCCAGTCCAATAAGCAGGAGGTGTTTCTACATTGGGAAAATAATTTAAAGTTTACATTCAGTAACTAGCGGATTTTTTCCGTTGGTATTTTATTTATTTTTGACAGTATTGTTTAACTGGTGCTACATATTTCTGGGGTTTTTTTCTTTCCTCTTTCATTTTTTTCTTCTTTACTTCTTCCTTTCAACTTTTTTGTTTGTTTGTTTCTTCTAATTAAGGATCATCACAGTGTTCGGGTGTTTTTGAAAGTTCCTCCTGATTTGCATGACTACGGGAGGCTAAGATGTGCTTGTACCGGTGACTGTAGGGGACCTGGACCGGGCTTGGTCGGAGCTGAGAAAAGGTGGGCAAGAGGTGCGCGGCTCATGGAAAGACTGGACTGTGATTTAGTGTGTGCTTTACAAGAAACCAACAAATTGACACGGCGGTAACATTAAATCTCTTCCTGGGTATTTTTAAGTATCTTCTTCACGCACAGTAAAGCAAGCCTTCTACTTCTCTCTACTCCCTCTCCAATTAACCTACTGCGGGAGACCCTCCTCAGTAAATCGCTTCCAGACTGTCTCCCGAGCCCGTGAGTCCCAGTCTGTAACTGTCAGCCCTTCTGACTCAGCGGAAAATGCCCTCCAAGAGGACTACACCCACGAAGCGGGGAGAAGCAGCCTCAATTCGAGCACTCATCGCCACCACTATCACCACCATCACCCCCACACTCCCAGCACCCCACCGCCACACACTCTCGCGCACGCGCACACACCTCCCCTTGCTGTCAATCACACACTCACGCCATAGGGAGCATGCGCACTGCTGGAAGCCAGCCCCAACCGACGCCACGCCCTTTCCGTGCGTCACCCATCCTGACAGACCAATAAGAGGGGAGATTTGGGGGCCGGGCTACGAGGAAGCAGCCAATGAGAACGCGGTTGGAAGTCAAGGTTTCAGGAGAGTAAATCCTTCCTTGGTCCACGTTCCGTCGTGCCCGCGATGATTTATGTGTTCCTTTTATTATTTGTAACACTTTGGGAAGTTATTAAAAGGAAGATCTACTGCTTCCTCTTTTTTTGGGTGGAACTGGATGGCAATTTTGTCACTGGCCCTTATTAGGGAAGAGTGAGGCGCACTGGAAAGCCGTTGGATGCTGGGTTTGTTTGTGTGAGTCCTGTTTTTTATTACAAGACAGATTATCCTTTTCATTACAAGCTGTAGACAGGACCAACTTGGAAGGTCCTCGTGGCCGAATGATCTTCGATCTCAGGGAGCTGAAACCTGATGCCTTTCGACTTCCTTGTCTGTACTCTTGGCGTTGGGGAGAGCCCCTCGGGAAGGTGTTGTAACCTTTGGTTGCAAGAAAAAGAAATAATCAAACTCCTCCCCCACCACCACCACCCCCCACCACCTCGTCTGCCTTAACACCGAGTAAACCTCGGCCTTTTTCCGCTTGGATGCTCATTAAGAGTTAGTTGACTTTGTAGCGGATGCAATAAAACTTGGATGGTTTCAGGCCCCAAACAATCCTGGTTTCTGTTTTTCTCTCGCCCCAACCACACCCCCAAGGAAATTGCCTTTTCAGCAGGCGCCTGCGGGGAAAAAACCGCAGGAGACAGATTCTCCCTGGAGACCTGCAGTTTGGGAGGTGGGGGGAAGCGGGGGGAGAAGGTTGGGGGGTAGGGAGCGGAGTCTGGAGGTATGGAAATAAAGCGGCCAAGGTAAGAGTGCCAGGCGGCAAGGGAGGTCTCTCACGTCTGGATTAGAATTTTCTGGTCAACTAGGGGAGGAATTCACAAACCTGCAGTACCTGGAGGACACGCTGAGAAGTTAGTGGTCATCCACAGAGCCACTAACCACCCCAACCCCGACTGGGCTTCTGCTCTTCGAGGGAAGGTCAATCCCCGAGAATGGAACAAGCAGGAAGGAGCAAAAAGGAAAGAAAGATAGATAGATTTAAATTTACTACTCCCAACTTCCAAATATAAATAACAGTTTAAAACGTAAAACATGATTCCAAGAAGTCAGAGGGACAGTACATTGGCTCTGTTCACTAGGTCACAGTCAGGAACTTAAGTCGCTGGTCTGGAGTTTTTCTTTTTTCTTTTTTCTTTCTTTCTTTCTTTCTTTTTTTAAATATGAAAATCCATATAGGGAGAGCTGCTGGGGGATAGGAGTGGGGTGATCAGAGACCTGGGGAGGAGTTGGAGGAGGCGGGTGGAAAGAACCAAAAACTGTTTGATTGCAGGGCTGAGTTGAAGGAAAACAAAACCGTGAACTTCAAAGCTCAAACCTAATCCCCTTCAGGTTAATTTCTGCTTCCTAAAAAGTTGATCAGGGTCATAAATCACCTGCCCCGCCCCCGCGGGTCCCGCTAAATTCCCGAAGGGTCCTCCCGCTGCCGCCCGCCCGCCGCAGGGGCGCGGGGTGATTCTCCAGCAGGAGGTCGTCTAAAGCCTCCCGGGACGGGAGGGCTCCTGGGGCTGGGTGGGCGGATGCATGCGCGGGAATCGGCTTACTGGAGGAAGTAAGGGTCTCGAGAAGAGCTGGAAACGGTACAGACTCTCTGCAGATGGAACTTCCATTCCACCGGGCCCTAAAGTAAAACCCCACCCTCAAGTGTGTCTGGAGCACTGTTTGAAGAAGGTTACAGCGTGTTTAGAGATTTGCAAAGCTCCGCAGAGCAGTAAAGATTAGAAGAAAGGCCTGTCTGAAATCTGTCAAATGACTTCCGGTAGCAGAGCTCCTTTTAAACTCGGGCGAGCCTTGCAGCCTCTGATCTTGGCTAGGTCCCGGCTGTAACTCCACGCTAGTGGCACGACTGGACCCGGCGAGCAGCCTGCAGGGGGGCCCGCTTTGGGGTGTGATGGTAAAAGTCAAGTCGAGGCTTTTCCACCGACTTTTCTGCGCGAAAAGCCCAGATGTGGACCAAACAACTTTGCAGTTGACTGTTAGATTGGGGGAAACGTCACCTGAAGGCCAGCCCTCCCTAAATGAGAGCCGTCGCCCTGGAGGCCAGGGAAGCCGACCTGCCCCGGAAGGCCAGGAAGGTCTTCATCATAAAGGTCCACGTTCCCAGCAGAAAAATAAACAAGTTTTCAAAATAAGGTCAAGCAACATGTTGTCAAAAGTCTAAGAGGCAGTGATCCTTGCAGTCCCGGTGGTCTCTTATTGGAATTCTCGGCTTTCCGGGATTCTTCCCAAGCAGGCATTAACGTGGGATTTCTTTCCTCTGAAAATGACAGCTTGTGCTTCTGCGTATCCCAGAGCTGTGCGACAGATCGCAGATAGCGTTTGGGACGCGACTGTCGGAGAACCCACCCACGTGGCTCTGGTTTACATAGAGTTTACAGCTTGGGCTTATCCGGCTAAAATAAAGAACTAGAGGAGACTGGGGACTAAAGGAAAAAAAGAGAGAAAAAAGAAAATACGAAAGGGCATCTGTTGTTGGACGTGGGTGAGGTCTCTCCCCTACACTGGAAGAGGTGTTTTGGTTTTGAATGTTATTAATATCTCTGAATATTAGGTGCAAAGAAGTATCCGAAAATGAAAAATCAAGCCCAGTAGAAATCGTTACTTTAGATGAACAATTACTTAGATTCACACATGCAAATATTCTTTTTCCCATGTTAGGGATATTAGTATGGTCGGTCTATAATAAGACACACACACACCAAGATTATATTTCCATTTTTAAAAAATACATAATAATTCTAAAGTTGACCAGTGATGAATGTCTTTAACGGTTTCAATATTTCATGATCCAGGAGTAAATGCAGGATTAAATTCCAGGAAAAGATGGGTTGGAGATTTGACCATTTTCCCCACTTCTGAGGGGGAAAATTATCCTTTTTCAAAATAAGACTACACTACTGATAAAAACAGGAGACCTGTTTTTAGAGGACCTCAAGAGATAAATCAGGAGGAAAAAAGATTATGTGATGCACTGAGGCATGCTTAAAGATCAGATGCTGAAATAACGAAATTCAAGGGCAAATTAAAAGAAAGCAATGAACGTTTATTTGAGGGACAGCCCCATTCTAGGTGGAGCAGTCACATATGCCCCAGACATCAGACTCCCCTGCAGCTTGCTCCTTGCGTTTTAACTTCGGTTTCTGGGCCCAACAACCAGCGCGGGGAAGTGTGCGCCTGCAGCCGCCAGGGCAAGGCAGGTTTAGCCTCTACCTGCGTGTGTGAACTCTGCACAAAGCCTAGGGAAGAAGAGCCCAGACTCAGGGACGCTGCTTCTCAGCCCACAAGGAGAGGATGACAAGAACAGAGTTTTCTCAGTGATTCCAACCTGGTGCGGCCAAGCGAAAGCAAATATTCTCCACAGCTTCGGAATTAACATGATTTGCTAATAACCACTGCTCGCACTTTCCCGGGCAGACCTGTCTCAACTCGTGGTATTTACATTCCTAGAGGCCCCGATGAGGAACTAGCACTCGCGCTGGTGCCTTCAGCTCCTACAGCCCAGCCTCCCAACATAGGGCAAAATATTTTCAGGACCTGCCCCCCCCCCACCTCTGTGAAAGACTTGGGGGCATTCATCAAGTCTGCAGTGCATTTATTCATTGCTGTAGTTCAGAGCTTTCTAAACGAATGTGAACCTATTATTTACATCCGTTCCTTGCACAGATATTTATTATCTGTAGGAATATTTAAGGGTCTGTACTCGGCCAGCCACCTTTGACAGGCGCCGTCACCTCACACTCCCGGGTAATGGACCACACTGTGGCTGCATTTAATTTATTGGGGTGAGAAGTTATTGCGGGAGGTTTCCAAAGGGGGCCTTTGCCACGAAGAGAGAGGCCGTGGCCCAACCCCGTAGGTGCTTAGAAGATTATATATAAAACACCCAAAATATGAGAAACATTTTCTTAAGGTGTGGGTTGTTAACTAGGGTCCAGGATGCTTAGTGGGGGTCTGTGAACTGGAGTTAGAACTCCCTGAAATTAAAAGCTAAATTTGGGTGGCAGTTATGGGGCTCTTTAACGTCTTAAGAATTAAGAAAGTTTGTGACCACCACCCACAGATAAAGAAAAATTCATTAAGGAGCCCTAAATTGAAATTTACACGAAGAGCGAAGAGCTTGATGCTTGCATTAAGCCTGAATAGACGAAATCTGAGAAGCTGGTATAATTAGCAGCGAAGTGGGCAGGATTTTTCGCTCGCTTGAAGGCAATAGATCAAAACAAGCAACACTGAAATCCTTTAATAGCCATGCCATTGTGATAAACTCAAGAGAGCTCAGGGAACTGGTGACCGGCTACCTGGTGTTAATATTAATGCGTTTTTAAGCCAGAATATTTCAATGACTCCATTTTCCTGCTAAACTTCAAGGCAACCAAGATCTCTTAATATTGTCATTACCACAGCCAACAGAGGGAACCCGATCCGATGTGGTTCTAAAACAAAATGGGATATTAACCGTGTTTGTTTTCACTTTGATCCATAGGAAATAGGTCCTGCGCCCTGTGACCCATTAAACTAATAAGATTATACACATCAGCAGAGCGGAGGTTCTAATTGTTTCCATCTGTCTCAGATCTTTGCATTTTAAAAACTGATGAAAGTGGGACTTGGGTTACAAAAAAGAAAATATATTGAGAGCGAAAGAGTGACAAAGCTGAGCCGGCGGACCACACATGAAATCAATTACCAAGGAAAAAAACATAGGTGTATACGGTGTGGCGCTTTTGAGGAAAAAAAATGCGGGAAACAATCCCTTAAGGTGAGGGGTTCACAGGTTTCCTAAAGCGAACACGTTATTGAGAAAGCCAGCCAATCAGAAGCGTTTCCGGAAGACACGGTACATCTCCCCGCCTCTTCATGAATATTTAAATAGCTAAATTTCTAGATTTCTCATTTAAATGTTCAAAGAAATAAGACGCACAGGCTCGTCTTTCATTGGGTTGCTCACCGGGGTGGGGCAAGAAGGAGGAGCTTCGTAACGGAGAGGCGTTCGCCCGGAGCTCTCAATTGATCAGACGGCCCCCTTTTACGTCATCGTACAGCTAAGCCAATCCGTGAAGCTCACTTTGACAAACTTCTCCGCCCCTCCGCCCTGTACGCTTCGCCAGCCTTAGCCAAGAGAATGGCAGCATGTAAATGAGAGAATGCGAGAGTCTCTCGCTCCGCCTACTTCCCCGCCTCTTCCTGGGGCGGGCAGAATCAAAGTGGGAGGGGTCGAACCAGGGCAGGGCGGGGGCGGGATGAGAATAAGGAAGAGGCGGAGAGAGCCGTGACACGTGGGACTAGGTTTACCTCTGAGCTTCCACCTCCTGGCTCCACCTCCTGCCAGGCGAGATGCGGTTTGGTCATTGGCTGGATTGAGGAGAGCGGGGGCGGATTTTATCTTTTTGCATAATAAGTGGGCAGGGCGTCCAGAGCTCGCAACCGGAGAACCGAGTGTCCCGCCCCTCTTCCCGGGGGGTGTGGGCGGGTCGCGGGTAGGTCTTTACCAGCCTCGCCCAGCTTTCGCCCTGGATTTAGTTAAGGAAACAAATGGTTTTCTAAAAACCGTTTTAATTCACCCTTTAAAAAGTAATTATATATTTCCAAGTTTATCTTTTCGTTTATTTTTACAAGTTATTTGGGTTTGTGCCATGAAATAAGAGATTACCAAAAATCCAAAAAGAAAATTAATTTCCTTTCAATCTGCGTAAAGAGAGCTGCTCTCTCGGGTCCTTTTGTGGGGCGGGGGAAAAAAAAACACCCCCACTTTTGTAATAAATTACTCTTTCATGAGAATTCATTTTTGTCTTTATTATGAATTCCCTGTCTTCCTAATTTTCTGTTCGTGGATAGAGGGAAAGCCGAGTTGAAGTGTGTAAGAAGCTGAGAAAGGATGGAAATTTCTTGCGGGCTAAGCGTTTGTGAGTTGTTTGTGAATGATGCAAGTGTTAAAATTGTTTCCAACGGTAATATGCCCCGGGGATACTAGGTTGACATTTTTTTAAATAAGAGAATTATTTTTGTGATTCATTTGTCGTTTTTTGTTTTTCTTAGGAAAATTTCTCTTCTCTCTTTCAGCTGAACATAAAGTTACTTTTCAGGACTTGTGAAATAAGCTGTCAGGCGACAAATAATTGGAAAATGAAAGAATTCCAGGAAACTGAGTGTTAAAACACTAGCTGTACCTTTACATTGGATAATAGGTGTTATGACTTTCACGGTAGCGTGTTCGTTCCAAACTAAAATTTGGGAGTGTTTGTTCCTTAATTTAGATTACTTAGTAAAATCTGAATAGTCAACAACGCCCTTTGATGAAATAAAGATGGAAAACGGGTGGGTTTGGCGGGGAGGACAGGCTTGCAGGCTTATTTAAACAGAAATTAAAATCCAAATCCATAGCAAAAACGAATATGCAGAATCCTGTCCCTAAATTCTGTCTTTTTCTCCCTCCTGGAAGATAAATGACACCTTTCCAATTCCCCAGTTCCTAGTCCCAGAGCGCAGAAATAAAGAGATTGCTAAATAATTTCTACAGTAATAAAAACCTGAACATTCTCTCAACAGAGAATAATAGTTCCAGAAAAGTTAAGATCAAGGGGAAAGGGAAAGTTTGATAGGTCAATGTGGTCTAAATTCTTTCTTTGAAACACTTTCTCACCTGTAATAGAGGTAGAAATTTTGCTTAATTACTGACTTCCTGGAGTTATATCAATGTGTTCATTACATTTAACTCAACTAATACTTAATATTTTAGTCTTAAAAGTAAATGGCTTGAAATATTATTTTATGCCTCCTCAATGAAATGATACTCAAAAATATTATTCCATTGCTAGCAAGTAGTTTAACATTAAAAATACATGTCAGTGTCTATGATATTCCTGGCAATTAAAATAATACAAATTTAAGCCAAGAAGCATGTCAGTTGATAATTTGTCATAATTGGTTTTTGAAACTGAAACCTACCTAAAATAAATTAATAAAACATTAGCACTTTTACACACTTGATTCTTAGTAATTTTAAGTGGCTAATTTTACAGCCTAATGGCAAAAAAATTATATGATCAGATTAATCAGTTTTAGGAGTAAGCACTATAGGAGTATGTTGGCTCTGTTTTAATAAGCTGTGTGTGATGAACAAAATACCAATTTAAAATATGTAAATGAAAATTTACTTAATCCAAGCTATCACACTGGGGTTTGAGGGGATTTAATTCTTTTCTTTATGAATAAGGCTTATGTAATTCTGAAGCAATATGTATTCCTAAAAAAAAAGAAAACCTGATAAATATTTAAAAGCATAAGGGGAAAAAACAATGTATACATACTCTAAAAATCAAGAATTAAATTAATATTTTCTTATATTTCCTTCCTACCTTTTTCTATGTGTAAGTGCTAACATTGTTCTTTTCTTTTAAAAGAAATTCAAATTGGGCTTTAAATTAAGAACTCACTGTTCAAAGCTCAGATTTATATCGCTTTTATTTCCTGCTTGACCTATAATTTAAACTTGTAAGAACTCATAGTTTTATAACATTTATACTTTTTGAAAACTTCCATTTTATTATAAAAGGTACATATTCATAAGATAACCATTTGTAACTACCAAAAAATACAACCAAAATATATATAAAATATATAAGGATCTATTCATAAATAACTCCCATGTTACTTGTTTGCATTTTTTAAAAAATAGAATATTATCACTTTTATACATAATAGGACCTTTGGGTTAAAAACAAAACAATACACCCTAAATTAATTTGCCTTTGTGCATACCTTAAAAAATTATTTGCTTAAGTTCTATTTTCATATTCTAATCTACCAGAAGCTGATTTGAGTTTTCTGCAGCATATGCCAACAATTCCAATATTGTTCATGCAAACATTACCTCTGAGTTTTACAAAAATTCTCCTTCCCTATATTTTCTATTTCTCTTAAGATGTATTTGTTGATTATTCCTGTTTCAAATCCTGCATGAATGCATACTCACAGCAAACCAACACTTTAAAGACATTGGTCTGTTTCCAAATTGCAAATTTTTTCCTTTAGCCCAATTATGTTTTACTAACAGCATCTGCTTCCAATCTACTTACACTTTTAGGAATACTGATTTTTATTAATAGCACCTGAAAATACCAGCAAGCCACAAAGGACATGTAATTAAGAATATCATCAAGCAAGTATTTAACCAAATGCATGATTAGCTATGTTTGCGGTGTCTAAATTAAGCAAAAGTTCATATCTCACCATTTCATTTTAGTCGTCGTACTATTTACATCTTCCTTGTCTTGATATTATGGTTCTAGTAACAAAGCAAATAGAACTGTTAATCATTAATTCATAAACTCATAGCAATACAGCCTTTATAATGTGTCACATATCCTGTAAATTTCTAAGCCAAATCATTTCTTTGTGGTGGCAGGTTGTTATGGAAAGAAATCTGTTTTTAAATCTTGGTTCCCCTTAGTTTCCTGTAATATCCAACTCTAACATATTTAAACAAATGTTCAAGTGATAGAAATTAACCTTTTTCCAAATATATAGACCAAATTGCCAACTGTGAGAAAGTCAAAATCTGTGTTCTATATTACTTTATTTTATTTAAAATTATGGATATTTTTGACATGGATAGTTTCATCAATCTTTCCAGGGTAGTTTTATAAGAAAAGACATGGAAATGGATATGCCCCACAGAAGGTACAGTTTAGGCCACTCTTTATGGATGCAAGAATCCAAGAATTGCATAAGAATATACAGTGGCATTTTAAAATCTAAGAACTGATTGACCAATTACATGTTCTCAGCTGGAAGGTGCTTGTTTATATACATTTTAAAAGACTGCATTTGCCTTTGTGGATAAACACCACCCATAAGAAAGGAAATTAAGAACCTGGTAGGGAGTGTTTGTTTATTGCAGGTTTCTTTCATCATAAATATATATTTAAAAAAAATTAACAGCATGAATTCACCATTGGAAATGGATAAATATATATTTTTTTCATGTAAACAAGAAGTGTTTTGTGCTGGAGTGCCATAATTAAGTAATGAAAGCAGACTCTCGAAAAAAATGAGTTGCTTTACTAATCATTACTGTATTTAAGGATCCCATATTCTAACACTGTTTCCAAAAGGTGTGAAGCAGTTGTGAAATATTTAAACTTCCATTTGCTATAAGCATGAAATATAGAGAGTAAAAACAGAATGGTGTCAGAATACCAACTTCCTATGCAAAGGTCAAATCTATCTGAAAAGATAAAGAAACAGCCTATTTTCAAAATATAAAGTAATTTTTTTTCTTTTAAACTTGGATTATGTTGAAAATTACCCTTATTTTCTCCCTTCACATCATAGATACAGGGAGTTCAAGTGAGATTTCAAAGTAATATTCAGCCCCCCAAAAAACTAAGCAATCTTATTGCTTTAAACTCGATTGTAAAATGAATTTTGAGTAGAAAAAAAAAATTCCTGTATCCCTCATGGAGCAGCTTCTCAGTTACAGAGTGATTTGCATATTCTCATGATGGTGAACAACAATATGCCAGGCAACATTATATTTCTTTTTTTAAAAATTGTGAAATAGTACTTTAACTTCTAGAGGTGGTAATGGTACATATTTTGGGGAGAGGAATTACGCCTGGGAAAACAAATATATTTCATCATCATACGTAGTCTTTTCCCTCTCTATTTGGTTTATCTTCTTCAATACAAGTATTATTCATAGGAATATTTGAAGCAAATGGATGATATCTTGATGACCAAATTAAAGAATGAAATGGGCAAATAACTTAGAACATCTGGGATCGGGTTGTCCAGATTTTAAAGAGTCATCCATGGTTGAAAATTACCATGTATGGGCTAATGCATTTTCAAAACTATATATATATATATATATATATATATATATATATATACTTGTATGTATGTATGTATGTATGTATGTGTGTGTGTGTGTGTATTTCAACCATAATAACATATGTGCATTGTAAGAAAATTTTAAAGGCACAGAGGAAGAAGTAAAATTCACCCATAACCAAAGAAAGCCACTATTCAGATTTGACATGTATCCTTGAAATCTTTTTCTGTGTATATACTTGCATTTCAAAAAGTGAACATTGTATGCACTGCTTTGGAAACTGTAGAGGTTTTTTACTACACTTAATAAATAATGGGAATTTCCCCACGGTCCTGGATTCTTCTACAAATTATTTGGACTGGCTGACAGATCTACTTTCAGTGATCATAACTGGTTTTATTCTACATATTGTATATCATGAGCCATTTAAGTTGTGTTGAATTTTCCGACCTTATAAACACTACTGTAGTACATGGCATTGTATCTTTGTCCGCAGCTGTGAGTATCTTTGTAGGGTAAATTCCTATATGAGGCATTGAATGTCTTCAAAGCTTTTTGTTCATTTCTTTTCATTTTTTCTTTCTTCTTTTTCTTCTACGTGTGTGCGCATGTACACGTGTGTATGTATTGGGTTGCTTTTTTTTTCTTGGCTTCAGATTGATTGCTTATTTTTTAATCAATAAAGTCACCCATAAGCACTCTTCTTGTTTTTCAAAATCAAGACGTTAAAAAATTCAAAGAGCTAAGGTTCCCATAGACCAGCTTCCTCCTCCTTAGTCTGGTGTGTAGCTTTTCAGTCATCTTTCTATGTACCTACAGGTAACATATGTGTACATAGAGAAAATATGCCATTTTGCTACATAGCCTTAAATATTGTGATAGTAATTCAATCTGCATTCATTCTCAGTAATCAGGCAAAATGAAGATATCAGCTGAGCTAAAGAAGCTAATGACTTCTTTATTTTCTTTCCACAACTGGAGGAAGGCTGCTTAGAATTTAAAATAATAATAATAAAATTTAAAAAAAAAATTCGTGACCCATTCTTCAGCGCAAAGTCAGCCCGCAGTGTGTTCAATCCCCAGAGACGCTCAGTGGGTCCCCTGCAAGACCCAGAGAATCAAATCCCTAACAGTCCTCCTGTGTGTCCTGTGTGTCCACCATCAAAAAATTACCTTAGAGAGTGTCCAAAAGATCTGTAGAAAATATACACCAAGCCGGGACTTTTTTTCCCCTTTTATAAGCCAGCTTAGTAGCAAGCAGAATAGAAGCGGGTCAGGAAGCCCCCGCCTGCCCAGAAAGTGAGCGTGACCGCAGGAGTGTTGAATCGTGCCCCCTCTTTCCCCTAGATTCGGGGAGGCCAAGGGAGACGGAGAGCACGGGGCTTCTGGCGGAATGCAGGGGTGGCGTTGTCACCCTCGCAGCGAAGCAGAGGGACCCGGGAGGAGGGAGACCGGAGCGCGGGGAGCGGGGGCAGGTACCACCGAGCCGCAGCCCAGCCCTGGCTCTCCCTGCCCCGCCCGCCCGCCCGCCAGCACCTCTGAAGCGCTACGCCGGCTCTGGGCCCAGGCTGGACCCCGTCGGATAGAGCTTTGACAGCGCCGTGCCACCTCATCCTCCCTCCCCACGACCTTTACAAGGAGATGAGCCTCCCGCTTCCTTCCTTCTATTGTGAGATCCACCATTGCCCGTCTCCCCGGTAGGGTCACTCTTTCCTAGGGATGGGGAGAGGGGGGAACGGGGCGGCCACGGGGAGGGGAGCCCGTGAAAAGCGATGTAAATAATAAGGATAATCTGCAACTCCGTTCATTTTTGTTTCTTCTCGAATTTTCTCGCTGGTTGACTTAAACGCAGGGCGACTTAGAAATTGACCAATTACTCCGTTCCTGTTCCTGAGTGTCAAACTGATGCGAAAGCGCCAAGAAAACAAACTTCCTGTCGGTAAAAGCGCAGGCTTACAGCTTATGGAAAATACTTTAGAGGCACACTAGACATCAAATAACTGCTACAAAACATTCTGATCCTTCAAGCCTGGAAGGATCAGAAACAGATGGGCTCACTTCCTCTCAGTATTTCACACAAACTCTAAAAAATAAAGGAAGAGACTGGGGGGAAAAAAGAAGAAGAAAAGAAAGAAAGAAACCTTTCTCATCCATTTGCTCATCCCATGTTTGAAAATTTTTTAGGACACCCAACCCGTTCTTATTATATGGCTTTATCTTTCTGAGAAATTAATTATTATTGCCTATGAGAGGTGCTGAGATACATTTGATCTTCCAAAAAACGTCTGGCTCTCCTTTATGTAAGTCTCGTTTACAAAGGCATGAAGTCTTTCAAAAAAAAAAAAAAAATCCCATAGAACTTCTGGGTTCTGGCATCAGAGTCGATTCCATATTGTCTACAAGCAAACTAAATCTTTGCACATGCATCCCTCTTGAGGTCTACCTCTGCCGCCCAGAGGAGCAGAGATATTATCTTCCTGATTAACACAAGCAAGAATCCTTCCTCCCCACACCCCCCCCCAAAAAGTCACCTGGGTTTTTCTAATTTTTGTCCCAATTTTGTATATTAACTAAATAATATCTAAAACCCACTTCTTTCTGAGCTATAGAAAAATCAAGGAGCTATGACTCTATCTCCACCCATGTGTAGCAATTTAAACGTTTGTTAATGTGTCAGAGGGTATTGATTGCTAATATGGAGGTGCCCGGCATGGTCAAGTACTCCCCACCTTCCATATGCAAATCTGGTGAAATTCCAGACTGCATAGAACAGTGAGAAATATTTATTCTTACAGATCTTGCTCTATCTTTGCCTGCTGTCCTCTTTAACTGGTGATTCTGTTCCTTTTTCTGGCAAAATCCATCAAGAGTTAGGATCAAAGATGGAGACCTAAAACTTAAACCAGCTCCTTTCCACCATCTTCTGTTTATTACATCAAGAGTTAAGACCGGGTGAATTCAATTACTCCTTTGAAGAACACATCTTTGTTTTGAAAGGCAGATTCCTAAAAGCAGCATAACTCGAGCATCTGTTCATCTGAACAGCTCAGAAATGTGCCCAAATTGTGCCAACTTCCAATTTTAAACACAGTCTGGAGCGTAGGCCCTGGAGCCAGGGTGCCTGATTTCCTGGCTCAGCCACTGGCCACCTTGTGAACCTAGGCCAGTTTTGTAAGCTTCTTATGGTTCTTTCCCCCTTGTCAGTACTATGAGAATAATTATAATATCCACAACTCATAAGATCAGGGTGAAAATTTCATTAATACTCATAAAGCTCTTAGTGGCCTGACACTTAGTGATAATCAGATTTTTTTTTTCTTAGCTAAGTATACAAGTGACTATTAGCCTGACTAAATAACTAGAAATTCCCTTTGCCTAGAAAACAGGATGTTTAAACTTTAGGAGTTCTCACAAAGACCATTTGGTCCTTATATTAAGTGGATGTCTCAGGTGTCTCTGTGGGGCAGTGAGGGCCTGGGGCTTCCTTCTCCACCATCTTGCTAATGTCACTTGCCATAAATAAGCCTCTTTCTTTCTTTCTTTCTTTCTTTCTTTTTTTAATAAGCTTCTGTAAGTGTTTTTCCCCCTTACTTCTTCTTCTTTTTCATTTTTTTATTTTTGTTTTTGCTGTAAGATTTTTGTCATGCCCATGATAGGCACCCACGGAGCAATTCTGTAATGAATGAATAAGAGTAAATTATGACTTCACTTTTTAATAATGGGGGGTGGGGCGGGGTGGGGAGCCTGAGGTTGTAATGAGGCATGAGTACCTTCTTTACCACCTGCTGGAAGTTTGGATTATCACCAAGGACAGGAATTGATCATTCTGAGTCCAGTTACCAAGGAAGGAGGTTCTAATGACAGAGCCTGTGGCCTCAGGTAGAAGCAGAGACAGCTATCCCATAGGAGAAACAGCCCCTGGGAGTCAAGCCGTTCCTGAGCTTTAGCTCCTCCAAAAATCATTTCATGTCTGCCATGCCTTCTACCTGCCTCTGGGAACAATGGGGATAATAGAGCAGAACTTGCCTTCAGGGTCCTGACCCCACCATCTACTACTCTGGGCAAGTCTTATACCACTCGAACCTCAGTTACTTCTTTCTAAAAAGGCTAATGCAGCAAATTCTGAGTATGCAGCAGGCAAGCGAGTATGTCTTGAAAGTGTTTTGTGATCTGCATAAAACAGGACAAAAAAGGAAGTCAAGGGCATTGTCATATTTGAATTAAGAGAGAAATTAAATTAGGGGGAGGCTGAAGGGAGACGTTCCTAATGATGTTGATGACATAAGACCAGACCAGGTTTTAAAAGGAGATTGTGGAATCTCCATTTGGGAAGGGAACTTACAGGAAAGGAGAGGGAGGAATATCTTTTGAGAGGGGGAGTGTGTACATGACCCCTGAAGGTCATTTTTAGACCTTGGATTTCATGATTATGTGGTCTCTAAGAATAGGCATTGTGGTCCCTGAGAGATGCCCATGACTGAGTAGGTGTCCCCTTTCCTGTTTTGTTGAGAGGCACAAACTAACATGGCCTACAGGTGTGCTGGGTTGTGAGAGAGGATGGCATCTGGAAGAAATAGAAAAGCTGCAGACTGGGCTGACTCCACAAGCTTGGTTGATGGGTAATCTCTTTAGAGAGGGTAGCCTATTTGGGTGCCATCTTGTTTTTAAATATCACAACCTGGTTTTTTGGGTCTGAAGCTTATACAATTTGGAGGTTCCTCTTTGAGGAAAAGATCATGAAATTATGACGACAACAGCAACCACCACGAAAAAAGCCAAAATGAAGCACAGGGTCTTGAAAGGGGCCATTGCAAGTGAGCGGCCCTGAAGCCTGAGGTTCCTCGGCTTCCCGATGAACCAGCCTTGCCTGCCACCACATTAGTATCTGTGCTTCACAGTGTGAAGAGCTGAGGTCCAGAGAAATGAAAGAACTTGCCACCAGTGTTGCAGCTGAAGAGAGGCAGAGCTGGAAGCAGCTCCCCATCATCTGGTCTCCCTTACCCTGCGGCTGTATTTACAAGTATGGCAGAGCCTCAGTCCTCACCTGTGTACATATGGGACTGCTGGGGCCTCTGCTTCCTGAGAAGTGTTTGCTCCTGGCTCTGAGACGGTAGCTAAATGCTGAACATCCTTGTGTGTGAGGCTTCCAGAAAACCTAAACATTTGCCAGGTCTCAGATGCTTGGAGGTGTGATGATGGAAGTCTTTGGTGAGGGCAACTGACAACACAGATCATTCATGAGTGTTAAGAGAAAGTGTTTTGGTAAAACGGGTAGCTAAACAGGTAGCTGTTTGATAAAACAGGTAGCTCTACTGTCCACAGCGGGAGTCAACAATGTGGTCACAAAAGTGAAATGAGAACAACAAAGATCCCCAAGACCCTGCCCAGCATCATCTTTTTTCAACTGCAGATAAAAACCGAGGCCCAGAGAGGGTTAGTCTTGTCAGAGGCACTGATCTTCTAGACAGTGCCTTTATGATCTTTACAAGTTCATAAAAAGGACATGAAAAGATGTTTTTTGCTGACACCAAAGCCAAAGGGGGCATGGTAGCTTTCTGATGCGAACAAGTGAGCGACTGCCCCCTTGTTGAAGGTCACACAGCCCCCAGTGGCAGAGCTGGAACCAAGAGTGTGCTCCTGGGGTTCCAGTTCTTCATCCCCCACACCACCATCATTGGGGTTTCCATTCCACAAAGCATCCCTTATTCACTTTCACAATAAGGATGGTAATGCTATTCCAGGAGTCGAACTCTTTACCAGACGTTTTGATTTTTGCTTAATCTCAGTGATAAATAAAGCAGTCTCCATGCATTTTTCTTCCTATAGGATGCTTGGGAAAACTTTTGAGCCATGATCCTTGCAAAGGGAGAGAATTTCCTACAACTTTTCACATTTAGCCATTTAATTTTCTTTCTTGATGCTTTCTATAGTTGACCGAAAAGTTAACCCCGTCGGCGATATGGGTGGGAAAAAGTTATCATGGCCTTTTGCTTTGGCTTCAGTGAAGCACATATTTTCATGTCCTTTTTACTAACTTTTAAAAGGCCACAGACTGTGCCAAAACTTAAGATGGTCCATCTCCAGTAATGTGATTACATCATTCCCACAATCTCACCAATACATAACAATTACTAATGATGAAGGAGATTCTCTCTCCCATTCCCTACCTTCCTTCTCTTTTTTTCTACCCTGGATACCTCTCAGGCTACTGAGAAAATGCTCAAGATGGCTCTCTAGAGCTGTGCTGTCCAATAGAACTTTTTGCTATGATGGCAATGACCTAGATATGCCCTGTTCAATATGGCAGCCATTAGCCACATGTGACTACTAGAAGACTTGAAATGTGGTTATTTGGATTCAGGAGCTAAATTTTAAAATTCATTCTATTTTAACTCAGTTTAAATTTATATAGTCACATGTGACTGGTAGCCATAATGTTGGACAGTAGATATAGAACACATACCAGCAGAGAAAATTTTGTGAGACAGCATTGAGCTAGGCTCCATCTTTTGGGTTGAGTTCAAAGAGAGGCCTACAGAAGAGCTCAGTGAGGGACTCCTGTGGCATCAGGATGAAAAGAGTCAAGGCAAGGTGGAACGATCTCATTGGTCCCTAGACTATAAAACTCTAGAATATATAACAGAGAAGGGACCTTAGAAACCTCTACTCCCTGCCCCTCTTTGCAGATGAGAAAACTGAGGCACAGTCAAAGAATGACTTGGCAAAAGTTTACACAACCACTTAGTAACTGAGTCAGTCTCCTAGTTCCCAAGCCGGTCCTCTTCCCTAGTTCAGGTGCCTATGAGTTCTGAGAGGCCAGGACAAGTCATTCTTTTCTCGTTCTTTCAAAATAGGCATTTGGTGTCTTTTCTCTGTGGAAGGATCTTTGTGTGTAAGGCCAGCAGTGTGGGAGACATGACTTGGTGCCCCTCGGTGGAGATGGAGGAGCTCTCTCTTCGTCAGCTGATCTCAAAGAGCTACGCGGGGTGCGCCTGGGTGGCTCAGTCATTACACGTCTGCCTTCAGCTCAGGTCATGTCCCAGGGTCTGGGATCAAGCCTCACATTGGGCTCCCTGCTTGGCTGGAAGCCTGCTTCTCCTTCTCCCATTCCTTCTGCTTGTTTTGCCTCTCTCTTGCTGTGTCTCTCTCTGTCAAATAAATAAAATCTTAAAAAAAAAAAAAAAAGGAAAGAAAAAGAAAAGAAAGAAAAAGAGCTATGCAGACCAGAGAGGGGGACAGCATCTCAGTTTGCCTGGACAGATCCAGTGTTAGTCTTGAATGTCCCACAGCCCAAGAAGTACCTTAGTCCGGGGCAAATCAGGATAATTGTTCATCCTAAACCCAATACTAACAGTACTGATACTCCAGAATCAAGAAGAGAATCAAGACAAGTGTTACATTTGCATGGGTGGCTCATGCCTTTGTTTTGTGGATTTGGAGAAAAAGAAATTTCCTGGGGGTAATGTCCTGGTATTTTTCCTTTCATCTGCCTTCAGTTGTTCTCAACCAACAACCTGTAAGCAGCCCTGCTTTTAAATGGACCATGGCTCCAGGCAGAACATTACATCTCAAAGCATACCTTTAAGAGACCATAACATAATTTGAAAACAGAGATATGGACTGATTATCCACAATGTAGAGCTCCGCTCTGGAGTTCTACAGAGGCTGAGATTGGCTGTCACAGTGTGAAAGCTTGATCCAGGCGTCAGTCATGTGCACTGAACCCTGCTTTAGTGCAGGTCTGGGGATTCCTAGCAGCGACTTTCAGAACATCCTGCCTCCACTCCCGTTCATCGCGGACAGAAGCATTACTCAAGTGCTCGTTAACTACCCAGACACGACATCAGTTGTCCAAAGCCCTAGGGTGAGGATGACAGCAGAGTGTGCCAGAAAGAGTCCAAAATTAGTAGACTAGAATCTGGGTTCTAGTTTTGAATCTGCCGTGAGCTAGGCTGTATGCCCTTGGGAAAGTCACGTGAAGTCTGCGAGCCCTAGTTTCCTCATCTGCAAAAGAGAGACTCCAATGCCTGCCCTGATGGCTTTCACAGAGAGAGGGCAGTAAGTACAAGGACAAGACATATAGCTCAGGCCTCTGACCTGAGGCTCAGGCCTTTGGGAAAAATGTCACCGTAATTGGAGATCAAGCATAATTACTGGGCCCCAGGATGAACCTTCACTTATACCCCCTACCTCCCGGAAGGATGGGAAAGGAGATACACGAAGATAAGAAAGGAAGAGCACAAGTAAGCAATAAGCCAGGGAGTTTATCACAAGCCTAAAGAAATTAAAAAAAAAAAAAAAAAAAGCCACATTATCTCATTCTGGAAAGCTCTTCTGTCACAAAGACATAATTGCAAAGTGGGTCATTTAAAAGAAAACACCAGAACAAAGGCAAGACCCCAAAAGGCAAAAATATGCATAAGACTCATATTCTATTAATATGTACTTATGCATGAAGTCTCTAGCCTTGGAATGTATGTCAAGATATTTCTTTCCTGCTATTTCTGCTTGCATACAGAACATCACAACAATTAGACTGTCCTCATCTGAAGCCCAAATCAAATTCCTTTTCTTGGAATGTTTTTTACTGGCTACTCCCCAAGTTAGTTAGCTTCTGCCACAATAGTATCACCGAACAATCGCCAAACCTCAGTGTCCTGTACGGGTAAATATTTATTTTTGCTCGTGAGTCTAAGGGCAGTTTTGCTGGCCTTGTGGGGCCTCACTTATATACCTGCGCTCAGCCGTGGGTTGCGCAGACAGATGTGCTGATCTTGACTGGGCTCTCACATACGTTTAGGAGTTGGCTAACTGATACAGAATAGTATCTTCTCTCACCCGTGCAGATAAAACACAGGACAGCAAGTTCAATTAGGAATTTCAGGTGACTAAAAAAGGAATTTTGTTAAAGGAATTTTTTAATAGAAGTATGTGCCCATACTTCTTTTTGCTGCAAACCCAACTATGTCTCTCTTTCTGTAGCAGGTGAGCCCTGGCTTTTTCTTATCAGGTAGGGAAAGGGCAGTGGAAACATGCATGGCTCCATGGGTTCTGTTGGCCAAAGATTCAAGGACTCTAGAGTCACATTGAGAAAGACAGATAGGAGGAAGATGGAGAATTGGGGCCATTTTAACAATCAATCTACCATAACCCCCAATGGCAAAATCACCACCAAAGTATGTCCGCACAAAAACCCTACAGGAAAAACCCCATTCCAATGTCACTTTTCCATTCTATTAAAATAGAGAAGAGGAGTGGCTTGATGGTGTGATTAGGGCATCAATTATAGGGGAGAAGGACTGGGTTCTAGTCTGACTTTGTAGTTCATTTATTTCCTTTTTTTTCTCTGGCACTCAGTTTCTTCATCTATAAAATGGTAAGTTTATACTCTCAAGGCCATGCAGCTCTCAGATTCGATATTCTTGAATATTTTAACTCGAGCAACTTGCCTTTTTCCATCATCTCTCCACAGCAAACTCTTCTAGCCTAATTGACTTTATGACTGTATTAGCAATACTATAACTTAAAACCACCCATTATGGTCCTCATTGACTGCTCCTGTATTCAAAGTAAATTCAATCACCAAAACATATCCAATAAAAAAATGGAAATCTCCAGGCCAAGGGGACATCAGCTCCTGGCAAGGAATAAGCCTCTTGAATAAATAAATCTGCTTTGCTCAATATTTCCCCCTCTTGATTTGAAGAGAGACAGTAACCCTTTTTCTGTCATTGAATTAATTTGCTAGAAGTGGCTGTAATTTCTATATAAATCCTGAGATTGTTTCTAATTTACATGTTATATATGAATGTTTATGCATGTGGTGCCGGCCTAATGTTCTCCAGGGATCCTCTTAGAAACTGTATGAATCATGTAAACAAAATTAGATGGAAATAAAAAGAATGTATGATATTTTCTTCACTAGCACTAATTTTTTTCTAAGTTTGGTTTCCTCCATAATGGTCTTCCTGCTGACTTTAATTATATTTATGGCACAATTATCCTGTGCTGGGCCCATGCTCCCATGCCTGCTGCTTATTTGGCGTCTGTCTGGTTTGGGAAAAGCCCTGCAGACAGACGGCTGGTGTGGTTTGTTCAACGTTTGTCCTCTTTGGGGCTGGTGAGCAGGGAGGGCGGACAGAAGGTGTTAGAGTGACATTTCTGTGGCTTTTGCTCCTTCCCTTATCCCACCTGCCTTCTTTTTCAGGAAGATGTATTCAGATCACGGACCAAACGGAAACCGGGTTCGGGAAACTTCCTCTCTCTGTGGCCTCCCCGGAGCGCTATTTGAAGACCATTACTGCTGTTAATTAATGATTTGCCAGCTGTCTACACTAATTTTATGGCATTTATGTATGCACATGCATTGCATTTGAGTCCATTTTCCCAGACTAAACCAAATACAACGAGCGTGAAATATGAATTCAAGTCTCTGGTCTCTGCTTTCAGCAGAAGCCCGCTTAGCAGGGATGGTCCCATCTCGTGGAATCACGAGTGCTCCCCGTGGCTCTGCTTTGCCGGAAGGTCCTTTCGGGAAGGAAGGAGCAGACTGCCTGTTTGGGGATAATCACCAGCTCGACAGATAGTCAGGATGCAAATGTCACAGCTCTTTTCAGAAAATTAAGCTGTTCCAGGTTTCTTGCCTTTTTGTCTTAAGGAGGGGTCAACACATCCCGAGACTTCTTCCTTGTCATAACCGCATTTCTCTCAGTAGCGAATACTGTATTGGTGATTATTTTGATCTACTACTGGGGCCTTCCCTGCCACAGTGTATCCTAGAGACTGCAGTGCTCAACGATATGAGACATTTGCTTTGGCTCATCTTCAAAGCCCCTCAAGCTCAGAGACTCGGAATTCTGGACTGTTCTGCCGTGAGAGGTCGGCTTTCTCTCCCCTCTTCTAGGCTAACCCACATCAGACCAGGTCATCCCCACCCAAACATTTGACCTTCCCCTTCCCTCCCCACCCACAAGTCAAGGAGGAGTGTAATTCTGCCTAGACGTAAGTAGGATAGAGTACAGGGGTTCCATTTTTGCTTAACAATTCAACTACAACCGCAACACACAAGAACACTTTCGTTGACACTGTGAGGTTGAGAGGAAGATACCGCAGAAATGTGACATGGTCCTCAGGCAGAAGGGAGGGCCTCCTGGGAGCCAAGCCCCGAGCTCTGTGGGTCTCATCCTCCCAGCAGCTCTGCATATATTAGCATTTTGCAGATGGCGAATGGGAAACTCAGGGACGTTATCTCCGGGGGAGAAGAAATACAACTGAACAGAGAATCTCATTGTGAAATGCTAAGCCAGGCTGTCCCTGCCAGAAATGCCACAGAGGCTGGAAAGCAAGCAGGGTGAGCTCAAGCTGGAGGAGACGGGTTAGGGGGAAGTGTGTGGAAGGTTTGGGGAGAGCTGGATAGCTGTATGGGCAGGAGGAAACATTCCATCAGAGAAGCCCAGCGAAGGATGAATACAGGTTCTCAAGGAGCAGGGAAGGTGCCGGCCTGCTTCAAGGGCCAGGCTGAGACGGCAGGGAATTGGTGAACTCTAGGGTCCACACTCCAGGCTGGGTTTTAGAATTGGAAGTTGGTTATGGCTTGTCTCCCTCTCTGGTTTTGTCTTGTTTCATTTTTTCCTCACTTCCCCTACGATCCTCTGCCTTGTTTCTTAAATCCCTCATAACAGTGAGATCATATGATAATTGTCTTTCTCTGATCGACTTATTTCACCTAGCGTAATACCCTCTAGTTCCATCCACGTCGTTGCAAATGGCAAGATCTCACTTTTTCTGATGGCTGCGTAAGAGCCTCTTAATCCTAGGAAACAAACTGAGGGTTGCTGGAGGGGAGGGGGGCGGAGGGATGGGGTGGCTTGGTGATGGACATCAGGGAGGGTGAGCACTGTGTGTTGTGTAAGACTGATGAATCACAAACCTGTATCCTTGAAACAAATAATACATTCTATGTTAATTGAATTTAAATTTTAAATTGGAATTGAAATTGGAAAATTTTTAAATTTTAAATTTTAAATTGGAAGTTGGCCCAACTGAGGTGCATATCTGAGCTGTTCACTGTGGTCACAGAAGGAAGGATAGTGACTCACAGGGACATACAGTCAAGCGGGTTCTTTTACCTCTTAGGTGGGGCTTTGAATCTAGCCAGAGGACCCTTCTAGACTCAGTGGGACAGTTGTGTTCAGCACATAAGAGCACATGTAAACACCACGATTCCCCAAAACACATAGTAGAGTGAGTACCCACAATGTAAGTATAAAAGCTGGATACCTGACTACTGTAGATGTCTGAGAGGAAGCGCATCATTGATGGCATTGAACATATCCAACATCATCATCTTTTGGCAGTTTTCCTTATTTCTGGGTTTCCTTAGGACGTTGCAATTAATTCTGATATGTATACGTTCTATTCCAATACTTCGCATTACTACCCTGTTTATTCGTCTCTCTGTATGAACATGAGGATTTTGGTAAAGGTGGGAAAGAAGTAAAGTCAATTTGGGGAGATTATAAGGCAAGAAACACTTTTTTAAAAAAGCTTTCCTGTCCAATATTGAATCAATTGCAGAATTCAATCAACAAGGTCAAAACTAGGTCACACATCCTGACTTCCTTACACCCACAGCTTAATAATCTAAAAATAAAAATCAATTCTTGTCTGAGAGTTGTGAAGAGATCATAATTGCTTTAGAGTGAGGCTCAGAACGGCTGCACCTTCTCCCATTTTCCATTTCTCAGAGATGAGAATATCATTTTTCAAGGCCAAGGCACTGTCAGTATTAGATTGCACGGTAGCCAAGTAGAAAAAGCTGTTCAAGACGAAATAATTCTCATCATTATCCTCGTTAGACAGAAAGGAGGCCCCTTCTTTAACATTGCCCATAAAGACGGTAGAAAAGTAAAATGAACCGATTGTTGGTTAGAAATGTTTTCCCTTCAAAAAACAGTCTCCAGTCGTTTTTCTTCCTGCTATTAAGGTAGTATTTTGAATTGAGACCTCGCTTTGATTTTTTTTTAAATAGGTTTATATATATATATATATATATATATTTTTTTTTTTTTTTTAAGATTTTATTTACTTATTTAACAGAAAGAGAGCACAAGTAGGCAAAGAGGCAGGCAGAGAGAGAGAGAGAGGAGGAAGCAGGCTCCCTGCTGAGCAGAGAGCCCGATGCGGGACTCATCCCAGGACCCTGAGATCATGACCTGAGCCAAGGGAAGCGGCTTAACCCACTGAGCCACCCAAGCACCCAGAGATCTCGCTTTGATTTTTATAGAAAACCGGTTGCCTCTTTTCCAGCTACTGCAGGTTTCTCTCTCTTTAATATCAAGACCCAGATGTCTTCCGAGCTCTGTTACAGCACCCACATTAGCTGTGAGCCTGGCCTGGTCGAATTTCTGATTTGTTTGCATTATTAGATTTTGTAGCATTAAATAGACCCTTGGACTTCTAGGACACTAATGAACTTCTCATCATAGCTACACACCCATTTGCATATGTGGGCCTTCGTAATGGGGACACCTTTCCATTTGTATTACCGCCTTCTTATAGGAGTATTTAGCCTCCCAACTACCCACAGTTTTTCAAAACCAGTTACCGGAGTTTTCCTGAAATTTTAAAGTACCTATCAAGAGTCTTTTAACTGTAAAGATCAGCCATAAGCTGGAAATGAAAGAATCCATTAAATTCTCATTATAGGAAGAGAAATTCTCTGCCACTTTTTCTGAATTCTACCCCACAGAAATGTAACCACCCTCCCTCCCCTAGCTATCTCTAGCCATGGCTCCCTATTAAAATCCAAAGGCTGGCTTGGGAGGTGTCAATGGAGACAGGGGCAAGCCTTCCTCCTCCTCGGTCTTGGTCACAGGTTCCTGTGCCTGCCCTGGTCTGCCGTCCCCCATTCCTGCACACCACCCCAACCCTACTTCACCCGATCTCCATCTGCCACCATCGCAACACAGTGGTCTCCACAGCCTTGGAGAAGTAGAGTCTCTCAAACACGATTTTTAATCAAAATTTAGACATTTCCACAACCTGATTTCTTTTAGACCAAGCCAACTTTCTTTTAAGCCCCGTCTGTTCTGTGAGGCCAGCTAATTAGCCTGCCTGTACCAGAAGTACTCACTTTTTATTACCTTTGGAAAACAAAGCCAGGTTTGAGGAAGTGTGTTGGATGTAAGCTGTCTCCAAAACCTCAGGAAGGGAACCCCCACCTTCCAAACCCCCTCCTCCTCCCCAGCAAGATTTGTGGTCTGGTTAGAAGGACCATTTAGATGATGAAAGGAAGCAGTGGACAGCCCCTGATTTATAACCAGTGTGATTTTTTTTAATATCCACCAAATTAATATTTTTATGTCCATTCCCCCATCAAGTTGCTTCGGTTTGAATTTCAACGAGGGGAGCCTGCCAAGATCATGTAGTAAAATGGGAACTGAATCATAAATCCCAGCAGGGGTGGGAGAACGTAGGACAGATTGCTCACACCTTTAAAAAAATTTAAACAATAACGAAAAAAGGGCAGGAATTTGCTTTTGGGCATGCCAGGCCTAGGAGGGACCGGGGAGACATGGCGGCAGAATGTGGGAGCTGGTTTGCCTTCCCAGGGCTGCTTCTCCAAGGACCTGAACCCAAAGAAACTCACTCTGGCAAGTAAATCAGGCCCCTGGGGGCTCCTCGTCCAAAGCCCATGATGTTTCTCTAGGATGTGTGTCAGAGATAAGGCAGAAACGCTCTCAGGGGAGCACCTTCCAGAAAGTGGAGTTTCTCTGCATCCCTCCCTCTGGATGGGCCACTCACTGGGCTCATCAAAGTCTCCTTTCATTAGTGCCAGGCTGAGGGAAAGAAATGCAGCTGGCAAGACAGAGTTTGAAGCTGTAAGAAGAAAGCCATGTGTTTCCTTCCTAAGACCAAAATCATTTCCCTCTGAGGAATAAAGAGCTTTACAGACTTTCTGGATGGACATGTCTTGAAGGGGAAGGCGTTGCCGACACCCGAATCCTCCCCGTGCACCAGTGGGGGGGAAACGGAAGCCCCGATTGGCTTGGTTTTAGAACAGGTTTACTATATTCGAGCATATATATGGAAAAGTAAACACCCTTATAACTCAGCTTATTATGACACCAATTCGGATGAACCACAGGTCAAATCATGTTGGCTAAACATAATGGCTACCCACAGGCGAGGCCTGATATAACTCAGTCCATAGCCCATAAAACAGTTGCTAGTCCTGTCTGTCAGCACCGGCATTATAAAGGCGTTCCACTAATCCTTGTTGGTGGACAGCACTAAATCCTTGGGCAATGTTGTTTTTTCATCCTGTCAATTGCCTATCTTTGGGTCTTAGGACACACAATGTGATCTTGGGAGCCAGATCACCTACTTGTCGCAGCTCTGATGAGGGACACCCCCCTAGTGTCCCAACTTCGCTAGGAGCTAAGTCTCACAGAAAGCCATTTACAGACTGAAGTGCCGTTTCTCGTAACACTTTGCCGAAAAACCCCTTTGGACCTTTGTTTTGCCCACTGTGGGTTCAGAGCCAGAGTCCTTGCAGAAAGCCTCGAGAAGCCAAAGGTGCAGATTCCCAGGGGGACCAAGGGCATATATAGATTTAACACTGAACAGGAATGCACAGAGTAATTCAGAATCTGGCTCTAGTTTTTGGTGCAAGGATATAAACATTTTTAATTTGTCAGTTATCGACATTTAATTATAATGATAAGGGAGGATTTTTTATGTGTGTATGTGTATTTACATATATTATCTTATATATATATTACATACCTACATATATATGTATATATACAGTAATATTCAGTTTTTAGTTTAATAGCCTAAAACTTTAGCAAACTCACACAAGTCCACACAAGTGGGGGACAAGTTTCACACAAACTTGAAATAAAACCAACTTCTCTAGAAAAACGTTAGTAGGACAATTCCTGAAATTAGAATAAGGTCTGCAAGTTAGATAATAGTATTGTAGTAATGTTGATTCCTAGATTTCATATCTGCACTCTGGTTACAGAAATGAATTTAGGAAATAGACCCTAAAATATTCAGGAATAGAGGGAAAGCATGTCTACAACTTAGTCCCAAACCATTTAGAAACATATTGACACACACACACACACACACACACACACACACACAGATATGCACACTTAATTCACACACACACAAAATAATACAGCAAACACAGTATAATACTAACACTGGAGGAATCTGAATGAAGAGGACACAGGAACTCTTGGTACCATTTTTACTACTTTCACGTGGATCTAAAATTATTTCAAAACTGAAAGTTTAAAAAAAAAGTCTTCCTATTGAGGTCTCTGGAGTTACTGTCTCTAATTTTATTTTTTTAATTTTATTTTTTAAATGGAGGTATAGTTGGCATACAACATTACGTTGGCTTCAGATGCACAGCATAATGATTCAGTATTTATCTAGCTCACGAAGTGATCGCCACTGTGAGTCTAGTCAATATCCATCACCATACATAGTTACAGAATTTTTTTCTTATGATGAGAACTTTTAAGATCTACTCTTAGCAACTTTCAAATATGCAACATACTATTGCTAACTAGGGTCACCACATCACCTGACATCCCCAGAACTTACTGATTTTATAGTTGGAAATTTGTACCTTTTGACCCCCTTCACCCATTTTGCCGGCGCTCACCACCACCGCTGTCTCTTATTTAAAATAAAAGCCCAATAGAGCGTATTTGTAAATTCCTTTATTTGTTTCTCCCCAACAATCTGAAACGGATTTGATGATGGTTCTTATTATTTTGGATATAATTTAGGACCCTTAATCTTGAAGAAAACTAGAGGATATGAGAGCTGGAGACAAGATCCGCAAAACATAGGCTGCTACCAGCTAAGCACATGTCCAGAGAAGAGGAGTTCTGAGAGCAGAGGACCTGGATTCTCTGTGACTATAGAATTCCAGATTATGAGATGGTTACCTCTGTGGCCTTTGGTTTCTTCATCTGTAATGGGCAGAAAGGCAGGGCTGCTTTAAGAATGCACACAGGATGGTTTGTCTTAGTTGGGCCTGTCACCTACAGAGTGATACGTGGTGTCTAGTCTCGCTCTGCCACCCCTTCCCACCGTGAGTCTCTGTGGCAGCCCACTGCCTGTGGTAGGGGTCACGGTGGGAGCCGGGTTTACTGAGTGTAAGTGCACGCCCACGGAGAAAGGAGGGGATCCCTGGGGCTCTGCACCCCCTTAACACGAGCCCTTCCCTGCATTTCTTTCTTTGGTCATGGAAACACCCCAACCACACTCCTTCCTGCTAATCAAATCCCATTTGGGCTGAAGGCTTGCTGACATTTATTAACCCAAGCCTGCTTTTCAGAGATTTCCACTCACTTTGAGCTAAACATATGGGCCCCAGCCCCGAGCTGAAAGGAAATTCGTGCTTTCTTCTTTGTCTTTTTGACCAGAAACACCATTCTGCTGCCATTGGAAATGGATGCATCTGAGTACAAAGTGTCTGTTCCCCGCACGCTTCAAATGAACACGGTCCAGGCCACACACACACACACACACACAACTCGCACACATATGCACACGCACGCGCGCGCACACATTTTCAGCCCATAAAAGTCAACCACACCAGTGCATGTCCAAAACCCACCACTCAGCAAACACTGTCTCCCTTCTGGAACTTTCAGAGATGCAGACAATGTCCTGTCACGGAGCATGTGTGCAGCTCGAACTGGTGATAAATCCAGGCGCTAATCCTGGTCCCAGCAACACCTGCAGTAACAGGGACGAGCGGCTCAGCAGACGACACACATATAAATCAGATTTATTTTCATAGCACATTTAAATAACGTTTTGGCCCTGGGGATTTTCCTCCAAATAATGAAGCATCACCCAATGAGAGTCCGCAACGTCAGACAGATCCCGTAATGCCCCTCACAGCAGAGGAATAAAACCTGTGATTTATATGGATGCCGTGGGGTGGGGGAGGGGCTTCCTTTCCTTTGCAAGAGACATTGCTCTGCATCCGGATTAGAGATGAGATTTATCTGCAAAATAAACAAAGAACAGACACCCTCCCCCCCCACCCCCAGCTTTTTTCCCTTAATCACATCTGATGAGATAGTGAACCCACACACGGGCACATAGAGGCGCTCCCTCAACAGCCCGCATCCACGGCTACACACAAACACACACACACACACACACACACACACACAAACACACACACACGATGGACAGGTTTATCTTGGGATAGGAGAGTGAACAATCTCAATAAAAGATGATAATTTTTACACTGATGAAAATCTGTTCTGTCAACAGTTCCTTACAGTAGGTGTCTAACGTGTGGGCTTCCGCTGTCCCTTTGCGGTTTCGCCCTGCCCTGTGAGCACGGGCGCCTGAGACCTGTCACGCTGTGCAGAGAAACCAGGTTTCTCCCCAACACTGCAAGGTCATCCTCCATTTCCATTTCCCCTGCCACTTTCTATCTTCTTATTTGGAGGGAAAATACGACCTCGTTCTAACAAGGTTTTCCTTTGGATGGTCATATATGTGGTTGTCCCTGGCTCTTAGGATACTGCAAACTGTTCTATGGAAAGCATCACGAGGTCTCTCTCTCTCTCTTTCTTCCTTTTCGTTCTTCTTTCCTTGGAATTCATTTATTCCCTAGAGCTCAGTGAGATCCCATCTATGTCTTCGCTGGAGGCTACTACGGACCTAAGTGTAGGTCGCTTGTGACAGTTAGAGAGATGTGTAAACTGTGTTTCGGTGGAGCACAACCCCATGAAAACACGGTGTATCGTGCATGGATTTGGATATGCTAACGTTCATTCTACAACTGCCCAGATATTTCAGCTTCATTCAGAAAACACTGAAATGAGAATAATAAATCATGTCGTTACAGTGTTTTCCAGTTAGCAAAGGACATCCATGTAATATGTGTCACTATCACAGCTGGTCTTCACACAAGCCCAGGTGACAGGCAGGCCGGTAGGCAGGGCGTAATCTTAGATGTAGCCCATGTGCTTGGAGAAATCCCTGCTGCTTCAAGGAGGCAAGGGAGCTTTATTTTTATTTATTTATTTATTTTTTGCCTCAGGTTCACATATGTCAGGATCACTGGAGAAACCTAAAGCAGAAGGTCTCATGCTTTAATACAGAAAACCCTAACTTGGCTAGCCAAGGGTGGATAATGGATGGCTGGTGGCAGCCTTGAAGGCAGGGATCCTAAATAGTCAGTTTCACTTGAGTCAACCCGGAGCTGAGGTCAGAATTTCTGGATGTCACCTGGCTATTTCTAAATGAGGGCTGTTTCCCAGGAAAACACATTCTCATATTTACTGATGTATATTCCATTTTCAAGCCAAAAGGTGAGCGTTTCATTTGCCCAAATCTGATTTTTGTGAAATGGAGAGGGACTATAATATTACTTTGTGCAGTTTCCCACGCCTCAAGGGACGGTAAGTACACTTCCATGTGTTGTCCCAGGACATGGAGTAAAGGAATGCCACAGCCCAGATTTCCCCTTACCCTTTGCCGTGGTCACTTAAAGAAAGTCCAGAGCAATCTCGTATATCTGCATGTAAGTATACTCTTTGCTTCTTGTCATTTTAATTTCTCAAATTTGTTCTGAAATTGTACAGTAGTCATCCATATAGAAGGGATTTTAAAAAAGATCTCATTTATTTATTTGATAGACAGAGATCACAAGTAGGCAGAGAAGCAGGCAGAGAGAAGAAGGGAAGCAGGCTCCTGCTGAGCAGAGAGCCCGATTCGGGGCTAGATCCCAGGACCCTGAGATCATGACCTCAGCAGAAGGCAGAGGCTTAACCCACTGAGCCCCCCAGGCACCCCATAGGAAGGGATTTTTAATGTATAAAGGTGGTTGCCCCAAATTAACATTTTAAAAAAGACAATTAGGAAAACATCATTGCCTGGCAAGACTAAGTCATGACTGTTAGACAGGGTGGCTTGTCCCCATAAAAGTAGGCAGCTTGCCTGGGGCAGTTCTGGCTTATGTTATCATCCTGGCCTAACTATAAATGGTCTCTCTTTCAGCTTCACAACTGTCCCAGTTTGGATGCTAAATTGTATAGTTGCCCTGCCTAAGGAGGGTAGAAAGAGCCAACTGAAATAGGTCTTATTTTACTGAGGACTTGGAAACAACCTGAATAGGAAGCTGGGGGAGTGAAAAAAAAAAAAAAAAAAAAAAGAGGAATTTGTGCAGTCAGTTCAATTGTTCAGGCGTAGAAGACTTGGTGAGATTGTATCTGTTTTGCTCATGTAGTTCTAATTACGAACCAATAATGTGGAATAGAACTAATTTCATTATAACCACTAGTCTGCAATAAAGCAAATGCACAAAATAATTTGTTGAGTCATGAGGCTCAGATATGGACAGACTCCGGTGTTCCTGGGGGTGTGAGAGGAAGGCCATCCCACAGGATCTCGTGTCCCTGCAGCAAGGGCGGCAAGCGGGTGCTGGGAGCCTGTCTGTGCCGACTTTGGTCAGTGAATTGCAAGGAGATGGAAACGCCACCCTAATTAGATTCTGGACAGTGTGAAAGCCAGGCCCGTGGGGCCGAGCGAGCAGTGGCCACAGCACGCCTCCTGGCCTGGGCCACATATGCCCCCAGTGATGGATAAACCCTGGTTTTCACAGAAGAAACAGGGGTGTCTTTTTTTATCTAATTATGGAGTTCCGTCTCCCTTGAGCAAAACAAAGCTGTGTCTTTTCACTCCTGGGGGCATTTGCAGCTTGTTTAAAGCATAGGTTTGCCTCTATCCTGGTTGTAATCCCATGTGGAAACAGCGCTCATGTTCCCCAGGCCTGAACCAGAGATTCCAGAAGCATCATCTTTGCCTGGTCGGCTCCATTTTGTTCTCTGAGGCGAAGTCCCTGAACCTTCCAAGAACCTTCGCTGACCCTCCCTGTCCTTTATTTGCATTCCCGCCCCAGGATCTCCCCACAATAAGCACTCAGAGAGTGCAGAGCTTTTCCTCAGAGCTTCCATGTCCTCCCAGTCACATTGAGCCCAGAGCACTTTGCACCTTCAGTGACAGCCATTTACTCCCCGTCTCCCCTTCTAGAGCCTTAGACGCTGCTTCCACTTTTATCTTTTTTACATTAATTTCTTTTTTTTTTTTAAGTAATCTTTACACCCAAAGTGGGGCTTGAACTCACAGCCCCAAGATCAAGAGTCACATGTTCCCCTGTCTGAGCCCGCCAGGCACCCTGAGGCTTAGCTTCTTGAGGTCAGTGACATCGTCACGGCAGGTCTCCAGCCTAGCCTGGTGTCCTACATACAGGCTCTTGGTCCTTGTTTGTGGGATGAGTGTATGAGCAAAATGAGCCCCACTTGGAAACAGAAAGAAGCAGTATAATAATGGATACAGGGTGTGCATCAAGCACTTACTACATAGCATGAGATAAGTATCATATATAGTATATATATATATATATATATAAATTTTTTTTTAATATTTTATTTATTTGATAGAGAGAGATCACAAGTAGGCAGAGAGGCAGGCAGAGAGAGAGGGAAGAAGCAGGCTCCCTGCCGAGCAGAGAGCCCGACATGGGGCTCGATCCCAGGACCCTGAGATCATGACCTGAGCTGAAGGCAGAGGCTTTAACCCACTGAGCCACCCAGGCGCCCCTATATATAAATTTTTAAAAATTGTGGTAGGAGGGGCACCTGGGTGGCTCAGTGGATTAAGCCTCTGCCTTCAGCTCAGGTCATGATCTCAGGGTCCTGGGATTGAGCCCCGCATCGGGCTCCCTGCTCAGCGGGGAGTTGGCTTCTCCCCCTCTCACTCCCCCTGCTTGTGTTCCCTCTCCTGCTGTCTCTCGCTCTGCGTCAAATAAATAAATAAAATATTTTTTAAAAATTGTGGTAAGAAACATATAACACAAAATTTAGCATCTCAGCCATTTCTAAGCATATAGCTCAGTGGTGTTGAGTACGTTCACGTTGTGTAAGATTCCCAGAGATTTTTCATCGTGCAAAGCTGAGTGACAGGGTATATTTTAAGTGCTTTATAAGCATCATCTCATTTAAATGTCACAATATTAGAGGTTCTTACTGCGGGCAATTATTATTAATATAGACACTAGGGATAACTAGTATTCCCATTTTAAGAAGAGAAGTTAGGCAACCAGCAGAAGGTCATATAACTAAAGATGGGTAGAGCTGGATTCGGAACCCATACATTTTCATTAAATTCTTCTTCGTGGTTTTACACTAAGTAAAAAGTCCATAAAACTGTAGATGTGTAGAAATTGAAGGTTTTTATTTCAGCTTCTGCCAGATCTTTATTTTTTGAAAGTGTCTTTGAAATTTTACTAGAAAACAGTATGAAAAAATCTGTGCCTTTTCACACAACTTCTCACAATGAGCACTGGGTAGTGTATACTATTGTTGTATCTCTATACTGTATACCCAAAACTAATGCCACACTTTATGTGAACTAAACTGGAATTACAATGAAAAACTTTAAAAAATTCATGCCTATGTAAGAAGTTGACTCGCAGGATCTAAGAAAAATGAGACCCATTTACTGTAAGAACGGCTGCGGTAGACGGTTCATAGAATTTCAGCAGAAAGGCATCCAAGAAGCTGTAGTTGAACCTACTCTTTTATAGATGTTGGAACTGAGGTTGAAAGTCACGGAAATTAAGGAAATGTCAAGGTCAGAGCACAGAGCTCTCACTCCCCTCTGATGCTCCTTAGAAGACATTTTGGCTTGAATGTTTATGTTTTCTTTCTCGTTAACACACATATCACTCCCAGCAGTATTTTCAGTCAGATGTGCTTTAGTCTAGGGGCACCAGGGTGGCTCAGTTGGTTAAGCATCTGCCTTCAGGTCAGGTCATGAACCCAGGGTCCTCGGATCGAGCCCTGCATGGGGCTCCCTGCCTGCTTGGCGGGAACCCTGCTTCTCCCTCTCCTTCTGTTGCTCCCCCAGGGTGCTCTCTCGCTCTGTCAAATAAATAAATAAAATCTTTTTTTTTTAAATAAAAATCTTTAAAAGGAAGTTATTGTTTTAAAGTAATATTGTTATTCTTTTGTCATTGCCCTGCAAGATGGCTCTCCAAACATTCTTCTTTGTCCTTCATTTGGTGGCTATTTTTTTAAGACTTTTAAGTTTCTTTTTACCATTTAAAGCTGAACCCAGGACACTTTGTCTTCACTGCAAAGAATAAATATGTGTGCTAGAGAGCAGGGAACCAGAATCTGAAAGATGTTTTTTTTTTTTTATCAGTAAATTCGATGAACGATAATAACAGGTGTGAGTGTGCTACAGGTTTTATGGATTAGCTCGTTTAATCCTCAGAAGGATGCTGCTAATAAAGCATATTATCCTTACTCTGCTAATGAGCAAAAGGTGGGGCGGAGAAGTCTGTGGTGACATAGATCTCCAAGCCAGGTCTTCCTGCCCAAGAAGCCTGCTCTCTCAGCCCCTCCTCCCACCTGTCCGCATTGAGGACGCCAATGCCCCTAATTTGACTACAGTTTCCAAAGCAAGTTATCAGCCCCAGGATCATAGGGTTCTGGGAAATACTGCCCCAAGTGGGGGATTCCTTTACCATTCTTTTCTTTTGTCATTGCCCTGCAAGATAGCCCTCCAAACATTCTTCTTTGTCCTTCAAATGTGGAAGGACAAAGGAAACGTGCCACATTTCCAATTGTGGCAATTTGGTGGCTATTTTTTTAAGACTTCAATTTTTTAAAGTGGTTTTGGGTTCCCAGCAATGCGGAGAGGAAGGTACAGAGATTTCCCATATTGCTTCTGCCCCCAACACGCACAGCCTCCCCCACTATCAGGGTCTCACACCAGAGAAGGACAGCAGGTACCATCAGTGAACCTTCAGTACACATCATTATCGTCCAGAGTCCACAGTTTCCATTGTGGTCCAGTCTTGATGTACATTTTCTGAATTTGGACAAATGTCTAATCAGTGTACTCATCATGATGATATCATAAGAGTATTTTCACTGTCCTAAAACTCCTCTGTGCTCACCTTATTCGTCTCTGTGCCCTTCAAGCCCCTGGCAGGCACTCATCTTTTTATAGCTTCCACAGTTTTGCCTTTGCCAAAATGTCATCTGGCTGGACTCATATGGTGTGTCTTCTTTTCCGATTGGCTTCTTCCACTTAGTGATAGGCATCTAAGGTTCTCCATTGTCTTTTCGAGTCTTGAGAGTTCAGGTCTTTCTAGAACTGAATAATAGTCCATTGTTGGGGTTGTCATCTTGGTTGTTTCCAAATTGTGGCAATTATAAATAAAGCTGCTATAGAAATCCGTGTGTGGGTTCTTGTGTAGACCCCTTTTTCAACTTCTTCAGGTTAATACCAAGGAGGGCTCTAACTGGGTTGTGTGGTAAGAGCGCGTTTAGTTTTGTGAAAAAGAGCCAAACTGTCTTCCAAGGTGGCTGCGCCATTTTGCATCCCCAGCAGCAATGAATGGGAGTTCCTGTCACTCCACATCCTCACCAGCATTTGGGGTTGTGTGCTGACTGATCTGGGCTGAGAGTTAAATTTAGCACCTGCAGGACATCTGAACCGTGGTGACTGAGTTAGCCCCTGCCTTCATGGGGCTTACAGGCCAGAAAAAGGAAAAGACTCCAGTTGCATAATTACATAGAGCTACAGAACCACATACTATGGGATGGTTTCAAGAAGCTGTGAGAACGCCCATAGTGCCCTGGCTTGGTCTGGAGGCTTTATGACGTGACTCGCTTTCACTTTAACGGAACTTAAGTACCATTTACAGGACACCTGCAATGTGCCAGCTCCTAGGCCAATCACATTGCTTGCACCAGGATTCTCCAATCCTCTCAGGTGGATATTATGTCTCATTTACTGGTGAAAGAGATTGAGACTGAGAGAGATCAGGAAACCTGCCTAAGGTTGGCAGGGACCACGCTAGGGTGTGAATGAGGATAGTCGAGCTTCAAAGCTCTTGCCTTTTCTTCACCCTGAACTCCCTCTTTGGATTACAAGGCTCTCCATAAAGACTGATGACTGTTCTCAGAGAGAATTGGAGGCACCACACTCGTTCCAGTGAACATCTGTCTTCTGCCTCAGCTGGTTCCCCTCCAACCCACCCTCAGTGGGCTACCAAGTCCCTGTCTTCCAAGGTCATGTCCTCCAGGGAAGTATCCCCCGATTCCTTCGTCTTTAGAGGTCTGTCCCGTGTGCTCCCTCGCTAGCCCAGCATCCATCCCAGAGACTGGGAACGGTGGGTGTTGCCAATGTTTCTCCTTCCTGGGTCTGAAGCTCCTTAAAGGTCAGGGACTCTACTATGCGGGTCAAGCAGTGCAGGCACCTGGAGTTACACATTACATATCTGCAAGCCAAATTCAACTGACTTTCATCATCACAGAGAGGGGTAGAAGAATAAAATTCATTTTTTTTCACCGTATTTCACAATTTTGGTGCAGCATTTAGAGTTAAGCCAGATTTATCGATAGATCATTAACAACCTCGAATTCACCATTTTTCACTTGCCAAATAATGTATAATTTAATTGGTTTCCCTTTCCAGGGAATAGAAATATCTTTATTTTTTAAACACACACACACACACACACACACACACTTTTTTTTTAATTTTAAGTGAGCTGTATGCCCAACATGGGGCTTGAACTCACAATCCTGAGATCATTCTACCAACTGAGCCAGCCAGGTGTCCCTGGAATAAATTTCAGCAACAATTTTTTATGACAAAATACTGCCTTTTACTGTATTTTAATTTGGTCTACAATCTTCATTCTCATTTCATAGACTAGCTTTTATTTGAACGAATAGGTCTTGAGAAAAAAAAATCAAGGATGGCTCCATTATTAAGTGTGATAATTAATCTCTGAAATTAAAAACTGTCCTCTGTCCAATAGATTTACAAAGAACCTTTTAACGGGCAAAAGAAACTGCTTAATAATCTGCCTTCTGAAAAAAAAAAAAAAAAAAAAAGCCAGTAATTTTTTTGCAGGTGAAAGAGCTTCTCTTCAAGATAACACATGGTTCCAGTATTTAAATCTTATATGAGGGTTAATGTACTAATTACTTTTGACGTTGTGGTGGTAACCCATTTGAAAAAGGGTTGAAAGAATTTTCCCCAGCCTCCTGCGTCCTTCCCTTCCCCTCCAGTAGGCCTGGCCCCCAAAGTCCCAGACTCATAAATAAATCAAGAGTCCTGTTAAGGGCTCCCGCGGGGCACAATTACAGGCTTTAACAATTCCACAGAAGAGACACCAGGGGGCACTCTAGGACCACGTTTCGTGATTTTAGGCGCCATTTTACCCTTGGACTCGGGGAAAACAATTTCTTGAAAAAACTGTTAACCTTCTGAGCCCCGGATGTCATTTTATTTATTACTTTCAATATGCTATTGCCACTCATCTTAACTAGCTGGGCTTGGAAGGTTATTTTAAAGGACAGTGCCCTGAAAAAAGATACAATCAACCTTCTTTGTTTTACCTCTCTGCAGAATGTCTCTGTGTGTGTGTGTGTGTGTGTGTGTGTGTGTGTACACGTTTTATTGTTAGCTTTACAACTGAAGAAGAAACCATTCAGAGAATCCATGACTAAGACGCAGGGGATTTCCCCAACAAAATCTTGATGTTTCAGGCAAGCGGTTTTTTATTTCATTGTTATTGCCTCCGTAACTATCTTCACTCACTTATTGATTCAATACCAGCAATATTCATTGAAGCCCTTAGTGTGCCACTCCCCGGGCACACCATGAGACAGGAGCCGCGTCCCTTCCCTCAGGGTCTTAACCATGATGAGAAGGTGATTCTCTTCACTCCTGTGAGCCCGATTTAGCCTTAGAGGGACAAAACTCATAAGTGAAAGGGAACAATTTCGTTTAGATCATTTTTCTTGTCACTCTTTTCCAGAAATATATTTCTTTCCACAAGAAAATAATAAAATCACTGCTTTCTGTATGTGACAGTCTCAGACGGAGCATGAGGGATTAAAGCTCTCTTTCTGGAACTGCATGCCAAGTGACTGAATTTTTATTAATCAAATGAAATGGATGCTTGTGGTTTTCTGGATATTTTTTTCCTTTCAAAGTCCCATGTTGATTAGAATGAATTACAGTATTTGGAAATTCAGCAAGAGATGGAGGAAAGGGCCCCCACTCTTGGCATCTAACGGAGCATGTTTTCTGGACTCATGTGGGACCTGCTTGGCAGCTCTGGCACCCAGGCTTGGTCAAAATGGGATACAAGAAGCCTGCCTGTCTCCTCCTTTCCCCTGCTCTGTCTCGTCCCAATGGCTTGTAAAAACAAGGTGAGAGTACTGTGACCCAGACACATTTCCTCCCTTATCTCGTTAAATGTTTGCAGTGACCCCACAGAATACCCCCATTGCCCCAGCTGAGCAAACTGAGATTTGTGTCCAAGGCCACAAACCAAAGTCTGTTCACCTCCCAAGGTCACGTGTCCTCTGCTACTAAATATAAACCTCCCAAAGCCTAAAAATGACACTGCTGCTGTGTTCTTTCACAAAACCGTCTATTTCCCTGCTCTGCGCACAGCTCGACCACATATCCCAAGCCCCCTTGCAGTATGGTATGGTCTTGTGAGTGGCTTCTAGCCAGGGGAATATGGGTAGAAGGGAGGGACCCCACTTCCAAGCCTGCCCATCTGCTACACCGTCTTTCACTCTCCATCTCTGCCTGTCTCAGTCCAATAACTAACTTCTAGGCTGCCGGGAATGGAAGAACCACAGAACAAAAGATGCCCGGGTCCCTGAACCACCACATGGAAGCTGTCCACGTAACACTGACATTAAATTGGATCCACAAGCAAGATATAACTTCTGTCGTGGGAGTGACTGTGACTTGGGTTGTATGTTAAATAGCTAGCCTTCAACACAGGATATGCAAGGAAAGATGATGGCATCAGGGGCCCTGAGGCCTTGCTGTAGTTTTGTGATAATGAATCTGTCACTATCTTCCTGCTCATTAGTAATACAAGGACATAGAACCAAGTGACGGCTAAGACCTTATCCTGATCTGGGAAACTCTTATAGTTCCCACCCACTGCAGCCTCTGACCCCCCACTACTCATCCTTCTATGTAAGAGCAAAGTTGTCTGGGCCAGGAAAGACTTGGCCCAAACTCCTACCCACCAAAGAGTTTTCCTTTTCATGTTAACACCTTTTCTCTACCTGCTGGGCAGCTATGGACAAATGCACCCTTCCCAACCATGGCAGCAATGAGAGACGTAAGTTGAACCGTCAGGGAGATGGGCATCTTTCAATGGCTCGAGCCTGGCATGTCCTGCTCTCCCCGGTGCTCTCCTGTGGTCTGCAAGGGAACAATAAGCCCCTTCCGCCCAGAGTGGGGCTGACTGCTGACCAAGACCTCGAAAACTGTTGGGCACGAGGAGAATGAGTAGAAGGCATTCTGCTCTTTGAAAGCACCGATTCTTTAAATGGTGTCATTTTGACGTCTAGAAAACTTTAGCTTAAGACGTTAAGTGTATCTTCAGTGGTTCGTGTGATATTGTTTTCTGTCTCTGAACATGACGTGCTCAAAAGGAAGGTGATGTTAGTATAGAGAAAGATGGAACTGGAGAATTTTCATCACATAGACTCCTAGCCAAATCAGGGAAGGAGTGTGCTGTTTGCAGCTGTGTAATGACCGCTGGGTCCCCTCTGCTGAAATTCATTCTGCCCTCTTCTGGCCTGCCAGGGCACTTCCAGACAAAAGGCGTGCATGTCCACCGATGACTCCGCTGACCGCAGTATCCATCCCTCCCTAAACTCCTTGAGGGCAGGGAGCTTGGTCTCAGCATCCCCGAGGCCTCACAGAGCCCATTGCAAGCATTTGTTGCATTGGATACTATTAAGGTTTCTAGAAAGCCAGTGAGGGTCAAAACTTGGGTTTTTGAGAATATGACCAGCCGGTGGTACAGATGTAAAAATCCCAAACTCGGTTACGTACAGTGGCAGTAACTGGCAGCTCTGGGTGTGTCAGAAAAGAAAGGCACTCTTACTATTAAAATACAAACAATTAAAATAAATTGGATGAGGGCGCCTGGGTGGCTCAGTTGGTTGAGCAGCTGCCTTTGGCTCAGGTCATGATCCTGGACTTCCAGGATCGAGTCCCACATTGGGCCCCCAGCTCCTTGCGGAGTCTGCTTCTCCCTCTGACCTTCTCCTCTCTCATGTTCTCTCTCACTCATTCCCTCTCAAATAAATAAATAAAATCTTTAAAAAAATAATAAATAAATTGGATGAACTGTTACGGCAGACACTGTTTCGGCCTAGTCACTGATGTTCCTCCTTCCCCTCTTCATCTGTAATGGGTTCCTCCCTCTCTCATCTTGGGAGAAGGAGCTGGGGTTGTGGGTTGCCTGTCCAACTCAGGCAGAAGAATTCCAGAGGAATCCCTCCTTCACCACACCATTGGCCCCATGAAATCCATCCCTGGGGATTTTCTGCGGAGCCACGCCCCCTTACTTCTACCCTTCTGAGTTATTTTTCTGCCCCTTGTAAATGGAAGAATCCTGCCTCCTCAAGCTATTGACAACACCTACCATATGTATTGCTCTCAGACGGTGGCACCTGGCTCAACCCAACGTACAAATTACCATAATTACCAAGGGCAAAATCCAAGGTTAATGATGATACAAATTAATGCATCCTTAAAATATATAAAAGTGTTCTCTAACTACTCCAAGATGAAATAAGGTTAATTAAAGTAATTTTCAAAATATTAACAGAACCATAGTTCCAGCAAGTGCAGGAACATTATCAGCACATTTGAGTCATTAAAGGATTTAAACAATTTATAGAGCTCTAGATAGAGCATTTATATTTGTGAAGGTCAAAAAAGGATAAGCCGGTTAGCTTTCTTTCGTGTGTGTGAGCCTGTTTTGTTTCTCCAGGCTGTGTCATTCCTCTGTATAAGATTTAATCTCCTCTACTGTTGTTTTCAGATTTCTCTTTAGGAAAAAGGGTATCTTGCTTATAGGAAAAATAATTGGTTAAGTTTAACCATTCACAAAAGGACAGTTATTTGTAGGTATTTAAACATGAAGATCTATCTGAGCAGGGTAATTTGTCATTTTTAGTGCTGATCTGACTGTCTACAAGAGCACAATTGAGTACAAAATGGCGATATTTCTGGGGTCCTGTGGCTACTTTGATTGATACTGAGAAGATACGGCTACCATTTTTAATTTTTAAAATGCAAGATTATCTTGGAGTAAATTAACCTAATCACACGGCTCAAGTAAATTAATGTCCGTTCATTACCTAATAGCAAAAATAATATTAACCTAAAGAATCTAAATCCCCTTCTGACACATATTCAATTTTTATAATGTTGCATTGACAGTTGTTTTCTGGATTATATGTGGTGGTTCCCAGCATTAGCCTCTCGGCTAATTGGAAACGTTGAAAGTGAGGACACAAATATCCCCATGGTGTTGAAGAAGGTGGCTTCCAGAATTGATCTCGCTATATTACAACTTGGACACCACTTCACTAAAACACCATTGGGTATTTTGCATGGCAAGCCGGCTATAAATTCACCCAGCGAGAAGGTCTCAGAGCTTCTGCTCCTGTGGCCTAAGTGGATTTTTTCCAAGGTAGCCCGGGAGCTCTCACTGGGAGAATTCAGGTTCTCCAGCCATCGTGAGGTCCCCCTCTCGCCCCCACTGTCTGCTCCAGGAGAGCCCACAGCGCAGCCACTGTCTTCCCTCGCACCCAGAGGGCTGCTGCCTGGCTTTTCCCGGGATGGGGCCACACGTGGGTCATGCAGACTGGAGGAAAGGCCCCAAGCTCACAAAACATCTCCTCGGCGTTACCAGCTTGCACAGTTGGGAAATTGATGTTGCAACCTTGAGAAAGGCAGAGTAAACACGGAGCACGCCAGCTATTTGTTTTCCTGTGGGCGAACTCTGCGAGTTCAGACTGAAAGCCCTCCATGGCCCGAAGGCTCCTCAAAAAGCAAAGTGTTAACCCCGGGCGCGGGGGGCTGCTCTTCCCGCCCTTTCTGTGCTGCTTTCTCTCCCGCCTAGAAAGTTCCAGAATATCTCTGCGCTTTTTTTTTTTGCTTGCGATCTCTCTGGCTCACTGGTGTCTGTTCCTGTGTATCAGGAGGGCCAGACACAATGCAGGAAGAGCCCAAATGTCCCCAGGGCGGAGGGACGCTGAAGAACATCTCGCAGAAAGGCTGCCTAGACGCAGACGTGCTGGACACTGCTTGCGTAGACCCGGCAAGTGAGTCAACTAGCTCGGGCCAGACTTTTCTAGCTTTAAACATTTGCCACACGCTCCACTGCAATTGTGGTTTTCATCTTAGGAATTCTTACTTTTCTCCTTGGAAATGTAACAAGTTTGCACCGCTTTTATTTGTTGGGTTTTTTGTTGTTGTTGGTGGTGGTTGGTTTGGCTTTGGTTTTGGTTTTTCCCTTGAACAGGAGACGTGCAGTTTATAGACCAGTCTAGGTGAAATGATGATCTTAAATCCCTTCATCACTCTTTATTTTTAGGGTATAATCCACCGTTTCTACCATTTTATAAATTTTAAGTATAATCTTTTTCTAAGTATAAAATTCCTACATCTTCTTTATAGGAAACATGGGAAATGGGTATAAAATTTTTAAAAAATACTATGTATCATCTCATCACCCACACTTAAGCTCAGCTAATATTTTGATGTATTTCTTTTTCTTTCTGTCTCTCTCTCTCTGCCAGTTACACTATCTGCAGGCTGAATTTTTTTTTTCATTTGATCTTATATCGTAAATATCTTCTCAATATTTGTTAGCAATAATCTTCAAAAATGAGATTCTTGATGACTTTGATAATATTCCATTGGAATGTACTTAACTAATCTCCTGTTGGTGGATATTAAAAGTAGCATTCCAGTAAACTCATTTCTGTGAAAGTCATTGGCCACAACTCTCAGTAATTAGTTACAATAGATTCCTAGAAATAAAATTATTGGGTCAAAGTATAGGAATAGTGTTAAGTTGTTGTTGTGTGTGTGTGTGTGTGTGTGTGTGTGTGTGTTTTAAGATTTTATTTATTTATTTGACAGAGAGTGAGACACAGGGAGAGAGGGAACACAAGGAAGGGGAGTGGGAGAGGGTGAAGCAGGCTCATGTGGGGCTCGGTCCCCGGACCCAGGGATCATGACCTGAGCTAGATAGACACGTAATGACTGAGCCACCCAGGCGCCCCTAGTGTTAAGTTTCTTAATACATTTTGCCAAATTGCTTTTTCTGAAGAATGCCTCTCAATTTATGCTCCCACCAGTAGTGACTGAGATGTGTCAATTTGCTGGGTTCTCATCCATGTGGAGGACTGCTGTTTTTCATCCCAGCCAGTGTAATGGATACTTCTGCTGTTGGCACAGGTGGTGTGGCCCACAGGTGGGGAGGGCGGTCAACTGGTAGTCAGCTTGAATTTTGGATCTTCCATAAATCACCTCTGTGACTTTGTGGAAAACCCTTTGCAGGAAGGATAAACGTTTGGATTGGCAGTAACTCTCCAAATGAGACAATAGATACGAAAATGCCCTCTAAATGTAAAACGTAACATTTTCTTATTACTGTAATCTATTATGACTACCCATTGCTACTAGTACCTAAGAAACATAAACAAAAAAATGATATGTATGGACATGTTGATTTAAAGTTTTCTTTTAAAAAATAAGAGAAAGCGGGGTGCCTGGGTATCTCAGCCAGTTAAACATCAGCCTTCAGCTCAGATCATGATCTCAAGGTCCTGGGTTTGAGCCACATGGGTTTGGCTCCCTGCTCAGCGGGGGAGTCTGCTTCTCCCTCTCCCTTTGCTCCTACCCCTGCTCGTGCTTCCCCTCCTCTCTCTCTCTCCGTCAAATAAATAATTAAAATCTTTTTTAAAAAAAACAAGATAACTTTTCTTATTAGCATATTTTGTCACATTTCTTTCTGAGCTCACACACACACAAATTATGCAGTTTCTGAAATCTCAGAGGACCCTCACTGTAAGGTACGAAATAAAGCTGGCTGTCTTGGGTCATGCAAACTAAACCAAGAGTTGACACTTTTACCGAAGGTGAATTCAGGCATCATTGGTCTTTCGGTGGAGGTGGCAGAAACTCAAGAAAATTTTCAGTCTTAACGAACACAGTTCAGTAGGAAGCCTTCCCCCAATCAGGCCACTCTGCTCCCATCGTTCCAACACGTGATCTGCCGTCCACATTCTTCCCTTTCTCCCCATTGATCTTTAGCTGTTGTCCCTTGAGATTTGCCCAGGATCCCCTTTCTCCTGCAATCTTTCCCAACTACCCTGGGTGAAAGCTTTCTCTTTTCTAGATTCTTCCCTGTGAACTCCCGCAGGCCAGCTCTGGATTGCTCACTGCTTTGTAAACTCCTTTCTTTGGTTTCTAGTGTGTCAATCTTCCCTCCCTGTCTACACCATCAACAGTTGGAGGGGCGAGATCCTTCCCTTGCATTTGCAGCTCTGTGTATACTCTTGGTACTAAATCAAGTTGTCTCTGAGGTTGACAAAGACAGAAAGTTTTCCCTGGGGACAAGAAGTCACCTTCCCAGTACCTCCCACTGGGGAAACTTGCTCTAGACCTTGTCTCTCTTGGCGTGGGGAGCAGGGAGGGCAGACCAGTGCCTCCAGCCCATTCCTTCTGGGGACTGTTTTTCCCTCATTAATTGTGCTGACAGGATAAGAATAGCTCACAGCCCAGCAGCAAAAGCTAATGTGAGCAGTTTTATTCTTTCCTTGTCTTTTCCTCACCCTACTCCTCCTGAGTCACCTTCTCCCCTCCTTGCTAAATATATATCTCCTTTCTGATTAAATGTCACCTCTTTTTTTTTTTTTTTTTGTTTAAACAAAGCTAAAGAAGAGGCTGGCTTTCAGTACAATCATGATTCCACTTATATCAGAAATATAAGTGTTCTGAAGGTAACAATGTCATATTCACATTTTGGAGAGATGAAATGTGATAACATATCAGTGTCAATTCTAGGTATGTTCCAATTTCCAAAGGATTAATTAGGACATGTGTGATTGTATGAAACATAAAGCCACCCCAATTATTCCAGTCAGAAGACAGAATAGAAGTGAAGCAAACTCCACCAGCTTTTCCAGCACATCAAGTTTGAAATCTGTGATTTATGAAAGAGAACCCTGGTTTTAAAGGCACTGAGAAGGACTGCGCTGGACAAAGGAATTGCTACCATATAGAGAGGTAAAGTTTTTTGCTTCCCGTCAGGCAACTGATTGCGGTCAGAGAGCCTTCCCAGTTTTGAAGAGCTGTGAGAGAAGGCTGCTGGTGCCTGGCTTCAGCCCTCATGGAACACAAAGATTGCAAGCATGTATGTCTATAATTGGGGCATTAGGTCCTGGGCAATGACCCAAGACAACTTTCCTCAGACTTTATAACACAGTTACAAAAAGAGCATTTGGCAAGTGTCCTGAGAAGAGGTTCTGAGAAAGAGCTCAGCAACCCAGCCAAATATAATTGCCTCCCCAAATTAGGTCAAAGTTGTCAGCATTAGTTGAAGACCTGGAGGCTAAAGTCAGAGAGCTCTGACCAGTCAATCTGTAAACAAATTCATTACTGCCTTATTCAGAAACCAGTCCAGGGGCTCTCTCTGCTTTGCCAGCTTAAGAAAATACATGAGAAGGGCCAATTGAAATCTTCAGCTGGCCCTTGCCACACCCCCAAAGGGAATCATTCCGTAATCCAGAACTTCCAACTATTTCTTTCTTTCCATGTCATTGCACATTTTGTTTTCTGTTCAGTGCCCTTTTATTTTCAGAATCGTCTCCTAACTTTTTTCACAACCCCCGCAATGAAGACTCTGGATAAGGGTGTGAACGGCACCCAGCACGTGGTTCTGCACAGTTTGGGGAGCAGCAGAGTTTAACCTTGGCCCCCACACTCAGCCATGCCAATCCCATGCCACCCACTGCCTTCCAGCCTCCCATCTTCTCAGCTTCCACAAACACGGGCAAGGTGGAGCCCAGCCTGTCGCAAGACAGCGCAGCCTGTCTGACTGTGAGCAAGAGATGCAGTGGCCGTCCACCAAGACCTAGTTTCAGGGGTAACATTAATACTGCCCCTGACTCGAAGCCGGTGTGGAAGACCAGTCCCAGGGGCTGAGCTAACAGGATATGCCCTCCTCACACCGTAGCCCTTGGTTCCCAGGTCTCACAGCTGCTGGACTGGAGGAAGTGGAAAGGAAGTACAGCAGCCCTTTTGACCACCAGAAATTCTCTTGCTGTTGCAATCCCATGAGACGAAGTCTGGAAAGGGACTTTGAACATCATGCAGGTCAGGAGATGTGAGGCCGTGAATGAGAGATGGCAAGGGTAGTGTGGTGCCCACCGCAGGCAAAAGTTGGCTAAATGTTGCCGCTAACATTTTGAATTCAAAGTTGAAAAGAGAGAATTAAAGTCAAATCCGGATGGCCCAGGCACTTGCTGACATTTCCAGCCTCCAGGTGCTGGTCTAGGGGTCCATGGGACTACCTCTGGCCGAAAGCCTTCTGGGCAGAAGGGCTAACAGGGTGTGCATCACTGTGGCCCAGGGTACTTATCCACAGAAGGGGGTCCCACCCCGCCCTCGCCAGCTTCCTGTTTTACTGCCCCCTGGACACCCTATGCTGATAGGGAGGGCGCTTGGATCCCTGAGTCCCTGGATTGAGGAATGCCCTTCCGCCCAGAAGGCAGACCTTAGTCTGAGGGTTAAGCTACAGATTCCAGTGGTTATTTATTATTTAGTGCAGTAAAGCCGATCCTTTAAAATACATTGATTTTTTTTTCTTTTTAATTACATTTCTTCAGGAGCTCGGTGCTCTTCAGAGATGCTCAAGATGAGTGTAGTGACTGTGAATAAGTAGCTACACCACCAGAGATCTACACCACCAGAGATCTACACCGCCAGAGATCTACACCGCCAGAGATCTAGGTGTTCAAGAAAAACGAGTCAATCCTAAATCTTTATATAGTGAATATATGCTTTATATATGCTATATATATATATAGCATATATATAAATATATATGTTTATATTTTATATTTATATTTATATATGCTATATATATATGCTTTATATATGCTATATATATATATATGCTTTATATATGCTAAATGCTTTATATAGTGAATAAAATGCTAACTTAATGGTTCAGTGGATTAAATAAAATGGCTGACTTTGGCACTCAAAGGTCTTACTCTGATATGGTCGTTTATTTTCTCCAAGACCCTAAGTAATTTCATCTCTTCTCAGCGTTGGTTTTAAGATGGAGAGAAGGACCTGCCTCAGAGGGTTTTGGTGGGCAATAAAAATAACTGTAAAGCACTTTTCCGGCACAAAGTGCTGCATAAATGCTTAATGATTTCCTTTAATGATATCATGGACAGAGGCACCGTACTTTTAGGTGAAATATTTTCATTTGAGTTACAGCATGTAATACTCCAGATGTCGAGGCCTGATAAATGGCTGAAATAAGGATCTTTTGTTTTTCTGGAGTCTGGATAATTTAATCATTCTTCTTTATCTCCAGAAATTACATCTAATTAAACATACGCAGGCCTCAGATCTCACAGAGGAGGCTAATGATCGTATACAGAGAGAGAGAGGACTTTGTCAGACACCACGAATGAGGCAGTCTTCAGGCCATTAGTTTTGTTCATGAATTCTGCTGTTGAGGAAAAATATGCACTTGCACTTAAATAAAAGTATTTAAAAAATATTTTAAAAAAATTTCCTCTGATTTAGAAAATCATAGCCTTATATTATACTGAGTCCAGATTAGAGTCTCAAAGGGCAGGCGTGTACTTTCTCACACAGGTAAGCATTATTGTATTGTCTAGCACTGGAAAGAGAGCATTTGGTCAAACACTCCCATCTATTGCAAAAGGGCCACATTCTTTTCTGTAATTGTTATCCAATGGAAAAAGAAGGAAAAAGGCAGTGACAATTTTTGTTGTTGTTGTTGTTTATTCCTCTTTTTCTTTCTTTCTTTCTACAAAAGTGTGGTTACAAGAGTGCCAGGCTATCTCAGTGAATGGAGTATGTGAGCAATGCTTGATCTCGGAGTTGTGAGTTCCAACCCCATGGTGGGTGCAGAGATGACTTAAAAATGAAATCCTAAAAACAAAACAAAACAAAAATGTAGTTATAAAATTCTTTTATTATTTTCCATGTGTGTCATAATCTCAGTGAGTTTGAGAACCTCTACCTTATGGGTCCATTTGGACACTTTTAAGACTTATTTCCCACCCATGCTTCCCAACTCTGAGTTACTCCAATTTTCAAACACCAGCTGTGCCTTCTCCCCTTCCCACGCATCCTCTTGTGACAGCTCCTATCTACCCCTGGGAACCTTGTGCGGGATTTTGTACAACGCAATACACGCCATCTCCTGTTAATGCATTCAGTGGTCCTGTAGGGTGGGATTTCTTGATCCCGTTTTTTAGATAAGATATTGATGCTCAGCAAAGTTAAATAATTAACCCCAAGTCACGTAGGTAGTGAGAAGCAGATTCTGGGTTCAAACACGGTGTAGCTGCTTCTGCGTTTGGGTGGAAAAGCCCCCCACGAGTGTGCCTTTTCACACAGCTTCATCCTTTGATGGTGAGGAAGGGAAGGCAGAGGATGGAGAAAAGAAGGGGAGGAAAGTGGGCAAAATTACTGCTCCTTCTTTGTTTAGTGCTGGAAACAACCCTTCAAATTGTCCAGCTACTTTCCACGATTTTTAGAAAAGGAAACTGATATTCAGACAAGTGAAATGGTTGTGTGTGTGTGTGTTTTTTAAAGATTTTATTTATTTATTTGAAAGAGAAAAAGAGGTCACAAGTAGGCAGAGAGGCAGGTAGGGAGAGAGGGGGAAGCAGGCTCCCTGCTGAGCAGAGAGCCCGATGTGGGGCTCCATCCCAGGACTGTGGGATCATAACCTGAGCCAAAGGCAGAGGCTTAACCCACTGAGCCACCCAGGTGCCCCGTGAAATGGTTTTTTACAAGGTCACCCCCCCCCCGCATAAGTTGAATAAATAAAAACTAAACACAGTATATGGGGCCCGGACTCAGTATCCAGGATTTTCAACTCTCGGGTCTATTCTCTCCACCACAGTATCCCCTGCCCCACTCCACCCCTCATTTAAAGAAAAACAACAATAATAATTTAAATGAGTGAAGTTACCTCTTACTCAAAAAATACATATGTAAATAATTTCAAGTGTTTCCATGACCAGGATTAGCGGTCTGTCATTTAGATTTGTGTAGGGGAAAGGTCAAGCCCTGGATTCATTCATTATTCATTCAGCTCATGTTCTAGAACATTTCCCGTGTGCAGAGCTCTGTGTCAGGGTCAGAAGACAGTACCAAACTGGGCTGATTGCTCCCTGCAGATATAAGCAGTTTTCAGCCTAATGAGTGTAAAACCTGAAAGATTTGACTCTTCTGTCATACACCAGGGGTCAAGAAGAAAAAAATAGTGAAGTTGATCCTAAGTGTTGATTCTTATCAGAGCACCCTTTCAACACTTGAATTCTTTGCCTATTTCTATAGTAATGGATTCATATTTAAATATGGTGAAGGAAAGTGTTTCATTTATTCAATGAATACTTGTTGTGGACCCACTGTGTGCAAGGAAAGTTCTAGGCAGTTGGGATGAAATGCTAAACAAAATGGACAAAAATATCTACCCTCATGGAGATGATGTCTTAACTGGGAGAAGCAGGAAAGAAAGAATGACCACAGTGATTAAGTAAATTATATAATATTTTAAAAGGTGAAGTGAGTTAGAGAAAAAATGTCAACGGATAAGCAGAATATGGAATTTAGAGGGGAAATGGGGGCAGATTGCGATTCTCAATGGGATGGCCGGAGCAGGTCTCTCTGACTATATCTGAGCTTCCTGGAAGGTTGAGGCCATTGGGCTTGTGGATTTCTGGCGGGGGGAGAACATGACAACAGGGTGAACAGTCAGTGCCAGGCCCCAAGGTAGGAGCAGTCAGCAGGTCGTGTTGCTGAAGCAAGGTGAGCAAGAGGGAAAGTAGAAGGAAGGAGGTCAGGGAGTTAAGCAGGGTGGGGGTCATGGCTGATGCAGGGCCCAGCAGCCCGCTGTGAGGACCAGGCTCTACTCTATATCAGATGGGGAGGTCCCGGGGTACTGTGGGCAGAGCAGTGACAGGAAAAGATTTGGGTTTCCAAGGACCATCCTGCCTTCTGTGCTGGGAACGGATTTCAGAGGCAAGGGTAGAGACAAGGTGACCAGTGAGAAGTTACTAGAACATGACATAGAAGTAATCCAGCTGAGAGACAAAGGTGGCCCCAGGCCAGGGGGCTGGCCGAGGAGAGGGCAGAATCCAGAGGGCTGGATTCTAGATAGATTCTGAAGGAAGAGCCACAGATTTTCCTGGCAGCCTGGCTGGTGTGGGGAGGGGATGAGGAAAAGAGAAGCGTGCAGGCCAGTGCCAAGGTTGTTAGTCTGAGCAGCTGGAAGACCATTTCCTGGATGGGGGGGCCTGAGCGGAGAGCCAGTTGTGAATTCAGGAACTGGGATGTGGCCATGTGCGAGGTGTGAACCTGTCTTAGGAGGAAGGTGTCAATTTGGGAGTCAGCCCCCCAGGAAAGCGTAATGGTAAAAGCTGATGAGAATGACCCGCTCATCTAAACAGAGAATTTCATTTTCCCCATGATGGAAGAACAGGGAGAGATGATTAAGAGCAAAAGGATTGTTTGACCATGATTTATTTTTTAAGCAGCCCCTGAAAGAAAAACAAAACCAGGGAAGCGCATTTAATTTTTAAATTTATTTTTTCTCTATTACGGTCACAGCCTTTGGCCAGGGGCCTGAGGCGTCTGTACAAAAAACTCACAAATGTTTGGGCGAGAAGCAAGCATGGAATTTCTTGTGTGCATGAAAACATTGGCATCAGACAAAACCAGAAAGTGCAGTGAAGTCCCGGAGCCCGCTTTCTTTAGTTACTGTCACTGGAGGACTAAGTTTCGTGTCTGCAGAGCTGGCCCTGTATGCAAAAGAGAGAGGGTGCACACAGGTCCTGAGGGGGAGAGACCCCTAAGTAACTGCCCTGTGCTCTCTAGGGCACCAGCAGATGTTTACATAAAAGTTTCTATCCTTTTGAGATCTACCACCATCACCATCATGAATCAGAGACTGGAGGCTCTCCTACTACTCTAGAACCTCCCCAAAATGATTTAAAAAAAGGGGGGGGGGGAGAAGTTTGGATTGCGAGGTTCCCAGTGCCGCATCATTTATCACTGCATTTGCTCCCAAAGCAGCTATGGAAAGTCGCTTGGGCTCCGCCCCGCCCCTCCACGGCCCAGGGAGAAGCGGCGCGCCCTGCAGGGGGCAGCTGGCACCCGTCCCAGGGAGGCTGCTTGCTCTCCTGGCTCAGCCAAGGAGCCACCTTCTCAGGCGGCTTCCCACCGGCCTCACCTCTGCATCCTGGCCAACCCATGCCGCCGACGCGAAGGATTGAAACGTTTTGGCAAGCAATCCAGCAATAGGGGGTTTGCCCTTCTGAAGCGAATGTGCACTCGGGAATTCACTCTCTTGCCACAGTTAGTTAAGAGCGTGGTGTGTGTGTGTGTGTGTGTGTGTGTGTGTGTGCGCGCGTGCGCTTCATCCCCAGAGTTGCAAGTTGGGCAGTCCGCGGGATTCCGCGCCCCATAGCCACGCAATGCGAGCCCAGCGTTCTTCGACGTTCCGCTTCCCCCAAGAGCACTGGGTGTTTCCTTCCCTCTACAGCGCTCCAACTGCTGCACATGGAAGCCGTCTCTCTTCTTCTTTTTCTTTTTCTTTTTTTTTTTTTTTTTTTTTGTCACATTGCACAAGCCCAAGTCGATGAGTGCCCAGTAACCCAGATGCTGTGCGATGGGGCACCAATCTCTTCTCGCTTTGTGACTTGAAATTCCCCTGTAAGCTATAGATAGGAACGCCGTGTGTCTGTATTTCCACAATCCGGTCCTCGTTCCGAGCCATTTTCCAAGGAAATTTTTATTCTGCCGGCATCAGTGCGGCTGCTGTGATTGCTCATAAAGCCATCCGTGGGACTTGGCGGCAGGCGCCTTTCCTAAGCTCTGTAATTAATTCTTGGAAAGCCATAGAAGAAGCTTGCTCAGAGCACTGTTAAATCAAAAGCAGGCTTCCTGTTGGCCGGCTCAGATGGAGCCCTCCTAGTTTAAAACAGATAATGAACCAGGCTGAAGAAGTCTCCTAACAACCATTCATTCTCCAGCTGTGGATGGAGGCTATGTGCCACCCAGGACAGAAGAGCGAGCGTGGGCCACATGCTGATGCAGAGATCACTCTTCTTCTGATGCACAGGACACCTTGGGGCATGAGCTTTAACTATTAGCCAAGCACTTGTTTGCTTCCACCATTTTCTTTAACTCATTAGTTTGCTTGTTTGTTTGCTTGTGGGCACTGAGGTTGTTTCAATAAAGACATTTCAGAAAGCCCTGTGGTTGGGCCATGTCTCATGAGCTGAAGGGGCAGACTAGCCAAGTTGGTCGATGGGCCCTGGTCTGTAGGCCAGACTGGATAATAATAGTAAAGCTGCTGTAGTTTATTGAGCAACAGCTACATCCAAACAGTCTCTGACCCTTGTGCACGTACTCTTCCAAGAGCCCTAAGAAGGTAAAGGTCAAGGGATTGCCTCTGTCCTATAGATGAAAGTCTGCTATTGCAATGTTGTTGTGTACACTGGTGATTTCAGGAAAATAAGGCAGATTATAGCTTTCTTTCTTTCTTTCTTTCTTTCTTTCTTTTTTTATTTCTAAGATTTTATTTATTTATTTGACAGAGACAGCAAGAGAGGGGATACAAGGGGGAGTGGGAGAAGCAGCTTTCTCACCAAGCAGGGAGCCCAATGCCGGGCTCGATTCCAGGACCCTGGGATCAGGACCTGAACCGAAGGCAGATGCTTAACCACTGAGCCTCCCAGGTGCTTCTAGAGCTTTCTTTCTCCATGCCTAAATAAAACTACTTAGGTGAGAGCACAGTGCCATACACACATTAAATACTCGATAATGTGTTACTGACTCAGTGAAACTCACACTTAGTCATTAGTTTTAAAAGGGAACTTGCCACTTTTCTGTAGTAGTGGTTCTCTACTGGGGGTGACCTTGCTACCTAGAGGACATTTGGCAACGTCTAGAGACATTTTTAATCGTCACAGTTGGGGAGAGGGGCTTTGCTACTAGCATCTCATGGGTAGAGGCCAAGGATGCAGCCAAACATTGTATAAAGTGCAGGACAGCCCCTCCCCTATACCCAACAAAAAACTATCCAGCTCAAAATGTCAGTCGTGTCAAAGATGAGAAATCCTGATCTGTAGCTAAAGTCAACCAATGGATCAATATTTGTGGATTAATATTTAAATTATAAAATGTCAACCCCTGACCACCAAAATGGTTAATCTCATAGGCTTTGATAGGATTGTATACTAAAACTGCCCAAAGACGTGTCCTTTACATTTCAAAATCTAGACAAGTGTCTAGCACAAATATTAAAGCCATACACCTTGGTTTGGGAGATACCTGAGAAAGATCAGGATGCTGAGCTTAATCTTGTATATGAGAGTTAATTTTGAACTATCATATAAAATGAAAACCCAGCCACTATACCAGTATACAAATTGGTCTGCCCCTAAGACCCCTACCAACTCAGAAGAAAATTTCAACAAATTCTAAGGAATCAGTAACTTGGAGACTAGTTTGTCTATCCACATCAATGTAAAAACTATAGGCTCATGATAAACAGAAAAGAAAAAATTTTCTAAACAACATTTTTATTTTTATTTTTATTTTTATTTAAAGATTTTATTTATTTATTTGACAGACAGAGATCACAAGTAGACAGAGAGACAGGCAGAGAGAGAGAGAGAGAGGGAAGTAGGCTCCCCGCTGAGCAGAGAGCCCAATGCAGGACTCGGTCCCAGAACCCTGAGATCATGACCTGAATCGAAGGCAGCAGCTTAACCCACTGAGCGACCCAGGCACCCCTAAAACAACATTTTTAGAAAAGAAAAGATACACATCTAAATAATTCTTGGATTAAGGAATAACTCATACTATTTTTATCATTTGTTTTTGTCACTTAATAATCTATCATAAACATTTCTCTTGTATTTTTTAAAAAGATTTTATTTATTTATTTGAGAGAGAGCGAGAGAAAGCACCAGCAGGGGGGTAGGAGCTGAGGGAGAGGGAGATGCAGGCACCTCACAGAGCAGGGATCCCAATGTGGGACTCCATCTCAGGACCCTGGGCTCATGACCTGAGCCAAAGGCGGACACTTAACCAGCTGAGCCACCCAGGGTCCCTCTCCTATACCTCTAAAATCTGTTCTAAAATATGACTTTTGGGGTGCACCTTGGTGGCTCAGTCGGTGAGGTGTTGACTCTTGATTTGGGGTCAATTATGTATGATCTTAGGGTCATGAGATTCAGCCCTGTATTGAGCTCTGTGCTCAGTGCAGAGTCCGCTTGAGATTCTCTCTCCCTCTTCCTCTCCCCTGTGCGCGCGTGCTCTCTCTCTCTCAAATAAATAAATAAAATCTTTTAAAAAATAAAATAAAATATGCATTTTCAGGGCGGCATGATATTCTAACACATGGATGGCATATAATTTATGTAACCAATCCCTTATTTAGACATATTTACATCATTCTCTATTTTTAGCTATGATAAACAGGAGACATAAAATTTTTACTTCATTGTTCACAAACATTGTTTGCACCATTACATTGCTTAATTAGAATATTCCCAGTTGGAGGCCAGCTGTCCAACAACTTTATCTGAAGGAAGAGTAACCATAAAAGAAAGAAAGAAATTAAGAGTGAGCGAGAGAGAGAGAGAGAGAGAAGGAGAGAAAAGAAACCCTGCCTTCTAGATCTTTCCACAACTATGATTGCTCAGGAGAACACCCAGCCAGGTGCTAGTGGTCTATGTCACCATTTGAAGAACAAGGCAGAGGGCAGTAGAGACACTGCATTATCAGATGCCCTCGTTATAATCTGTAGATCTCACACGTTCATATGTAAATAACAGATGTCTCGTGATCTCCTCCACAGGCTGCCTCTAAACCGGACGAAAAATGCTGTCACTGAAGCCCGGCAAGCTGGAAGAGCAAGGACAATAAATACATCAAATATTGATATGAGTTCCATTTAACACCGAGAAACAAGCGTTTCTAGATAACTAGATAGATCCTGTAAGACAGACAATTCTGGAAAAGGGGAAATAGATGGGCAAGACAACACTAAAAGGAAGAAAACGGGATGAAATTCATCAGGACAAGCAGCCGGCAGCTCCTGTCAGGAGCCCACACTGCCTTCAAACTGCCTTGGCTCGTTTTCGGTGGTAGAGCTGTGTGGCCTTGGCCAAGTTCACCAAGCCTAGGTTTCTGTACTTCTGAAGTGGCTGTAATAATATCCTCTATCTCACAGGGATGCTATGAGAATTAAATGCAAAACCCCATATCAATAAAGGGTTTAGCATACCGCCACGCACATGCGTGGGTGCTCAGTAAGCAGTAGCCACTATTACATGAACTTCAAAAGATTAAGAAAAGCCAGATGGCCAGTTGAAACACAGGAACAGGAACTAGTTGTTACTATGCCTCTGTAGTAAACTCTGTAGTTCTTTGTAACACAAAGACATAGATTTGGTTCTACGAACCGCTTTGAAAACATTCTAAATTCTAAATTTGTAGTGCTGTGCAGTCCATGTGCGGGTGTCTAATACACTCTAGTCATTAACATAGATATTTAGTTTATCTTGGCCAGCCTGACTCTGGAGCTGAGACCATTAGGGCAGGAGTGCTGGTAGACCAGCAACTTTAAGGGACATGTGTGAGATCAGGTCGCCTGGGGTCACCTCCCATCCACTGCCTCTGATTGAAGGTTGATCACTTTCAAGTGGTGAGGATACAGTCCCACGCCCCATGACTTGGCAAAAAATAATAAAATTTATCTATATTTTCCAAATGCACTCCCTTGATAATGGCTGGATGCCAAAACAGTGTTTTCTATTTTGCTTTTGTTTTGTTTTGTTTTTTTAAAAATTTGGCTTTGAAATATGGAAATTCCCATGATGAGAGGCCACTCAGTGAGAACTGATGATCCCAAAGAATTATCAGCTACTGAGCATTCCTCTCCACGAGTCCATAAAACCCTTCTAACTGGAGATGGCTTTAGTTTCTTTTCAGTCAGAACACAGCTTATCTATGCTGGGCCTTTTTTTTTTCTTTTTTCTTTTTTACTTCATCATTTCCCCAGGTTGTATTTCAAAACATCTTATTCCCTTACAAAATTAACCAACAGGTAATCGTCTTTCCCTTTTTAAAAGCAAGTCTGACTTCTTTGTTCTAATAATCCTAGAAATCATATACGGGCAAGATTTCTATTCCCAGAGATGTTTACCTTCCCAAAATGGGAAATGTCTGACGCCAAATGTTGATTTTGGAGTGACCATCTCCTTGTGAAAGGAGACTCACTTCCTCATGGAAGTGAAGGGACAAATGGTTGTACAGGTCTCTCTTTCTGTCCCCTAAGTCCGGTTGAGTCCGTGTCGTGCCTCTGCTTAGCGGCTAGATGCTTTGTCTTGATAGAGAAATGTATTGTCTATTTTAATGCTGACCTATGATGTTTTATTCACATTTTAAATCTTTTATGGCCTGTGGTTCCCATGAGATTTTCCCTTTTGTTAGCATTTTTTTCCTGATTGGTATTGATTCTCTATTTCGCCAAAGGGATAGGAAGGCTACTGCCTTGTTGGCATGATTGCAAAGAATCCGGCTGCTGTTTTCCTCCCCACAAAAGCAGTATCTATAGCCATTTAATTATATAGTTTATTTTTAAAGCAAGAATGAAAGAACCGGGGATCATTTTTCACTTAAAGTCAGCTTAGCATGTTCACAGAATGTCAAACATTCTCAGTTCCTTCAGTTATTGAAATGGGTGTCCTCATCTAAAAGAAAATCAGTACATCTGGTTTACTAGGCCTAATGCCACAAGACTTTATTGTATACCACTTTCTTCCTTCAGATAGAAATAGAGTCCATAACCTCAAAAACTGTCAAAGAGAAATAAATACGCTCTGTGGGAAAAAAAAATAAAATAACTCCAGACATTCCATTTGCAAAATAATTCTCATACCTTCCATCAGATCCAGCCTGCCTGTAACGGTGGCCCCAAACTTCCTTAAATGCCCAAACTGAAGCTGTTCTTGTATTTTATATCTAGAGGATACCAAGGTGTTCTCTGGCAATTGAATTTTTATGAAATAACAAGTGTTATTCACAGGTATGATCAATAGAGGATAGGCAGGTTATGTCTAAAAGTTCGTTTTTTCAGAGGCCAAAATGCATGTATCTGGAGACAGTTGATTAAGATAGATTAAGAGACGGAATGGCCCTGTCTGGGCCACCCAGAATTCCCACTCTCTCACACTTCCTTATTTCAAAAACTTATTACAATGCTACAGAAATCAAAACAGTCCAGTACTGGTCTAAAGACAGACATGTAGATCAAGGGAATACAGTAACCTGGAAATAAACCCCCACATTTATGGTCAAATGATTTTCAACAAGAATGCTAACACTGTTCAGTGGGGGAAAGGACAGCCTTTTCAACAAATAGTATTGAGGAAACTGGATATTCATATGAGAAGCAAAGAAGTTGTGACTTACCTTGCATCGTACATAAAATTTAGTTCAAAATGGATCTCTTAGAAGAAAACATACAGGAAAATCTTTACGACATTAAATTTGTCAATGAGGAAAAACTCTATGACATTGGATTTGGCAATGATGTCTGGCACCAAGAGCACAGGAAGTGACAGCAAAGAAAGATAAACTGGACTGCATAAAAATTTAAAATTTCTGTGCACCAAAAGGCATAGTTGAGTGAACAGGCAACAGGAAGAATGGGAGAGAATATTTGCAAGTGACATTTAAGGTAAGGAGTTAATATCTAGACTATATAAAGAACCCTAGAACTCAACAACAAAAATCAAACAACCTGATTAAAAAATGAGCAAAGGATTTGAATGGATATTTCTTCAAATAAGATATACAAACAGTGAATAAGCGCATAAAGACCACAAATAATGAGGAAAATGCAAATCAAAAGTGCAATCAAATACCATCTCACAACCATTAGGGTGACAATTGTCCAGGAAAACCCAGAAAATAACAAGTGTTGGCAAGGATGTGGGCAAACTGGATCCCTTGGTGCACCATTAGTGGTGAAGTGAAATGCCGCAGGTGCTATGAAAAACAGGCTGGTTGTTTCTCAAAAAATTAACATATAATTTGCTGCTTACAGCTCTGAGTGCACACTCAAGAGAACTGAAAGCAGGGACTTGAAAAGATTATTTGTACACTCCTGGGTACAGCAACATTATTCACAATAGCCAAGGGGTGGAGGCCACTCAAGTGTCTGTGGACAGATGAATGGATAAATACGATGTGAAATGCACATGTAATGGACTATCTGCTTCACAAAGGCAGGAAATTCTGATGCATGCTACCATGCCGATGAGCTTTGAGAACACTACGGTCAGCTAAAGGAGCCCATTGCGAGAAGACAAGGACTGTATGATTCCACTTAGCAGAGTTATCTAGAATAATCAGACTCGTAGAGACAGAGAGCAGATGGTGGTTGCCAGGGGCTGAGGGGAGGGAGGATAAGGAAACACTGTTTAATCAGTATAGAGTTTCAGTTTTGCAAGATGAAAAGATTTCTGGAGATGGGTAGTGGTAATGATTGTGCAACAGTGTGAATGTACTTAAGCCCACTGAAACATGCACTTAAAAATAGATATGGTGGTAAATTTCATGTTAGCTGTACTTTGACACAATTTTTTTAAGGTTCAAATCTTGCTAGTCTTATATCCTATAAGACTCAATCATCATCATTCAGCAAACCCATTTCAAATATTAACTTTGCTTTGTATCTTGACCCTGAATCAGAGGTAGGACCCCTTCAAAATACAAAGCCACTCAAAAAAGAAGCTTTTACAGATGCTGTGGGGAAGCAATATAGCACATAGAAAATATAGTTATTTTCTTGGGAAATCCCTGATTTCTAGCTCATCCACATATCCCTCTCTATACCCACGTACTTTGTTCAAACAGCATCTATTTATTATGGGCCTAGTCTGAGCCACGCATCAAGGGCATAAGGAAAATCAGAAGCCACCAGGCCTCCCTCCAGTAAGAACCTCCACTTGAGACTAAGCTCAAAGGGAAAGTGGAATTTGCCAAGCGGCAAAACATGGGAAATCGTATTCTCAGGAGCAGAAAGAGCACATGCCAAGGTGTGTGGTTACAAAAGGGAAAGGACATCCTGGGAAATGTGAGACATTTCAATGTGGCTGAAGGGCTAGGTGCAGAGCATAGACATTTGGAGACATGAAACCAAGGAGAATAGTTTTCATGCTCTCTGCCCTTCCATAGTCTCACTTAAACGAGCTGCCTTTCTTTCCAAAAATGAAGAATTACTTCTGGGTATCTTGCATGCATTTTAGCAACAAGAGAAAAAGAGAAATCTCTTTTGTGGGTTAAGGCATGAGGAAGAACATCATTGACCAGGCAAGGAAAATGCGTGCCCACGTGCCACCACTGCCTACTCCCAACGCCGCATCAGACATGACTAATCGATCCTTTGAAGCCGCACATAGTCCTGGTCTCCTTGATACAGCTCTCGGGCAGGTACCACCAACCAGCAGATTAAGATGACACATTAGATGAAACCTATTTAACATCCCTATCTTAGGGAACAGCATTTTCTCTGTTTGGCTGAACCATGTTGAATATACAGCAAGTAAAATCATTGTTACTTGTTTGCTCTCAAGAATTTATGGTGGATATTTAGACTACATGGATGAATCAAGGTTGAATCTTCTCATGCTGAATCTTACTTTGACCTTCGCAGACTTATATATATTTTTTTAAGATTTATTTATTGGACAGAGAGATCACAAGTAGACAGAGAGGCAGGCAGAGAGAGAGAGAGAAGCAGACTCCCTGCTGAGCAGAGAGCCGGACGCGGGACTCGATCCCAGGACCCCAAGATCATGACCTGAGTCAAGGCAGCGGCTTAACCCACTGAGCCACCCAGGCGCCCCATCGCAGACTTATATTTTTAAGCACCTTCTGTGAGTCAAGCGTATGAGAATGCCATATATATTTGATGCATGTACTACTCAATGACCTAGCAAATCAGTCATCTGTAATCCTGTTTAAGAAAAGGAAAATTTGATACAAATAACTAAATAATATCTTATGTTATCAAAAGTTATATATCTGAGGTTAGACCTAAGGTTAGATCTAAATATCTAAGGTTAGAAAGAAGCAAGGTGAGGATGTGAACACCTGTAACCTTTCTACCACATCATATTGCCACTGCATTATACTGATTAATTACACAATAGCTATCCCTTCCATTGCCTCATTTTGCATTTATAGTGGGTTTGGTCAAGAAGTCAAGAAATTGCTAAAAAACTCAAGGTTGCTTACAAAATCAAAACTCAGAACTCAAAGGCATATTGGCCACAAATCCCAAAGATATTTCTAAGCGTGAAGTTCAACAAAATTCAGTCAGTATGAAGATCACACATGACCTGTAATGTTGGTCTTGAAAACTTCTGATGGGGTCAGAGAAGTTATGGGATTCTATCTTTTTCTAAGAATCAGGTGTTCACCATATCTTATTTTTTCTCTCTCCACCCAGTCAAATAGGACAAGGTGCCCTTTCTGGTGTCAGGCATTCAACAGCAGTTCAGCTCATTCCAGGGGACAGCTTCTTGTCTGAAAAGGGAAACCACAGAAGGTTCTTGCTACCGAAGAAGCTATTATCCATACTTGAGTCAAATTGATTTGAGCTCAGTACCTATCCATTACTGTGGGGAGAATTCCCCTCTGAGTGAAGGAGGTTCTCCCCTGAGGTCTCACTCCAGGCATATCTGCCCTTCCTAAGGTGCCTATCCTAACATACATATTCATTGGACAATAATTATATCTGACTTATTAAAAGTCTTTTTTTTTTTTAAAGATTTACTTTATTTGAGAGAGAGCATGCACAAGTGGGAGGGGCAGAGATAGAGGGAGAGAGAATCTCAAGTGGACTCAGTGCTGAGCGTGGAACCCACACAGGGCTCGATCCTGCAGCCCTGAGATCATGACCTGAGCTGAAACCAGGAGTTGGTACTCAACTGACTGAGCCACTCAGGCTCCCCTAAGTCTTTCTTTTGAAGATATGTTTTATTACAGCAGGATTATTTTAATAATGTTTGCATTGAATTTTCCATTCCTAAGACAGTATTTGCCATATATTACTAACGAGGACACCATTAATATAATTTCTCTAAAACTGGATTATTTTCTAAATAGTTTTCAAATTCTCATTTTATATAAACATTCATCACCACAAGTAAATGCATCTCTCAACATTTCTTCTTACTATGAAGAAGTCAATGATTGTTTGGCAAGAAAGTCACACAACTCACATCACTTTCCCTTAGGGCTTCAGGAGTAAATATTTTCTACTATCAATATCTGCAGTTACAAATGACAACCAGGAATTGCTAAAGCCACATTTCAGAGCTGGCTGAGACACACTGGTGAAGTAGCAAGGAAGACTGGTTTTCTTGCAGAGGTGTTGAAAATGATAGAAAATTCAGGGAGTTGACATGATCAATCGGGGGTTTCTGGCTCACTCACACCAAGGGCAGTGGGAGAGGGGGCTCCTGGGGTTATAGGACATGCCCTAGACTGGGCGGGGAGGGATTGCGTTCCAGTCCCAGCCCCACCTCTTGGGACCCATGTGACTGTGGACCCGATCAGGGAAATGGAGATGAAAATATCACCTTGCTTTCTCCTCCATAGGATTGTTACGAAGACCAATGAGATCATGCATGTCACGTGCTCGGAGATCTATAAGCTGCCCTACTGAAGGCAGGGTTATTTAGACCCTTCCAAAGACTGTTAGCATTCCCATTACATTAGGAATGCTAGACCTTTATATATTCAGTTAACCTTTTAATACTCTTCCATCAAGCCTCCAACTCTGCATACCACAATATGTTCTAAAGGACATCTCAATTTGGAAGATAACAGAACATGGAGATAAAGTCATAAACAACCTAAAAACAAACTGCTAAATTCCAGGTCTCTAAGTCTCCCCCCACCATCTCTCCCCCTGCCTTCCTTTGTACCACAGACTCTGCTCCCACCCCTTCCTGCATCCCCTCCCTCCCACCACAAAATTGCCTACAGGAGGGATGCTTTAAAAAATCAAGTCATGGGACACCTAGGTGGCTCAGTTGGTTAAGCAGCTGCCTTCAGCTCAGGACATGATCCCAGTGTCCTGGGATCAAGTCCCACATCAGGCTCCTTGCACGTTAGGGAGCCTGCATCTCTCTCTGCCTCTGCCTACAACCCTGCCTGCTTGTGCTCTCTCTCTCTCTCTCTCTGATAAATAAATAAATAAATAAATAAACAAATAAATAAATAAAATCTTTAAAAAAAATCAAGTCATACTTTATATAAGGTTAGTTCATTTTATTTAACTTTTAAAAGATATTTTATGTATTTATTTGTCAGAGAGAGAGCACAAGCAGGGGGAGCAGCAGGCAAAGGGAGAAGCAGGCTCCCCACTGAGCAGAGAGCCCCAGACGGGACTCAATCCCAAGACTCTGGGATCATGATCTGAGCCAAAGGCAGATGCTTAACTGACTGAGCCACCCAGGCATCTCAGGGTTAGTTTATTTTAAAAAGAGCATACAGTGGTAAATCCTCTGGAAACTGAACTATTATCCTTAATCTGTCTGTTGTGTAAATACAGATGTTTTTATCCTGGGTTGGCTTTAACTGTATATACACTGGAACTGAATGGGTCCTAGGTGTCACTTAGTCCTCAGTTTCTGCTAACAAACCGCTGTGCTCAATGCATGATTGTTTCGGCAGCAGCAGCAGCTCAGAAGAAGAGAGGCAGTGGATCAGCCTCATTCAGGACTCATGTGCTCCATCATGGCTCCCAGGGAAAGGATTTCTTTCCTTTTCAATGAAAGGCGACCTGAGTCACAACCACCTAGTATATAATATTAATTCTAAATAACATAGTTTTCTTAACTACAAGCTCCCAGGAGCATATATTTTATTTCTTATTAAGCATCTAATTTACCTGTGGAAATGTACCCTATGCAGTTTACTAGTGCTACGTGATGAATTAACAGAACAAATATTCAGAGGAGACAAACAGTAAGCACCTAAAGGGGTATGTAGGTACTTCCTTTAAGGATTCAATAACACGACTTTATTAATAACTAATGATGCATCAAATCTAAAGCCCAAATGCCCAGCAATACCGACTCAGCACTTTGGTAAAGCAAACACCATGAATGGGAATGAATCAACGAACATCATTTACTCAGGTCCTCCCGCTTTTGCGTCTTTCCCTTTCCAAAACATCTTAGCCGTGGGTCCTGATGAAGAATTGTCCACTGGTCCGTCTGCCAGGGAATCAAGGCACACACTGCTTTAAGGGTATCTGGGATTTGTTTGAATTAGGTATGCTGAGGCAGGCAGATACAGAAAAGACCTGCCATTAAAAAAGAAGTTATTAATACCATCAGATCACTAGAAACAGAAGGCTTAGCGTGCCATGCAGGGCCCCCTGGGGAAGCATCAAGGTCAGTAGGAGGCAGAGGGAGAGCAGGGAAAACACAGGCAAGAGCCTTTACTGTGGTTTCCGCAGGAAGGAATGGACAAAGCAAGGTAAGCAGGTTTAGTCCTGGCGAGTTGGAATAATTTCAATGGTCTCTGGTATATACGGATGATCTCTAGTTATCTGGTATTCCGGCTCTGGGGCGATTTGGGCAGGGGAATAGGGGCTCAATGAGTAAGAACCCCCAAAACAGGAGATCGTTGGAGGTGTAGGCCCCAGATTGGTTGATTTGCCTAGGAAAGGCATGCTCCCAGGTGAGTTGTCTGTCATCCCTAGGGATTAGCTTGCTCTGGAAAAGAAAGTCTGTCCAGAGTTAGCAAGGTTCCAGCGTGTCAAAGCACCAAAAAACAGAGTAAGTGGACATGACGGACAGAAGACCAGCTGTGATTCTCTGGGATTAGACAGGTGGTGAGAAGTAAAATCCAAACATGCATTTCATCCTATCCTTGAATTCCCCAGGACCCAGGAAGATTTGTTCTAAGAATTTGGTAGAAGTGAAAACCAGAGTTACAGAAATGAAATCTTATGTGTCGAAGATTTTTCATTGAATAACCTTAAAACGATTTATCGGAGCTGATAATATTTGCAAGTCCTCACATGAGAGCATGTATCAGTCCCACAAATGATGTGAATTAATTAAGCATGAGGTTCCCTGACATGTGACTGAAAATTCCCTTCTCTTTTGTGCTCCCACCACCCCCTCCCAATGTGGTAACCCAGAAACATTGCAAGCCAGAAATCGATCGGCCTAAACTTTATTTTTTTCTTTTTACTGTCCACACTCAGGCCGATACTAAATTTGGCTTATTCCACTGCTTGAGGGTCTCGCGCAATTTCACAGGATTACTACCCTTACCTCCTGTCTGGTCGGTCGTCCTCCAGACTTCCTGCCCAGCTCCCTCGCCCAACGCCCCGCATACCTGCTCCAGATCATACCGTTCTCTGCGGCCGGAGCTATTTCTCAAAATGTTCGTCTGACCCCATGTTTTCCTACCTATGGTCCTTCAGAGGCTCCTCACGGCATTCAACAGAAAGTCCAAGTCCACCAGCATCGCATATGGAGCCCATCATGATGTGTGGTCTGTGCCTGCCTCCCTCGCCTGGTCACCGGCCTCCAACACTTACAAGACCACATTACAACAGCCACGCGAGAGCCTGATTTGACGTGCAACTCAGTGACGCCATGTGTTTCCTCAGGCCGTTATCTGGAGTGCCCTTCTCCCTTCTCTTCATCTTTGGGTTCCCGTTTATCCTTCGAGAACTTCAAGATTACCATAATCAGGGTGGCTTATGAACAACAAAATGTTGTTCCTTAGAATTCTGAAGGCTGGGAAGTCCAAGATCAAGGTGCTGGCAGATATAGTGTCTGGAGAGAGCCAGCTTCATGGTTTATAGACAGTGATCTTTTTGTTGTGTCTTCACATAGTAAGAGGAGAGAAGGGGTCTCTCTGGGGTTTCTTTTATGAGGGCCCTAATCCCATTCATGAAGCCTCTGCCCTCATGACCTAATCACCTCCTTCTAACACCATCACACTAGGGATTAGGTGTCATTATATATATTTTGAGGGACACAAACATTCAATCTATAACACCAACTTCGGGATGTATCCCCAGATCCTCACTTCTCAAACTAGATGTACCCTGCTTCCTTGGTGCCATCCCCAACCTTTTAAATACCTACCTGTCACTGTGTGGGACAGGGACTTGTGTACACTTAAAAATATTTATTTATTTATTTATTTATTTGAGAAAGAGCACATGTGGGAAGGGCAGAGGGAGAGCAAGAGAATCCCAGGCAGATTCCACGTGGAGCACAGAGCCTGAGATCACAACCTGAGCTGAAACCAAGAATTGGGTGCCTAACCAATGGCACCACCCAGGAGCCCCTGTGTAAACTTTTATCTATTGTTTCAGGTTCCACGTTTCTGTAGGGCAAGAACTGCATTCTACTCATCTTTGTAGAACCAGTACCTGACAGTATCTGGTGAGCAGCAGGTCCTTAATAAATGTTTATGAAATAAATCCTTTGCCAAGAGGGAGACACTCCCCGACCTCAGAGCCCCTGCAGCACGCCAGCACACCTACATTGTGTGTGTCCCTTAGCTGCTAAGCCGTGGCTGGCTGCTTCTCTGGCCAGGATCTCAACCGTGAACTGTGCTAACCGCTGCTTGAACAGTGGCGGACCTCAGAGACAGCGGTGTCGGGGGGCATCTCTATTTACTTGTGAGGGCTCATTGGTAGAAACAAGCAGCCAAAAGTCATCATCTCACACCAATTGCTTCAAAGTCAGATTATGATTGGTGTAGTAAGAAGAACCAGCTTTAGTTCTTACCCTGTCGTTTGATGATGACCCCATCTCTAAACTGTACCATCGTGAAAACAGTGACATAACCGGGTTTGAGATAGCAGCTATTAAGATTCAGATTCCGTGTGATTTCTCTACCTCCCACCCTGATCATTAAAGCAACCTTGGCACTTTTCAAACCCTCCGTTCAGTAACAGTGACCCTGAAGATTTTAAGGGCGAGGCGGTTTGAAGTTTAATGGTGTGTTGAGACACTGCGTAAGCTGCTTCTTTTTTTTTTTTTTTTCCTCTTCTTCTTTGTCCTCTTCCCCTTCTTCTCCTTCTCCTCCTTTTTCCTTCTTCTTCTTCTTTATGAGAGGGTGGGGGAGGCAGCAAGGGGCAAAGGGAGAGGGAGAGAGAGAATCCCAAACAGGCTGTATACCCAGTGCAGAGCCCCACGCAGGACTCCATCTCACACCCCTGAGATCATGACCTGAGCCAAAATTAAGAGTTGGACACTCAGCTGACCGAGCCACCCAGGTGCCCTGCGCCGTGGCAGCTTCTGATGTGGGTAAGCAAGGGGGTGAAAGGGGGCTCGGGGGCCCTAATGAAGGAAGCCCTGAATTAAAGCCATCAGCTGTGGAAGTAACTCTGGCGAGGAGCTGCTATGGAGCTCCAGAGAATGGGTTTCCGGGGATCTGGATGGGATCCTTGCTCCATATCCTCGTTTTGCCATTTGCCAGCATCGTGATCTTGGTCAAGTTACTTAACTGCCTTATGCCTCTGTTTCCTTGTAAATTGGAAATAATAAGCCGGAGTTACTTTACTGTGAAAATTAAATCAGATAATTTATGTAAAGTGCCTAGCACAAGGCCTGATCCAGATTAAGTGCTCCATAAATATTAACTCTTAATTCTATTGTGATTAAGAGGGAAGGGTTAATATCGTGGAGCTGGATTGCCTGGGATTGAATCCAGGCTCCCCTCCTTAATAGCTGTTTGCTCTCGAGCAAGTAATGTAACTTCCCTGTGCCTCAGCTGTCTCATTTGTGAAAGGGACACAATAATGTCCAGTTGCAAGGAATAAATGAGGCAAGGTCTGTAAAGTGTTTAAAACAGTGCCAGACGCATTAAAAAAAAAAATCCAGATTGGTGCTCTTTCCAGTGGTGCCTCTGGAAATAAGATGTACTGGACCTAGGCAGTAATCCTGGAGGCAGTAACCAGAGCTAGAGTTAATATTGGTGGTACCAGTAAACAGTAGTAGCAGCTTTACTTTTTATTAATTAATAACAGCTGTGATGACTGCATGCTAGCACTAGGCATGGTGTCTTCAGCTTCTCCTTGCTTATCTTTCCCCCAGCAAAGCTCATCTGATCATCTCCAGGAGGTAGACATTGAGCCCAGCCACAAATGTCCTTTTGCATGCCAGTATACAATCACCCCTGAGCACTACACCTGGCACATAGTAGGTGCTCACTTAATATTAGCGGTAGGCGCAAAGTACAACAGGTTTCCATGTTGGACAACACAGGGGGCTGTGCATCATGAGCAAGGTTCTACCCAACTTGAGTGCGTTCATGCCATTTCCCTGGGAAGGGGGCTCTATACCCCCTAGTGCTAGTGCCTGAGGATAAGGCTTTCCAGGTTATAACTGGAGAGAGGCTCACCAACCTTGATTAGTATCTGAATTATGTTATCATACTTTTCTGGCCTCTGCAGATGACAATCCAGAATGACTGCAAAATTTCATCATTCGTATTTACATTGGACATTTAAAATCAGCGATTATTAAGTCAACATTTTTTAAGTGGTCTGCACCCTTTTCTTCCTGTCCCTTCAGGGAAAGCTTTAGTACAAATATCAGTTACAACCAGGCCGTGTTGTCACATGTGCATTGTGCCACTCACCTAGCAGCTCCCTTTCCAAAACACAAAAGCTCTGGTGTGGTCTCCGCAGGGTTATTTACATGGCTCCCCTGCCCCACTCCATCGCAATTTTTGAAAAATTGTGTGCCCTCAGCACAAATTTAAGTACTTAAGTACTTAACATGTTTCCTAAGTTTAATTAATTTCATAGGATGCATTTTCTGATAATTGTAAATATTGAGATTCTAAAATAAAATTGTGACACTATTCTTTCATATATATCCAGTGAAACTTAAATGTCATAGCAACTTGATACCAACAAATTAGCCATTTTAAAAATATATAAACAAGCTCTTTATTTAATAATTTGGGTATTTATAGTGTTTTCTCTCTCTTTTGTTTTTAAAAGTGGCCCATGCTGCACCCAGCCCGGGGCCCAGTGAGGGGCTTGAACTCATGATATTGAGATAAAGACCTGAGCTGAGATCAAGAGCCAGACACTTACCTGATTGAGCCACCCAGCTGTCCCAATGTTCTCTCTCTCTCTCTTTTTGGGATATATGTAATATATATATATATATATATATATATATATATATATATATATGTTTATTTATATGAGCATGGGGATGGGAGATGGGGACAGAAGGAGAGGGAGAAAGAAACCCAAGCAGACTCCACACTGAGCAAGCAGCCCCATGCTGGGCTCGATCTCATGACCCTGAGATCATGACCTGAGTGGAAACCAAGAGTCAGATGCTTAGCTGACTGAGCCACCCAGGCATCCCCATAGTTGTATTTAATAAATATATGTTGTCAAATGAAATTGCCCCTTTGTTTGGTATCTCAAAGATTTTTATACTCCAGGCAACACACTTTAAAAAGATTTGAGATGGGTGAGGGTAAGATAAAGAGCCTTTCTTTTGTAGAGTGGGAGAAGAGCACTAGGAAAAGGAGCAGTAGGAGAGGAGAAAAAAACAGAGCCCACAGGATCCTAAGGCAGGTCTGTTTTAGAAAATCACCAAAGAGGACACTGAGGATACAGAATCAATTCTCACATTTCAATGCCCAAGTATCCCTCTACAAAGTCTTTATCTACTCCCTGGGATGTACAGCCCCCAGTCTGAAGATCCCTGGGCTTCATTACATTAATCCAAGATGTAATGCTATCATTTTTAAAAGAGAGAAGTGGGTGTGTCGGCATCAGGAAGAATAAGGAAAAAAAGTTTCTTTGAATTGTAATCATTCCAGGCTGGAAACTTCTCCATCCGGGATCAACCCAAAAAGAAATGTTGGAAACGAAATATATGCTTTAACTAATTCCACAGGAGAAAAACTTGGCAGGCACGTATGTGGAAGGATGTGGTGATCTCACCTATCATCACATCAAACATCCGAGAAGCCAACATCAGTGAAAATTGAAATTATATTAGCTCTCAAAGTAAAGATACTTAGACACACCCACACACAAAGCTTAGGAGCCACACACCCATTCATTCAAATATTTATGGAATGGCTACACTGTTCCAGGAGCAGTGATAGGTGTTGGAATGTAGCAATAAGTCAAGCACAGATGACCCCGCCATGGTGGAGCCTAGACTCGACGGCAGCATGGCCCATGTTCCAGGCATTGTGCTACAATTTATTCTCAATAAATCACTTTCAGAAACAACAACAAAAAAACAACCCTCGTGATTTGCATCGGAGAGGAAGATCCAGTATAAAAGAGGAAAAGTTTCCTACTAGTTCCTGTTTTTTCCTAGTCAAGTTGTATTCAAGTTTTTCAAAGTAAGTTAACCACTGTTCATGTTATGGTGAAGCGCCTCCGATAATTTCAAATTCACCACTTGGAAGTTAGAGAGGTGAACTAAATTCCATAAAGGGTTTTCACAGGGTACAGATAAACCCCGGTCAACGGTTAACATCACATGGTTTAACAGCCCGAGATGGTCTTGCTTAACCATCCTCTTCTGATCCCCAGACACAACACCAGGATACCCTAACAAGCCAGTTGCAATGGCCTTTCAAAAGCTGCATTAGCGGTCTTCCCTCTCCCCTAGCGCGTGCACACGCAAACACATGCACAGATACCTCACACACTTTGCCTTCCTCCCTCTCTCCCTCTCTTTCTCACTCAGCTTAGAAAGAGTGAAAAAAACCTGAAGGCGTGTTTTCCATAGCACTTCAGCTCATGGTAATAACTTCAATATAAATGTTGACTCACAAGGAAACAGTAGCCAACTGGAATTGTAGCATAAGAAATGAAATACAAAGCAAGACCTTATCTGCAGATACCAGTTCTCTGCTGTGCTGCTGCAAGGTTTTATTCTCCCTGCTGAAACAGAACACATCTTTTTGACAGCATGCAGCACCACCAGGAAAGCAATTCTAAAGTTTCCCCAGCAAAGGATGCCATTTCCACCAACGAAAAGGAAGCCAGGTCCAGCCCTAGAAGATGTGTCCAACACGAGTCTCCTCCCAAGTGCATGAGTGAAAGAGCACCTCCAGCCTCCTGTCTTCCATGAGCCTCTTTCATCACTGTCTGCGGTGACCCACATGCTTTCCTACAGACCCCCTCCCCCCAAGCAAGGGTTATGTGTAACTGAACCTTTAAGCGGAGACATATGATGATTTTAAACTTTGATTAGGAGCTGTTGAAGATAATTGTCTCTTCCTGCTTCATCTTCAAGCAAGAGCTCCCCTTCTTTAATTTGATCACAAGTGGTTTCCTTTTAAAAGGACTATTCGACTTTAGGAAAACCCACAAGGAACTGAGAATATTTGCACACCGTAGAGAATGGGTATTCGGCTGCTAACATACTTCATTATTGTCTCATCTCTACCCTTTTCTTCCACCATTGAAGAAAAAGAGAAAAGAAAAAGAAAATGTAGTAGAAATCTCAAATCTTATCATCCTCTTGAATCAGCCAGCTCTTGTTCAGAAAGAGAAGAAAAAGGTGGGGGTTGGGGGGGGGACAAAGATGCCAGAAGGAGGGTTAACTACTCAGTCCTCCCAACCCCCTAAGAAAAGGTCACTCACAGATTAAACACTGAGGAGCACAAGCCTTGGGATAGGTCCAGGCTCAGACTCAGCCCCTCCTGTTTCAGTGAGAAGAGGTAGCTTTACTTCGCTTGTCAAACCTCAGTTTTAGCCATAAGATAAAGGTGTGAGGAAAATGCCCAACACTCAGTGAAGTGTTCAGTCAATGGTGGTAGAAACGGTCCTAAAAACAGTTATCACAGTTACAGGAAATTTCATCGACGATATACCAGGTACCAGGCACCGAGAATTTTAATCTGCTCCACAGTTCTGTGAGGTAAAGCTCATCATCCCTGTTTCAATGCCTAGAAAGGAAGAAAGATGTTAACTCACTTGCCCAGAGCCACATGGCTACTAGAAATGAAGCCTGCACTGGAATTCTAGCGGCCAGGCTTGGAGTCACACAGCCCGTGAGACCTCTCTGCAGAGACAGATGCGCTAGAATCTAAGCCATCCAGCGAGGCAGCCGCTGGCCCCGCGTAGTTGCTGAGGCTTCAAATGTGGCTAGTGTGACGGAGCCATTGTTTTTATTACATCGTCATTATCTAAATGCAAATAGCCACGTGTGGTTAGTTGCTGTGGGATTTTTAAAAAAAATTTTTAAAAATTTATTTGACAGAGAGAGAGAGAGAGATCACAAGTAGGCAGAGAGGTAGGCAGAGAAAGAGGGGGAAGCAGGCTCCCCACTGAGCAGAGAGCCTGATACAAAGCTCAATCCCAGGACCCTGAGATCATGACCTGAGCCGAAGGCAGAGGCTTTAACCCACTGAGCCATCCAGGCACCCCAGTTGCTATGGGATTGATTGGCCCCACTCAAAAGGCTATACTGTCTGCTACAGAGACAGACGCCTCCGGGGTGGGCATGAGGCTTCCAGAAAGAAGTAATAAAATAGGGATTAATTTATTTATACATGTGGCTGTCATGTAGGAGAGGAGTATTATCTCATTACTGAGTAATGCACTATTGCCAGGGTCGCATTCTATCTGACTTCTTCCCCTGTGGCAAACTTACTCTTTTTTTTTTAATTACAAAAGTATTACCCTGAGTTAAAAAGTCAAACAATAGAAAGTATATAACCTGTTAAGTGAAAGTTCCTCTTTTCCACCAACCCCATCCGAATCCCCTTCAGATCAGAACTCACGAATTCTGTTTTGGGTATTTGTGTACATGAGTGCACATAAAAGGATCAGAATGGGATCAAACCCCCTTTACGGTTCTACAGTTCCTTTAGTAAATCCATATCTCACATCCTTCCCTGTTGATTATATAGATATCTATAACTATACTAAAATATATAACTATACTAAATATAATAATAATATAATAATATAACTATAATAAGCTATAACTATAATATAACTATACTAAAATAGATAACTATTTTACTCTATGGCTGTGCCATCCCATAGTGTTGGATCCTCTACTGATGGGCAGTTTGGTTAATTCTAAATGTTTGCCTTTAAAAATATACTACAGTGAGTGTACAATCGTCAGGGAGTTGCAGCTTTAGGAGACGGCGCCCTAAAAGTGGGCCAGCAGACACTTCCCTTGCCCTACCCAAAAGACACTCTGCCCCCATCTCTTTGCTAACGGCATTGGTTTGGTTCTGGGTCCCCCTCAATGCCTTCTGACTCAAATGAAGCTCTGGTTGGTCTAGCCAGTCACGTGGTCCCATTCCCATTGGCAGTCATCGGTGAATGCCCGGGCATCCAATTCCATTCTGGAGCAGGAAGAGGCTGGTGGCCTTGAGAATATAAGGGGCTCGGGGACATTCTTCTGTTACATCTGGAGTTGCCGCAACCTGTCCACCGACAGGAGAGGACCTAGCCTGGACATGAGGCAAAGAAACCAAGGAGGGTAGAGGGGAAACCTGCATCCTTCATGCACAGCAGAGATGCTCAGTTAACCAGCCCCCAAGCCTCCCTCCCTCTGGACTTCTTCTAAAGTGTGAGAAGTAGTTTTTCATTTCAGCCGGGTGAGTTTGGGTTTATATTACTTCGAGTCAAAACTATTCTAACCAATACAAATGCAGTTGCTGGCTGAAAGGGTATGCATGGGTTTGCTTCCAATAAGCATCCTTAAGTCATTTCTACTTGACCTTTCCATAGCATGAATGCAGAAAGGATCTCAGTGGCTTCATGTGTCTTCTATCCTCTGGAACAGGGTGCGGCTTTGCTGCTACATTTGTCCAAGCGTATTTGAACAGCTTTTCCATCAGTATCCCCTGCCTCCTGATGCATGCAGATGATTCGGTAGTAAATGTAATATCAGAAATCTGGCCAGACTAAAGAAGGGCATCTTCCAAAGCTGTGCTTCCTAGCCTCTTCCTATGTTACATAGTAAATGGTAATAGTTTAAGGGCACATTGGGGTAAATGCATAACGATACCATACTTGAGGCTAAGGGTTTCAAGCCTAAGGGTTCCAACTGCCTTAGGGTTTGCCTGCCTGAGAGCGAAGGAGAACAATACTTTGGCTCACCTGAAACCCATTCCTGGAACGTAAGTGCTTTTCTAGACCTTCGTCAGATTCCATTGATTCTGAGCAACCTATTTTTCCACATTTGAAGATCTCTGATATTAGGATGCATCTTACAGTGAATCATACCTTATAAATGCTGTCAGCCAGGCAGCAGGGATCGTCTTCCTGACATTTTCTACCTTTGCGTGAATTCGATCTGAAAGTCTTCTGTTGGCCCCTTCTGATAAGGTCAGGAAAGTCCCAACATCATGGAGAGTTATTGCTTAACAGGTATGGAGTTTCAGTTTGGGGCGATGAAAAACTGCTAGAGATGGAGGCTGGTGATAGGTCGCACAACAGTGTGAGCGTATTTGATGCTACTGAAGTGTATACTCAAAACTGGTTAAAATGGTAAATTTCACTTCTGTGTATTTTGCAACAAATTTTTAAAAGGCCCAGCAGCAGCCCGGCAGGGTGTCAGCGGCTTAGATGCAGAGACGGTCATGGGGCACGCTTCTAAGAAACACTGTATCTTGACATCTGCTCCTGTTGGCACAGGGGATCATGCTGAGTGGAAAAAACTAGACATTGGGGATCCTGAACATGAGGTTGGTGGCATACTTCAAGCAATCATTTTTCTGAGAGTTTTCTTTCGTGTCTATACACAAGTGACAGGAGGCAAAAACAAACAAATAAACAAGAAAAAAAAAACCCAACTGTGTTCTGGCAATTCCCTATTTGACCCTCCAGATGTACTCTCTACCTTTTGCTACCCACTGGGGGCTGACCTCTAGGGACTGTGGTGGCCAGGGCCCTTGCGTCTGGCTTCCCGTTGGGGTCAGCCAATGGGAAGCAATGGCCGGAGCCTGGAGAGAGAGGAGAAAGGTCAGGGTGCTCACTCCCCTGGCTCCTTCCCTGCTGGACAGTGGGTTAGACATGACTGCATTCCTCTGCCAAAGGCCACAGCTCCTGCCAAGGACCATATTCTACACCCCACCCCCCATCAACTCCCTCTAGGATCCTCATGTACCACTTACAGCCTGAAGTGATACCTGCTTCCCACGGTCACCAGCCCCTGAGGGCCTTCACCCCTCCCTGTTCCCATACTTTGCAAATATTCTTCTCATCAAACCCTCTTTAGTGCTCCCACCTTGTTAAGGGTGCTCTGTTTCCTGCTGGGGTTCTGACTCATTTTTAAAAATCTATATCCAAGTAAATCGAAGAGAGAGCTTCTCAAAAAATGAAAAACTAAGTAGATACATAAGAACTGTGCCATAGTCTCATGAGCAGCATTTTTTTTTCTTTCCTAGTGGAACACAAATAATGATGCATCTCACAACCGTCGACTTCTCAGATTTGATGAACTAGGGTAAAATCTCCAAAATGCCACAGAGGGTTAAAAAGATGTTTTCAATATTACACTCCTAGAATTAACTTGGGATCTTAGCCAAGCAAGTTTAATATTTCGAAATATCATACACGACGTAGCTTAGTGCCAATTTTATTCCCCGGGTGAGTACCGGCAGCAGTATGTAAGGGCCTCGGGAGTAGGCTGTCTTGAAGTTCTTCTGGGTTGCCCCAGGCCAGCTGGTCTGAGCCCCTCCTCACCTCTCCTGTGCATCCCACGGGCCTTCGTGGTCTCTCCCCGTAGGACTCCGACAGCTTCTAAACTTGCTAGTCCATCTCCAAATAATCCACTCTTTCTTTTGCTGCCAGAACACATTTTCTCAAAAAGCAGAGCTGATCAGGCCATTTCCCTGCTTAAGATCCCCTTTAGTTGCTTCGCTTGGTTGTCAGGATAAAGTTCAAATTTTTAAACACACCACACAAGGCCCCTCATGGTCTACCCCTGCCAATCTCCTTAGTCTCATTTCCTGTCGCTGTCTTACACATGATGTTTCTGCCTGCCACACGTGAGGACTTGCCGAGTCCCAAACGTGTCTTGCTGTTGCATGTTTCTAGGAGTCTGTTTTTGCTGTTCCTTTGAACTAGAATGCCCTCTCTGCCCTTCATTCCGCTATCTTTGTTCATCCTTCCATATTGAGCTCAGTTATCACCTCCTATGAGAAGCCCTCCTGGAGATTCTGGCTTGAGTTAGCAGTAGTTCCCAGCACCCCCATGCACTTCCCACTGCCCAAAACTGCTTACATCACGGGCGCTCACATGGTAGGAACTCAAAGTCTGTGGAATGAATGCATTAATGCAATTCAGTTGTTTTCTGTTTCTATTGCATTTCTCATACCATATCAACCAGGACGTTTATTAAAGAAACTGCTGGGTTTTTTTTCCTCTCAGCATTCAATTCTGCCCAGTGGCAAAAGTGACCAACAGACTCAAAATCGTAAATTCATCCCCAAAGCAGTGCTATCTCAGGGCTCTGTAAACCAACCACACATGCTAAAGACAGACCCAGGATCTGCACTGAGATAATTCCTAATCACGTTCAGTGCTTTTAACTTTAAACCTAGACTCCCAGGCTTTGAACTCTGCTGTATGTAACCTGTTGAACAACTGAATGATACCCGTACAGCATAGCTGCCGGGATCACAGACGGATCCAGACTGCCTGGGTCTGTACCTCGCTTTGGCTATTGACCAGCTGTGTGCCTTGGGCAAGTTATTTAAACTCTTTACTCCTCAGTTTTCTTATCTGTATGATGGGAATGATATTAACAGTACTAACCTCAGAGTAAGTGACTTAACATATGCAAATGATTCTAACAGTGTTTGGCACAAATTAAGTACTGTTAAACCACCAGCTACTTTTTGTATTTTCCTATTAAATGGCAAAAAGAGAGGCACAGCTGAGGAGCCAATCAGTCATTTCAGGAGTGGCTTTTTGCTGTAGTGAAGCCACTCTTAGCTCTCCTAGTGCCCATTTAATAAATTCACAGACCAGAATCATGAGACCTGGGTCCTCGATGGGGTCTGTAGACGAGACATCATCTTCCTTCCATCTGCTTCCTCCAAGGCTCCCAAAGTGACAGATTTTTATTCCTTACATGTCACAGATAGCAGTGTGAACAAGGAGTTCTGCCTTTTTCTTTTCCTGCCCACAGCTTTTGTATTTGTAAGGTTTCTCTGTGTCTGTAGTGATTATCCTATTTTAAAGCTCCCTGTGTGTACTGCCCACGAGTAAGAAAAATTTGAGTCAAATAACAAGAGTTTAGCAAAAAAGTAGTTCCTGAAATCACATGCGGACTAGACAGTGAACTCCCCTGGTTCCTGGGGGTCACAAGAAATACATGCCCACCCGCCCTCAAACCCCACTATTTGAAGGACATTTGAGAGCACAGGGGGCTCTTTGGAAGAAACACTCTTAGAGATGCAAGGTTCCTAGAATCCTAGAATTTTGCTGCTGGAAATTGGGATTAGACAGTACATATACAAGGAAAGTGTCAGTGATCTAATGATGCACTTCCCCAGCTCTTCGTGGAAGATTTTCTAGCATCCCCCACATTTCCCAACCTTTGCACTTGGGGGAAACACGTTCTTTTAAAAAAAAGTGGAAGGCCACCAACATGTAGTGATACATAGGCTTTCCAATATGCCTATCATTTGGTTTACTCACTTCAAATGTTGAAAATAAAGACAGGAGGGCCCAGGCCATGCAAAGTAGGCTGCTGGGGATGGTGTCCTTTGGGCTGGCCACCCCGCCTCTAAGAGCATCTTGCCTCCCCAGTGTGCTGTTCCCCCTTTCCTGGCATGCTTTCTGCTCTTCTAATTTTATATTTTTATTGTCTCCCTCCAGCACGAGAATGACCTCTAAAAGGACCACGAATTTGGCTTACTTTGCTCACTGCTACATTGGTAGCATCTAGAACACCACCTGATATTCAGGATGTGACAATACACAGGTTGCAGAATGACTGTGGGTAAGGCAGGGTTTACAAGCAGCACCCCTAGACCACCAGTTGTCCTACTTCCTACTCCATCATCATCAGTGCAAGGTAAGCCTGAGCCTTCTTATCTAGTCAGTCCTCTTCCTCACCAGTAGCCACAGGTGAGAGACAAAGCAGATTTCTAAGCAAAGCGTTTAAGCATCAAGTCAAACCAGCCATCATCATGTCAGGAACTCAAAACCTTACCCTTCTTTGGAGGAGACACTGGCTTCCTCTCTTTAGTTGGAGGACTGCTCTCCCCATCAACCACTCCTCCCCATACCCTCGATGATCCACACGCATCCTCTTACAAAGTTGGTTTTACGTTTTGTTGGGGGTTGGAATTTTCAGAATATCTCACGGACACATTTAGCCACAAAAATCAGTGGAAAGAATCCTTTTCACAAGTAAGCATATCCACCTCTCAAATGAATACAAGCACATGAATTTGAATCACTTTATTTTACTGCACAAACATAATTCTTCTATCTTTTGGGCAAAGGATTGAAGAACTGAGGCAAAAACAGACAGAAAGGCGGGAGACTGGTTCCCAGGCGCGGAAAAGTGTAGGGGCTGCTTTAGCATCAGGACACAGCATTCCTATAAAAAGCAACTGCTAAGTCCCACCATTAAGCTCTACTATCAGGCAACTGATTATTGCCCCCCGCCATGGATAACTCCCCCTCCCATGGATAGGCCAGCTGAAATATAACCAAGTAAAAAGTGGCTTTTTCAAAACAAGAGCCATTTTTCCTAAATGTTTGTGTCTCAGGGTCACACACAGGCAACCCCAAGGATTCTGAGGCATCCCACAAACTGTATCAACTGGGAGTCACCTCTTCACTTGACTGTCAGCAACATGGCACAGGAACCAATCCCCTTTTGCTCACCACCTTGTGCCTACCACCCAGCAGGCACTCCATGAATATTTGCTGGATAGATGCCTTTACTAATAAGGGAGTTTTTGTGATTCCTTGGATCAATCAGCTCCCGCCAAGAGCTCAAAAAAAAAAAAAAAAAAAAATCAAAATATTGCAATGTTAATGGAACAAGACTAAAATCCGGTGCCAGTCACTGGCCCATGGCACAGAGGAGGCTATTGATAGGAACTCACCAACCAAAAACCACATTCCAGCAGGGATGCGAAGAGCAGCGTCTCTCTGTAAAATAGCTCTACCACCCCAGAATGTAAATACCGCCGCCCCCCCCAAAGTCCTTCAAAATGCTTTCTTGGCAAAAGTGCTTCCTTTCAATTAATAAAGTCTATTTAAAAAAAATACAAGTATATTAGACCTAAATCAGAAGCAAAATTAAGAACAGATCACCAAACTCCGTCCTTGCAGGATCTCATTTATCTAGCAGGCCACTTGAGTAAAAGACCATTATCCATGGTTTTTGTACACATACATTTCCTTCTTCAAAAGTAGAGAGTTTAAATTCCTGTAAAGCACTGCACACTCACACACCAATTAATAAACCTGTGGCTCTTCCCTCCTCCAGAAAGTGAGGCCGGTCTTTTGAGTACCTTTTAAATCACCTTGCAAAGCCCAAAGTTTTTGTTTTAAACCCCGAAACTCTGTAGTCAGGAGTCCACCCGAGTAAAATGAACTAAGGGAGACCTGGGAGGATTTTGTTCCCATTCATGGGGTTGAACCCGCGGCTTTGAAAAGGGCTGCCAAGTTCCTGAGCAACACTCGGACCCCTCTCTGGCCTCGCCCCTCCCCCAGGGGAAAGGCGCAGCGACGTGGCCACCCGGGCTACCCTGCCCAGCGTCCGAAAATCTAGCGGCGATGGTGGTGGCGACCACAGTCTCTAGAGACAAAGTTCTGTAGTGCACTGACTTCTATCATATTCAGAGTCGGAGTGTCTCAGAACTTTGCCTCAAAAGACCAAAGAAGCTGTCTTCCTCCAGAAGTTTCCTCCCGCAGGTGTGCTTCCCCCACCCACAACTAAGACAAAGAAGAGTAACTCGTTAAAAGCAATTTAGCTCAGGATGCGACCGATAATGGAACGGGTCATTAATTATGGAAAGTTACTGCCGCAGTCAGCAGGAGCAAATGCCCAACAGAAATGGTGTTTTAACAGCCCGGTTCGACAAATTCTGGTTGCAATGTCACAGCAAACAGGCTGCAGTAATCACACACCCGCCCCCTCCTTCCCACCCATCCCAGATTAGAACTCATTCCTGGTCGAACCCCACCTCCTCCTCGGTCCTGCTATTTAAACTTTTGCCAGCGGCTAACTCAACTTCATCCAACTTGTGGCAACTTTTTTACCTTCCCATCCGGAAAGTTGGTGGGGGAGGGGACCGCAAGAGGACGATTTCTCGGAGCTGAAAAGAGTTAACGGGGGGCGAATACAAGCCCGGGAAATGCCCCACAGATGGCACGTCCAGGAAAGCAAGCGTTTGCGGGGCCGCCACAGCGTCTCCCCTCCCACTTTATTCCCGGTCTTCCCGTAGCCCGCGCCCAGCCCCAGAATTCGCGTCTATGCAGTCTTCTCCCCTCCGCTACACCCATCCACTCTTTGGGATTCTCTCTGTCCCATTAGGCAGAAAGATTCCCATGGAACCCGTCTGCACACACCTTTCCCCTTGCACACAGCCCCCCGTTCGTAGCCCCAGCCCTGCACCCCCTGCCCCTGCAGTAGAGACCACTCTCCTTCCCCACCCCAACAGCCCCCTCCCCCTACGTACCGCACCGAACAGCTGTTGCACCCGTGCAACAGGTCTGGAAAGTGTCTTCCCCACCTCCCCCCCCCCGAAACCTCCGGCCACTGTCCCTTCCACTACGTCCCCCCAAGAGCCAAGGCCGGAGGTGCAGTGGGCTGCGTCCCCTGGGCCGGGTTGCACAGGAGGCTGGCAAAGTGCGGGCTCCCAGAGGCGCCTGGGGCTGGGGCGGGTGGTCGCGCTCCGTCCGAAGGAGGCCGGGGTGCCCTCCCCTGTGGACCTTCCGCGCCCGCCGCAAGCTCCCCAGCTTGGCACTCCAGCGCCGGCCGCCAGGCATTCCGGGCAGGCTCCCCCCTTCGCGCTCCGCTCCGCTCCCTTCCATCTTGACTTTTGCCGACGTGGAAATTTTGGGTTTGGAGACGACCTGCGCTCTTATTGGCTGCCGGCGGGCGGGGTCGGAGGTCACGGCTGCTCTCGCTATTCCGCGCCAAGGGGAGCCGCAAAGCGGCTCGTGTCCTGTCAGCAGGTTCCCTCCGCCTCCCCCGGGGTCACGTGCGCCCCGGGCGGGCCCTGGAGCCACCTCCTTATGCAAAGAGAGCGGCCGCGCGGCGTTGGGGGCGGGGGCGGGGGCGGGAGTGGGCGGGGCACGGAGGCGGGAGACGGTCCGGGGAGGGGATGCGAGGGGCGGGGCCGTCCAGGTAGCCACCTGGCTCCGCGTCCTGCCCCGCCCCCCTGACCACCCACCTCCGCTCTCCCGGCGCTCTTGCCTCTGGAAGCAGATTACCCGCCCCAGTTCCCCGGCAGCCTCGGCTGGGTTAAGGATCCCCCGTTTTGCAAGGTGCCTCAGAACGCCCGCTTCCTTTGGAGCCCCTTCCACCAGACCAGACCTGAGCCCAAACACAGGTTGGGCCCCGGGTCTTTCCTGGGCTAGGGAGGAGGAAGCCGCGACGCTGCTTGCAGGGCAGAGGACGAAATGGAAGCCTCCGAGAGAGGGCAGTTTCCTCCTCTGGCAGTGAGTTAGAACTAATAGCAAGATTCCTGGTAAGAGAATTCTAGGACAAAGCAAAATCAAGAATTCATCGGGGCTAAAAGTATTCCCTTTTAATTAACTACCTACCACCACCACCACCCCTAATATAAAGAGGCCAAAATGCAAACTAAAAGTGCCAGTTCTGGGTTTGTCTTTAAACACGTCTACATAGACTAACCGAAAGGCTGGTCCCCTTTCCACCCCGCCCTCTGCTCAGCACTGGACACCCGGAGTGCAACCTGGGACACGTTCTCCTCCCCACATCTGGGTAGAGGTGTGACTCTGAGGAGCCCCAAATTCCCTGACAAGTCACGGGGCATGTAAAAGGAACCAGTTCTTTAAGTGGTTCCCCAAGCACGCCAAAGGTGCTTTTCTAGAAAGAAAAGGAATCCATGAATGGCCACCTGACTGGGATGCCTTCCCTCCCTCCCCCTTCCCCATGGAAAAGAAAGGAACAGCATTGCAAAGGTAGAGCCCGGATTATAAATACTGACTCTTTGATGGTTATTGCAATGTCTGCCAGCTTCCAGTCACCAAGAAAAAAGAAAGGAGCTGCATTTTTAAAAATATAAAGCCTTCTCTCGGCTGGCCTAGTTCTTCCCTTTGTGTAAGGAAATATCTTGTATCATCTTTATAAGGGGAACCCTCTAAATCTGACCGAATGATGCAGAAAAGCCAAAAAAAAAAAAAAATTCATGGGAAGATTCTTACCTGTAAAATTCCTCCCATCCTCTCTTCTTAATTTACTGTCCTTCTCCCCCCCCCCCCCCCCCCAATGGAAGGATAAATCACTGCTCCTTCCAACTGTTTTATCCTCAAGGATCTTTCTCTCCACTCTCCTCCCTCCGCACACTTGGTTGTTTATCTGACCCCTCCGGGTTTGCGGGGGCCTCTCCCCCGGCTTTGTCTCCTCCAGCCCCCCACCCCCTCCTCGGCCAAGGCCTGCCAGCAGTGCTCGCTGGGCCTAGGAGTTGGTCCCGGCTCTGCCTCCTGTTCTGTTGTGTGCACTGGAATATTGATTTTTCAGTGTGTGCGCGCCGGCTCTGTAAAAATCAATATTTCAGTAGCTCGAGCACAGCCCAGGGCAGTGTAACGGAGCCGGCCTGCTGATGTAACGTGCGGGGTCCACCCTCGGCGATTGAGGTCAGTCAGAAAATGGCAGCGTGTTTTCTTCCTATTTCATTGTTTGCTTCACAGAGAAGGAAGGAGCGGTGCGGACGGTTGTGTTCCTCAACTTCCACGACAGAGGAACCGCAGCGCTGTTGGGGAACACACAAGCCGTGTTAGAGAACGATCCACTTCTTAGGGAGAAAGGAAAGGATGGAGAACCTCTGATTATCCACTCTCAAAACTCCTACGTGTAACACTGGGGAGGAGGAAGTTATTGTAAGCCATCAGTCCTACCAGATTTCACAATGAGGAAATAACAAAGAGGCTTCCTCCAGGAAAGGGCTAGCTAGGTGTTTTTTTTTTTTTTTTACTGGGTTACAGATCATTATTAATCGGCAGACCCTAAAATATGCTTCTGATTAGTGAGGACAAGAGATTTCTGGCATGATTTGAAGCGAAAAAAATTGGTAATGGTACCACTTCAGGGCTCTTCGTGTGCCCACGTGGAAAGACCTTGGAATTGAGGCCAGGCCAGGAGGTGCTGACCACACACACCCCACCAAAGGAAGCTTCTCTAGTCCAGGAGCTTTGTCTATAAATTAAAAGATTAAACCTAATATTTCTATAAACTCATCTATGGCCTAACATCTCTGATTGTACAGAAAAAAATAATATAGATAAAACCTTCAAAAAAATGCGATTAAGTCACGCATATAGCGTGGATAAGAAAAGTGGATTACTATAGGATGTATTGCGGAAATGGGAAGTAGGTATTTTCCTGCTCTGGGTGTGTGTTTTATTTCTTTTAAATTATATTCCAGTGCCATCTTATGGAGGATAATTTGGCCTTTCTTTCTTTCTTTTTTTTTTTTTTAAATGCACTTCTCTTGACTTAGCATTTCTAAGAGCTTTTCTTAAAGAAATTACTAATATCACTAGAAAGATGTTTATCACTGCCGATTTTAAAATACTGAGACATTAGAAACAACCTAAGTATCCAATAATAGGGAACTTAGTAAATATCATAGGGTAATGGTATATGGTGTGAAACACAACTATTTAATATGGTAGAGCTGAATGGTATTAAAATAATGTGGAAGATTTGCATTTATTGCCATGTATGTAATATTTAAATCTGTATTTATAAATGTCTCACAGTGGTAAAGGATATGGGTTCTGGAGCCACATGGCTTGAGTTCATAACTCTACCATTAACTAGCTGTGTGGCTTTGTTCAGATGTCAACAAGGTATATTTGTTTCCTATTGCTGCTATAACAGAATATCACAGTGACCTAAAACAACACAAATTTAATAATTTAATATCTTGCAATTTGGAACATCAGATTTCCAAAATGGGTTTCACTGGGCCAAAATCAAGGTGTGGACAGGGTTATGCTCCCTACAGAGGTTCAAGGCATGAATTTGTTTGCTTACCTTTTCTGGAGGCCGCCTACATTCCTTAACTTGTGGCTCCTTCCTCCATGTTCAAAGCACAATAGTCCAACCTCTGTTTTTGTGGTCATATCTCCTCCATGAATCCTACCTGCCTCCTTTTTAAAAGGATTCTTGCGATTTATTGGGCCAACCTGGCAAATCCAGGATAATCTCATCTCCAGATTCTTAATCACATCTGCAAAGTTCCTATGACCCTGTTAACTGTCTTACTGTAGGTTCAAGAGAGTAGGATGTGAACATCTTTGCAGCTGTTATTCTAGCTACCATGTTGGGTAAAAATCAAGAAGTCAGCAGGGTTGTGTTCCTTTCTGAAGACTCTACAGGACACTGTCTTCTCACCTTTTCCAGCTTTCCAGCTTCTGCAGGCCGCCTGCATTCCTTGGCTCATGCTCCCTTCCTTCAACTTCAAAGCCAGCAGTGGTAAGTCAATGGCTTCTTTTTTCTTTTCTTTTTTAAAGATTTTATTTATTTGACACAGAAAGAGAGAGAGAGAACAAGCAGTGGGAGCAGAAGGCAGAGGGAGAGGGAGAAGCAGTCTCCAGCTGAGCAGGGAGCCCGATGTGGGATTCGATCCCACGACCCTGGGATGATGATCTGAGCTGAAGGCAGACGCTTAACTGACTGAGCCACCCAGGCACCCAAAGGTCAAAGGCTTCTCAGACTGTATTACTCACACCCATACTGACTCCTTTTCTACATTTAAGAATCCTTGTGATTCCCTCGGACCTGCCTGAGTAATCCAGGACACTCTCCCTATTTTAAGATCAGCTTCTTAGCCACTTTAATTCCATCTGATACCTTGATTCTCCTTTGCCGTGTAACATGACATATATTCTTGGTTCCTGGGATAAGGATGTGGACATCTTTGGGAAGCTGTCATTCTGTCTATCATACTCAGGAAAATGGTGACAATCTGTGTCATGAGGTTGTGAAGAACATCAAAGAATCAATGCGTGTCAAGTGTTTAGTACAGTGCCTGACATATAGTAAGCACTCCAATTTAGTCAGCCTATGGTAAGTGTTCCTTAATAATTATTTATTATAGTTACTATCTGGAAAGAAATGCAGGCTGTAAACAGTAGCTGCATCTAGAAGGTGGGATTAAATTTTTACAGTCTTCTTGTTGCTTAAGTTTGTTTTTCCTTTCTCAACCATTAACACATATCACTTGGGGTACTTTAAAAAAATTTAAGGAAAATGAGACAAATGAATAAAGAGGGATTTCGTAGTATAATGAAGAAATAATTTAATTTGGAGTTAAAATATTTAGGTGCTCCTCTCAGCACAGCTGCTAACACAAATTGTGCTATTGTGCAGATTCTCTTACCTCTCTGCATTTCAGTTTTCCTCATCAGTCACATGATGGAGATGAACTGTATATTTTGCAAGGTCCTTCCAGTTCTCAGTGTATGAAGAATGCTCGAAAAATCAGTAAGAAAAAAAGCCAGCCCTACAGGGGAAAGAAATGAATACAAAGCATAAGCAAAAGAAGAAAAACAAACAGCAGATAAGCATAGGTCAATATGTGATGCCTCTTTAGTAACAAGGAAATGCAATTTAAGTGAGATGTTTAGTGAGATACCATTTTATACCCACTAGGCTGGCAAAAATTCACAAGTCTGGGGGCACCTGGGTGGCTCAGTGGGTTAAAACCTCTGCCTTCAGCTCAGGTCATGATCCTAGGGTCCTGGGATCGAGCCCCACATTGGGCTCTCTGCTCAGCGGGGAGCCTGCTTCCCCCTCTCTCTCTGCCTGCCTCTCTGCCCACTTGTGATCTGTCTGTCAAATAAATAAATAAAATCTTAAAAAAAAAAATTTCACAAGTCTGACCACAAAAGCAATTGGAGATGATATAAATGAATTGGAATGTTTGCACAGTGCTGCTGGGAGTATGCATTGGTACAACTACTTTGGAAAACAATTTGGCATTATGTCGTATTGTTTATCACGTAAAGGTGAACTTTCCCATAGGCTGGTGTCCAGTGTATCTACCCAGAGAAACTCAGACACCGGGAGACATGTATGAGAATGGTGATAGCAGCCCTACTCAGAAGGTTGAAACAGAACAGCTCACAGCAAAATGTAAAATTTGTGGTCTGTTCACACAATGGATTATTCTGTAGTCGCGAAAATGAATGAACTACAGCTCCTGACATGGCTATGGATACGGTTTAGAAACATGTTAAGTAGGGAAAAAAATAGGGACACCTGGGTGGCTCAGTGGGTTAAGCCTCTGCCTTCCACTCAGGTCATGATCTCAGGGTCTTGGGATCAAGCGGGGAGCCTCCTTCCTCCTGTTTCTTTCTCTGCCTGCCTCTCTGCCTACTTGTGATCTCTGTCTGTCAAATAAAATCTTTAAAACAAAAAAAGTAGGAAAAAAACAAATTCCAGGAGAGTACAAATATGATACCATTTTTAAGTCAAACACAAGCAAAATCAAACAATGTATTTTTTTAAGGGATTCTTAATAAGTGATTTAAAAAAACAAACAAACAAAGAAATGGTAAGTGGAGAATTCAGGATAGGGACTACTGCTGAGGGAGTAGAGGGAAGGAAGGTAGGGGCGTGTAACTGGTCGTGCTCCAGTTCTTAAATTGGTCAGGCTCGTAAGTGTTCATTTCATTATGCTTCATAACTTGCATATCTGTGAGATGTATTTTTTGTATGTACAAACATTTGATTAAATTTTTTAAAAAAGAATAGTGCTGGGACACCTGGGTGGCTCAGACGTTAAGCGGCTGCCTTTGGCTCAGGTCCTGATGGGATCCAACCCCACATGGGGTTTCTTCTGCTCAGCGGGTAGCCTGTTTCTCCCCGCTACCACTCCCCTTGCTTGTGTTCCCTCTCTCGCTGGGTCTGTCTCTGTCAAATAAATAAATAAAAATATATATAAAAAAATAGTGCACAGGGGCTTCTGTATTCTGGTCCAGGGTGCTTTATTGCTCATAGTTGATGCTACAGTTTAGCTTAGATTCCTTCCAGACTAATAAAATCGAACTCTGTTGCCAATTTGCTAGTTGTAATCCTCCTGGTTAAACAGACTGCTTAACAGCCACCTCCACGTGGGCTTGTGCAACAGTTGTTTTCAGTTTATGCTCCCAATGAACCTCCTATTCTCTGAGATCCCTACCCCGAGGGGGGTTTTATGCCCGCAGAAGCAGGACCTCCAGAAGTTTCTTGTAGCTTGTCTTCTGTGGGCCCCCCAGACCCAGCCGTATTTTGCACACCTTCTGCAGGAGGGACCGAGATACATGGTCCATAAATTTCCTCTCCAGCCCAGGTGAATTGGTTACCCCCCCATGCTTCGTTACAGTTCTGATTTCAGTGTTGAAGAATCCCATTCCCCGTTCCCTTGACTTGCCCTCAGTCACTTCATATGGTTCGTCCATCTGGTCATGGTCCCCAGGGGCTTGGTCTCGAAGTCCTGCAGAGCCCTGGCATTTGTGTTACTTTTGACATCGTGTTACTTTTGACTTCCATCTTTGAAGCCACGATGCCGCAGTCTCCAAAGAACAAGGCAGCTGTGTTGATTTGGTTTTCTCCTTCCTTCAGTAAAGAGCACTTATCAGGACTCAGGGCTGCCTTAAATACCAGCAGTTTCCAATGGGAGGACTGGCTTGCATTGGGTTTGCCAAGTGAAGCTGGTGCCAGGTGTGTGTGGGAGGATGGCTGAGGGGTCTTCGGGGCAGCACTGACACCTGGCATCTGAACATCAGCACTTACATCCATCTTTGGACATTGGACACTAGAGACACATCAGCTGGGTGGAGTACTGCTGTTTAAGACTCACTACCTTCTGTGAAATGGCCCCTGACTCATTCACTACTTTGTGTGAGGTCTTCAGTTTGGGAGGCGAAGTTATTTTTTTTGTTGACTTTTTTATCATGAAAAATTCCCTAAAATACAAAAATGGAAAAAGAATACATATAAGTATACTCTATAAAATCTTTCTAAAAATTATATAAAGAGTGTAATGAAATCTGTTACCCATCACCAGTTTCAGTAATTATTAACTCATGAATGGCCTTGTTATTTTGCTCCCCACACCCCCTTCAGGATTATTTTGAAACAAATTCCCAGTATCACGGGGTATAGATGTTGGGAATGCATCATCACAATAAGCAAGCTCAAAGATCCCAAGAGAGTATTATGAATGGTAATACTGAGCACAATTTCTCTTTGCAACATGATTTACAAGCTATTTATTTTTAGCAGTTAAATAATGAGAGGTCAAAGTTCTTCACACTCAAGACCACCTTTAACTTCCCTGCAAAAGCTTTTGAATAAATTCAAGATATGGCAAAGCAATGCAGGACTTTGTATTTGGGTAGTGGGGAGAGATAGAATGATTTAACTTGGTTCAGATTTCTATTTCTTCAGTCTCACCAAAAGAGTATTTAAAAAGTCAACAAAATAACCTGAAGTCTATTACATTAATCTTAGCTGGTCTCTATAATCCATGCTACCTAAAGTTATCTTTCTAAACTCCACCTTTGCCTATCCTTTTAGTAAATATAGGTGTCTATTATGTGCAAATTACTAGACACAGGAGGGAATTCAAAGACAAATCAGATGTGGCTTTTGTTCTGTAATGAAGAATTTGGTCTTTGTCTTTGGCTCCTGGGAGGGGTTTCTAAGTCCTTGGAATTTTCTGAGTGATAGGGGTACCTTTGTTATTCATGGTGGACCTCAGGAAGACAAATACCTGAGTTTATGACGATAAGATGACTCAGGGGGTTGGCTGGTCATGAGGGAAAGACCAACTATGTAATTAGAGGGTTGGGTCTTTGATCCAGATGGTACCAACCTGATCTCCATGCAAGAAAGAAGAATTTGAGATTTAATGATTCAATCAATCAGATCCAAATAATGAAACCGCACCAAAAATTTTGGACACCCAAAGCTCAGATGAGTCCTGGCTGGTGAACACATCGGTGTGCCCAGAGGATGATGCATCCTAAGCCCACACTAAGAAGACACGAAAGCTGTGTTTGGGACCCTTACCCTATGTGTCCCTTCGTTTGGCTAGTCCTGATTGACAATCTTTTTTAAAACTGTAATCATAAGCAGACCACTTTCCTAAGTTCTATGAGTCCTTCTAGTGAATTCTCAAACTTCAGGAGCTCATGAGACCCTGAGTAGCTGGTGGATCAGAAGAGCAGGTGGCCTGGGGATCTCCTATGGGGGAGCTGGTGTTTGAACCTAAAGTGAGAATAGTTTTGTTGAGGACTGTGCTTTTCACTTGTGGAGTCTGCAGGAGCTCAGAACTGCACTGCGGTGTTAAGTAGCTCATGCCTTCAGAAATTCACAGATTAGTAGAGAAGGTAAGATATAGATGTGAATAAAATTAAAAGCATCATGCAGTGGTGGGGGGGCCTGAGTGACTCAGTCGGCTAAGTGTTCCACTCTGGTTCTCAGCTCAAGTCCTCATCTCAGGGCCATGAGTTCAAAACCCGCCTAGTTATGCAAGAGTTACAGATGTGCTTCAAGAAACAAGAGACCAGAAAAAGAACTCAGAACTAGGGAAACTGGAGGAGGTGTTGGGGAAAAGATCGCCCTTGCCTAGAAAGATGAGTGAGATTTGGACTTCCAGAAATTTTAATAAACATTCCTTGAGTGCTTACTCTGAATCAAGCTTTGTTCTAGAGCCTTATATATAATGAATTATTTAACACACACAGTCCTATGAGGTTGCATTTGTATTATCTCTCTTGTACAGCAGAGTACATTGAGGCACCCAGAGATCGAACACCTTGCCAGAGGTTGCAGAGCTAATAAGCGGAGAGCTGAGATTTGAACACAAACAGTATGAGTCCGGCAACCACACGTTTAACAACTACTCTTGACTGCCATTCAAGTCAGAGGAAAGAACATTGCAGGAGGAAGGAAGAGTGGAAACAGATGGGAAGACAGTGGTAAAGACATAAAGGAAAAGGAATAATGTTGGATAGGTACTTTGAATGCCAAAGTAAGGGCTCTGAACTTGACTCAGGAGGCATTGGGACACCAAAGGTTGTGTTTGTTTAGATTTTATTTCTGTATTTGACAAAGAGAAAGAGAGTAGGCAGAAACAGGGAGCTACAGAGGGAGAGGGACAGCAGGCTTCCCACTGAGCAGGGAGCCTGACGAGGGGCTTGACCTGAGCCGAAGGCAGACACTAACCGACTGAGCTACCCAGGTGCCCCATTTTTGGGGAGGGGAACACCAAAGCTTGTTAAGGATGGGGCTTTGTCATGAGATTCTCTAGACTTCTAGGTACTGTAATCATTTAGGGAATTACCATCGAAAGCATGGTCTGCTCCTCCAAACCAGGAGGCTGTTCTTCCCTCCTAAAGAACAGATCACTTTCTAGCTGATACCCTAGTTGTGATACATAGACTAGAGGCTCCAAAGGAGAACCTTTCGTTCTCAATTTTTAATCTTTCCTGGCAGCTGGCCTAATGTACACCATAGGCATGCGAGTGTTTGCTGAGCAAGTGGATATTATACTAGGTTATACCATATCAAGTTGCTGATAGTTGACCCATTTCAACCTACAAGAATGGCAATTCATTATGGTTTCAAATTATTTTAAGACATTGCATTACAGTTATTCACAAAGACTGACCGGTGTTAAAATTCAAGCACATTACTGCTAAAGGCTTAAAGTAGGCGTTAGAAACTTTGTAAGGGACTATTGTTTGATTACAAACAATGTTGTACAGAATTTAAACTAGAATATATATATGTATATATATGTGTGTGTGGTATATATATGTGTATATATTTGTATATATACATATAAATGAATATTGTAGTGTAGTGTATATATATAGATATATATTGTATCTATATGTATAAATAATATACATATATTAGCATGTCATGGAATATATGCATTGTGTATATACATAGTGAGAGAGGCACACACACGAAGGCCTATCCGTAGGTTATTTTTACAAGAACTGTGTCCATGCAATCTGATCTTGGTGTCAAATCAGAAGGGGAACGTCCTTCAGATCCTGTTTATAAACATGAGGTAAAGCTCAGTACAATAGATCAAAAATGAAGAGGGAGAAGGAGAAACAAGAAAACTGAATAAACTTTATCTCATAGTTGATGTCAGATACAGTGTTTCAGAGAGGAGTCTTTCTCAAGGGTCACAAAGAGGTTGAAGAGCTGTCTTCAACCAAGAAGTTATGAAATTGTAAAAATTAGGTAGATGTCCCATGGGAGATGATGCCATCCATCAAAGAAAGATGAGCTGATGCCAGTGGTCTTCCTAAAGCAGTAGAGACCTGCCCACCTCCAGACCCTCTCACTGAGCTCCTGGCTGTTTCTGCGGGGGGTTGGGCATCCAGGATAAACCCCCAAGGAGGGCCGCCATCTGTGCACCTTAACGACAGGGGCGAACAATGACTCAGACGGTGCGAGTCAAGCCTGGAGCACCCCGAATCTGCAGGCACCCCAGCCTTCTAGGGAGGAAGTTTGTACCTATCTGAGAATCACAATTCAAGGAAAAGGGGAATTACAATAGATCTAAAGTAGAATTAAAGTAGAAACCCGACTCAAAATCCTGTCCAGCTAGTCTGTCTTTATTCAGTGTGTTTGTTTAGTTTAATTGAATGGGGAGACTGTAGGAGGCGATTTATTCCCAGAAGCGGGTCAGACCTGCTTGTTGCTTGCTGATTTTCCTGAAACAAACCCACTGGTGGGAAAGGTTTTTCCTAAAGATTCTCTGCCAAACAAACATTAATAGAGATCGTGATTTCCAAGCCAAAGAAGTAGGGAAGCTGGGTCACATAGGTGATCATCTGATTTTCATTTGCACACAAAGGTGCTCGCTTAGAGCATCTGAAGGTAAGGCCAAATTGAAGTGCAAATACCCCCCCCCCATTAAAAAATCTATCTATACTGATCAAATGGCATCAGGTGTATCTCCCATTTACAAATCACCAGGCAGTTCTGTTACAAATTTCAAGCTATTTAACTTCTCTAACACCATAGTCAGAAACCCCCCCAGCTTCTAATCATTAAACTTAAGAATCAGCGCTGATTTTGTCCTTCAGATGCTGATCTTAAAAAGGGAAACCTATCACATAGCTTGCTAATACTCTGCTGAAGATGTACAAGCCCCCTTTTGAACCTTTAGAACCTTTTGAAAATCAACCTTCCCACTATGCCCGCATCGAAGAACCACACCGTTAAGTACCCTTGACCTCTCTTGAAATCCCTCAGTTTTGTGTTCCATGAAAGTAACAGTACATTTCTAGTAGAATCGCTCTTCTTTTTCTCCAGGTTTTCAGTTTTCTTTACGAGGGAGGAGAGATTTGAGGAATCAGTTCTCCAAGCTGGGATGTCCTACAGGGTCTTGATTGCCATCCTACAAAGAATGGAGGGCCCTGATCAGCCCCCCAGGTGCTTGCTCTTGTGTTGTTCTCTGCCCCCCTGTTTTGCTCCCCTGCTCTAACATGAGGAAGAGCTTGTTTTTCCAGAAGCCCCTCTTGCCAGGAGACATCAAAAAGCCCAAGGACTCAGGAAAATCATATAGCACAGACTTCTCAAAAGAGAGGCTAGTATTAAATTCTCAGAACCTTTCCCCCCGATTTTCCATCTACTTAATACCTCATTCCCATGGAGGCTAAAGGGTCTGGACATATTTGTTTTCCTGGCTTTTATGGCCTCCCTCCCCTCTTGCTTCTCTCCACTCTATGGCATTTTCCGGCTTTTTTTTAGTGATAAAATAAGGGCATAGCCACTCACTCTGCAGGAGCCCTGCCCTGAACTAGATGAAATAATTCCTCCACCCCACACTCAGAGCTTCCCACCCTCCCTTAGTCTTCCTCTGACCATCTGACCTGCTTACTCCGTGATTTGTCTCCCCTTTCTCCTGGTAACTATAAGCTCCCTGAGGACAGAAACTTTGTCCTTCACCCCAGAGGGTCTCCAGAGAACCAGCACACACACATGTTGTCAGCATTCTCTAAATATTTGTTAAATGAGTCAATAAATGAGCTGAGATTAGATGAAATAAAGAAAGACAGAGAAGGACAAACTTGCATAAAAGAAATTTTCTAATACTTTTTCATGTGACAGTGTGTTGAATATCTAGCAAAGAGTTACCCAGCAGGCACTAAAACTGTCAAGAACATTCTAAACCTGCCCCTAAATACAGTAGGAAAAAAGATGGCTTCTGCTTTCAGAAATACATTCTTTGTGAGAATTTTTTATTTTTTAAAGAAATAATCTGTTAGTCAAAATATGTGAAACCTTTTTATTTAAAGTGTATAAAATACACTTTTCCTATCATCAAATTCAATGAATTTTTCTTTCTTTGTGTGTCTCAATCTCCACCAACCTGATATGGCTCTAAATAATAATACTTTTATTATTTCTGGAGAAAAGTCACCTTCACCAAAGACCATGTAAATGGCTCCTATGCCTTTTTAAGCAATTTCTTTTAAAATATTAACTACAGAGGGACTCCTGGTTGGCTCAGTCAGTTAAGCAGCCACCTTTGGCTCAGGTCATGATCCCTAGGTCCTAGGATCAAGTCCTGCCCTGGTTTGCCTGTTCAGCGGGGAGCCTGCTTCTCCCTCTGCCCCCCCCCATCCATTCTCTCTCTCTCTCATTCTTTCTCCCTCTTTCTCGCAAAAATACATAAATAAATAAATCTTTAAAAAATATTATTTTGACTACAGAATCATATGGTACTTTCTAAAAGCCTCCAAGCGAGTCAGAAAGTTCATTTCTCCAAGAAAATGAAAAAAAGGGGAAAGAGAGGAGACTATGGTGGAACTCATTTAATCTTCTAGGTTGATTCACTTTTTTTTTTTAAAGATTTTATTTATTGATTTGACAGACAGAGATCACAAGTAGGCAGAGAAGCAGGCAGAGAGAGAGGGAGAAGCAGGCTCCCTGCTGAGCAGAGAGCCCGATGCGGGGCTGGATCCCAGGACCCTGGGATCATGACCTGAGCCGAAGGCAGAGGCTTTAACCCACTGAGCCACCCAGGTGCCCCATGATTCACTTTTTATAATTTTATTTCTCCTTATGTTGTCAATGTCACAAGATAGTGTTGGATTTCTCCAGGATCAGGGACTCTGTTGTTAAAGCAAAAGCTGATGAGTGTATTGTAAACACAGCTCCATTGAAATTAATCAACCTATACAGCCCAGATAGCTCTGCTCCAGATTAGGTTTTGTTTCTTTCATATGAGTTGGGCTGTCAGAGTTGGTACTGACGCTCAGGCTTACTTCTACTCACCAATGGCATTGGGACTGCAAGACTCAGGGACACCAGCACAGGAGAGCCTTTTGCAGGACGCACAATACCTCGGGATCCAGTGTTCTGCTCCTCTCGCTTGGAGTTCTGCCCTCCTTTTGGCTGACCAGGCACCACTCAGTCGCTTTCCCCTTTACGCTTCAGTAACACTTCCAACCAATCTTCCTACAGCATCTAACAGAGTTTTGCCATCAAGAATTGACACTCAAGGGGCATCTGTGTGGCTCAGTCAGTTAAGCATCTGCCTTTGGCTCAGGTCATGATCCCAGGGTCCTCGGATCGAGCCCCACATTGGGCTCCTTGCTCAGGAGGGAGCCTGTTTCTCTCCCTCTCTGCCTGCCGCTCCCTCTGCTTGTGCTCTCTCTCTCCGTAAAATAAATAAAATAAAATCTTAAAAAAAGTTGACACCCATATAGCTCATTTGGCACCTTTGTGTAAATTAGACACAGACACCCCCTTCCTCTGGAGGAGTCAGAGAAGGGTGGGATATTACCAACCATGTATTTTCGTCAAGTTGAGGGAGAATAACAGGGCAAGGAGGACATTCATCTTCCTTCCTCTTCAGCCGGCACCTCCACCACGAAACAGGAGAGGGATCGGTCGACAACATTTTTTTGTTAAGTTCAGTTGTGAGATATATCTTGTTAACAGGAGTGGGGTCTTTTCATGTAAAGACCAAATCTCTTCCCGAATAAATGAAACCAGGGCAGCATTTTGTGTGAGAATTTTTTTTTTTTTTTTTTTTTTTTTTTAAGAGACAAGGCTGTTGATTTTCAAGTGCATGCGTTGCGAGTCGTCAGCCATACAGGGATCTTTCACTTTGTTAGCGACGGTCTTGTGCTTTGGCTTTTCAAAGAGAACATGAGAAAAAATGCAATGGTGCTTTCTTCTCGGGCCTGAGACCATTCCAAAAATAACCTGATCATTTCTCCCTCCTGGGAGCTCTTTGGGGGAAGTCGGGAGACTACAGGGGAGAAGGGAAGGGACCAAAGTGTGAGAAGGTAGTATTATAGGAATCTTCACAGTGTCCTGGAGAACCTTCTGGGTGAACTGGTGCCCTGGACGCTCCTCTCCTCGGTCTGGGCCAACAGGGGGCACTCTCTGGAGAGTCCTTCTCTCAGTGAGCTAGAGGCTCATCCCGATGGGGGGAGATACATAGGCCTCTCCACTCCCTTTCTCCCAGCCATGCTCTGGGTCCTTAGATGACATGCGCTGCTCCACATAACAGCGTGACTACGGGGCCCCATTTCAGGGAGTCGTAGTTCTTAACCCTAGACCTCATTTATTTCAGTATTTTCAAGCCTCTCTGACATCACCTCATGGTAAGAAAAACTTTTGCATTGCAGTGCTGTACACACATGACTATGTAAACCTAGATTTAACCGAAACAAAAATTTTTGGAAATAACATTTAGTCCCACAACAAGGAATGCGCTCTAATACTATTTATACTAGTCTTAAAAAAAAAAAAATGCTGACCAGGGCACCTGGGTAGCTCAGTCGGTTAAGCATTGGACTCTTGATTTCAACTCAGGTCATGATCTCAGGGTCCTCGGATCAAGTCCCACGCCGGGCTCCATGCTGAGTGTGGAGCCTGTGTAAGGTTTAAAAAAATGCTGATCACAACTCAGTAAATGGATTTCATAATTCACTAAGAGGCTGAAGCCTACAGGTTGGGACTCACTGATCTATTTTAATCCTCTTAGGTCATAGAACAGGAAACCCAAGTCAAAAAACATTAAGTGATCTGGACAAGGTTACACAGCTACTGCTTGATGGCAGAACCAGGATGAAAATCAGGTGGTGAAACCATCGAACTCAGCTAATTGTTAATAATAAACACTGTCCTTGCAAGACAATGAGCAGATGCTGTGCTAGTCCTCTGAAGGGTGCCCTATTACAGAAACACATAGATTTTGTGTTCATGGCAGAAAATCGAAGTTACTCAAGGGAAAACTGCAAAAGAATGTCATCCGTCCGGGCACCAAGGTGGCTCAGCTGGCTTCTGCTCAAGTTGAGATCTCAGGGTCGTGGGATCCAGCCCAGCTTGGACTCCGAGCTCAGTGGGGAGTCTGCTTAAGATGCTCTCTCCCTCTGCTCTCTGCCCCATGTGTTCTCTCTCTTTCTGTCAAATAAATAAATCCATCCTTAAAAACAAACGAATAAATAAATAGAGTGCCCAAATCCTCATACACAATTCGTTTTCGGTTGAAACTTCGGTGTCTAGAGGGCTGTCTTTCTGTGTATATAAATATAGAGAGAAATATAAATATTGTATTCATTATATATATACTATATATTTATTACAAGTCTTAAAAATATAAATTATATATAATTATATATTTGTATAAATTATATGTATATACACATATATATATATATGGTATGTTTGTTTTATGAATGTTTGAAATTACAGCTGCAACTAGACTCCAGTTTGCTGGCTCATGTAAGCTTCCCTGCACGGACATCTACAATGCAAAAACAAAAAGCCTGAGCAAGGAGTCCTTCCAATGATGTTTAGGTAAGCCTAGTCAAATAAGGGCTGGTGGGCATCTCTGTGGTGAAAAGGGGCCTCTCAGTAAGACACTAGGGGACTCTACTGAGGTGCAAACGTGAGGGTGTGGTCCCTCTGAGACAAAGAGCCATCCAGCAATAGTGAGAGACTGGCACAGCCTCAGCAAAGCTCAGCCACCTCGCAGCCCATCCTTCCTGGAGGGTTCCCCAACGCGGGTTTCACCTATAGTAACTGCCGTTGGCTCTGACCTTATTACCTCACCAAAAGTAGTATTTCCATTGAGATAATTTAATCATTAAAAATGAAGCCCTAAATTTTAGCAACCAGCATATTTTCCTTCAATAAAAGCTTGTGTGTCTTCCTGTTCCACCCAGTTTTATCCTGTTTCAAAAACACACATACACACACACACACACACACACACACACACAATACAACCCACAAAACATCTGCTCAGCCAAAGCAAATCCTCTCTCTTCTTCTCTCCTTCTCCCTCTCTGTCTTTCTCTCACCAGAAACAAGGCTGATCTCCAACCTGCCCAGAATACAAAACTGAGGATGCGGCATGTTGAATTTGCCTGTGGCATTTTTTTTTCCCCATTGATAAGGCACCCATTCACCGGTTCATGTGTCAGCTGATGAAAGCAGCAATGACCTTTTCCAACAATTGGCCTCTGTCTTTATGTTGGCTTTCTGCACTTGACTGGGAGCCATGAAGATCACCTTTAGGGCACCTTTCAACCTATTCCTGTGAAATGGCAATGGAACAGAAAATGAACCAGAAGTAAACGGACATGTGTGGCTATGCTGGGGAATAGATATGGGTGCTTTTAGCTTATGAATGTGAAAATGTCATAGGTTGTTTCTGAACATGTTCCAGTTGGAGGCAAAAAAATGCTTCAGGGGTAAACATATGGGCCACTTGTGCAGAGCACTGAAGATTAGGTATGAAAGTTATATATACGCAAAATTACCACAGAAATTCCTGCTGTGATCGTTATGAAATTGCCCTGGAGTGTGGGTTTCTGGCTCACCTTCCACACTATCCAATTCCTTTCATAAAACCCTCGGCAACATTATCCCCTCTTCCCTTGGTCTACCATACCTTGCCACAGCATGGTAAATGTCATGCCTATTCCAAGGCAAGCGTACACTAGCCAAGCGTACCTGCTGGGACAACTGAGTAAGAAATTATTCCTTTCTGAGGGAACAGGGAGAATAAATCAAAAGATTTGACAATAACCTTTAAAAATCAGTTTTTAAAAAGTGGTACACTTCAGTGCTTTCTAAAGACAGACATCTTTAATAGAACGTCACTGTGTTTGCTTTGGCAGACACATGTTGACTCTTGCAATGGGCAGCTTCCGTCCATATCCGTATTTGTAGCACATATGTCAGAACGTAATCCATCCCTGTGTCTGTGAAGGGATCAGCAGTGACAAGTTCTTGTTTCCTTCTCATTATATTGCTTTACTTCTTTTCAAAGAATGACATGGAAATTGCCACGAGATGGAGAATAATCAGTCCTCAGAAGAAAATAGAAGAACAGCTCTTACAGCTGAGTGGAAGGATGGCGTATATAACGTTTGCTTCACTTCTCATTATCTCTTCGAGTGACGCCATCTAACAGTGCGATTCAGTATTACCAAGGAGGCGGCGTTTCACAGAACGACTCCTAGCATGGCAGATAGAAGGCTCCACAAGCCAGATTTGCTGCTAATGACACCAGCAATTCCGTGACATGAAGAAGAAGGTCGTCAAGTATTGTTTCCAAAAGGGATACGTACTTTTGAAGAAATAATATTGCCTTTTCTCTGACATTCATGCTCCAGTTTGTCCCCAACAGACAGATGTGAGGAAGAACCTGTATCCATACTCAAAACAATACACTTGCTTTAATGTCAGTCCCAGGTGAAGTGAAACCAGCCAGGAAGAACATGGCAACCTCTCTGGTCTTTAATAATCAGTAGTTCTCAAAAGACCAGGCCTGTATTATTGTTATTCCAGCAAGTTGACCATTTACAAATAGATCATCTCCAAATTTTTCATTTGTATCTTTGGAATAGAGAGTGTCCTCTATAGGTGCCCATATATGCAGTATGGAAGGGATAAGAGGGTCCCAGACCGGCCACAGACATCTCATTCTTGGGTTATGGTGATGATGTTGGGAGATCAAAGAAGTATGAAGGATTCAAAGAGTAGTACTCTGCCTTGGGAAGACAATCTGTGGCACAAAATCCAAAAATAATCCCCTTATAATTTCTGCTATTTTCAGGAAGGGAGGGAGAGAAGGAGGAAGGAAGGAATAATTAAACCAGCCATGACCCAGCCAAGAAGCAGAAACCATTTTGAGTATTTTGGTTTCTGAGCAGCTGCTAGAAGGTGACAAGGCAACCCAGAAATTAGCAGTGGCAAGAACTTGCTACCACCACTAGGGTAGAGGGACAAAAGGAGTAGATGGTGCTACCAGAATCCAGAAGCCAGCTCACCCTCTGGAAGCAGGAATTACAGTGTGCTAGACTAGGGGAGGAAGTGGGGTGCTGCGTCCACGAAGGAGAGGCCATGGAAGCCATCAGGGATCATGTATGGATTCAAGGAAGGACAAGGAGAAATATCCTGGCTTCTCCCTTCCTCCCACCATCCAATTCCCATTGGTGCCTTCCATTGACCAAACTCAGCGAGAAACCAGTTGACACAGGATCCTAGGAAACTCAGCCTGCAGGGGTCAGTCTCCTGCAATATAGAGCAGAGCAGGGAAGGGTAAGAAATGGATCTGAGGGCTCACAGACCAGGCCAGGCACACTAGCCAACTAACGGAAAAAAAGGGGGTGGGGGTGGACTCTAACCTCAGTTCCAGCAAATTCAACAGGAAGAGGTTACTTATTAGCTCTGAGAACAAGGACCATGTGTGATCTACATGAAAAGTCAAGTCACAATACAACTCAAATAACACTGCCAGGCATCAGTATGAAAGATGCTGCACGAGAAACCGTGACACCTCTCATGAGCTGGGGGAGACCATGTTTGAATTGACTGGGTTCTGGTTCAGAAAGAAGGGAGGTCAGGATGAAATCGAGGCTTCCAGGACAGAACAGGCACCATCTGCAGAGACAGACAGGTGTTGTACTGGGTCAAAAGATAAATGAAACCCGAGGAAAGGCAGTGGACTCCTCAGTGGGGAGGGGCAGGTGTGACCCAGGCTCTTACCGGAAGGGCAGGTGTGTAGACGAGAAGGCGCGCTGCGGAGCTTCAATGACCAGGTGCAGTCCGGTTGTAAAGTTTGACAATGAATGGAAAGACGAGCTTGCTGGGTGGCAGCTTTCCGCAAAGGATCTCATTGGAAAACAGAAAGAAGAGCGAGTCGAGTCTAACACCCAGGGCAGAGAATCCACACAATCAGTCTCCTGCCAGGCTCCCTGGTAGTCTGCAAGCTGCTCAGGGTGGGGGGATGGGGGGGGATTTGCACTTCATCTGTCTTAGCATTCCCCAGGCTTCAAGCAGTGTGTGTGGCGCACTGTAGGTGCTGCTTGTGCAGTGGTTGAATGAATGACTGTGCTGACATGAATCCCCACTCAGCTGGGGTGGCTGAACCACCGAGAATGCGTGGAAGATGATCCGAGGTGATGTGGCAGCGTGGTGGCCCGCCGGAAACCCCCGGCGGCAGCCAGATCCGTGTGGGCAGCTGCAGGCAGAAAATGAGACGGTTCTTTCTGAGCGAGTATGAAGTGTCAGAAATAGCACAGGCTGATGCAAATGGCCCCAGCTGCACAGCAAGGGATGGAGGGCGTGCTGGGCACAGAACACACTCGTGCCCACCCGGGTCTTCCCAGCTCTAGCCTCAGCTCCAGACGCCCAGGGGCTGCCGTCCAGAGCCGAGATCCGCTGAGTGGGCACAGGACTGCCACTGCCCTCCCGAGGCTTCAGAGGGCTGCTCCAGGGGAGTTTGCCTTGAAGAGCCTGGCCTTCCCATATTACCTGACTGGGAAAGCATCCCAAGCACAGAGCTGGTTTCAAGAAGAAATTAAAATACCATTAAGAAATGACCGATATGTCAAGTGGCCACATCATGAACATGCAGCATCTTTCATGCAGGGATTTTGAGCGTGACCCTCCATCTCCAAGGGTAGCCAACTTTCTCCTTTAGAGAGGTGGTTTAACGGGACACCAGCGATGTGAGATCACTCCTGGATGTGTGTTGCTTCCTTAAAACCTCTCACCAGGACCGGAGAGGGGGTGGAGGAGCGTGGGGGGGGGGCGCCTAATAAAACCCAGAAGATGGTGCTGATTATTGGCTTTTTTTTTTTTTTAATTGGCTTTTGAGAGAAGGAGCCACACCCGATTCATGTTTGTTTAGAGTTTTCCTGCCCCCAAGGCAGGAATAGAGCCCAGAGCCTGCTTGACGCAGACTCAGAAATTTAGGTGGAAAAGTCCCATCAGAGACGCTATAAAAATTCTCCAAATTAAATTTTGAAAGAAAGTGAAGAATACCAGATACATTCAGTTATACTAACAACGTACTGAATATAAGCGAAGCTCCAGGATCCTCACTGAGTGACAAAACAGTCCCTGCCCAACCCAGCACACCGACCAGCAATCAGGACACCACTGCTGGGTGTAACCAAAGCCTCGATATTACTTTTATTTATTTATATTCCACCTTCTGCCCTAAAAGATTTGAGGTGAACTACAAGAATACACACTTCAAAAGGAGAGTTTGAAAGCGTTTTGGTTTCCCAGGGCTGCCATCCCAAACCACCGCAAGATGCAGGGCTTCAACAACAGGAATGTATCGTCTCAGTTCTGAAGGCTGGAAGTACCAAATCAGGTTTGGGCAAGGTGGGTTCCTTCTGGAAGAGCTGGGGAAGGATCTCTTCCAGGCCTTCTCCTTTTTTCTGGGGGTCTCTTGGCTTTTCATAACATAACTATAGTCTTCACATGGCATTCTTGCCGTGTGTGCGTCAGCATCCAAATTTCCCCCTTTTCAGGACACCCGTCTTATTGGACGTGGGGCTTGCTGTGATTTCATCTTACCTAAGTTCATCAGCAAGGACCCTATTTCCAAATAGGATCACATTCTGAGGTCCTGGGGGTTAGGACTTCAGCACAGTAATTTGGAAGGGATTCGATCCAACCTATCACAGAAAATGTAAAAGAAGAAAGCGTGGAAGACTTTCCAGAAGACAGAATACACACATCCATCCACTCACCTTCCTGAAGTCTCAGCAAATGACTCAAGTGGTAATACCAAGTTATTAGGCCGCAAGCAGAAAGAGGCTCCAGAAATGACAACAGGAGATGGATGGAGGATGGTTAGCGGAGAGAGGAGCGGTAGCTGACCTGCAGAAAAGAATGAACAAATTATAAATACAGATTACAAATAGAGCACAAAGGAAAATACAGTGAAGAAATGTTGAGATGCATTTGTAAAACACAGTCCACCAATGGAGCGTTAATCAATTACGGTTCTGCAGACAAACTAATTGTATCTTTATAGGCAAGGGTTATTTGCATTACTGTCAGCTTTCTGTAAATGTTTTAAGCAGTTGTAGGTCCACTCAAAGATAAACAAGGATGCGCATTCCTAGAACATCACATAATCCCAGAGTCTTTAACATTCCTTTGAAAAGATGTTTGATCATTGCTTTTTCTCATTTCAAAGGCTCAGTAATTTTCCTTGCTTGTAGTTAAGGGCTCACTAACTTCTGGAATCTTGTGCCATAAAGTCTTTGTGATTATTCAATAGTGGGATCCAGACTTAGTTAGAGAAGCAAAAGCAAAAAGGGAAACTGGTTATACGTTTATTTATTGGGGGACGTGGTGGGGCTTCAAATACTTGAAACTGAGGAAGTTTCATTTCATTTTTAATGCCTGGCAAATTTTTTTATCCAAGAAAAAGAGGAGATCAATTTGCCTTTGTAGTCAGCTTCTTTTGTTTGGACAAAAATTTTTGAAATGATCCGTCTATTAATACAAATGTAAAGCAATATCCACCATTATTTTAGACAACCCTGTGAAGGCGTTGTCAACTCTGAATGCAGTTAAGTTAAACTGCATTCAGTTAAGAAGAGTTAAAAAGAGAATTGGGTTCATTTTGAATAAGATCATGTCATTGGAAAACTTTTAAATTTTGATTTCTTTCTATATGGTTTAGACTAAACCAGCTCTGAACATTAGTTTTAGCAGTAAATGTGTGTCTTTTTGTCCAAGTTTTTACACCTATGAGAGAGAAGTCTGGACTTTTCTGGGAGGCCAGAAACCTTCTGACCTTCTTTTTATGCCAAACTATAAGAAGGGACTAAACATACAGTATTTCTTAAAATGACACAGATTTGGGGAACTCTATAATCAATTATTGGAATTTCCTTATTCAAGCCAGAAAAAACAGATATATACTACACGTCTATATTCCTGTTCCTACATTGATTATCCTGGGACAGGAAACAAGCATACTTCAGTCTTTGTGAGCAGAAACGCTGAAGATGGCCAAGTCTTCCCTTTCCCAGAACAAACCTCAGGACTTGTGTTCTTTTTCATATGTACAAAAAAGAAAAAAAAATAGAACTTGAATGTTCATCAATGAAGGATTGAATCACAAAATTCAGTTACAGTATATCCAAAAAATGGAATACTATGTAGATACTAAAACAAATGTAGAAAGTGTCTAAAACTTGACATGGAAAGTATTTTTTGTTTGTTTGTTTTCAACTAAAAAAGGTAGGCAGTGCAGAACTGGTGTAGTTGCTCAACAAACCAACCACCTGCTAGCTTCCCAGACCACTATCCTCCATGTGTGGTCACAAGATGGCCACCATCCTTCCAGGGCTTACATCTAAGCTCCAGGCAGGATGAAGAGGGAACAGCCATGTACAAAAGGCAAAGGCAAGTTGAATCTTTTTTTTTTCCCCCCTAGCCAGGAAGATGATAGTATTTCCAAAAGGCTATACTCACAAACACTTCTGCTTCATATTTCATTGGCCCAAACTGTGTCACATGACTGCAGTGACAGGACCAGCTGCAAGGTGACCCGTGCAATTTGGTTTCTCAATTGGGCACTGTTGCTGCCTTACATGTAACCCAGTGTCTGCCCCATGAGTATATCAAGAACATACACTAAACAGGATTTGTCTTTATTGATATAACCATCTCTTTTATGTTCTTCCATATCATTTGGAGCTATCATTCAGTGTTATAGAAATCCAGAACCTCAGTTCCCATCTCAGACCTGCTGAATCAGAAACTCTGGGACTAGTTATCTTCTCTCTCTCTCTCTCAAAGAAGTAAATCTCTTTAAAAAATGTCCCACTGTAGAGAACCATCTGAATGTCAGCAATACCAGCTAAGAAATACCTAATTACAAACGAATCCCTTTTGCCTTGTAAATTGTTTATACCTTTTTCTGTGATTTGAATGGGTTAATCATTCATGAAAAATAGATCAGTCCTAAGGAAAGACTGGAAAAGAGAATCACAGAGAAATGCTAGCAGTGTCCACATTAATCCTTGGAGAAGCACCACTCCAAGGGCAGCCAGTCAAGCTCAACAGTTAAGTATGTGGGTTTTGCCATCAAGCAATCTTGTGGGGTTCAGAAATTTGAAACTCATTTCTTAGCTCTACCTTCAGTGTGACTTAAGGACATTTTCACAGGCTCCTCTGTACATCAGTATCATCATCTGTAAAATGGGAATAGTAATAGTTTCCATTGTATAGGTCAGTGGTAGGGATGAAATGAAATACCATATTCTCACTGCATTGGAATGATGCTTGACACGTGGTCAGCCCTTGCTATCGGCTATGATGATGATGATGATGAATGTATGACTATTTCAATATTAAATATTGCTTTTTCATAAATGTTATTTAAATGTTGCATATAAATACTCCATCTGATTTAATAATTGATATTTAATATTGTCAATATTTAATAATATTAATGTAATTACTATTTACTCAATAGTAATTTAACTTAAATCTTTAATTTGATTTAATATTAGATGAAAATCAATTTAATTTGTGCTTAATTTTTAAAATTATGCTCTTTTGAGGCCACCAGAATCTCTTGAGCATGACCCCCATTCCTTCTTCCTCCCCACAATCCTTGGCAGATTTTGTTGAATCTGTGAGATGGCAGCAGAACAAAGTGCGATGGGCAAGTTGGGAGACCCAAAAAGAAACACACCCACTATGACCAGGGGTCACCTCCCCATATAATCTCCTGTGACTTGCTTATGATCACTAGAATACGGCAGTAGAATATGCTGCTCCCATAACTGGAGAAAGAAGGAGAGAGAGAAAGCATAAAAAGGGAGCAACTCCATCTTTAGCCACAGAGAGAGACTCTTCCCTACAAGACATGATGAAGCAAAACCCCCTCTGTGAACTGCCTACAGAGAGGACCGTGGGGCAGGGAACGGCAGGCAGACTCCAGAGCACTCTGTCCTGTAGGACAAGGGTAGGACCAGGACAACCTGAATGAGCTTGAAGCAGACCCTCTCCAAGCCTCCAAATGGGAACACATTCTGGTCAACACCTTGACTGGGGCCTTGTGAGAATGAGCAGGGATTCCAGCTAAGCAGTGCTTGGACTCCTGACCTATGGAAATGAGATATTAAGTGTGTGTTGTTTTAAGTTACTACATTCGTGGTGCTTTGTCACCCAGCAATAGAAAATAAATACACCTGATATAGGTTAAATTGTCTCCCACAAAAGATGTTGAAACCCTAACTCCTGCGAGTGTTACCTTACTTGAAAAGAGGGTCTTTGGGCACCTGGTTGGCTCGGCTGGTTAAGCAACTGCCTTCGGCTCAGGTCCATAATCCTGGAGTCCTAAGATTGAGTCCCGCATCGGGCTCCCAGTTCCATGGGAGTCTGCTTCTCCCTCTGACCTTCTCCCCTCTCATGCTCTTTCTCAATCTCTCTCTCTCAAATAAATAAATTAAATATTAAAAAAAAATAGGGTCTTTGCAGATTACCAAGTTAAAATAATGTCACTGGAATGGGCTCCAATCCAATTTGACTGGTGTCCTCATAAGGAGTGGAAACACAGATATCTACAGGTGGAAGCCACAGTGAGAAGGCTGCCATCTACAAGCCAAGGAATGCCTGAGTGCCAGAAGCTAGGAGAGTGACCTGGGACAGATTATCCTTCACAATCCTCAAAAGGAACCAACCAACCCTACCTTCTATCCAGCAGAACTGAAAAACAAAAAATTCCTGTTCTTTAAGCCACTCAGTTCATGGTACTTTGTTATGACAGCCATAGGAAAATAACAGTTTTCAAAGGCAGGAAGATGGAAAGGGCTGCTTTCCGATCATAGATGGAAAAAAACTAGATAGGAGAATAGAATTCATCCATCCATCTGTCCATCCATCCATCCACCCATCCACCCATCCATCTATCCGTCCATCCATCCATCCATCCATCCATCCAATAGACATGAAGCCTCTACTTCACCAGGTATTGTGACAAGCAGTCCATATGTGCTATGCAGTGGGGTTAGAGCGATCAAAGCACAGCTCCTACCCTCAGGAAGCTCACCATCTAATGGAAACGGTACAGCAAGCACAATTCAGTTTGACATGTCCTAGAGCAGAGGATGCATATAGCTCTATGGTGCTTGATCCTACCTGGAAAGAAAGGTAAGGAAGGCTTGCTAGAAGAACATGGAAGAAGGAAAGGAAAAAGAAAAAGAGGGTAACCTAAAGACAAGGATTAATACAGAAGAATGAAGAAGGCATAAAAGAGCAAAGATATTCCAAGCACAGCTCCTCATGGCCAGACTGGAGAGTGCCCGTGGGCACAAAGCCAAGTGTAATGTTACATGCTGTGCTAAAGGATATGAATTGTGTCCTGAAAATTTGGGGAGCCCTGAGGAGCCTTACAGAAGTCAGTGACGTGATCAGATTCAGGTGGGATTGTGATAGAAAGCTCTGAGTCATAGCCATGGCAGATGGGATAAGGAGGAGAAGACACATTTGAGAAACATTTAGGATTGGTTGTGTGCGAGAAATGAAGAACAGAAAGGAGTCCAGAATGATTCCCTATTTCTCTTGCTGACTAAGTAGGTGGTGGTAATTTCCTCTAACCAGGGAGTATGAGAAGAGGTACAGGTTAGAGTTGCCACCCCTGTGGCCATTCACCTTTTCTTTGCTGGGAGAACCCCAATTTTGTTCTCCCTCCTCTGAGGGGCCATGAATTCAGGGGAGGCTGGACCCCTTTCCAGTACACGGCTAAATCCTGTTAGCTCTAGACCCGCACTGTCCGAGAAAGTACCACTGGAAACATGTGGCTCTTGCTCACTCAGAGTGTGACTAATCCAAAGTGGGATGTTCTGTTAATGTAAATATACATTAGATTTGAAAGACTTAGTATTTTTTTTTATTTTTTAAAAGATTTTATATATTTATTTGACAGACAGATCACAAGAAGGCAGAGAGGCAGGCAGAGCGAGAGAGGAGGAAGCAGGCTCCCTGCTGAGCAGAGAGCCCGATGCGGGGCTCGATCCCAGGACCCTGGGATCATGACCCGAGCTGAAGGCAGAGGCTTTAACCCACTGAGCCACCCAGGCTCCCCAAGACTTGGTATTTTTTTTTAATGTAAAATATAACATTAATCATTTGTTGGATATATGATAAAATAGTATTTTATATATATTTGGGGTCAGTAAAATATACTATTAAAATTAATACCACCTATGTCTTCTTATTGTTGTTAATGTGATTACTAGAAAGTTTAAAATAATAAATATGACTCACATTGTATTTCTAGGAGATAGTGTGTGTTCAAGCCAATCACGGTGGTCTTATTCCCATACCAGGTGAAGGATATAGGATGTAGGTTGGTATGAGCATGTAATGCCATTATGACCAGTGAAAATCGGGGCAGGTTGATGGTAAGGCTTCTAGAAGGTTTTCCTCTCTCTTCAGACGGAACATACAGAAAACAAGAGAAATTCCTTTTTCTGCCATGGCTGCTGACATCACAGTGTGCTGTCTGGATAAAAGCAGCCATTTTGGGACCGTAAGAAGAGCTGACTTAAGAAAATGCATCAGAATAGAAAGAGAGAGAAAAATTGTGTCCTTGATAACACAACAGAGCCTCTGAATCCACAGAATTTTTACGTTAAAATCATGGGTATTACATTAAATAAATAATATGTTATTACAGTCAAATTTAAATGGGTTTCCTATTACTTGCTGACAAAAACATTCCATCTAGAGACAACAGTGTTAGAGGCTGATCTCTGGGTAAGCTATCCTTCTTCTTCACTTATATTCAAGTTTTTCTCTGAAACATAAGGAGAAAATCAGGCAATTATTTGGATAATTCTTTTGTGATCCATTCCAATATACCATCATCTATTGTGAAAAGATGATGAAAAAAAAAATCCTCAGTGGCTAACTAAATTGGTTTTGATAACACCTTTTCTGAGTAAGACTCCACTTTCTTTTTTCTTTTCCTTTTTTCTTTTTTTTCTTCAATATGTAACTAAGGAGTAGGCCCAGGTCAGGCAATACAAAATTGATTTGTTTCTGTATTAACTCAGAGGCAGTTACCTTGAGTACATGGTGGGGAGGAAGCCATTTTTCTGGCCAGCTGCCGGGCTCCAAACCTTGCAGAGAACTTGGTAGTTAGTGTCTCTAGAAGTTGCTTTCTGGGGCTTATAAGAAGGGGGCTTGTTGTGATCATCACAGTTGCTGCATTTTGGAAACCAGTATTTAAAATCTGAATTTCCCAGATTTTTTTCTCTGGCACTTAACTCTACAGTAATATGAAGATTTTAGTGTACATGACTGCGACCCACCAATCCATCTCTTTATCTGTCCTCCTCAAGGTCTAGATATAATAAACAGCCAACGGCAGAAGAGAGAAACTGCTGGGAACTCTGCTCAATGCCCAAGGCTCAGAAGAGAGGCAAGGAAAAGAAAGAAAGTTTTTTTAAACAGGGTTGGCTGCAGAGAAATTTGTGAGCGTGAAGCAGTGGCGAGAAAACAGAAGAGGTGTGGGAACCTCGTAGCGTTGAAGCTGAAAGGGACCTTTGAGCTCATTCAGTTCAACCCCTTCCCCGAATCATGAGGTAATGGGGCCCAGAGAGTTCTTCCTGGCGCCTCCCTTCTCCCTTCTACACGCACTGAATGCTGGCCGTGGCCCATCCTCCAGGAAACACAGGGCTGTGGGGACGGGAGACGCAGGCAGCCCTGCCTGCCGGGGGCTCCCAGCACCAGCTGCTGGAGTCAAGATCAAACCCAAGTTAGGACGATTTTGTTTTTGTTCTTGTTTTGCTTTGTTTTGCTTTCCCACTAAGTCACGGCCTCCCTCTCTCCCAGATATGAATCAGTACTGGCTCTCAGATGACTTCTGCTTTACGTCTGTGCTGGTGGGGTTTGGTGACCATTAGATTAAAAAAATAAAGCTGCAGCTTCTTGTTCATGTGTTATTCTGGGGAAACTTGCTGTTACTCTCTCTCTTTCTCCCTCTCTTCTCTCCTCTCTCCTTTCTTCCCTGCTTCCTTCCCTCCAACATACATTATTCCTTGAGCAGATTTAGTTACCATTTTTACCTTTACTCTTCCTCCTAACCTTGGCAATGCAAAGAAACATCTCCGTTGGAATCATGAATCCAAACAGAACTACCACAAGCATAAGATTCAAGGGACAAGGGCCATCCACTGACCATTTTCTCATTCTTTTTTTTTTTTTTAAGATTTTATTTATGTATTTGACACAGAGAGAGAGAGAGATCACAAGAAGGCAGAGCATCAGGCAGGCGGGCGGGGGTGGGGGAACAGACTCCCCGCTGAGCAGAGAGCCCAACGTGGGGCTCCATCCCAGGACCCTAAGGTCATGACCCGAGCTGAAGGCAGAGGCTTTACTCACTGAGCCACCCAGGCACCCTGACCCTTTTCTCATTCTTGTCTGAAATTTTTATTTCAAATGTAACTGTTCTTTGGACAATTACAAAATGGGACCAGTTTGCAGCTTTTGTCCATTCCTGGAGCCTGGCATGATAGATTGACGTTAGAATAGTGGAAGGAAAGGAAGGCCCAATATCTAAAAGATGAGCCAAGAAGCAGCTAGGCTGTGGGAGAGGACCCCTTGCCCCCACTCCTTCCCTGCCCTTAGAATCCCAGGCCCCCCTCCCCTCCCCAGCCCACCCTATCCCCAAACAGCCACAAAAGGCAGGTCTGGAACTCCCTGAAAACCTGGCCTCCACGCCAGCAAAGAGCAAGATCGGGAAGGTTGAGAAGGGCAAGGGCACAGCCTCTTTGAGAAGCTGAAGGGTATCATCTGGATTCTCTGTGTGCCTCACCCGCAACAGGGCCCTTCAGCAAGTCCTCCAGCAAGGATCTCCAACCAGGTTCCGGGGCCATCCGCCCCCTCCTCCACCCCGTGTTCCTTGCAGCGCCCCGGTCCAGGAGGGGCACAGCCTCCTACATGGCCTCTGAGCCTCTATTCTTTATTTCTTAAAATACGTTCTCCCTGGAGCAGCCAGAGTGATCTTTTAAAACTGCAAGTCAGGGGCCCCTGGGTGGCTCAGTCGATTAAGCTCGAACTTGATTTTGGCTCAGGTCATGATTTCAGGGTTGTGAGACTGAGCTCCGTGCCAGGCTCTGCAGTGGGTGTGGAACCTGCTTAAGATTCTCCCTCTGCCTCTGCCCCTCTCCTACCCCTCCAAACCCAAAAGGGTTTCTTGAATGAGTGTGTAGGTGAGTGAGTGAAGCAATGCGGAGTGGCTGCGAAAGCCCAGAATGGAGGCTCCAGACTGGGGTTGCCAGATTTTGCAAATAAAATACGAAGTACCCACGGACATTTGAATTTCAGATAAACAATGCATGCACATAATACCAAATTAATCTATGTCCCAAATATTGCCTGCATTCATTTCTGTGAAGTCCAAGTGTAACTCAGCGTCCTTTATGATACGTGGCAGCTCTGCACCAGAGCCACGGAGGAGCTCACGTGAACCAAAGAGAGCAAAGCAGTCCCTCTCAAATCTCTACCTGATAGATGCTTATGGGCCGTAATCCACATGAAGGGATGTACAGAGCTGTTTTGTTCTTTCTTCTGGACTTTATGTGTGTGCATGCAAGCTGTTGGACTAATAGTAAGGTGGTTTTGACCATGGATTTACCACCAAACCCTTCGAGCCTAAAGGGTACAGGGCAGAATAGGGAACAGTGACTAGAGCTACGGAGCAGATATGGCCACAGGAAGGTGGAGCTTGTTTCACAGGGGCACCACAACCCGAGGCATGCCTTCTCCTGAAGGACGACTGGCCTTGCTGGAACTTTCTCTTCTCACAGAGGAAAGAAGTCCTGAGATGATTTTTTTCTTTCTTTCTTTTTTTTTTTTTTGCAAACATGGAATCATTAAGTAAATCGAATGTTTTCTTGGACTTTGTGATTAAAAGAGAAGCTCACGTTTCTCACAAAAAAACATTTTCAGTTTGGTCTCAAAAATACCAAACTTTATGAGGAAACCAAATTATGTACATTCCAGTATTATCCTCTTGTGTCCATAAAACGGTTTCAGATGTGGAAAGCACGTTTAAAAACTTGCATACATTTCAATCTCCTCCAATATTTCCAGTCCAAAGAATAGTTTTCCCCCCGTGGCTTCAAAATGTCGAGAATTCCCATGGATCAGAAGTGGTCCAGTGGCAGGAGCTCCAGGAGACTGCAGAAATGCCCTCAGGTTAGAAGAACAGGCACCATTCTGGCATTCGGAACAGGTTGGGTCAAGTCCCTCGATGACGTGTTAGAGGAAACCAAGACATGGGATGCTCGCACTGTTCAAAGGGCTACAATGCCATGAGTTCGTTCCCGGAGCTGTAAACATTTTATCTGGGGGCAGCCCAGAGTTTTTATGTGTCTTAACAATAAATCTCACATAACTGAAAAATATCTTTACTTTATTATACTTTATTACTTTATTATACTAATCTATTTACAAAGTAGAATATTGTTAAATACGTACCTGTGAGGGCTTTCTTTTGTTTCTATTTGGTTTGGGGCCCAACAAGGCAGCAAATTAACAATGGTATTCCATGGACTGATCCCACCAGTTCCAAGGGCCTCAGAACAATTCATGCATTTTATCTCATCGTCTTTGCAATGATTTTTGCTTTTGGTATGGATATTTGGTATCCTTTTCTTACAATTTTATGGACAGGACAGATGCCCGACAAATTTAGTGATCTAGCATGAGTTCAAAGCAAAAAGCCTTCTCCTCCCCACCGACCTCCACCTGTAGATGGAAACCAATTCAGTACTTCCATTCAGCTGGAAATTGAGGGAAATACAAAGGTGATTGACCCTCATTCTATTTACCTATCAACCATATTTGACACCTGCCCTCTCCCCATAAACAACATCATTACAAAAAAAACAAAACAAAAAACACATCATTACACACTTCATATTTATTTTTATTTACATACCCCATTCCAAAAAAAAGAAAATCTGTGGTCGTTGTAGAAAACAAAGGAAATATATACATACCTTTTTAATACAAATATATAAAATATACAGAGATATAAAAAAGCACCTAATACTTTTCTGTTCTTGGATCTAAATACATAAAACTCTCTAGAGTACAGACTTGGCGATGGTAACTCTATAAAATGTCAGATTAGAACACTGCTCAGCATTGAGAATGGGGACCTCAAAAATCAGGACTTCAGACACTAGTTGAATGATACAAGCAGAGAATGGACACATCTTTAAAAGTAAGACTTTGGGGCACCTGGGTGGCTCAGTCATTAAGCCTCTGCTTTTGGCTCAGGTCATGATCCCAGGGCTGTGGGATCGAGCCCCACATTGGGCTCCCTACTCAACAGGAAGCCTGCTTATCCCTCTCCCACACCCCCTGCTGTGTTCCCTCTCTCTCTGTCTCTCTCTCTGTCAAATAAATAAATAACATCTTTTTTTTAAAGTAAGACTTTACAAATATATACAAACATGTACTGCTTTTTCATTGCAAGAAAGATACACAGAGCGTGTGTGTTCTGTAACTTCACAGATAACTGAGTCCCAGCTTTGTGATCCTGATAAAGCTGTTTATTACCATTAACTCATCTCAATTTTCTCACAATACCTAGCATTTTCCAAACTTTTCTTCTGGTTAGCTCCCATGGATAAATGGCATGAATATACCATAGTGCAAGTTCCATTCCTTGAAAAACTGTCAGCTAAAATTTTGTGAATTGAAATACATTTTAAATACGTTCATTGAATTGGAGAAGAAGGAGTTCTGTAGGGATCCTACTATTTAAAGAAGCCCTTGGGTGAAGCCTTTTTTATCTACATGTCATGTAATGTTTTATGTTTTATTTGACATTAATTTTTTCCTTAGTTTCATAAGTAATACACACTTGTTGCAATAAGTCAGATAATCCAGAGACTTACAAGCAAAAAGCAAAAAATCTCTCCGCCAACTCCCACTTCACCCCAGATAACAGATACTGACCATCCAATGTGGATCTTCCCATGCTCCGCTCATAAAAATATACACAAATACACACCTACGCTTACTGAAGCGTGGCAGAATTTTACTTCTTGTTTTCACTCTTCTTATTTTATTTTTAAAAGATTTTATTTATTTATTTGGCAGAGAGAGATCACAAGTAGGCAGAGAGGCAGGCAGAGAGAGAGAGGGAGAAGCAGGCTCCCTGCCAAGCAGAGAGCCCGATGTGGGGCTCGATCCCAGGACCCCGGGATCATGACCTGAGCCGAAGGCAAAGGCTTAACCCGCTGAGCCACCCAGGTGCCCCAACCTTCTTATTAAAACAAATTCTATTGTACACATTATCCTTTCTTCTTTCCCACTGAATTATACAGCACAGTAATCCCCCCATTTAAGTGCTTATGGTGCTAGCTAATTATGTTTGATAAGAGCCAGAGTTAACAAATTTCTCACATGTAAATACATAATGATTTGCTCAACCATGTCCCTTTGATGGACATTCCACTTTTCCCTTGTCTTTTTTTTTCCCCCCTACCACCACTAACAATGCTGCAAGAGACATTCTCCTGCTACATTTCCTATAGGAGTAGCAACTCCTGGGCTTCCTTTCCAAGTTCAGATTTTTCCACATCAGTTTTCCTTAAAATAATTAGAAATAACTTAATAGAGCATAGAAATAGCCTTTTCAAATGCATGTTTTTACATCAACGGAGCGGAGTGCCCACAAACTGTCCGCCAGTATTGAGTCTAGAGCTGGGACAGCCGTTGCTCTTTGCTGGAGGCAGGACGTGCTTGTCCTGCAAGGCTTTCATCATCCCCTGGCCTTTCCACGCTGGGAACTATTTCCCCCCACCCATGCACTGGCTCTGTAACCGGTTAGTGAACTTGCACGCCTCTGGAAACTTACAGAGATGGTTGAGAAGTCTGAGAACTCAGCGTCAAGATCATGTTAATAACTGAGTCCTTCGTAAAACTACAACCTATTTATGCGGAAGGGAAGATGAAGCTCTGGCAATGGTTTGTACGTTTCTTTGTACGTTTCTAGGCTGTCCCAGTGCCGGAGAGAGCTTTGTGGCTCCAAAACCCCCGAGTCTGACCGTCTAGCACCCTTGAGAATAATCATGTTTCTTACTAGTCTAGCTGGGAGAGTAGAGTTGCGAGATTTAGGAAATAAAAACATGAGATGACCACTTACATTTGAATTTCAGACAAACCACAAAGAATTGTTATTTGCTTATATATATGTACTATATAATACTGGACAATATTGCACAAGACATACTTACACTAAAAAATTATCTGTGGTCTATCTGAAATTTAAACTTAATGGGTGTCCCGTATTTTATCTAGCAACTCCATATGATAATTTGCTCCCTGCTTCCCACCGGGAAATGTCTTTGTTTTTGTCTCTGTCAGAGCCATGTAACAGAAAGATTCACTTTTCCTTCCTTGGCCTCTCAGCGTCCCTGCAGATTTGTGGCCGTTCATGCCTTGACCCCAGCTCCTGTCAGTACAGGGGGAACATCCAGTCCCCAAACTTTGCCTAAGCGCTGAACTTGCAAGTGGTTGCCTTACACTTTCTGGGTTGAGGGATCTCTGTAGTCCCAACCTCTTTTGCCACTTTGACCATGAAAATGGCCCACTCCCTGACTTGTGCTTTTCTGGATTGCATATGTTTTGTATTCCCTTGTGTCTTGTGCATTTCTGGTGTCTGCAGGATCATCCTCTCCTGAAACTTCAGAAGTAGCGTCAGCGATGGTGTTGTCAGAAGATCCAACTTTTGTTATCTGCATTATATAAACAAGGAAAGTCACCATCTGAGCCTGTTTCCTACATGGAAAATGGGGATTGGGTTCAATGAGGAGATACTAAAGATAATTCTGGCTCTGACCCTTGTGCTTCTAGGGTTTTCTTCCTTCCAGAACCAGCTGTCTTGGCCACAGCTCACCTCTGAGCATTCCTCCCTGCCCTAACCCAGCCAGCATTCCAGCTTGATACTCAGCTTTACTGATAAGGACGCTTTAACAGTTCTAGCGGCAGGATGGAGGATCCCTGTCCTTCTAAACACTTGACTCAGCCAGCATCAGAAATTACCAGCTTTTAAAATCAGCACAGGGTTTGATCAAGGAAAACACCCAACTGTTTGTCAGAGATGGTCAGCGCAAAACTTCTGATGGTAGAGACCATTTTGTGTTTTGAAATCACACTGTTTACATATGAACACAACTGAATGCTCTCTAGCCGTAACAGCTCTAACCTGGGTCTGTTTTCACTAAGTAGCAATCTTTATAAGAAAGTGTCGTGAAGGGGGCACCTGGGTGGCTCAGTGGGTTAAGAAGCTGCCTTCGGCTCAGGTGCTTCGATCGAGTCCCTCATCCCACTCTGTGCTGGCGGGGGGTGGGGGGGGGCAGTCTGCTTCTCTCTCACCCTCTGATCTCCCCTCCCTTGTCTCCTGCCCACGTACTCTCTCTCTCTTTCAAATAAGCCAATAAAATCTTTAGAAAAAGAAAGTGTTGTGACCCTGAACATAAATACACGTTCTTTTTAACAACCAGGTAAGATGTGTAAACACACATGAACAACAACTGGAAGAGAATTCAAAAGAATTCAAAGAGAATTCAAAAGAAAGTAAACGTTTAAAATTTGGAAATTTAAAAAAAATCAAATTGCTCATGTTCATAATGGTTGGTTTTAATCATACCAAATATTTAAAAATAGAAGATCTCCAGTGACGATCTAGAAAGGTCCTTCTGCTGAGGCAAGGCATTTCAATCCCTCACAACCTGGAACTTCCAAAACCCAGGCCTGTTTATCTTTTCCACATAACACACAAAACGTTGTTCAGAAACATGTAGAAGTTTACACTGTGCGCTGAGTACATGAAGCACGTTCATTATGGGAATTTGAGAATCACAGGAATGGCTGTGAAAGATGATTTAATCCAGTGTTTGTAAACCTGTTTCTCCTGGCCTGCCATACGTACTCTCACAAGAGAATACTTACCCTTACTATGTGAAACCATGAGATATTTATGTTCTAATCTATTTCTTTTTTTAAATTGGTTGTGACGTATCTTATTGATTTCACTACGCATGAATGGGTCCCAACCCAGGTTGAAAAACACTAAAAAAATAAAAATAAAAATAAAAAACACCCAACCTCCCTCATTTTAAAAATGGGAAAATCAGAGAACATTGTGATAAATGACTTAACAAGATGAGTTTAAGGTAAACACACAACCATGAGCAGCCCCTTCTGTTTCCCACTTAAGCCAGTAAAACGTTTCACTCCAAACAACTTGTCTCCCATCATCGCCAAGTAGAGCTACTTTAGATATGCTCTTGGCCTCTCGAAGGGGAATAGGGCCTCTATTAGTGGAAAAATGTTGTCCTTACATCCCTACAGAGCCCTCTGGGATCTCTGCTTTTATTTAAAGAAAAAAAAAGAAAAAAAAATCCAGAAAGCCAACAAAACAAAATAAAACAAAAATATAAAATGAGGTGATTTGGCTAATACCCCCATACCTGGCTCTGAGGACTCTTCAGACAAGGGTCGGTCTGTTCTCCTGATTTAATTCGGACACTCTTGGCTGCTGGCACAGAAGTATACTATGAACTCTGAATATAATTGTTCTTTTCCTATTTGTCTGTGTTGCTGTGCTCGTATGTGTGATCTCCGGAAACCTTACAGCTGCTCTGGGGCCACTGTCTCATTCAATGAGCTACGAGAGGATCCCCCAGCAATAAGAACGAGAACATCTGGCCTCTGTACGGGTTGAAATGAGCACCCCCAGAAACCTGGTGCACAATCAGAACTCAAGCGGTGGAGGAGACCTGGACTGAGGGTGCCCCCTGGAAGGCAAAGGTCTGCCCTCTAGCTTGGGCTGTAGGATGACCGCAGTGGGCACTGCGTGACTGGGCAGATGCCTGCAGCCCAGCGGCTCTTCTATCAACATGACTCTATCGTTTGTTTGGGGAGTTATGCCCACAAAAATAAGGTCTTAAACCAACAAGATCTTCCAATAATACTCATTAATCTGAATGAAGATTGCTTGGCCAGTTGTCTTCTCAGGACAGTAGGTCATTTATCTGGGCAAACAGCCCACCTCTCAGGACAGTGGTCCCCTCGATGGGGCAAATCTGCTAGCCTCTCAAATAATCATGTATTCATCGAGTCTCACTTTGAAACTCTCCTGTCTGCCGTATCCACTGACACTAAGCAATGTTATCACATACTGTGCCCAATTCTAAGTGGATTCCAGAATTTAAAGACCCACCCTAAACCACTAAACTCAGCCCCGGAACTCTATGAATATTCTCCCGAGATGTTACTAACCCCTCACTCTGCTTGTTTGATCAGCAGGTGATTCTGGTGGTCTTATAGGAGAGTCAGCAGCTGATAACCTAGATGGTTTAAATAAAGGCAATTTAATGAAGGGACTCTTCACAGAAGTGAGGGCACAATTACTGGAATAAACAAGGGATTATGAGACACTCAGGGACCGGCAAAAGTGGGAAGCCATTGTCATGCTAGGGCTGAAGGGACAGGAGAGACAACAGTGTCCCTGGTGTCCCCCAGTGGCGGTGGGAACTGTAGGGCATCAGGCCACCCAACAGAATCTGTAATCCTGGAAGCACATGTCCATGGTCAGAAATGAGGTTCATGTGGAAAGGAAACAGAGAGGAAACACTGCCCCATCTTGCCTCTCGGGCCTTTGGGTTGACTGGTGATTCCTCCCATCAATCAAACCCAAATGGAAGCCAGCAAGCCCAGGCACCCTGATCATGCAGGAGTCAACTTCCCAGGGACAGAGCAGGGCAGAGAAGGGAGGACAATGGATCTGTAGAACATGGGGAGGAAGGGGTGGGTGAAAAATGGGGAACGATCATAGCATGATGAATATGTGTTGAGTGAATGACTGAATCCAGCAAGGTACATAGTAATTATTGTTTGTTCGTGAATGAATTACAAGAATTATACTGAATATACATTCTTTCTACTGGGGCTTATGTTTGGGGGGGCTCATAATCAGTAAATGTCAATTTTGTTCCTTTGCTTATAACTTCATACTAAGCCAAGGTCAATAAGGAACTCAATAAGGAAAACTGGACATGTTTTAGAGATTTCATAGATACTGTCTGTGCTATAATTTGACTTTCAGCATGGACTTAGGAGTTGTAACACAAATCATTCTTCACCCTACTCCCTAAAATATCACCAACCCAAGATTTTGTATCTAGGGAGCTTACCATAATTGCAAGAGCTACCCAGATCACATTTTCTGGAAGGAGTTGAAAAGGTTAGCCAATTTGGAAATACCACCAAATAAGTTGCCAAAATAATCGTTTCGTAACAGTCTGTTTTGAATTATATAGCCTAAAGGAATGTGAGCTGATGAGCGTTAAAGCCAAGGAAGCAAATTAAGCTTTGGAGCTATACACCATGTGATGGATAATTCCCAATATAATTGCTAAAAACCTCTGGTTCTGAAACCAGAATTTTGAGTCTTTGGGTAATGTACTGACATCCATGCCTCAGTTTCCTCATTTATAAAATGGGAATGACACTCCATACTTCTTTGGGCAATTATTCTCTGGCAACCAGCATTCACCCTCACCCCTTTCAACATTCATCCGTATATGCCAGGACTGGGAGGCTGCTAATTACATGTCCCAGACTCCATCATTGCTGTCATGGTTCTTGATAGGAAATCCATTCTGACAATGATCTATATGGCCTCGGGCGAGATTTGGAAGTTCCAGCTTTAGCAAATGTGACGTTTCCCAGCAACTTATAAGTTTTCCCTTTGTAGTTACCAGCCTGGGTGCTGCAGGACAGCTCTGACCAGCTGTGACCATGGCAGCAGTTTCCTGTAATTTTCCTGATATGGGCAGTAGCAGCAGCTTTTTATAATGAGACTGCGGTGGCCAACCTGAAAGCTAGCAGGTGCCTCCTCTGACTGACCTCATTTGCAACCTCAGACTTTTCAATTTCTTTTTACAAACACCAAATTCCTTCTGTTGAATCCTTTCCTATTTGAAATACCTAAGGTGGTTTCTGTTTTACTAACTGAACCCTGAGTGATCTCCAACTAGTGTGTAAGTTTCACGCTCAAAATGTGCCTTTGCAGAAATGATCCTTGAATTAATCACTCCAGTGGCCATCTTTTAGCATGCGTATTACTGAGGGCTAGCCCATAAAACTGAAGACCAGAGTTGTCCATGGCAGTGAAGAAAAGTTTGCAAAATTTGTTCGTTATCCCATTGTCACTTCAAGTAAAATCATTTATTTAGGGAATATAACCATCTCTAATACCTTAATTATGGAATCATATTATATAAAACATAAACTGAACAAGGTTTCTTGGTAAGAAAAGTACAATTTATAAACTCAAGCATTTTTTTTAGTTTTTATTTATCTATTTGACACAGAGAGAGAAAGAAAGCACACACACAAGCAGGGGGAGCAGCAGAGGGAGAGGGAGAAGCAGACTCCCTGCTGAGCAAGGAGCCTAACACGGGGCTCAATCCTATAACCTCACCTGAAGGCAGGTGCTTAGGTGGTTGAGGCACCCAGATGCCCCTAAAACATATATTTAAAAATCAAACGAGGGTTTTATTTACTAAGAGCCACGAATAGCCATTCCGTAAGACAGAACCTTTCACTTTGGAAACGTAAATACCTTACATATTTATTGCTCTCCCATCTAAGTTTAATGTGTTGTTGTACTTAAAGTCCCAGAAATTCACTGGTAATTCTTATAGTATATTCATTAAATATCGAAGAAAGTTGGACAATTTCTTTGCCATTCTTTGTCAATTCTACCAAAATGTAGTGGAAAGAAGACAGCCTCTCTCAGACAACCACCCTCCTTCCCAACCCAGCCCTTGCCATAAATATTAGACAGTATATATTTGAAAAAACTCCATTCTATATTAATGCAGCACTCCCACTCCTGGTGGATAAGATTGTAATCTTCTTGAAGCCAGGTTTATCCCTTTTGGGAAACTCTTGGTATGCTGTTCTGCACACCAAAAATGTTACTGGGAAGTCACACTTCAGATCTGCAGAGAGAACCAGTCCCTAAGCCTCCCGCAGCCCTTCCTTTAGTGCCTGTGATTTTCAAAGCCAAATTCAGTCTTTCGCTTGCCACAAAAATCTCATTAATCTTATCTCTTAACTAATGAAACTGACTACATGGCACTTTGTAAATATCCAGGGTACTCCCCAAAAGGCAAACAATGGTATTAGTCAAGATCAAAGCCTCAGCTATTACATGCTGCTATTACGGTTTGAGGGTCATACCTGCCTGGGAAGAACAATAAACACAGGATGGCTTTGATCGTGTCCCTCCCAACACAGAACCTTCAGTGGTTCCCCATTGCTTTCAAAAGCCCACAGTTTTTGGTAGATTCACTCTCCATACTCCTGCCACCTGGTCCCCACCCACGCTCCCAATCTTACCTCCCACTGCTTCCCACTCTTATGAACAAATCCACCAAGCGCGCTGCACACAGCTCATCGCTGACTTAGTGACCTCGATGTATCTTCCCTTCTCCTTCCTCTGCCACTGTCACCTTGCACACTCCGCATCCCCCAACCCTAAGAGGGTCCCTCCCCTTCTCCAAACAAAGGTGCAACGGTCTGTCCACTATGTATAAGAACAGCAAATAATGCCTCTTGTTTACTCACTAAGCATTTTATATCTATTACTTCACTTAATTCTCAAAACAACTCTACAAGGTAGGATTATTTCCTCCACTTTATGGAGGAAGGAATTTAAGCCAAACATGAAGGTATTTCAGACTGCATGATTCAATTCTCAGATGGTGTTTACAGCTCACTCAGTCTCCAGAAGAAAATGTGGCTAATTTAATCCTAAAAATAGATAACGGAATTCTGTAGCATTTCTTGAACAAAGTAGTCGGTATGTTCAAAATTCAGTAGAATAATCTCAAAATGGCAACAGTATATGTGGTATAAAATAGTCTATAGCTAACAAGTACTGTAAAAAACTACTCACCATCACTAACAATGGGTCGATGCAAGTCAAGCCCATAATGAGATAACACTTCACACTCGTTAGGATGGCTAGTGTATTAAAAGAAAGAAAGAAAGAAAGAAAAACTAGTAAATCATGTGTCTAACTGTGGAGAAAATGTGGGGAAATTGAAATCCTTGGGTAGTGTTGGTGGGAGTGTAAGATTGTGCAGTTGCTGTGGAAAACAATATGGCAGCTCCCTCCAAAAAAATCACACACAGAATTACCATGTGATCCGGCTATTCCCCCAAAAATTGAAAGCAGGGACCTAAAAAGAAATTTGCACACCCTTGTTCACAGCAGCAGTATTCATAACAGCCAAAGATAGAATGCAAAGTTGAATGCAAAAAAAAAAAACAAAAACGAACAAGCAAAATGTGGCATATCCATACAATGGAATAATGCTGAGCCCTAGAAAGGAGTGAAATTCTTACCCTGTTACAACCTAGATGAATGTTGAGAACATCATGCTAACTGGCAGAAGTCAGTCACAAAAGGATAAATATTGTACGATTCTACTCATGTGAGGTACCTAAAGTAGTCAAACTCATAGAGACAGAAAATAAGATGGTGGTTGCCAGGGGCCGGGGTAGGAGAGAACAGGGAGTTACTGTCTAAAGGACACAGAGTTTCAGTTTGGGAGGATGAAGCGTTCTAGAGATGGATGGTGGTGATCGTTGCATAACAATATGAATGTTCTTAATGCCACTATACACTTAGAAATGCTTAAAATGATCAGCTTTATGTTATGCATATTTTACCACAATAAAAAACACTTTATGAAAAATACTTACATATCATCCATTTGGTCCAAATGCCCTATGGGGAAGTAGAGGCGATAGTAGGATCTTTCACTGCAAAGACATGGAAAGGAAGGCTCAAAAGAATCCACTGACTTCTTTAGACATGCCCAGAACCCCCAGGGGACCCTGTCACAATGCACAAGTCAGATTCGGTGGGGCTGGATGGGGCCTGAGACTCTGCTCTAACCTGTCCTCAAGCAATGCTAGGTGTCTACACACCACAGCACTGGGTCAGGACCAAGAAGCAGCAGCACTGAGATTCAGACCTGACTCTTCAGACACATGAAAGAGAGTTTTTTTAACTCTCAAGGAGCCCAACAGGAATCACCCTACCCTCCCAAGGAGCAAAAGAAGGAAAATCCCACTAAGAACACAGATCCTTATCATTTCGATGGATTAATTAACTCAGATATTCCCAGGAGACCATAATCAGGTTCACCTGTCTTTGTGAATGCTCTGGACACACAGGGATAACCTAAGTTATATCCTCATTTTAATCTTACACACATTAATTTTTTTAAAAACACCACTTGTGGGGCGCCTGGATGGCTCGGTGGGTTAAAGCCTCTGCCTTCGGCTCGGGTCGTGATCCCAGTGTCCTAGGATCTGGGGATTGAGCCCCACATCGGGCTCTCTGCTCAGCGGGGAGCCTGCTTCCCTTCCTCTCTCTCTCTGCCTGCCTTTCTGCCTACTTGTGATCTCTGTCTGTCAAATAAATAAATAAAATCTTTAAAAAAAAAAAAAACACCACTTGTATGTTAGCTGAAATAAAACTGTTATAGAAGGTAATTTGTTTGCAAACTAGTTGCAATACTTTAAAGTTTTCCTCAACAGGATTATTTGTCAGAGATAGTTCACATAGGGCAGAAGTTCTAATACCAAGATGCACATTAAAAATACCTTGTATAGGGGTGTCTGCGTGGTGCAGTCAGTTAAGCATCTGACTCTTGATTCTGGTTCAGGTCATGATCACAGAGTCGTGAGATCAAACCCCTCCTCTGCCCAGCTCGGAGAACACTTAAGATTCTCTCTCTCCCTCCCCTTCTGCACCTCCCCCCAAATACCTTGTATATATATTTTTTAAATGTTAATGCCCAGAACCCATCCCCAGAGAGACGATTCAATTGGTCTGGTGGATTTTTGACATTGTTTTATTTTGTTTATGTTCTCTAGGTGATTCTAATACCAGTCAGGGCTGGGAACCATTGCCCTAAGATGAAACAGTAGCCCCACCTCAAGATATTTAATATATCACATTCATCTATTCTTGACTGAGATTATGAGGCATCAGAAAAAAAAAGTTTGGTATATTTTGTTTACTAACTGCAAATGCAAACAATATATTTCAGACACTTTATTGGGCCTAAATTTACTTAAGGAGCAAACTTTCTGCAACATAATGCAAGATTGTTAGCAATTGTATGTCCCTAGGAACACCAAGGTTCATTTGAGTACCATTGAACTCCCAAATGGATCCACTAGTCTATTGAAAATCACGTTTGGGCTTACAAAACTTAATTGAAATCAATAGCTACTTTACTTCCCCTGCTGAAATAAAACTTGCCACAATGGCCATACTGAAGCCACCTTTCTTGTTCATCACCATTATTCATATTCAGCCATAATTTGGATACTGCCAACCATCATTTCCAGCCAAGGACACTTCAGGAAAATGTATATAAATTGTGCATTATTGATCACAGAACATCTTCTGGCCTTAAGGATGTTGACATATAAACATGAACACAAGTTTGCAAGTTTGTATTTCTGATGATCATAAAATGACAATGTATAAAAATGACCAGCAATGCTTTTAAATCACCCTCATAAAGGTAAAGCAATATAAGCAGGGGTTTTAAATTATAAAAGCCATTAAAAGAATGCAAAGTCCTAAAGTTTTTCTTTAAAGGATTTAGTGGAGGAAAACGTAATTTTTCACTTATACTTAATACTACTTAACTGCATTTTGCCACTTATATAATGAAAAATAAATTTGCCAAATCATAGTTACTGAGATCAGAAATTGTAATGAAAGTGTTTTCTTAAGAGACATATTATTATTATATTACATATATATTTTTATATCTTTTCTTATTTTAAGATTTCAGGAGTCCACAGTAAGACTAGTATGATTGATTTCTTGGAACACGTTTCCCAAAGATAAGTTGGCATCTGCAAAATAGAGCACGGTTGTTAAATAAAGCTCAGGATCAAAGTCTCAGCCTCTGTCATGAGGTGACTGCAGTTAAAACTCTTTCTTAAGAGTGAAAAGCTGCAACTTCTCCCATAGAAAACAAGATAAACCAGGCAAACAGTGCGCAGGTGTTGACCTGCCCTACTCCTGCTCTAAGTCTAAGATCAAGGCAGGTGACTTCGGTAGAGGGCACCTTCCTAACTCAGGGAAGTGAAGAATGAGTTTCCAGGAGAAATCCAGGAATGATTTGTTACCAGACAAATGTGCCGAGAAGCTGCTGTCCTATCACCCGCTTTGTTCTGCTCCCACAGTCTGGGGAAAGCTAACATTCATGGAGGATGGAGGGTACATGATGGTCTAGGCCTATCCTAGAAGCTCTAGAATACATGCCACCAACAAGAATAATATTTTGAAAATATTAATGGTGTGGCTTTTTTATTCCACTCCCACATCACATTCCCTGCAGACATTCCATAGCTCCAGAAAAAAAGGGAAATGAATTGCCATCCAGGAAAAACAAGAATACAGCACAGGGAGGTTTGATATGCCAGACAGATGGGGAAGTAAAAGAAAGCCTTCTAGTTCTGAAAGAAAGTTGATGGAACAGAAGTCTAGGGAGCAAATAGTCAAACCCATTGGTCCAGGCCCTCCCCCTACTCTGGACAGAAATCTTGGCATGGGGGTGGACCTGGGCTTTAGAAAGATTAGAGGGAAAATGGTCTGGAAGGCTTTATTACTCCACTCTTCATGGTGAGTTCCAGGAAGTGACTCTCTTTGCTGGCATCATGGTGCCAGGACAGCACAGACACTGCAGAGCAAAAATGGCAGCCCAGCACAGCTGCACTGAGAAGGGCCCTGAGCCAATGCTTCTGCACCTCCCTTGGCTCCTATGTGGGGTTGGGGAGTAGAGGGTACATACCTGCCAATGAGCTGAGGTGTTAAGGGATGAGTCAACTCTATGACAGAGGTCCGTAAGAGGTCAAAGATGAAATTCAGGTCTGTGGAGCCAGTGAAAGTCAAGATAGAGAGCTCAAAGAACACCAGGCCCAGCCAGTTAGGGTTGTGGTTAGGGTTAGGGTTGGGGTTAGAGTTTGGGCTGGAGATAGAGTTAGGGTTGGAGTTAGAGTTCGGTTGGGGTTGGGGTTGGGGTCAGTGTTGACCTTAGGAATAGGGTTAGGATTGGGTTAGGGTTGGGATTAGGGTTAGAATGGGGTAGAAGAGTTAGGATTAGGGCTGCTGTTGGGGTTGGAGTTCATATTAAGTTTAGAGTTTGGATTAGTGCTGGGATTGGGGTTAGCTTTGCGTATGTTTAGGGTTATGTTTATTTAGCGTTATTGTTAGCATTGAGTTTGGCATTGAGGTTAGGGTTCTAGTTAAAGGTGGAGTTGGGGTTAGGGTGTTGGTTTAGCAAAACCTCATTGTCTCTTCAGCCACAGAATCAGCAAGTACATCCCTTGTCATGACTTATCGTACTCTTTCCACTGGGCCAATGTTGATACTCTGACTATTGCCATCCAGGTCTAAAAATTTTAAAAAACATTTTAAATATAATAATCACATATATATTGAGAGAGAGAGAGAGAGAAAGAGTAAAAAGGAGAGTGCATGTGTAGCCTTTTGGGGTTGGAATAGAGGAAAAAGGAGAGAGAGAGACTCTCAAGCAGACTCCATACTGAGCAAGGAGCCCAATGTGGGGCTTGATCTCACGACCCTGAGATCATGACTTGAGCCAAATTCAAGAGTCAGACATTTAACTGACAGAAGCTCCCAGGTGCCCCCAGGCCTAATAATTTTTTTTATCGAAGGAGTCCATTCTGTTCATTTTGGGATGATAATTAGCAGCTTCACTGACTTCTACACACTAATGCAGTAGTTCCCCCCCACCACTGCTCTCGTGGTATTCAAAACTGTCTGCAGATATTGTCAAACATTTGGGGGAAATAAAATCACTGCTGAATTAGAAACTGCTCTAGACCTAGCCGCCACTTTGAAATGAGGGCGAGGGTAGAGACCCTGACAAACTTAACATCTGTCCCAGAAACAGCTCTTTTACTCTGAGACACAAACACAGGAAGAAACAAAGACATTATCATTGTCAAGTTTAAGGAACTTGCTTTTTCACCTCACCCACCCACCCCTGGACTAACTAGCAGAGCTGAAGCCCAAGACCAACAGAAAGTAGAAGAATATAGAAACTATTAATTCTGGGAAGCATGAGTTATCACTCCATTTTGTAGATGAGAAAACTGAGTTTCTCAGAGGTTAACCAATCCACCCAATGTCATATACCAGCAGTAGCAAAGCCAGTGCTCAAACCCCACTGAGGCTGCATCCAAAACTATATTCGTCCTGATAAGCCAGGCTGTAATTTCCTTTTGTCCGCAGTGCTGTATTATAAATTAATATATATTTCAGCACCAACTCCATAAGCCGTAAACTCCTGTGGGGAAGGAATGATATATGCCTGGTTCTATACCACGCATTTCATTTGTGCTCTATAAATATTTGTTGAATGAATGAATGAAACCCTGCCCTCTACCCTTGGGCTATGTAGGGCTTTTTCCAAGGCCAGGCTGCACCTGGGAAAACAAGAATGGAGATAAAGGTTCAGCGAAAGTTGACAATTGCAGGACCAGTGTTCTTTCTCAGAAGGTCCTTGAAAGAGGCAGGAAAATGTATGGCTGGCTTCCAAGCAACAGCTCTCATGTGTATGCCAGGAGATAAGCTCCACACGCCTGCAGGGAAGGGGGAGACAGATGGAGTGGGAGGAGCCACGCAGGAGATGATGGAGCTTCAGCTTCAGAGTCTGGGTTCAATCTGGAAGGACTGAGAGAATGAATAAAGAAGAAACTCTAGGGTCGAGTTGATAAAGTAAGTAAGTACAATGAGGAAAAGGCAAGAAGGAGTAAAACGACTAGTCCAGGCTCAGCGGGAGAGTTGGGTCTGGCGCAATGAAGAGCTGATACTGAGAAATAAGGTTGGGAGTGAGGGTGAACTTGAAGGTCAGGCAAAGATATTCAAGGTTATATGTAGATTTCTGAGTAGCACAGCAATGATGGTTCACACAGATGGGGGGTTGTCGCAGGCAGGCTCCGCTCTGAGCACTTTACAGTGAGGACGTCATACAAGAGAGGCTGCTTTCCCCCTGAAGACACTGGAGGAGCTCAAACCCTGAGACTGTACTCAAGGTACTCTACACGTGATAGGGGTAGGATGTGAATCCAGGCTTCAGGCCTCAGGAACCCACGCTCTCTGCCAGCAGGCTACACCAGCTCCTGGTGTGTGATGTGATGAAAGCTATTAGCCCTCCGCTAAAGAGAAGACGGATGCATCAGGGTCCCTCCCTCATGTTCTTAATCTGGGTAATAGTCACTCATTCCCGCAGGATGGGGCCTAGGCCTAGCGAGAAGGAAGATTCAGCATATACTGTAGCAAAAGCTAGGGCTTAAGAGCTATTTGCTAGATGACGACTGCTGGTGTGTGTAAGATACAATTACTTCACAGGCCATTCTATATGAAGCGTCTTCTCTCCTTGTTCATCGGCATCCCTTCTGCACCTTTCTCTTAGATTGGACCCCACTTGGGGTTGTGGGGATGGGGACATGCGTGTACTATCCCCCTCCTTTCTACAAGCTCGACTTGGTCTCACCCTCTGGGAGCATCTGGATGGTGGAATTGTGTGGCCACTGCTTGTAAAATACGGCGCCAGCAGGGACTGGAAACACCCTGTACAGTTTACTTATTTCTTATGCTTATCATCTGCCTTTCCCTTGGAGATGCCGGGTCTATGAGGGCAGAGATCTTTGTTGTATCCACGATGTGTCCCAGTCCCCTGGAACTGTGCCTGCCCTGCAGTAGGTACTCAACAGATATGGTCAAATGAATAAAACACACCAAGGCCTCCCCTTCTTGCCACCACCCACAGAGATCATTGGTTTTCACCAACCACAGTGTGTGTTTTATTCTGCCAAGGGAAAGGCAGATGATAAGCATAAGAAATAAGTAAACTGTACAGGGTGTTAGAAGGTAATATGTGTTTTGGGGAAAAAATGGGACATAAAGGTAGGTAAGAGCGATCAGGAAGAAAGCAGGGGAGTAGTGGGGGAGTTTGTCTTGAACAGGATCATCAGAGAACATCCGAGCAAAGACTTAAGAATGGGACTAAGCGAGCCAAGTGGAATTGGGGCAAGAAGGAGTGATCCTGTCGTACTCAGCAAGGAGACCAGTGTGGCTGCAGTGGGGGCGAACATGGAGCCCCGAGGCAGTGGGAGACAGGTCAGGTGGAAGGGTTGGGGGAGAGGGCGTGTTATGAAGGGCCTTCCAAGCCTTTACTCTGAGTGAACTGGGGAGCTCCTGCCAGGTCAAAAAGCATAGGAGGGAAATGATCTTTCTTCAACGTAAGAATAGGGTAAGGGTAAATTATGGCAATAATTGAGGAGAGAGATGGTGGTAGCGGAAGGTAGTAATTTTTTCCCCAGTATAGTGCCTGGCCAACGTCGTTCCAAAAATAATTGATGGGATAAGAGTCAACCAAAGCAAATTCTTCATGATGAGTCAGCATGGGAGAAACCAATGCTGGGGAGACATGACACGTGGTTGTGCACTGTGCAAATTGCGACAGAAGGAAGAATCACACACTCAGATCCACCCACTTATGAAAAACAGTGCCCCATCACCCAGACCGCAGCTCAGGCAAGCAAAGCACTGACACCTGCATTATTGAAACTTCTTTCTCTTTGCCCTGCTGAAGACCATGTAGGCAATCAGCTTTGTCTTTTCACTGTCCTGGAATATTTCTGTGGGGATTAAAACTCTGATCAATCTCTCCCCAGATAGTCCCTGCCCTTGGTGTGAAATGTCTTGGTTCCCAGAGAACTATTTTACTCTGGGGGAATTCTCCTGGTTCTAACCAGGTTGTTTAACTAAATACCTGAGGTATAGTTTCGCTAAAACCACAGGGGAACTATTTTGCATTTGTATTGTATTTTTTGCCAAGAATTCATTGCAAATGCTTCTTTGCATTTTCTTATTTCCTTAAGCAATTTTTTCTGCTGGTGTTTTAGTTACAAAACATTTTATTCAGTTTAAAACTGGATTCTTTTGTGAAATTGAAGAGACCTTATGTTAAAACACTGACCGAAATGAAGAGCATTATTGGCAATGCAAACATATTTCTTAGGGTTAAAAGAAAAGTCCAGAAAAGTTGGTTCTGACTTACATAGAACGCCTGCAGCCTATGAAGCTGAACACGTAGAGTGTGCATGAAGACACACTTTTTATTTCCCACCTGTTTGTGTGCTTGATGAGTTTTCATTTTTTTTTTTTTTTTTTAAGATTTTGCTTATTTATTTGAGAGAAGGAGTGAGCGAGAGAAAACACAAGCAGGGGAGAGTGGGAGAGGGAGAAGCCAACTCCACTGCTGAGCAGGGAGCCCGAGGCGGAGCCTGATCCCAGGACCCTGGGATCATGACCGGACCCGAAGACAGATGGTTAACTGACTGAGCCACCCAAGTGCCCCATGATGAGTTCTCATTCATAAATTATCCAGAATTCATTCGTTTTGGCTGCTTCTCTGGAGCGAAAGAGCCATAGTCTTTTTCCTCTTGGCTTTAGAGGAAAAGGAAGGGTAATCACGGATTTTTGGAACCTTTATCACCTCTGCTCTAGTTTTGTACCCAGCTTGCTGTTGGGTGGGACTGTGACTGTCATTGTTTGGGAACTCGCTCCTTCTGTGCCAACCTAGCTCTGCACAGCCATCTTTGAGCAGTGCTGGAACTTACCAGTGAAGGCTCCAGAGAGCACAATGTGACTCCCTCATGGGCCCACCAATAGCCCCGGTATCCAGCAGCAGAGCATGGGGGCCAGTGAGGATTCGTGTGCTGGAAAGACACCTCTGTCGTTTGAATACCATGACGCACTACTGCTGCGTGCCTGGACCCCACCTTCAAGGATCTACTATCCAGAGGCTCGGAAATGCTGCAGCAGATCAGCCTCACTCCGGGGCAGACTCTCTCCCCAAGTGGAACTACAGAGCCACCCTGGACACATGGACCCCTCCCTGCAGTGCTCCCTATGTCCTGGAAATGTCCAGCACAGGCTACATGGGGCACACTGCCTTACATTCAGTGAAGGATGCAATGAGTAGGAAACTCACCTTCACAGCCATGGTCCAGAACAGGAAGTCTGCTGTCAGTCGGGCTTGATTCGAGTCGCAGCCTTGCCATGCACTTGCTGGGAAGCTGTAGTGAATCTGCCCACTTTGTTCAGGACCTGGCACATAATAGATGCTCGGGTAACACTCTTTAGATCGGTTACCAATTCTACTGTAGTGCCTGGTAAAGAGCAACCTCTGTGGCTGCCTGCTAGTTGGGGTGGCCAGAACATGGGGTTCTGTGTTTTGAGACATGAAACCTGTAAAATCCTCCAGTGACCAGACTTGCTGTGCCTGTCCCCAGTGGTACCAGCCTCGGTGGCAGGCAAGGCACTAACATCTGGACTGAGAGTAGAGGTCAGGTATAGAACACCTGGAGGGTCACTGGTGCTGCTGCTGCTGCTGTTTTGAATTGAACTTGAGCGTTGTGAAGCAGGACCCACCTGTTCTCTGAGCCCTGCACCCCCAGTCGCCTCCCCCCAGAAGCTTCAACATTATCTCCCCCACCTTGCTCTGAAGACTTGAGAAGTCTGGCAACCCCTCGCTTCACTGAATATCCAGATGTGCCCATCGAGCGGTGAAGAACTCCCACGGGTCAGAGTGTGACACAATCAGGACTCTTCCGAAGTCCCACCATGTTGGCCATAAACGAAGACTCGCTTGCCTGCCTTCTGGGCGCTTAGTGAAGACTTTGGTTTGGCTCTAAAGCATGGGTGACATTTGGGAACGCTCCAAGAATGGCAAGGAAGCCTCTCTTACCTACCGATAAGGCATTTTCTCCACGGTGCGCGGCGGACCTGAAATCCTGTGAGTGGTTTTTCTCCAGCCGAGGATAGGAGGCCATTCTTTTTGTTCATTCTCCTGTAGAGTCCGGTTGATGTCTTGCCAATGTAGCAGGATGCTTCCCCACTCCAGATGGGCAGGAAGCCAAGAAATGCAGTTCTCTGTTTGTCCAGGCACAGATCGTTGAGGAAAAGCCCCGAAGCAAATGTACAGTTTGTATCTCTCCAGCGCCTGTTGCAGATAGAGTCTCTTCTTAGCAACAGGACAAGCCCCAGGCAAAAATCAGTTCAACCCAAGAAACGGGCTTTTTCCAAACCTACGGAGTCCTTCTATGTGTCAGGCTCGCTCGGCGAGTACTGTCGGGGTCCTCACTATGAGGGTTGCTTGCTTCCGTTGTTCCCTCCTCCCCTCTCCTGCTTGTGACCTGGGTCACCCTGGGAGAGCAAAAGGATTGGGAACACCAGCTCATGTCTCACCTGATCTGGAGGGCAAATATGCTGCTAATACCAACAACCACATGCCAGAAGTTCACTCAATGGCTTTCAAAGTCACACATTTGCGTCCTCAGAGCTCATTGCTGTGCAAGCACACACACACAAGATCCTGCCTTCTGGTTCATCAAATAAGACTGTGGTGAGTCGATGGGCAGGAGAACTTGCTTGTGAATCCAGCTGTAGTTAGTGATTTTTTTTTTCTTCAAGCTCCTAAATTTGAATTGGATAAAGCATGTGACTCATGAAAAAGGTTTGATTTAAGGGATTTGGGATCTTGGCTTTAAATGTATGCTTATGGGTATGGGAACGCTGTGGGGGGCGGGGAACAACGTATAATCCCGGGTAAATATTCAGATCAGAAATCCAGAATGCATTCCAGCTGTAGGATTCTTGTTGCTGTTGGCTCATTTTGTTCTGGGGATGAGGGGGAGGTGCAGTGTATCCAAACGAGCCCCGTGTAACTACACTTCCCTCAGGATTTGTTTTTTTAACAGAACAACAAATGCTCATACATTGAGAAGTGAGAGCTAAACACTGCGTCTTTATTTTTTTAACTGGGTGATTGTTTAATCCTGCCTTTTTTCAGCTCTGGTTTCTAACCTTACCAGGAGTGAGTGTTGAAAAGAATCCCATCATTTTGGCTGGGGGAACCTCACAATTTTCATCCAGTTCAGCAACAATCATGAGTTTCTTCTTCTGATGCATCGACGGTTTCCGCTCCTTTCCCAGCCTGCCAGGACACATAGGTTTGGTTGGCTTACAGTGGTTAGCCTGCTGAAAGAAATGGGAAAATCAGTTGGGAATTAACGGAGAGTGTCGAGTTTGGCTGAATACACCAGGCAAGGATCATGTTTGGTTCCACTTTAGGCCTCAATGTGTGGTTGCAAATTTCAGAGCGGCTGGCCTCCACAAGGGTGAATCTGACGGCACTTCCTGTGAACGCTGCCGTCTGGTTGCCATGATGTCGTCAACTTGAAGGCAGAGAGGAGAAGCCAAAGTGAGAGAGACCTGGTACCAAAGGGGATTTTCTGGAAGAATCTCCTCTTACTCCCCAATTTGGGACCTTGGTCTCCAAATCTTCATTTGAATGCAGGTGAATTAGACCATCTCTCTTGTTCCTTCATTCAAGATTGATGCCCTTTTACAGACTCTAAGGCCTCAGAGGCCATTCAGGATAAATAGTAGTAGCTGTGCTTTGGGGTCCAGAGGTAAGGAACCCTGGGAAGGCCGTCTAGAGGCTGAAGGGCACATCTGCCAAGAATGACATGGAAATGTGATTTTTCTTCAACTATAAAATTATAAATGGGGGCGCCTGGGTGGCTCAGTCAGCTAAGCATCCAACTCTTGGATTCAGCTCAGGTCATGATCTCAGGGTCAAGAGGTCAGTCTCTACATCAGGCTCTGTCTTCAGTCTGTTGAGATCCCCTCCCTCCCCCTCGTTCCCTCCCTCCACTCTCCAGGGCACTCTCACTCTAACTCACACTCTTGCTTTAAAATCCATAAAATGTCAAAAAAAAAGGTATAAATCAGGAAGACAACGATCTACTTAAAAGAGGTGTGAAGACGAAGTGAGATCACGTTTAAAGTATATAGTGCAGTGCCAATACGCAGTGGTTTCTCAGTACAGATGGCCGAAACAAAGCATAAGTGAATAAAACTTATTCAAGCAAAGGACATCCCCCAGGATCTCACAACTCCCAAGGGCAGATCCAGGCCATGACCCTATATTCTCCGATTTCAAGTCTAGTGACAGTTCTAATGATTTTCACACTTATTAATAAATCCACCAAGCTGGGTTGCCTCACAGTCAACTGTGGTCGGTCCAAAGTAGAAGTTCTGCTTCGACATTCGTTACAAATTATCTGGTTCCAGGCAAAGAATTTATTAATTTTTTTAAAGCTTTTATTTATTTATTTGACAGACAGGGATCACAAGTAGGCGGGGGAGGGGGGAAGGAGGCTCCCCACTGAGCAGAGAGCCCAATGCGGGGCTCCATCCCAGGACCCTGAGATCATGACCTGAGCGAAGGCAGAGGCTTAACCCACTGAGCCACCTGGCGCCCCCAGGTAAAGAATCCAATGTTGGATTCACTCAGGTAGTCGACAAAAATGTATGACATCCAAATTACATGCAGACCACTTGCTCCTTCCTCCTTTATTAGGTCAAACATTCATGCCTTCATTTATTCCTACTGACTATTTATTGAAAGCTGACTTAGCACCATGCCCAAGGATACTAAATCTTGAATCAGGGGTCATTAAAGAAACATAAAGCAGGGTCCCTGGACAGCTGATCTGATGAGACAGGCAGACACACATAAGAGAGGAGCAGAGGAGCATTGAAAACATTGCGCAAAGGGCCAGAGATTTTTACAAATCAGTACCACACTAACACCAAGAAGAGGGAGCCCCATGGGGACTGAGAAATAAGTTATAGTTGTATCTTGAAGAAAGTTACTGGAGGGAAGAGGAGAGAACGACATTATAAGGCAGGGAGAAGCCTATGTCAAAGACAGAATTCTCTGCTCACCAAAATGGTGTTGATACTTAAGAGTTTTCTTGCTTCTTTTAAAGTTTTATTTATTTATTTATTTATTTATCTGAAAGAGAGAGATTGAGAGCTCACACACAGATGGAGAGAGAGAAGCAGACTTCCCGCTGAGCAGGGAGCCAGATGTGGGGCTCCATCTCAGGACCCCGGGATCATGACCTGAGCTGAAGGCAGATGCTTAACGAACTGAGTCACCCAGGTGGCCAGATACTTGGAGTTTTCAAGCAATATCAGTATCTTCTTACACAGTGGTTCTCAATGTATGGCAACTGCATCAGATTGGGGGGGTTGTGCTATAATAAACTATATTTGGTCTTTGTCCCTGATTCTCGACACAGAGCTCCTAAAACTCTTGACATTTTCTGAGTGATAGAAGCATCTTTTGTTACTCACGAAAAAAAAAAAAAAACCCAACAACAACATCCCCTTCTGAATCATATCTGAGTTTATGTTAGCAAGGCAACTGTTGGTGGCCCCTGAGTTTCAAGGGAAGGTCTGAACACAACAGAAAGATCAAGCACGTGATTGAAGGATTGAAGGATTGCAGCCCAGGGGGCTGGGGAGCGGGGTGTGGGGGAAGTGCTGCACGATCCAGTCCAATCACAAATGGCCAGTGATTGAATCAGTCGTGCCTACTGATCAAGTCCGGATAAAAAACTTCTGAAGGAGGAGCTTCTGGGAGCTTCTAGTTTTGTGAGCACATTTATGTGCTGGGAGGGTGGGGCACCCAGCAAGGACACGGAAGCTAAGTGCCCCCACCCCTTACTTTACTCTATAGGTATAAATCCCGTTAGGCTGTTCCTGAGTTGTGTTCTTTCTAAGAAAGCATTCAGTGTAGGACTTTTCCTAAGTTTTATGAGTCACTTTGTGAGTGTTCAGAACTGGGGAGGTGCGGGTGAGCTATAGAAACCTTTGAATTTGTAGCCAAGTCAAAGAGAATTTGGTGGGCCTAGAGACCCTGCACTTGCCACTGGCTTCTGAAGAGGGGGCCATCCTGGGGGGTACTGGGCCCTTAAACCTGTGGAGTCTACGGCCAAGTGCAGTAGTTCGTGTAGATGTTGGGGAATTCGTGCTGATAAGCAGCACAAGGATATTTATTAAAATTCCAGTTCCCAGGCCACTGGTGCGAACTAGGGAATGGGACTGTGGGTGAGGCCAGAGAAGCTCCCCAGGAGATTCGGAAGTGCACCAGCTTTCCAGAGCACCCATCACAGCCTCTGCTTTTGCAACCTCCGTATCAAAGCCAGAGTTTGTCCTGCCCAAGGCACTAGGTTCCAGACTCTGGCAGTGAACCAGCTTGCCAATGGCACTGCCTACCTGGAGTTGAAGAGGGTTGGGCCCTGCCATTTCAACAGTCCCCTGAGTCAGGTCAGCCCACGTGGACCCCTCCTGTCTGATTCTGTTGGTGTGTGTGGGTGGCTTCTGGGAAGCAAGCAGGAAGGGGGGTGGATCCCTCGGTTTAGTTCCTTCCCAAGCCCTCTCTGGGTTAGGAAAACCCTCACCAGCCCTGACATGGCAGAATTTCCATATCTCTAACACATGGACTTGTGTCAGGAGCCTTAACGGGGTTGCCGGGCTTTGGAGGAATGCCCAGGGGTAAATCCCTTGCATGGAGAGCCCGTGAACACAGACCCCCACCTCCGCAGGGCAGAGGAGGACTTCCTCTGGCCCAGGAGCCTCTCTGGGCCTGGAGAGGAGGGACATGAAGACATTCTTGTTCTCGGCCAACATCATCTACTAGGTGCCCATTTTTAACAAAAGAATTTAAGAAAAGAATTAAAACAAAACTTAAACACACAACAGAAATCGTCTGTCATCCCAGCACAAGGCAATGACCCTGGTTGGGAAACTTGGGTTTCCCTCTGGTCTTTCGGTGTGCTTTTAAAAACCACGGCTGAGATCTATATTCCTGCTTGTTACTAGTTTCCAGGGCAGTAAAAAGAAAAGCACAGTTTCTTCGTCAGCTTCCCTCGTGGAAGAACAGGTTGTGTTCAATTCAACAGCATTGTTCCTTCTGCCATGGGAAACTCAGTCTATCAAGGAAGGCTTTTTCAATTTTTATTGGCCTCTTCATCTTCTTATTGCCAAATTAATACCTGTTGGTTAAAAAAATTTTTTTTCAAACAATGTAAAAATGTATAAATAAAATCTCACCCCATTGCATGTTTGATGCATCTGGTTCCAGACCCTGCCTGTTTCATAAAACAACACATGTGCTCTATACCTCTATTCTTTTTAATCTACAAAAATGGAGTAATAATGTGGGTTCTGTCTGAGGACTTGGCATTTTTAACCTACCAAATATAGGGTGGATACCATAGATGTTTTTAGTGAGAACAAGAGAAAGAGGAAAGAAAAACTGGGCTAGAAAGTGAAAGCAGCCTCTTCATTTTGGATGCCAGGAAGAAAGTCTGTACTGGGTTTGCTATGTTAATTGAAACCACAACCCAAGACTATTATATACTTTGTCCTAAGTATGGGATTGAGAAATGTAACTACGTGGGTTGCTATTTCTTAAAGCACCCAGAAAAAATAATAAATGTATGGAAAAGAGGCCTGAGGAAAGGCTTGCATTGGTCTTCATCACATACCATGCTTCCCATGGCACCAGCCTGAAATTTCACGGCTACAAAATCATGAACTGCCTAACATGCAGATTTACCTTTTCTTTTCTTTTTTTTTTTTCAGATTTACTTTTCATTAAAAAAATACAAAAGCCATCAATTAGCTCTACAAATATATCTCGTGTCATATCGCATCTGTGGGTCAGGCACTGGGCCAGGAGATGGGATGTACCGTTGAGGAGCAAAAGACTTCCTCCTTCACTGCTCAAGGTCAGGGGAGGGTGGCAGGTTGAGACAGACAGTCAAGGATAGGCATAATTGATAGATAAATTATCTAGCATAATCATGTGTGCTGTAGCAGGGGGAAGAGCCACTGAAAAGGTAAGGGAAGTTGGTGCAGAAGGATGGGGCAGACTGGGACATTAAATGAGGCCATCAGACTCGACTGCATCGAGTGGATTGACTTAAAGCGAAGCCCTGAAGAAAGGGGTGGGGTCGGGCAGAAGAAGTTGTTCCGGATGGGATGAATTGCGTCCTCTACTCCTCCCTAAAAAACAGTATACTGAAGTCCTAACCCCCAGCACCAAGGAATGTGACCTATCTGGAAATAGGGTATTTCTCGACCTAATCAAGTTAAGAAGTCATTGGATGGGCTATAACCCAATGACTGGTGGGCTGCTCACGCGTAACCTGGCATGCTGAAGAGCTCAGCCTGTAAATAAAGCTAAATGGAATCTCCAGGATTTCACAAACCACACTGGCCTTAAACTTCTGACCCTCTCCCAGCCCCAACACTAGCTAGATAACTGCTGGAACCAACTTCAGGAGGGTATCTACAGGGCTCCGTGGAAACAGACCCTCTGGAGTGGTGGGCTCCTTTCTTCTAGATGGACTGAAAAAGACCAGAAAATTCTACCATTGCTAGGCGTTTGGTGAAATATGTACGAAGATGTTGAAAAATGAGGACAACACTGTGGTTATGGTGATAACTTCCTTCCCGTCTCCCAGCGACTCCCTCTGCCTGCACAGGGGTCCGGTGCGTGAGGCTGGATCACAGGGACCGCTGCGGAGCTCAGACCCCCGGCGTGCCTGCCACAGGTTTGGGGTCGCATATGCACGCACCGCCCCTGCCGGCGCGTCTCCCAGAGAGCTGCAGCTAACACTGGGCACTAGACGGGGAGCTTTGTCGCCAGTACTCAAAGCACCACAGACACAAACCTGAGCCGCGTGGATCCTGGAGACCCCGGAGAAAGGTGCTGAAGAGGCAGCCTGGACCTCCAGGAGCTTCTACTCCAGGATCTACCGAGAGGCTTTCTCTGGAAAGCCCTCCTCCTTGCCCCACTGCTCACCAGGGGGACCAGACGGGGCCTTTTTGTGCTGGAGAGTGTGCTGGGGAGCGAGGTGCCAGAGAGCAAATGAGGAGCTGAAGGAGGCGATGCCAATGGGCCCAAGAGGATGTCGGCTGAGCGGCCCCATGGAGGGCGGCCGCCGGAGGGAGAGGCTGACTCCTCAGTCTTAGCTGCGCCCGAGTCTCAGAGGGAAAGCAAAGCCGTCATGTAAGAGACATTTCCTGGGACTGGTCTTCAGAAAACTTCTAAAAGAGAGCTTTCTGGGTTTGCTTGTTTGTTTTTACTACCGGCATCCCCAAAGGGTCAGACATGGTGAACGTGTGCATTAAATCTTGGGGCCTCAGAGCATGCTTGCTTCCTTGTGTCCCTTTTTTCCATTCTTTCTTCTTTTCTTCCTTCCTTCCTTCTTTTTACTTTCTCTTCCCTTTTCCCAAATATTTCTGGAGAACCTACTCTGTGCCAAGCACAAGGAGTGTACCAAGGATATAGCGATGGAGCAGATGGCCCCTGAAAAGGAAGAACCTCGAATCTAGTTTGTGTTCGTGAGGAGAGGCTCTCTGATGCTGAGGTAACAAGTTACTGTCAGTTAGCATGGCACAACCTAATTTCTAACTTCTACAGAGTCTGTCAGGGGCCAATAAGACTCTCACTCATCCAGTCAGACGGGATGTGGGGCCTCTTGATATTGGAATGCCACCATGTCACACATGGCCAGAGCCTTGAGAAAACAAGAACAAACGTGGAGGTAGCACCATGGTTTTTTCTAGACTTGGGACCAGAAATGATGAATTAGTCCCACTCACAGGTCAACAGCCTGAAATAGTCACATGGCCCCAGCTTACCTGCAAGGGAGGCTGGGAAATGTGGGGGAGCACATGGGTATTTACTGAGCATTAAATGTCAGTGTCACACTGACGAAGGACACAGACAAGGAAACAATAATTTCTACACAATGCGTTGAGGACAGTGATCAAGGTATACATAGAAGGCACACAGGCCTTCATTTCAACCTGGGAAGGAGAAGGTGAAGGCTTTTCTAAGGAGATGATACTTTTTCTTCTCTTCAGTGTATTTTCAGATCAACAGTGTCAGACGTTAGAGCATACCTCTGTACTACACAAAGACCTAAAATTCAAAGTATATACGATTTCTTTTTTAGAGATACATACTGAAATATTTACAGATGACATGGTGTCTGGAATTTGCTTCTAAAATTACTGGGAGATTGAGTAGGTGTGGGGAGAACTAAAACAAAATAGGCAGTTTATTAAAAATCAGTGAGACTTGGTGATGAGTACACTGGATTCTTTATGCTATGCTTTCTACTTTTATTTATGTTTCAAATTTTCCATAATAGCTTGTTTAATTACATAGCCATTGGGCAGCTGACAAGTATAGAGTGTCTTATTACAAACCACACTGATGTCACCTAAATTTTTAAACAAGCTATTGCTCTGGTTCCACTCCCACCCTTAATCTCAGAGCTCGGCTTCTCACCCCTTCTTTGCTGACTGGCCTTTATTCACATCTGTCTTGCGTTCTGCAGCCATGGCCATCCATGTGGCTGGAGCCCTTGTTCCAGCTGAGGAAACATGACTCACTGAGGAGCACCGACCCCTCCCCCCATGCTTCCCTTCCAAGCAAAAAGCCCTCTTGACAAACTCCTGACAGCATCTGCCTAGATTCCCTCTCAATTAATTATGTTGATACAACCTACATGAACAAAAGGAGCTCTAAAGTTTCTGTACTAGCCTTAAATTTCAAGAGCAGGCAACTTCCTATTTAGGAAAGTGGACATGGCCCCAGACTCAACGAACTCTATGTCTTCTTCCACTCAGACAAAAGCGTGATTCATCTCTGTGCCCCTCACACCCAGCGCTGCACAAAGGCTGCCACAGAGTGGGGGCTGGGGAAGTTCTGGTTGAGGACATGTGTCTGGTTGCCTCAGTACTGCACATTCTCCAAGATACTTTGGGGCCGAAGGGAGCTTGCAGGGGCGGCTTCATGCTGGGACCACACTCATCAGCTCACACTCATCGAGAATTTTCAGCTGCCGCCAGACACGGAGCCCCCGCATAGACTCAGCCACCCACTTTCCTGAACCCATGCGTGGCCAAAATGTCACTCAGAGACACTCCCCAGTGGATGCCGCATTGTCTCCAGCTTTTTACTCCACAAAAGGGCCTCTCTCTTTTCACAGGTCATTATTTTAACATCTTACTATTTAAGAAGCCTTCTGTTTTAAAAATAGCCAGCAGCCAACCTCCTTCTCCAGATGAAACCCCAGCATCTACTGCTAATGTCTTTACTTTTCAGCAGCTCCCTGAGAAACAGGTAGGCTGAGCAGTCTCCTACCCCTATGACAACAGTCTCTGCTCTGGACATTTGGTGGCATTTCATATCTAGAAATACATCTGGAATTAGTCCAGTGCCTTAAAGAAAGAGCTTTGATCCTTATTTATAACTTTGCTTTCCCCTCCTCTGGGCCCATGCAAACTTGGGCCAACTTGCTTCAATCCATTGAGTTTTACAAATGGAATGGGAATAAAACTAAGTTTTACTGGGAGTGAGAAAGAATGCAAATTATTCTTAATACAGCTTAAAGAAAAAAAATGTTTTAACCTTAGCAGAAAATGTACTTTCCTAGGATTTCAAGAGGTTTCTATTTTTCTTTTTAGCTTGTCTGTATTTTCAATTTTTTCTATATGGGGCATACATTATTTTGTAATTTTTTAAAAAGTGGTTATCTTTTTTTCTTTTTTTTTTTTTTAAACCAAGTTTTCTCAACCTTAGCACTGTCAAAACTTGGTCTGTGATTATTGCTGTGGTGGGGTTAGGAGCCTCTGTAGGATGTCTAGCCACATCCCTGGCCTCTACCCACTAGGTGCCAGCCACAACTCCACAGCTGCAATGATTTAAAAAAAAAAAGTCTCCAGATAATTGCTACATGTCCCCTGTGGGGAACGGAGGCAAAAGCACTTATTTAAAATCCACTATTTCCAGAGGAGTCCAAGATGGCAGAGGAGTAGGAGGCCTAAATTTCTTCTTATCCCTGGAATTCAGCTAGATAGCTATCAAACCCTTCTGAACACCTATAAACTCAGCAGGAGATTGAAGAAAAGAATAGCAACAATTCTATGAATAGAAAAGCGACCACTTTTTGGAAGGTAAGATGTGCGGAGAAGTGAATCTGAGGTCCTATACAGGAAGGCGGGCGTTGTGGGAGAGCGTCCGTCAGCCGGCTCCTGGCAAGCGGTAAAGCAGCAGAGCGCAGAATCGGAAAATTTCCAAAGTCTGCTCCACTGAGGGATGTGGCTCCAGAGGCTAAGCAGGGGTGGAGCCCTCACGGGGACAGTGTGGTCTCATGACTGCAGGGTCACAGAAAGACTGGGGGTGCCTGTGTGCAGCAGAGTTCCCAGGTAGCCCAGCGGGGAAGCCAGCTGCAGAGACGGAGCTGAAGTGGGGGCTATTAGCTCAGGATTACCTTAAACCATGATCTGTGGCAGAGTCAGGACATTGCTCTTCGAGCAGGGACCCCACAAGTGACAGATCCAGGCCCTCCCTTCCTCCCCCAGGAGGAGCAGTGTGGGAGTGTGCCCTTGGAATCTGCTGGGTTTGGAAACTCCAAACGGGGCCATGAGCCAGAGACAGAAACGCTTGGTCACAGGCCAGGTGAGCTCGGAGCCCAACCAGAGACCAGGGAGATGGGAATGACTGCTTATCTCTGAGGGTGCACTGAGGGATGGGGCCCCGAGCTATTGGCTCCTCTGGGCCAGAAATTAGGAGGCCACCATTTTCATTCCCGTCCTCCAGAGCTCTATGGAAAGCATTCAGGGAACAAAAGCTCCCAAGAGCAAACCCAAACAGATTACTTAGCCTGGCCCCTGTCAAGGGAAGTGCAATTCTGCCTCAGGCAAAGACTTTTGAGAATCACTACAACAGGGCCCTCCCCCAGAAGATCAGCAAGAATATCCAGCCAAGACAGAGTTCACCGATCAATGAGAACTGTGGAACTCCAGAGCTAGAGGAATACAGCACATAGAATTCATGGCTTTTCCCCCATGATCCTTTAGTCTTTCAACGTTAGTTTTTTTTATTTTTTCTATTTTTTCTGTTTTTTTTTTAATTTTTCTGCTTTCTTTTTCAACCAACTTCTTATCTTACAAATTCCTTTTTTAAATCTTTTTTAAATTTTCATTTTTACAGTCGTTTTCTATCTCCTCATCATATTATCCTTATTATATATATATATAATTTTTTTTCTTTAAAATTTTGGGATGCAGTTTCTTCTAACAGACCAAAATACACCCAAAATTTAGTGTATGGCTCTATTCTATTCACCAGCCTGATCATATTCTCTTCCTCCCTGCCTCCAGTTTGGGGTCTCTTCTGATTTGCTTAGTGTATATTTCTCTGGGGTCATTGTTGCATTTAGTATTTTGTTCTCTTGTCCATCTATTCTTCTCTAGACAGAATGACAATACAGAAAAATTCATCTCAGAAAAGAGAACAAGAGGCAGTACTGACCACCAGGGACCTAATCAGTATGGACATTAGTAAGATATCAGAGCTAGAGTTCAGAATAGCAATTATAAAGATACTAGCTGGGTTTAAAAAAGCATAGAAGACACTAAAGAATCCCTTTTTGTAGAAAGCAAAGAATTAAAATCTAACCAAGTCAAAACCAAAAAGGCTAATAATGAGAATGCAATTTTAAAAATGGAGGCTCTAACTGCTAGGATAAATGAGGTGGAAGAGAGAATTAGTGATATAGAAGCCCAAATGATGGAGAATAAAGAAGCTGAGAAAAAGAGAGATAAACAAATACTGGATCACGTGGGGACATTTCAAGAGATAAGTGATATCATAAAGCAAAACAATATTAGAATAATTGTGATCCCAGAGAGAGAGAGGAGGGCAGAAAGTATATTGGAACAAATTATAGTGGAGAACCTCATTTATTCAGGGAAGGAAACAGTCATCAAAATCCAGGAGGCACAGATAATCCCCCTCAAAATCAATAAAAATAGGTCAACACCCTGACATCTAATACTAAAACTTACAAATCTCAGAGACAAAGAAAAAATCCTGAAAGCAGCTCAAGACAAGTGGTCTGTAACCTGCAATGGTAGAAACATTAGATGGGCAGCAGACATATTCACAGAGAGACCTGGCAGGCTAGAAGGGACTGGAGTCATATATTCAGGGTACTAAATGAGATAAATATGCAGACAATAATACTTTGTCTAGCTAGACTGTCATTGAATGTAGAAGGAGTGATAAAAAGCTTCCAGGACAAACAGAAACTAAAAGAATTGTGATGACCAAGCCAGCCCTGCAAGAAATATTGAAAGGGGTTCTCTAAGCAAAGAGAGAGCCCAAAAGTAACAAAGACAAGAAAGGAACAGAGACAGCATACAGTAAAAGTCACTTACAGGCAATACTATGGCACTAAATTCATATATTTCAATAGTTACCCTGAATGTAAATGGGCTAAATGCTTCAATCAAAGACACATGTATCAGATAGGATACAGCAAGACCTATCAATATGCTGTCCACAAGAGACTCATTTTAGACCCAAAGACACCCCCAGATTTAAAGTGAGGGGGTGGAAAACTATCTATCATGCCAATGGACATCAAAAGAAAGCTGGGGTGGTATATCAGACCTTTGGATAAAATCCTTTGGATTTTAAGCCAAAGACTGTAATAAGAGATGAGGAAGGACATTATATCATAATTAAAGGATCTATCCAACAATAAGATCTAACAATTGTAAATATTATGCCCATGTTAAGGGCATATTATATAAGCCAATTATATAAGCCAATTAATAACAAAATCAAAGAAATACTCAATAATAATACAATAATAGTAGGGGACACTTTAACATCCTCCTCACTGAAATGGACCGATTATTTAAGCAAAAGATCAACAAAGAAATAAGGGCTTTACATGGCACACTGGACCAGATGGACTTCACAGTTATATTCAGAACATTCCATCCTAAGCAACAGAATACACTTTCTTCTCTAGTGCACATGGAACATTCTCCATAATAGATCACATTCACAGATCAGGTAGCAACTGGTACCAAAAGATTGGGATCATTCCCTGCATATTTTCAGACCACAATGCTTTGAAACTGGAACTCAATCACAAGAAGAAAGTTGGAATGAACTCAAATATGTGGAGGCTAAAGAGCATCCTACCAAAGAATAAATGGTCAACCAGGAAATTAAAGAAAAAACCTTTGGGTTGCAGCAAAGGCAGTCCTAAGAGGGAAATATATTGCAATACAAGCCTTTCTCAAGAAACAAGAAAGTTCTCAAATACACAACCTACACCTACACCTAAAGGAGCTAAAGAAAGGTCAGCAGATAAAGCCTAAACCGAGCAGGAGAAGAGAAATAATAAAGATCAGAGGAGAAATCGATGAAATAGAAAACAAAAGAACAATAGAACAGATCAATAAAGCTAGGAGCTGGTTCTTTGAAAGAATTAAAAGATTAGTAAACCCTTGGCCAGACTTATCAAAAAGAAAAGAGAAAAGACCCAAATAAATACAATCATGAATGAAAGAAGGGAGATCACAACCAACACTGAAGAAATACAAACAATTATAAAAACATACTATGAGCAACTATATGCCAACAAACCAGATAATCTGGAAGAAATAGATGCATTCCTAGAGACATATAAACTACCGAAACTGAATCAGGAAGAAAGAGAAGATCTGAACAGACCCATAACCAGCAGAAATTGAAGCAGTCCTCAAAAATCTCCCAACAAACAAGAACCCAGGGCCAGATGGCTTCCCAGGGGAATTATATCAAACAGTTAAAGAAGAATTAATACCTATTCATCTGAAGATGTTCCAAAAAAAATAGAAATGGAAGGAAAACTTCCAAGCTGTTCTTATGAGGCCAGCATTACCTTGATCCCCAAACCAGACAAAGACCCCATCAAAAAGTAGAATTACAGACCAATATCCCTGATGAACATGGATGCAAAAATTCTCACCAAAATACTAGCCAATAGGATCCAACAGTACATTAAAAGGATTCTTTACATGACCAAGTGGGATTTATTCCAGGGCTGCAAGTTTGGTTCAACATTTGCAAATCAATCAATGTGATACAATACACAAATAAAAGAAAGAACAAGAACCATATGATCCTCTCAATAGGTGCAGAAAAGCATTTGATGAAATACAGCATCCTTTCCTGATTAAAACTCTTCACAGCATAAGAACAGAGAGTACATACCTCAATGTCATCAAAGCCATCTGTGAAAATCCCATAGTGAATATCATTCTCCATAGGCAAAAAACTGAGAGCTTTTCCCCTAAGGTCAGGAACACAGCGGGGATGTCCCCTACCACCACTGCTGTTCAACATAGTACTAGAGGTCCTAACCTCAGCAATCAGAGAACAAAAAGAAATCAAAGGCATCTGAATTGGCAAAGAAGAAGTCAGATTCTCACATCTTTGCAGATGATATGATACTTTATGTGGAAAACCCAAAACTGCTACAAACACATACAAGAATTCAATTAAGTTGCAGGATATAAAATCAATGCACAGAAACCAGCTGCATTTCTATACACCAACAACAAGACAGAAGAGAGAAATTAAGGAGTCAATACCATTTACAACTGCATCAAAAACCATAAGAATAAATCTAACCAATTTATCTAGGAATAAATCTAACCAAAGAGGGAAAGAATCTCTACTCAGAAAACTATACAATATTCATGAAAGAAATTGAGAAAGACACAAAGAAATGGAAAAACGTTCGATGTTCATGGATTGGAAGAACAAATGTTTTTTAAATGTCTATGCTACTAGAGCAATCTACACATTTAAGGCAATCCCTATTCAAAATACCATCAACCTTTTTCACAGAAATGGAAAAAATAATCCTAAAATGTGTATGGAACCAGAAAAGACCCCAAATAGTCAGAGGAATGTTGAAAAAGAAAACCAAAGCTGGTGGCATCACAATTCTGGACTTCAAGCTCTATTACAAAGCTGTAATCATCAACACAGTATGGTACTGGCACAAAAACAGACACATAGATCAATGGAACACAATAAAGAACTCAGAATGGACCCTCAATTCTATGGTCAACTAGTCTTCAACAAAGCAGGAAAGATTATCCAATAGAAAAAAGACAGTCTCTTCAACAAATACTGTTGGGCAACAGTGTTGGACAGCCACATGCAGAAGAATGAAACTGGGCCATTTCTTTACACCATACACAAATATAGACTCAAAATGGATGAAAGACCTCAATGTGAGAAAGGAATCCATCAAAATCCTTGAGGAGAACACCAGCAGCAACATCCTTGACTTCAGCCACAGCAACTTCTTCCTAGAAACATCTCCAAAGGCGTGGTAAGCAAGGGCAAAAATGAACTATTGAGACTTCATCAAGATAAAAAGGTTTTGCACAGCAAAGGAAACAGTCAACAAAACCAAAAGACAACTGACAGAATGGGAGAAGATATTTTCAAAGGACATATCAGATAAAGGGTTAGTATCCAAAAATCTATAAATAACTTATCAAACTCAACACCCAAAGAACAAATAATCCAATCAAGAAATGGGCAGAAGACAAAACCAGACATTTCTGCAAAGACATTCAAAAGGCCAACATGACACATGAAGAAGTGCTCAACATCACTCGGCATCAGGGAAATACAAATCAAAACCACAGTGAGATACCACCACACGCCAGTCAGAAGGGCTAAAATTAACAAGTCAGGAAATGACAGATGTTGGCAAGGATGCAGAGAAAGGGGAACCCTCCTACACTGTTAGTGGGAATGCAAGCTGGTACAGCCACTCTGGAAAACAATACGGAAGTTCCTCAAAAAGTTAAAAATAGAGCTACCCTACCACCCAGCAATTGCATTACTGGGTATTTACCCCCAAAATACAAAGGTAGTGATCTAAAGGGGCATATGCACCCCAGTGTTTATAGTAGCAATGTCCACAATAGAAGGACAAACTATGGGAAAAGCCTAGATGTCCATCAACAGATGAATGGATAAAGATGTGGTACACACACACACACACACACACACACACACAATGCAATATTATGCAGACATCAAAAAATGAAATCTTGGCACTTGCAATGACGTGGATGGAACTAGAGGGTATTATGCTGAATGAAATAAATCAACCAGAGAAAAACATTTATCATATAATCTCAATGATAAGTGGAATTTAAGAAAAAAAGGCAGAAGATCATAGGGGAAGAGAGGGAAAAATGGAACAACATGAAACTAGAGAGGAAGACAAACCATAAGAGATTCTTAATCTCAGGAAACAAACTGAGGGTTGCTGGAGGAGAGGGGAGTGGGAGGGATGGGGTGGCTGGGTGATGGACATTGGGGAGGGTATGTGTTGTGGTGAGTGCTGTGTGTTGTGTAAAGACTGAGGAATCACAGACCTATACCCCTGAACCAATACGTTATATGTCAATAATAAGCATAAATAACTAAATAAATCCACTATTTTAAACTGCAAAGATAAGGAAGGGGTCTTTGAAGGGTTTTGGAAGCTATTTGGATGAATGAGGACTCTATCGACTAGAAAACAAGTCTTCAAGCTGCTGAGATTAAATGTGCTTAAGAGGGACTAGGCATTTCTCAACAATTAGTGTCAACCTGCACAGATCATTCTCACCCTGCAGGCCAGCTGGGGTTAAGGGAATGGGCCCCCTGGGGATCGCAAGTAGGACAGGCTGAGAAGCACAACCAGGACCAGGTGCCCTGCAGAAGTCAGAAAAGACATCACCCGTGGTGGGACTGGCCTCCCGTGCGCACCTGTTGGATGCCATCGCTTCCCAGAGAAGGAAGCGGGACAGAAAGAAGAGGCGGCATCTTCAGGTGAGGGGAGCCACTAAGCCGCCACAGCATAAACCTAATGTTCAGAATGCGCGGGGCATGGAGTGCTCCCCTCTTCGCCCCAGATGATGGGAAGGCCCTTCCACCATCAAGCTTTCTCCCACTCGCGTGTCTGCTCTGCAGCCTCCAAACGCAGCACAGCTACGGGGTGCGGAATCTTGCCGTGGCAAGGGCACAGCACAGTTTTCCTGCACCGGTCCTGGGAGTATATGGGGTGGAGGTGAGTGAGCAGGAGAAACTCACCCACTGACTGTCACCAAAGACGAGAGAGAGGGTTTCTGCAGGCGTCTGGAGAGATTTGCCAGGAAAGGAACAGTGACAAATGCTTGAAGTGTTTGGAGGCCAGAGAGGCCAGGCGGTGCCCGTGAGACAGAGGTGGAATTGGGGGTGGAATCAGCCGCCTCAGGAAGTACAGCTCACCAGTGTGCCCCAAGACTTTGCCGGCAACCTTGGAACCCCCCCCCCCGAGTTCAGCCTCAGCCAAGACCTCTGGGCCCAGCCTGCCCAGAAAGAGGAATGCTTCTTGCTTTGTAGCAGGCATGGCAGTGGTTACCAGCGTGGACTCAAGATCCCCCAATCTGGGGCCACCCTAGGAAGGGGGTGAGGAAAACTTGTGAAAAATGGAGATGGGCAGAAAACCCGGGGTACTAGGTGTCATGTCCTTCCTTGTCTTTGGGCTATTTCACAACTCTGGAGTTGCAAAACGGGACTCATGTTAGGGCTTGAATTGTGGCCCCTCAAAAGACATTTTGAAGTCCTAACTCCCAGTACCTTAGAATGTGACCTTTCTTGGAAATGGGGTCACTGCAATGTAATTAGTTAAGATGAGGTCATGCTGGAGTACAGTGGGCCCTTGATCCAGTACGACTGGTGTCGTTAGAAGAAGAGAAGAGGCACAGAGAGGCAGACCCACAAAGGGAGAACGGCCTGTGGTGAGAGAGGCAGAGACTGAAACGCTCCAGCAGGCAGCAGAGGAATGCCCAAGATGGCGGGCGAACCCATGGGCAGCCGGGAGGGAGCCGCAAGAACAGGCTCTCCCCTGCAGGTGTCGGAGGGAGCTGTTCCTGCCCATACCCTGATTTTGGAATTCTAACCTCCAGAAGGGTAACAGAATAGATTTCTGTTGTGTTAAGCCCCCTAGTTTGTGCTTTCTTACAGTGGTCCAAGGACGCTAACCCAGGTCGTAATGCAAGTGATTCTTGTCCACTGAACTGCAGTGGGACACAGTGGACACTCCTCATTCTTGTCCTGTGAATCACTGCCCTGCACTGGGGCTAAAGGTAAAATCGTTCCAGCACTCCTGATGACCTATAAGGACGTGCGATTTTTGAACTCTCCCTTGAATCAGTACATAGTTACACATCTTGTCTCCTCAGGAATGAAAGAGTTAAAGAAAACCTTTCACCTTGACATTTTCTATTTATTTGAGAGTCCTGAGTTCACCTTTTTGAAAAACTGTCCTCCAACAGTGGGCAGGGCCCCTCAAAGACTGCCCAGGATTAAACTCCTCCTTACCATGGATCACAGGGACATAATTCTATTAATTCCATTTAGAAAATCAAAGAAATGGAACTATACTTGCACCCAGTGTAGACGAGCAGATTCATACCCACAGCACAGGGGAGCTGGATCCAAAGAGTAGAGGGTGACCCAAAAGCCTAATTTGGGAGAATTTGTTTTATTTAGTTTTGATTCCCAAAGAACAGCTTCATTATTTATTATTGGTCTTATTTTACATCTGCCTTTTTCATCCAAAGCATTGGGTCTCTACTGGGCCAGTCCCCGAGAATCTTTGAGACAAAGTCCCGTTGCTGTTCTCAAGAAACCCAGAACTGAGGGCTAAGTACACCAACTGTCACTGAGTGTATATTCATAAATGTCTATAAAGGACTATTTCCTCCAAAAATGGGATGGTAGCATATACTACTAACTCAGGGAAGGCTACTTCATTGGTTTTAATTTTAGTATTATATAACAGTGTTCTCAAGCAAGCAAAGCATTTTATGAATCTCTGTAGGTACCAATTCTATGTTACAAAAAAACCATAGTGCAACTATGCAATAGAATGGCTACTAGAATAAAGAGACTAAACTAGAAATATTCCATAAATCAATAGTTTGTTGCTTTTTAACAAGGCAGACTGTGATTATATATTTGAAAAAGACTACTTCGACTGAAAATGAAGGGATGATAGCAGCCCTAGGCAAAATTAACACTTCTATAATTTGTGGGTTTTGCTGTTTTTTAGCACACTCTTCTTCCCCTCCCTTCTGAGGATACCCACAGGGCTCAGTGTATAACTTCAAAGGAGTCTAGTGGTCCTAAAGTCTTTTTAGTAGCCCTTTGCAAACAGTAGCTTTCAAACCATTGTTATAAAATAGACATGTAAATTCATACTAAGGTGAGAATGACTAACATTACACATGATGAGTTATCACTTTGGGAGCATATTTACATTTTAATGAGGACAGTTTAACCCCTTAAGCACTTAGGAAGTCTCTTCTTTGTTCAAGCATCATGTTGCTGCTATCAGCTTTATATGACCGAGCCCAGCTCCCGGCACATGTGACATAAAGTTAGTCTGAGTTCCAGACCCAGAGCCTGCTGGATCCTTCTGACCTAAACAAAACTCTTAATCTTTTCCCCACAGCCAGTTCCTCCACTTCCATCTTGGTAAATAAGATGCAGCATCATTCAGGTACTCAAACCACAGTAGGTGGTGTTCGTGATCCTTCTCCTAATTCACCCTCTACATCTAATCCATCAGCAAGTCTGTCTGCTCTGCCATCAGAATATATCCCAAGCCCATACATTTCTCTCCCTCTCCTAATCTAAGCCACCACAATATTATAGTTGGATTGGAAAGGTCCTTCCACTTGTCCTTGATTCCTTGCTTGCCCCTTCATAATCTGTTACCTACACAACAGCCACAACAGCCTCTTAAAAACATAAATTAGATGTTATTCTCCGTTAATGATTTCCCATTGCACTGGATGTAAAATGCAAACATCTTATTATTGACCTCAAAGCCCTAACATGATCTGGCCCACTACCTCTCTGATCTCATCTCCTGTCTTTCTGGCCCTTGCTAACTACTCCACTCCAGTCACGCTGTTTTACCTTTCAGTTCTCTGAACAGTCCAAAGTTGTCCTGCCCCAGGGCCTTTGCACTTGCTGCCCCTGTCCCAGGAAAGATCTTCCCTGGGCTTGCCATATGGCTAGCTTTTTGCATCATGTATGTGTCAATCTAAATATCACCTCCTCACAGAGGCCTCTCCTAATCTAAGTAGCCCTCCCAATCATGCTCTGTGGCAACACCCTTTTTAGCACTTCCGTCGTGCACCATCCAGAGCCCCCGGCTTGCAGAGCCATCTTCCACATGCTCCACCTTCCAATAAACACCCACTAGAATGCAAGCTAGGTAAGCAAGGATCTTGTTTGCCTCGTTCATTGCTACATCTCAGTTTATATTAAGCACTTAGTATTTAGTAAATGAATGCAAGATAGCAGGTTTGGGGGAGAAATTATACCTGTCACTTCCATGGGGAAGCTCCACCAGCCCTATGTGGGAGAGAGATTTAAATGATAACTTCCAAGTACAGGTCGTTTTAGAAACTAGAAGGAAAGAGGATACACCAGACACAGTTCTAAGTAATAAACAGGAAGGAGCCCAGAAACTATAGTGTGAAAGAATCATCAGAGAGTCATCATTCTGAATGAAGAAGGAAAGAAAAATATCACCAGGTCCTCACTCCACTTGAGAGAAACCTCAGGAATATCCTGGTACGACTTTGGATACTCCAAAAGGAAGAGTTTAGAAAATAAGCCTCAGGAGGCTTGGAGCTCGTTTTAACATTACTTTCAAAAAGGACTAGAACAGAGAGTGGTATGGATCCATAGGGCTGAACTCCCCCACCAAAACTGAAGGATGCCTACCTTCTAGGTGGCAGCTCCTTTCCTAGGACACACAGAGATAACCACTCAAGAGTGTAAAAATGTCACAATACAATGCTGTTTATTGAAGCTTTGTTTCAAAAAGTAAAAAATTGGAAACAGGCCTCAAACAGCCACCACTAGAAAATGGATTAAATAATTCACAGGGGCACCCATGCAGTTAGGATCCCACAGAGGCGTGAAAAAGAATGTGGTAGCTCTCTGCTCACTGACCTAGAAAGATGTCACAGTTTATGAAATGAATGAAGCAAGAGAAAATACAGGTTGTAGAATGATCTCATTTCTGCAATTGCATTATATGTTATTAGCCACAGAGGGAAACAAAAAATCCACAGGAGTATAACCAAGCTAGCCTCAGACATGATTTCTCGAAATTTTGCTTTTCAATAGGTATTCCTTTTATGCTTTTCTTTTCAATGAGCATATATTATTTATTATTTTTAAGTGAGGGAAAATATATATATATTTCTTTATGTCTGCCTATACTTCATCTGGCTTGATCCTGTGATATTCTGGGAGGGGTACAGTAGCATTCACTCTTCCCCACTTTGTGCAAAGTTGTGATGCATCTCCATTTGGGAAACTGCAAGGATTTCTGAGGCTAGAACTCAAGGAGGATGACAAAAGATTCAAGAAGAGACAGAGAGAAGCAGTCAGGAGATGGTGTAATTCCTATATATGAGACAAACGGGGAGATTGGATGTTAAAGCCGAGAGTGTTAAGATTAAACTTTGAGGGGCTCCTGGGTAGCTCAGTTAAGTGTCCCACTCTTGACTTCAGCTGAGGTCATGATCTCAGAGTCGTGAAATCAAGCCCCACATGGGGCTCTGCACTCAGCATGGAGCCTACTTAAGATTCACACTCTCCCTCTCTCTCTGTCCCTCCCCACCCACGCACATTCACTTTCTCTCTCTCTCTCTCTCTCTCAAAAAAAAAGAAAAAAAAAATTAAAAGACTGAAGTTTGAAAACCATGGAAGAAACAGTTATGTGGATCGAAGATCTGTTCTCCAAATCCCAAGACTCTAAAATGTGAGGACAAGATGTGAAACTTGAAAATCCTAGCTCTTGGTTCAATACAAGATAAGTATTGCCTATAGAAAGCGTTATGCTGAAGCTAAGGCAAAGTGAAAATAGAAACTGACATTTGTATCAATCCGTAGATGATGTTCCGATGACTGTGTAGTGTGGAACCCTGGGGCCAAGCATGACCTGCCAACAAACATCCCCACGGGGTCACTGCAGAGATAGAGTTTGGGGCTCTGGGCCTCTGTGACGACTCAATGCCACATTTATGATGATCTTTTTTTTTTTTAAGATTTTATGTATTTATTTGACAGAGAGAAATCACAAATAGGCAGAGAGGCAGGCAGAGAGAGAGAGAGGAGGAGGAAGCAGGCTCCCTGTTGAGCAGAGAGCCCGATGCAGGACTCGATCCCAGGACCCTGAGATCATGACCTGAGCCGAAGGCAGCAGCTTAACCCACTGAGCCACCCAGGCGCCCATTTATGATGATATTTTATCTCTTTTCCATTCCCTGAGAGCAATAGTTTCTTTTCTAAGATTTTAAATCATGTACTTGGGTTTAGACTTCTTTCTTCAAAATGTATTGTTTTAAGCTACTTGAATTTGCTCTGTGTCATTGGTTCAGACAGTATCTGCCTTTACACATCAGACTGGGGCTCGCACTCCCCTTTGGCATTTGGCAGATCTTAAAACTTCAGGTTGTTCTTCTCACAGATATTATTATTTATTCATTGTGTTTTCAAAAGCTACTCTCAAATTGAGCATACCAGAGTTAACAATATCATTGTCTTAAAGATTCAGACTGTATTTTATATTCAGCTTTTGTTTATTTAAACATTATCTAGTCTTAGTTCAGTCCACATATCCAAAGCCATGCCTGGAATCGTCATCTGCTAAATGACTATATCCTGGGTTTATGAATATAATTACTTACATAGTCAAGCATTTTAGCACAGGAGATAAGTATAATTGGAGCCATAAACTGTATAGCAATGTGGAGATGTCATTGGGGGTGTCACCAGCTTCACAACGTGAAGAGGCCAAGACTCGTCCCTTAACTCCTCTTCCCACAGCCCCTCAAATGTTATCTGTCTTTTTCAATGGAGAGAAATAGAGCAAAACACTCTGCATTTGTTTACCTTGATTCTGCCCGATTTCTTAAACTAAAACACGTCTATTGCCTCTCCCTGTGTAACCTTCAGTCTATCGCCGTGGATATAGCCCACCACACCGTGTCTGCCGCCATGAGGGAAAGTGCAGTGAGCACATAGCTCACAGACTCCACGTCAGAATGGATTCAAGTCGACTCCATCAATGGATGGTGGGATCAACACGATGTGGTCTATACATATGAGGAAATATTTTCAGCCTTAACAAGGAAGGAAAGACTGTCATATGCCACAACGTGGAATCACCTCAAGGATATCATGCTAAGTGAAAGAAGCCAGTCACAAAAAGACAAACCTGTACAATTCCACTTATATGAGGTACTTAGAGTAACCAAACTGTAGAGACAGAAAGTAGAATGGAAGTTACCAGGGGCTGGGGGAGAAGGGAGTGGAAAGCTGCTGTTTAATTGGTATAGCATTTCAGTTCTGCAAGATGAAAGAAGTTCTAGAGATTCGTTGCACAACAATACGAAGACACTTAATATTACTGAACTTGACACAAAAATGGTTGTGATGGTCAGTTTTGTGTTATGTATATTTTACAGGTAAAAAAATCTTAGAAATTCTTTTCAATGTGCTAAAATTGTACAAAAGCATTGTCTCTACTATACACCATAGAATCTACATCTTTTAAGCAATGACATTAGCCATGTAACTTCGCAAAGAAAATGTTTCTTAGTATATCACAAAGTGTGAAAATGCGTATAATATGGGGCACTTGCCAGGCTCAGTTGGAAGAGCATGCAACTCTTGATCTGGAGGTTGTGAGTTTGAGCCCCCAGTCAGGTATAAAGACTACATACATAAATAAAACTTAAAAAAAAAAAAAGAAAATGCATAAGATACATAAAAGTCTCCTATGAAAAGGCAGCAAGTATCTCTATTTAGAAAACTTACTTTCAAATTATTTCCAGATTTTGAAGACATCAACAAATTGATAAACTTTATATGGAGAAAAGCAAAAGATCCAGAATAGCCACCATTTTACTGAAGAAAAACATGATACTGAAGGACTGGCGCTCTCCGACTTCGAGACTTAGTACAGAGTTACAGGAATCAGACAGTGTGGTGTTGGAGAAAGAATAGACAGCCAGATCCATGGCAGAAAATAGAGAATCCAGAAATAGACCCACCCAAATATAGTCCACTCTGACAAAGGAGCAAAGGCAATGCAATGGAGAAAAGGTAGTCTTTTCAGCAAATTGTGCTGAACAACAGGACATCCACATGCAAAACAATACAAAAACAAAACAAAAACCTCATCTAGTCGCAGACCTTATTCTTCTCCCCAAAAAATTAACTCAAAATGGATTATACACTCAAATGTAAGATGCAAAACTCCTAGAAGATAATAAAGGAGAAAACAAGAAGACCTTGGGTGTGGAGATGCCTTTTTGGATACAACGTCAAAGGCACAATCCATGAACAAAAAAACGGATAAGCTGAACCTGATTAAAATTAAAAACTTTTGCTCTGAGATAAGCACTGTTAAGAGAACGAGAAGACGAGTCACAGAATAGAAGAAAATATTTGCAAAAGACATATCTGATGAAGGACTACTATCCAAAATATACACAGAACTCTTAACTCGAGTAGTAAGTAGTAAGACAATAAACAAACCTAACGTTAAGGTGGGTTTAAGATCTGAATAGACACCTGACCGAGGAAGATATACAGATGGTGAATAAGCATGTGAAAAGATGCTTCACATCATATGTCATGGGAGAATTGCAAAATCAAACAATGAGATACCACTATATACCTATTAAAATGGCAAAAATCCAAGACACTGACAACAACAAAAGCTGGCGAGGATGTGGAGCAACAGAACTCATGCATTGCTCATGAGAACACAATATGGTACAGCCACTCAGGAAGACAGTTTGGCACTTTCTTATAAGATTAAACATACTCTTATCACACGTTCCAACAAAAGACTCCAAAATACACTCCTTAGTATTTACGTAGAGGGCTTGAAAACTTACGTCCACACAAAAACCTGCACACGGATGTTTACAGGAGTTTTATTCGTGACTATAAAACTTGGAAGCCATCAAGATGTCCTTTGGTAGATGAGTGGTTAAATAAAATAGCACATCCAGACAATAGAATATTGTTCAATGCTACCAAAAAAAAAAAAAAAAAAACACCTGGAGCCAAGTTATAAAAGACCAAGAGGAAACTCAAGTGCATATCACTAAGTAAAAGAAGCCAATCCAAAAAGGCTACATATGGTATGATTCCAACCATATCACATTCTGGAAAAAGCAATTCTGTGGAGACAGTGAAACGATCAGGGGTGGCCAGGGGTTAGAAGGAGGAAGGAATGAATAGAGTAAGCACAGATGACTTTTAGGGCTGTGAAACTACTCAGTCAATTCACTGAAATGATGTGTATAAGACATTATACATTAATGGGTCTCTGTCAAGACCCATAGAACTGTGCAACAGAGAACTCTTATGCAAACTGTGGTCGTACTGGGTAATCATGTAACAGTATTGGTTCCTTAATTATAACAAATGCACCACATTAATGAAGATGTTAATAATAGAGGAAACTAAGAGGAGAGCGGTGGAGGTTCAATGGGATCTCTGTATTATCTGCTCAATTTTTCCTTGAATCTAAAACACTTCTAGGGGCTCCTGGGTGGCTCAGTTGGTTAAGCCTCCAACTCTTGGTCTTGGCGCAGGTCATGATCTCAGAGTCATGAGACTGAGCCCTGTGTTGGGCTCCACGATCAGCCCGTAGTCTGCTTGTCCCTCTCCCCACCCCCACCCTGCAGCACCCTCTCTCACACACACACACTCTCTTCCTAAAATAAATAAATTAATTAAATCCTTTAAAAAATTGAAAAACATAAATAAACAGTTCTGAAAAATAAAGTCTACCAATAAAAAATATAGTTTTGCTTTAAAGTATCCTTCTGTCATGAATCTGCTGCTGTGAACCTGCCGCCAGGGCTCTGAGCCCTTCTCTAAGAGCAGTGAAGGTTACGCCTTCTAACTTCTGAGGTTTTGTCCCAGGAGTAGGGGAGTCAGATTATCTCTATCCAAGGAGTGGTGGACAGCAGCTTTCCCTTGGGGAGATATTCCCTATCCCACCCCATGTGGCCTTGGCGGGACGACCATCCTCGGTGTCTTCTCATCCATGACCCCAGAGAGGCCAACCACTTGCCCTTCAAGAAACTAAAGAGTTCACAGGGGAAAGGGGTGGGAGTGAGTCATTCTAAGGAAGCGCTACAGAGAGAATTATCTGTTGTTCCAGCTACCCTAGTTCTTCCCAAGATCTGACTATTGAGTTCTATGAAAAGGATATCCAATATCTTTACCAGAAAAGTCTTTTTTGTCTTGAGTCAGCCAGAGATGGTTGGGGCGATTGCAACCAGAACCTTAGCCCATACATTTGGGAAAAAGATGCTAAAACCCCAGCCTTGTTTGTGCCATAAGGAAGCCGCATACCACCAAAGCTTAAGGAGTGCCTACTATGTGCCAGGCTCTGAGCTGGGCACGAGGGCGAGACGTGAACAGGGTATGCTGTACTTCAGGGGCGCCAAGTGATAGAATATATGGTGTGGGCTTGGGACAGACCTGGGTCTGCCCTTACTTCCTGTGGGCCCTTCTTTAAGTCACTTAACCCCCGTGTGGCTTAGTTTCATCACCTAACAGGAACAAAATATACCTGCCTTTCATGCCTTTTGCCAACACTTAAAATTATATGTAGCCTCTACCTTTTTGCTTGACACAGAACAGTTCTTAAATAGATGATAGCATAAGATGGATAACAAGTTTTTATTCTTTTTTTTTTTAAGTTTATTTATTTAAGTAATCTCCATGCCCAATGTGGAGCTCAAACTTACGACCCTGGAATCAAGAGTCACATGCTACATGCTATACTAACTGAGCCAGCCAGGCACCCCCAATTTCTTATTCTGAAAAAAACTTTTTTTTTTTTAATTTATTTGACAGACAGAGATCACAAGTAAGCAGAGAGGCAAGCAGTGGTGGGGGGAAGCTGGCTCCCTGCCAAGCAGAGATCCCGATGTGGGGTTCGATCCCAGGACCCTGAGGTCATGACCTGAGCTAAAGGCAGAGGCTTTAACCCACTAACCCAATAAGTGCCCTTATTTTGAAAAAATTTTTTATAAACAATATCAAGCATACACAAAAGTGCAAATAGATCGACAGACATGTATATATACACACAAACTCTGGTGGCCGTCTGTTTTTGTATGACTCATAAGCTAATGGTTTTACATTTTTAAATGGTTGAAAAAAATCTCAAGAATAATATTTTATGATGTGTGAAAATTATATATAACTCGAATTTGAGTCCATAAATAGTTTTATTGGAACATGGCCAACGTGGCCACACTCCTTCCTTACCTATCACCTACCACCACTTTCACATGACAGCAGGAGAGTTGCGTAGTTGTAACAAGACCTACACAGCCTGCAAAACTGTTACTCTCTGGCCCCCCAAAATTGGAAAACTTTGCCAACCCCTGGCTCAAAAAAGGGAAATGTGGTCATCCTTGATCGCCTCTCCCTCCGTCCGTCCTTCCCCACGAAGAGGTCATCCTGATCCTCAATGTTATCCCATTACCTTGCTTTCCTATTCAACTTTCGGGTCTTCATTGCTTGGTCTGTCTGGTTTTGACATATCGATGAAAGAACTCATGGTGCCTCTTCTCTGTAGGCTGTGGCTTTCCTTTTTTTTTTTTTTTTTTCACTCAACAATGTGTTTTCGAGACGCATCCATATTGACCTGCGTAGCCGCAACACATTAATTTCATGTCACTGCTGAATAGCATTCTGTGATACGCATATACCACAACTTACGTATTTATCCATTCCCATGTTCATGGTCATTTAAATTGTTTCTAAATCTGTGTTGTGAACATTCTTCTGCATGGCTTCTGGAGCACAGGTCCAAGAATTTCTCAGGATCCCCGTACGAGGGAAATCGCTGCATGTACACACCCTCAAACATCATGCCGACTTGCTTTCTGAAGTGACTGTACTAATCTGTACTCCCATCCATATATTGAAGTCCCCATTGTACCCAACACTGAGCATGGTCAGACTTTTAAATTTTTGCTAATTTGATGGATGTAAACAGCATCTCACCATGGTTTTAATTTCCATCTGACTGCTGTGAAAGTTAAACAGCTGTTTATATATCTCCTGGTCATTCATACTTCTCTGGGTCCCTGTCTGTGTCCTTTACCTATTTTTCTATTAGATAATGACTTTTTCCCCTCTCTCTCTTCTTAGGCACCCTGTGTACATCCTGGATGCTAACCTTTTGTCAGTTACACATGTGTAAATACTTTCTCCCAATGTGCAACCCATCTTTTTGATCTCTTTATGAAATCCTTTGTTGAACCTAAGTTCTTAATTTCAGTGGGGTAAAACATTCTCATCTTTGGCAGTATGACATGATTTTTAAATAAAAACTCCTGGTGCATCCTTCTTAATTGGTAAATCATTTCTTTTCCTGCAGCCTACCTATCACCAAGGCTAAGCCATGAGGCAGGGAGTTCCAGGGAAGAAAAGAGCAAGTCCCACTTAGGGTGGGGAAGGAAAGCAGAAGGACATGACACAGAGAGAGTTCCCCCAGACAGAAGAATGAGGACTCTGAAACACTGCCAGGAGGGGTGATGGTGATGGAGAGAAATTTGGAGAGAAGGAGGTAAGGAGAAGATTATACTTAAGTCTTTCAGACTCGGACCTTACATTGGCCATAAGAATATAACATGGAGGGGTGCCTGGGTGGCTCCGTGGGTTAAAGCCTCTGCCTTCGGCTCAGGTCATGATCCCAGGGTCCTGGGATCGAGCCCCGCATCGGGCTCTCTGCTCGGCAGGGAGCCTGCTTCCTCCTCTCTCTCTGCTTGCCTTTCTGCCTACTTGTGATCTCTGTCTGTCAAATAAGTAAATAAAATCTTTAAAAAAAAAAAAAAGAATATAACATGGAGTAGAAGGGAAGCTCAAAATGAGGCCTGTGCTACTTCTTCAGAACTATATGGGAAAACCATTTCCCAGGGTGTCCCACCGTCAAGGTGGGGCAGAGAGAGTCCTGAGCCTCCCCTTGTCCCCTTGTGGCATGGAAGGAATTTACATGATCCATTGTGCTTTTCCATGGGTGACACAGAAGCCGGCTGATCACTGATCGCTCACAGGACTGCTACAGTCCTGGCCTGGCTGTTGTCAAAGTGACACAGAGCAGAGACCACAGAATAACACTCCAGGCAAGTCCTGGATGGAGAACGTGGAAGAGAAACAGAGTGTCTGCGGAACCAGCAAGGGCCAGTGTGGTGCTCAGTTGGCAAAAAGAAGGCCCACGGTTCCTGATCAGGCTGAGATAGTCCCCCAGTTGTGCGGTGCCAGGCAGCCAGCACAGATGCAGAGAACAGCGTCAGACCCTCATGTGAGCTAGCCGTTCCTCCCTCATCGCCACCAGACCATACAATCTTGTGCTGTACCTGACCCAACTTTGGCCATGGAAGAGAGGAAAGCTTTGAAAGGAGACAGACCAAGCCAGCTGGACACAGTTTGAAAAGTTATGTTTTATCCCCAAGTTTAAGTAACTCCTCCCAGGTGCACACAGCCAGCGGCAGGGTGTGGCCTTGGGACTGACCTGGGAGTGGTTGGAGGAAACAACAGAAATCTACTTGCTTCTTGCCCCCCCCCCCACCCCGCACATTGAGAGATACAATGTACAATTCTACTCTGCTTTAGTTGTTACTATTATGGTTTCCATTCTATATGGGGAAGCCAGACAGCAAAAAAAGAACATAATGCAATCTAAATACAGTAATAAAGCTGTGTGCCTTATGCAAGAGGGGGATATTAGCTACATATATTAGTTTTCTATCATTGTGTGACAATGTTACCACAAACAAAGCAGTTTAAACTAATACACATTATCCCACAGTTTCTGTGGGTCAGGAGTCAGGAAATGGCTTAGTTGAATCCTCTGTAAGGCTTCCATCAATGTACTGGCCGAAGAGGGGCACTTATCTGGCTCAGATGATAAAGCATGCGACTCTTGATCTCGGGGTTGTGAGTTCAAGCCCCACAGTGGGTGTAGACTTTATTAGAAATAAAGAAAAGAAAAAGGAATTGGCCAGGGCTGACTCTTCATCCAAAGGCTCAACTGGGAAAGGATCTACTTCTAAGCTTACATGGTTTTTGGCAACATTCAGTTCCTTCTTGAGTGTTGGACTGAGGACCTCGATGTCTTTCTGGCTATCAGCCAGAGGCCGTCTTCAGTACTTTGCCACATCTACTTCCCCAACATGGCTGCTTGCTTCCTCAAAGCCAACAAGGGAGAGAGACCCTCAACAAGACAGGCATCCCAATCTTATGTAACATGATCAGGAAGTGACATCCCAACACCTTTGCCATATTTTATTGGTTCAGAAAGTCTCAGGCCCTTCCCACGCCACAGGGGAGGGAATTACAGAAGGGTATGAATATGAGGAGACAGGATCAGGGGAGCTACCTTAGTGTCTGTCTACCATACTACACTGGCAGATGAGTGAGAGACAGCAGGCTGTATGTCACCTCTCAGAGGACACATAGTCGGAGTTGGCTTCTGAAGAAGGTTAAGGGCCCCCAAATTGTTTAGCAACTCCAGAACCTAGCACAGTGCCTAGCACACCACAGGAGGCATTAGTAAATGTCAATGAATATTCCATCAGGAGAGAAGTCTGGTCACCCCAGTAAGGAAGAAGATCAGTGCTCTACATAGGACAAACACAAGGAGAAGAATCATCAACACTCCTGTCACAGCAATAAGTAACATCAAAGCCCTTCCAATGGTATTAACACAGGGGAGGCCACCACATTAATGTCTCAGCAAGCCTCACTGGGAAAGTGCAATGAATGTCAAGGGCACTAAAAGGATAGGAGATGATCTAATGCAGGAAGCTCCCTCAAATACTATATTTATACAAATGATAAATAGGTTGCAAGAAGGGAGAAACCAACTAATGTTGATGACTAGGGAAATAAATAATATTAGGACTTAACACTGCAGTCGCATCTTTCATCTGGGATCCGAAAATGCTTTAAGAATAATTAAATTTGGATGCTGCATAAAAGTAGATCCATTTTTTAAACAAAAATATGGATTTTTGTGCCCTTTAACAGAAGTAACACATAGTGCTCTCAGATACTGAAGGGTGACCTGGATACTAATTTATTTTGAAGAAGGTTACAAAATCTAATTACTTCCAGGTTCTAAATTCACAGTTAGCCGAGTCTAAGGAAATGCAGGGTGCGGCCACATTTCCTTCTGCATATCCAAAAAGAAACAGCAGTTTGAGCCCAGGTTGGGGTGGGGGACGGAGGGAGCGGTGGGCATTATAGGTGTTTTGAAGCGATGCACGTGGAAGCCTGCCTTGTTTGACAGGAGGCGACCTGCTGGTGGAGAGGAGAGTGGATGCAGGCAGAGAAGGACTTCAGCAAAGATACGTAGAAGTAGTAGTTACAGATTACCAAGGGGCAAACCCAGGTGGTCTGTGACTCTCCATCCAAGAAACAGAATTTGGAAGAACCCCGGTGTGATAACAACTTACTGCAGCATGACTGAGGGACAATAAAAGCAGGTGGATATTCTCATAAATACAGGAACCTTGATTTAAAAAAAGAAAGTGCAGTAGTTTGGTTGTTTGGTGATGTCTAAAGTCTTCAGGCATTCAGCAAGGTTGACTGTTTCTGTTTTCCATCAAATGGTTTATGAGGCTTCCGCAGGGATTCCAAGCACATGAAATGGGTATGGAACCACAGGTCTGGGGAGCAGCTGAGTTAGCATTATGTGGAACAGCTCGGTTTCTTTGCAAATGCCAGTCATTGAAGGGTGTCTGTCAGTAGGCAGGCAGTAGCAGCCAGCTCCTGAAAAGTCACCCTTTCCACCTGCAGATGACACTAACGATACTTGCAAAGCATCCAATATGTGTCACACCCTTTTTTGGTTCTGAAGTATTATGATCAGAGTGCTTCTGCTCTTAAAAAGCACGCTTACCATGTCACTTCCATGTCCAAGGCTCGTCATCCACTCTCGGTTGTGTCGGAGCGAGCACCTGCTCCTGGTGGACGGTCTCACTTGCTTCGGGATCTTGCCATCTCACCACCCGATGTGAAATGTAGTTCTTTGGGGCCATGTTGAATCCTCTCAAAACCTGGGGTGTCTGCGGGAAGCCCTAGTCTCCCAGGGAAGCTGACACCTGCTGGGAGGCCGCAGCGGTTCAGACAGGAAGCTCCATCCTCAAAACCCGGGTCTTCTTTGCTCCTTTCCGTTTCCTACTTTGCCTTCAGGACTGTCCCTCAGTTTGCCATTTAGGCAGAAGGACATGGAGACGGCTTCCAGTCTCCAGTATGGAGACGACAGCACAGGACCAGCATGCGAACAAGGCGTGCGAAAGCATAAAGCACCCTGACCATCACTCCATCTGGACAGGACCACGCCGCCTCTGTAGAAGGGCCCGTGCCCTTGTGAACCTGAGTGATAACCGCCCTCGTATATAAGGAGGATAGACACCATTTATTCATCAGTATCTGCTAGAAGAGATGACTGTCGAATGAATGAACTAAAATAACCCAAAGAAATTACTACTGAAGGTTACACAGGGAAAGGATTATGCATGGGGGCAGAGACTGAGTGAAGTTTCAATCAAGGCCCATGTTTGTCAGGACGGAGTCCTGGCTGGGCGGCTGACGCTCAAGGACAGAGGCCTGAAGCTTCAGAAGCTGCTACTGTTCTGCCCTCTGCCGCAGGGCCATGCCTGTCTCCAAAGTATCCAAGTTCTATTTGCTCTACGAGAGCCACCTGCCATGGACACCCTCCTCAGGCATCTCACTCACGAGTAGTCCCCTTGTTCTGAACGCTTTCAACGTTTTACCCAGACACTCACCCCTGTGTCCATTCCATTTAGCAGTGCATGTACGTGTCATGTCCCCTTTCCAATTATCAGTCCCTCACGGCTTCTAGCCCTGGACCTAACACAGAGTGGGTGCTCTGTAAGAACCTTGGAATAAACGAATTTCTGTGTAATACTTATTAAAATACAAAGGCCTTCCACCCCCACCAACTTCAGATCTAACTACTGAAGTGCTGCCTTTGTGCTCTAGAGAGCTGCCACATGGCTTCATGCTTTTGGATATAATCAATGTTCTTCCTGGAGACCAGAAAGACCTATAAACTTCCACCCCATTTCAGTTTTTAAAAATGGGGTCAAGACTACACTGTCTGGAAATAGATGGGCCTGGATCTGTCATTAGTATCAGGCTTTGTAATCATCTTAAGCCTCTTTCAAGTGTGCCTCTTTGATATGCACTGTCTGGTAAGCTCTCCAAGGGCAGGAACTGTGTCTGTTCCATCAAGGAGACTGCTGCACGCATACCCTACCCCCCCAGTAAGGGTCCCACAGTGGGTGAATGTTATCAATGGACAAAATACAGCATTTTAACGTAGTTCCATATGAAGCACTGTCTTCCTAGGAAACCCTTGAAACTTCAGCTGCTGGTTTAGGTCCAGAGACTCAAGACACACCTTCACCTGCTTCCTCAGCCCATCTGAGTCATAGGGTTCATTTCCTCTGGCCCTGAGTCAGTGGTTTCAATCACTTTTTTTTTTTTTCAAGAAAGAAAAAGATACATATATAAATATCTGGACTGAAATTGGTTTGCAAGGAAGACATCCTGCTTGTTTAAAAAAAAAAAAAAAAGCCCTAAAAAAAAAAAATGCCCTAATAGACGGCCTTCTCCATCGAGATAAGCTCTCCATTCTCACGAGCTCCTGCTCACTCCTTCCTCTACAAGAATCCATTTACTCTGGTTCATTTACAGAAGGTTACTGTGGTTTTTCCAGGAAACTACTGCCCGACGAGAGAGGCAAATTTTCTTGGGTACAAAATTAAGGACCATTTGTACAGAACAGACATGAGTAACAGAATACTAGCCCTATTAATATCCTTATGTTACCTGGGCCCTCCCAACAACAGTTAAGTGTTGCCAAACTAGTTTTACTTTGTGTTGGCAGAGCAGACACTGTACTATATAGTTCCTTTCGTCTTGCCAGTGAGGCTGGCGCTCCTGCCAAAATTGACTGTAAAGGAAATGGGCAAGAGACAATAAGCCCATTCAAGGGCATTGGCCATGTCGTCCAGTGGGGATATTTCAACGTTCAAATTGATACAAACTTGGAAACCACCCTATTTCCAGGGGAGGGATTTATTTTTCAAATCTTCCAAATGTTATGTGTACCAACATATTTCTGACATCTGTTCCCAACAAGATATAAGACCAGAAAAATCAGAGAGGGAGGCATCTCCCTGTCAAAAGCGCATAAACACACAGTGTAATTGATTGGCTTCCTTCGGTAGTTGTTTAATCTACGGGGCTGAAGCACTTACATGAGCTTACGTTACTGCTGTGCTCTCGTCCCACTGACCCCATACATCTTGTTCATGGCAACGTGTCTTTATGAGTGAATAAAAAAGTGGAATTTCGAGCAGCAAACCTCACGCCCTCCAAAAACCCAAACCCGGGGCACCTGGGTGGCTCAGTGGGTTAAAGCCTCTGCCTTCAGCTCAGGTCATGATCCCAGGGTCCTGGGATGGAGCCCCACGTCGGGCTCTCTGCTCCGCAGGAAGTCGGCCTTCCTCTCTCTGCCTGCCTCTCTGCCTGCTTGTGATCTCTCTCTGTCAAATAAATAAATAAATAAATAAATAAAAAACCAAACCCAAAAATCCTTAAAAGAACCACCTATAAAAAGTAAAATCTGTTTGTTAACACAAAGGTCAATGTTAGCCTGGGTTTGAAAAAAAAAAAAAATCCTACTTGGAGGGAAAGAAGGAAGACGCGGGTATTTCTGGTTTCAAGAGGCGGGAGTATTTCAGGCTCAGTCCTCGGAAGGTACTGGCCCACCCTTCGGATTCCAGAGAGAGTGGAAGAGCCCCCTGCTGGCTGAAAGAGGAAGCGCCCCGGAGGGGCCCCGTGGCAGTCATTTTGAGCTGCGGCGTTTCCCTCTGTTCTTTGATTCTCCTGGCCAGTATTTGTGGAGGCTTGCTGTGTGCCCTCCCTGTTCTAGGCGCTTTTCTAGGCTCTGGAGGTAGCGTGTGAAAGAAGTCAGCCAAGGCCTCTGCCCTCTTGGAGCCCTTATGTTGTGGAAGGGGAGAGAGATACAAGGAAATGTGTAAAAGAATGTCGAATAGGGATCAATATGACCCGAAGACCCGTGACTCACGACAGAGCAGGGGAAGGAGTAGAGGAGGACGGGAGGCAGACGCTGCTGTAGACGGAAGACTGAACGTTGGAACGGAATGAAGGGGGGCGGCCGATCTGTGGGATTCCTGGGGGGGGGGGTGCTGTGCACCTGCTGTCAGCACGGCAGCCAGAAAGCCAGGCGGCTGGTATGAGGGAGGCAGAGGGGATCAGGAGACGAGGCCAGGGCTAGGAGCCCAACGATACAGAGCCTGGCAATGGCAGGAACTTGGGATTCTGTAGGAATCCCCTGGAGAGTTTTGAACAGACAATTATGTAAATCTACTTTCCATTGTTAATAGGTCATTCTGGGGCCCCTGGGTGGCTCAGTGGGTTAAGCTACTGCCATCGTCTGGGGTCATGATCCCAGGGTCCTGGGTTCAAGCCCCACATCGGGCTCCCTGCTCAGCTGGAAGCCTGCTTCTCCTCTCTCTCCTGCTCCCCCTGCTTGTACTTCCAGGCTCTCTCTCTCTCTCTGTCAAATAAACAAATAAATAAACAAACTCTTAAATAAATAAATAAATGGTCATTCTGTGTGTGACAGGGAGAATTAACCATATGTGGGAAATGACACCCATCAGGGGGCTGTTGACATGGTTTTCAAACAATGTAATCAATGGAGTTTACCAAATTCCTGCCTTTTGTGAAAAGGTTTGAAGATTAAGATAGGATCTCTGCCCTCAGAGAGCTATCAGTCAGCTTGGGGAGATAAGATAGACACACCTTGAATCGAACTTCGGAGAGACAGGAGGCAGTGAGTAACTGCTAAGTCGGGCAGGCAAGGACAATGCTGACAGAAGATGACAACGACCATGAAGGTGACATCGCCAGCAGCCAAGCCTCAGCTTAAGGCGATTTGGCTTAATGGTTAAGAGCACAAGCTCTAGACTCCAGGCACTTTATAAATACTACATAGACAGAAGAAATGTCTCCAAAGTCACACCGTTACTATCTTTACTACTGCAGTAGTCCAGATGTGACGTGATAGTCATGGAAATGGAATAAAAATAGTTCTGACAGATGAACTTAGAAGATTTGGTGACAAGAGGATGGTAAATGGGCTGTAGGAAGGGGTTCAAAATGAATGTGAGCTCTCAAAGCATAGGGATTAGGAAAACAGTAAAGCAGGGAGGAGAAGAGAAGTCAGGAAGGGAAACTGGTTTGAGAGACAAGGCAGTTTTGACCCGGGGTGTGCTGAGTTTGAAGCAGACAGGTTAGGGATGCCAGACTTGAGCTCAGAAGAGAGATCAGGGCATCCACCTGGATTTGGAATCCCGGCTGGCAGGACCATCCTCAAAGCCATGGAGGTGACTGAGGTCATTGAGAGAGAAGTGGCTGAAGGAAGCTCTGAGGCTGGCTCTCAGGAGATGCGACCGGAATTATGGATCAGCAAAGAGGCCAATGAAAGCGGGAAGAATTAGAAGGTTGGGAAGAGAAGCAAATTATTGACAGGGATGGAGAAGCAGCTGTGAAAGGCTACTAAGAGATACAGGATGACCACGGATGCCTTTGAATGAGGTATTAGTGAAGTCATGGAAGTTCGAAACGCGCAGGTTATCTTGAAGACCTCTGCTACGTGTCAGTCATGGATGCCGAGCTGTGCTACTCACATTTCCCCCTCTGGGCCCAAGGGCTTATTCCCCAAGGAGCACTGCAGGCTGACCACTCTCTGTTGACTCCGCTGAGGAAAGCCACTTTGTCCAAGGTCATGGGGAGTTTACATCAGGCTAACTGGTTGCCATGGGGGTCTCAAGATCTCATCTCACAATTTGACTTCCCAGGGAGCATGATAGCCGTGCTATCTTATGGAAGTCAATAGAAATAAAAATGATAATATCAGGGAAAAGTTTGACATAAAGAGATCAATACATAAATAGTATTTAACACATGAATAAGAATAGTCTCTTCTAAGGAGAAAATCTGAAGTGGAAAGGAGTTAAATCAGAGGAAAGTTCATTGAAAGGGGCTTTTCTCCAGAACCCCAAACCCATCAGACTTGCAAAAATGAAACGGTGCCATTTGCCTTTGGTGAGAATAGAGCGCTGGGTTTCATAACCCGATTGATGGTGCTGTCACCCTACAACCTCACAATCTCTTTTAATCTCCGCACTCTTGTCACTTTGCTGCCATCTGGGAAGAGGATTAATTTCATTTGTCCCCAAGGAGATTAATGTCTCCTATTGGATTCCAACACTCAGAGGGACACCACTCTCTAACCCATCAGCACTAATCTGGCTTCAGCAGCTGCTCTGAGACTCCCCTGCCCACCATCCACCATCAGGAACACCGTCTCCAGGTCACCGGCATTCTCTTCACAGCTGAAGGCATGGACATGGACAGGGCACCAAAGTCCCTTCTGCTGCTCCCCAAGAAGGAAGAACTTTTGGGGATACTGGGACACCATCAGTGTGATCTCTTTAAAATACTGGGTGGTCTTACTAGAGCTGAGAGATCTCTCTGTAAACCCCGTGGGCCTTCCATAAGCTAACTGTGTGTGTTTGGAGGGGTACAGGCAAGGGCTATCTTCTTATGTAAGAGAATGTTCCATTGTACAACAAGGTACACTCTCCCACCTCTCAGATGCTAGGAATGGCAGGAAACACATCTCTTTGCTCACACAGTACCCCCCAAGAACCCAGTGAAGTGCCTAAGCACATAGTAGGTGTTGATTTTAGAGTGAATGAAAAATGGTACAACATGGATGACTAACAAAGTAAAGAAAACAATTGGCAAAAATAGATTATAAAGATGGCTAAAGACAGTTTGACTCCATGTAATTCCTGACTAATTGGATTCCCCTTCCTGTAACCTCAGCATAGATCAGGGCCTACCTGTACCTCAGTGATTCAGGTGCCCATGCAGATACTTAATAAAAGCCCCTTGGACTAAGTTAAATTACAATAAAATCTTACTGATGGGTACTAACTGCCCAGGCTCTTCTAAAAGGGCATACTCAGACACGTCAGTACCTCAGAAGAGGATTTGTTCAGCACAGAGGCTAAGAGAGTCACAGGAAAAGAGAAGAGGACATTCTCTAATAATGAAAAGGAAAAAAAATCCAAAGGGGTAAATTTTAAGAAAAATCATCAGTGTTCCACATTCATGGAACCATTCATTTTAAAGCTTTAAGTGTTGATCTGAGGGAGCTCCATGAAATTTGCTGTCTCAATGAATCATCATGACGTAAAAATAACACATTAGAGGTTCTCAACTGTCCTAGGACCTTAAATGCATTGTCATTTCATCTCCTTGATAACCCTATGTGTTAGGTTTACGACTACTGCCATTTCCATTTTTCAGATGCAGAAGCTGAGGTCTAGAGAAGTTAAACGACTTGCCCAAGGTGACACAACTAGTAAGTGGTGCCACATCTTTAGAAAGAATGCTCTTGGACAACAACTATATGACACATTGAGGCTCTAGGAAGAGTATTTCTAACATCATGGGCACTTAAAACAAAAGAAAAGAGAAAATAGACTGAGTCTAAGGGCAGTGGTTTTTGTCTGTTTTTTGTTCACAGCTAAACCCCAAGAGCCTGGAATAGTACCCGGCACATTATGGGCATTTGAAAATATTTGTTGAACTTGTGGTTGAACCAAAACAAGATATGCAGCATCTCCTACAAAGGTACCATAGAACTTTATGGTACAATTAAGATCCAACCTGAAGGGCATGGTTTCTTGGAGGAATCCAAATTGCTAAGTCTCACTTCCCATTTGCTTTGTATTTTTATTTGAATCATTCTGTGAGATGGTCAAGGCGGTTTTGTAATGGTTAAGGAATGTCTCCAAAGTCACACAACTTGCTAGAGGAAGAAATAAAAAGGACTAGAACAGAGGTCTTCTTGAATGGCCTAGCAATGGTGCAGGTATAGGAGACGCTTTCTTAACACCAGGAACCCAAGTTCAAGAGTTGCTTTGTTAGTTAATCACTCAATGACTTTTTACTTGTATACTGAGGCAGGATTATCTCCTGGTTAAGAGGCACGGGCTGATGGTCTGACTTAGGCACACTTCTTAATGCCTCTGAGCCCTCATTTCCTCATGCGGAGAGCATGAATACTGTAGTACTTACCTCTGTCAGTCAGACTTCACTCAGGACAAAAGCATCACTCAGAGACAGGGCACTTAATATGGAGAACTGGTTACCTGAGTGATGAAAGGGCTGAGAAGCCAAGTAAAGTATTGAAGAATCCAGAGACCATCTGCACCAGGAAGCCACCACCACATCTAGATGGTGTCAGGACAGGTGTTGATACCTGCCCAGAAGCCAAGGCCACCACCTGCAGCAGAGCAAGGAAGGAGAAATACTCAGGGCACCTGGATGGCTCAGTCAGTTCAGCATCTGCCTTCAGCTCAGGTCATGATCCTGGGGTCCTGGGATCAAGTCCCACGTCCGGCTCCCTGCTCAGTGGGGAGTCTGCTGCTCCTTTTCCCCCAGCCCCTCCTCCCCCCGCTCATGCTCTTTCTCAAATAAGTAAATAAGACCTTTTTAAAAAATAAATAAATAAATAAGAAAAGAGAAATACCCTCACCTTTTCCGCCTTTCTGCCCACCAGCCTATACCATTGCCTCTTCTTGGTTAAACCTAACTAAAAGCCGAGGAACCCGGGAAACAGGGTACTGAGCAGAGCAGGGGAAGGACAGAGACAGATCTGGGAGCACACAGGCAAGCAACCAGCTCAGGACCTCACGAAGCTGCTGTGAGATTAAATGAGATACACATAATGGGTGTAGCATGGTGCCTGGTATGTAATAGTGCTTAATGAAAGGTATAGTTGTTATGACATTTAATAGGCATGGGTGATGAAAAAGACAAGACTCTGCTATCCATAGCAAGCAGTCTGGACCTCGTAGCCCATTTTTCGGCTATGATGCCATCTGTTGGCCTCTGGACTGAAATCTTCTAGTGGGCGTCACCCCGCCATATTGGTTCAGGTGACCAACTTGAGAGCACAAATATCTCATATCAGGCATCAGTGATTGCAGAGAACAGACCAATATTGGCCTAAAAGTGTTTTCCTCTCCTAGAATAAAAGAGGTCATTAACAATGCAAAATATTTTTCTGTGAGACACAAAATGTTGTGTCATGAAAGCAGGCATCAGCTCAATCAAGCTCCCTGATAAGACAGTGAGTGACTTGTGAAGCATGGTTTACACAGCCGACCACATGTCTGATTTAAAAGGACTTGATGCGCTCCTGTCACAGAGATGGCTTTACCCTTGGAAGTTTATTTTGAGAAAGAGCTTTCTCAAATGAAACACATGCACCACACTGCTGACAGGAGCCCTTGGGTGAGGGGTTTCAGCACCCTGGTAGTGAGCAGAACCCACAGATGCTGCTCTTTGGAGGCCAGGAAATCCCGTCTTAACATCTGTTCCTCTTTATCCCAAGCCTCTGAGTTACAGATTATTAGTGCTATAGCTTGAAAAACACACTAGTGGGTTTCACCAAGATGCAGAAACCACTCTGAAAGCAGAAATGCCAAGAACCGCTGCTATTCATGGTCGGTAGAAAGATAAGATAGAGACAGAGATAGCAACTTGACTGTGGCCTTGGGGCCTGGCCACACCAGGGCAGCATTGGATACTCCCTGCATTCTCGTCCTGTCTCCATCAACTCGGGGAAAATGGGCTGTGGGGGAGATTTATACTCTACTTTTGAAGTAATAATGCTACCTTAAATAACAGGCATTCTGGAACATTCTAATTAGGTGAGAAGGTACCAGAAGGTATAATCTGTATCTTCCAATGGATGACCAAATGAAGTCACTGAGAGCTTTCCACTCATCTCTAAAGAACATGAATGAAAACAATATTTTATACAGAGAAAAAAAAAGAGGGGTAAAGATGGGGTGAGTTTCCAAAACTTATGGGTAAAATTGAATTGGATTAATAACCTCTTTCCTATACAAAATGAATCAGCTTGACAACCTAGTGACTCTGAAGTCACCCTAGGCTTAAGACAATGGAATGAGCGATTCTCCATGCTCATCCAAAACCTTTCAACATGGAGAGTTCCTGGACACGACAAATTTCATTCTGATATTGTTTCCTGGTTCTGTCTTTTGGGTCCCAGTATAAATGATATCATTGGTCCCATTAGTTTGACATGAAGTACTGCCAACTCGTAATTACAAATGCCTCCTCACCCCCACCCCCACCCCAGCATTCTGTTACATGGAGCTGTCAGTGAGTCTCATCTCCAAATTGTAATGGCACTATTCACTTTATTTAGGCCTGGGTGATACAGGATGGATGCCCTTCTAGAAAAGCATGTGCATTTAAGATGGCAGAGCAAGAATGATTTATATAGGGAATAACTCCTTAGTCTGTCAAAGACCTGGCAGAATCTTTCTGGGAAAACTAATTGCAGCCAGTGCCTTCCACCACTGAAGATGAACTGTCGGCATCTCTCCCGCTATCATAAGATGCAATCTGCCAGCCATAAGAAGAGAGGAAACCAGATTCCTCATTCTCAACATCCGCACAAGTCTGATGATGCTAAGTTTCTCCGGACTCAGTTCCTGAGATTTGAACGTCCCCTTGACAAACATACGGCATCTTCCTTTGATCATTACAAAATCGCACAACCTTTCTGGGCCATTTAAGATGCATACAAAAGTAATTGTTATCCTACAGCCCTGCTGACCTAGTTGCTCTGAATGTCAGGTCTGCGATGCCCCTGTGCTCTCATAAAGGGTAGAGACGCAGGCTGCTCATTTGACGAGGAAAGGCGAGGAATGAGTCTGTCCTGAACTTCGGGGTCCAGAGAATTTTCCTGTTCACTGAATGTTCTTTCTACTCTCCCTCTCGTGGTTCCTTCTCCCCGGACCCCTCTCCCTGTCCACCCTTCAGTGGGTCTGAGAAGCACATTGGACACTCTGCTCCTTCACAACAGTGGGCAGGAGGTAAGGAAGGGAGCCTGGTGTCGGCCAGTCCTCTTACAAGACACGGAGCCACCCGAACCTCCCTGGGTGCTCCCTGGGAGAGGCTCGAATTCAATCCCGTCTGATCGGCTAGACCGGTAGTTATCAACAGGGGTGACTTTCCACCAGGGGACATTTGGCAATGTCTGGAGACATGTTTGGTTGCCCCAAGTTGGGAGCAGGGGTGCACTCCTGGCATCTAGCAGGGAGAGAGGAACAGCACTTTTCAACATCCAGCTCTGCCCGGGACAGGCCCCCTCGACGAAGACTTGTCTGAACCAAAACATCATGAGTGCCAAGGTTGAGAAATCCTGATCTCGATTTTAATCAAGGCGTGTAAATCAAAGGATTTAGGCAAGCCGTTCCCTCTTCCAGTTGGCACAAAGCCCCACACGGAAGTTACGCCCCGTGCCGGAGCCCTGCTGAGGCCCCACAGTGGCCTGATTCAGCAGATCACACTTTCATAATGTAATGCAATTCTTCCTCATTTTTTTTTAATGTTATTTGGGCCCTTTAATATAATTTGGCAAGCTATTATAGTTGTTACAGCTGCTAGTTTTGCCCTCAATACTGATTTCACTTATGACCTCAGCCAGAATAAGATTTAAAGTTTGAGATGATGTAAGTGAATAAGGATTATTAGATTTATTCGTATGGCAATTTAAATAAGAAACTGCCTGGCTTAGAATAAGTGGTAAATGAAAAATGCTAGTGATTTATAGACCTGTCCATTTTAAAGATTTATATGATGTGTGGGATGATTAAGTAAGAGACAGGCCTGATTATATGAAATATGTAATTTTTGTAAATGCAATATTGGAAGCAAGCTGCTAAACAGTGCTGGATGGCATCTCTCGGCAAAGCAATTTTTATTCCATGATTATTGTAAACCGGTATGCAGAGTCATGTGTGAATTACACACGGAGTCCTTGCTCTAATTCTTTATAGTCAGATGAGAGTGTGCTCAGAGAAAATGCATCGAGCTTCAGCATTGAAACATCAGTCCCATTGGTACCCAAAAGACAGGGCAAGCTGCTGATTTCGGCCCTGAGTCAGTGACCGCCTGCCTGAATAATTCTCTTTCGTAAATGACTCGGCCACTCTGTTCAGGTCACAGCCACCGACTTATGAAATGGACATTATCCATTTGTCACATTTTAGTGACACACTTTGGGGAAAATACTCCTGACTCTGAAGTTAACAGTGAGTCAGAAAGAGAAATTCAAGAAACTGTGATGGACTTTCCTTTCCCCACTATGAATCCTTCTCTCTTCAAGGTAGCACCTGGAGCCTGAAAACTCCCAAGTACTTGGAAGTGATTCACTCAGCTCTCAGGAGGCCTCCCCCTCCGGCGGCAAGCCTCAGAATCCCCCAGGGAGAGCTGAGGCCCAAGGCCTCCCTGAGGTTTCCTACAGAGCTCCAAAGCCAGCCAGAGGATTGCCATGGAAGAAGGAGCCACAGTTGGATTCTTCTCTCTCACAAGCGAGCAAGCGGGGAAGATGTAAGAGAAATTATTAATATTTAAATTACTTAGACAGCTGGGCGCCTGGGTGGCTCAGTGGGTTAAGCCGCTGCCTTCGGCTCGGGTCATGATCTCGGGGTCCTGGGATCGAGTCCCGCGTCGGGCTCTCTGCTCAGCAGGGAGCCTGCTTCCTCCTCTCTCTCTCTCTCTCTCTGCCTGCCTCTCTGCCTATTTGTGATCTCTCTGTCAAATAAATAAATAAAATCTTTAAAATAAATTAATTAATTAATAAATTACTTAGACAGCTGTTCAGTACAAACAAACAAAAACCACCTATCCTCAGAGAACAGAGAGATGTGGGTGGTGGTCATATTTCTCCCACAAATTGAGTGTAAGACCTTGGATAAATTGTCCAGGACCATAAGCTCAGGGCTATAGTTGGTACGAGGTGCTGAAGGGATCCTTGAAAGGAAAGCCCTGTATAAAGCGAGGGGCAACATCCAAATGCAAATAAAGAGGCTCAGAAGAGAAACAGAGGCCAAAACGGAAACAGGAAACACCTTTGTTCAATAAACATCCGTGAAGGCCCTTAGAGTAACCAAGAAGAGCAACTCAGGAGACCTTGAGGGAGCTCAGGGCTGAGCTGGGGATTATCTCGATGCAGCAGTGTTTAGACAACAGATTAAGTGCTGAGGGTCAGAGTCTCACAGACTCGGGGATGGAGGCTGGTTTAGCAAAGTAGGAAACTTCACTGAAGAAATAACATGGAGACTTTCAGCTCCTGCAGAATGTGGAGGAATTAGACAAACAGAGAAAGGAGACTCCTAGTCTGTCCCCATGTTTGTCCAGACTGGCCCTGAGATCACTGTCAGAAGGTGAAGGAAACTACCCACATGTGTTTGGGTTGGTATCAGGAACCAGGAACACACATACACTACACTTTGTAGAGGACAGGGACACAGGGTTCTGCAGATCTAGAAACTTGCAGAGCTGGCTGGGACCAGAAACTCTTCCTGAGATTCCAATTTTATCTTGAAATTTGATATCCTTTGTGAAATATGTGGAATTTCCAGGGCACTATAGCAATTATGCCCACATCATTCTTCCTCTGGTCAAACATCATTCTTTTCAACTTTTAATGGGGCCATGGATTTTTAATCACTAATTTAAGTTCTCCAGTACAGTGATTTTAATAAGATAAATATTTTTCTTTCATTTAACAGTAAATGGTTTGGTCCAGAGTCCTGATAAACTGATTATTACTTCTGAAAGGCTCATGTTGCCCATACTGATTAAATGTGATGGCACAAAGAAATAATAGTATTTATATGGAATGATTTTTAAACATTCAAAATATATACTAATCTTTTAGCTCTGGATTTCTTTTAATAACCTTGAAATTGATACTTACCTGGCAGGGGAGATACCATGATCATGAAGGTGTTTTTCCCAGGGCGAGGCTTATCCACTGCACTCCAGATGCACTGACCCCTCCAATTTTCCCAAATATGGGAAACTCAACTGCATAATTTGCGGTAGTGGGGGACTGCATTCGCGCTTAAAAATAAAAAATAAAAAATAACCTTGAAATCATATGCTCAGCTTTTCCAAGATAGAAGAAAAGAACAACAAAAGGAAACTGATCTGTCGAGTTACAGCTAGCCTCACTCAGAAAAGAGAAATATTTTTAGTTGCTAACTAGACACATTGCCACAGAACAAAAAGTATAGGTCAAGAGAGAGAAGAGCAGATTAAATAATAAGATGCATTTATTTGCTGGAATTTTATCACCACACTTTTTTAAAAGACTACTTATCCAACAGAAGTAGGTTAGATTTATTTCTTAATTACTACATTAACAGATCCCTGAACATTTTCCTGATCAGTTTTATGAATTGATTAATAAGGCAATCATAGTTTGGGATAGCTTTTATATGCCACTTGATATTGATGTCATCTATTAAAAAAAAAAAAAAGGCCAACTGAACACCTGATATCCAGTAAAGCCATGTTCAAAAATTGCAGTCTTAGAAAAATAATGGAATGACCATGACCTCAAGTACCTTGAGCCAAATAGCAACTGTCAACTCCTGATAGCAGTATTTGACCTCAGAGCCAGGTGACAGAAACCAACCTGAAACAGCCATTTTCTCAAATTCAGTTAAAGATAATAAACCATGTTGGGAGAAATCATCCACCGGAGTAAGGAAGCCTCTTATAATCAATGACCTAGAAACAGGCACCATGATTTGGGTGAAAAGGATCAGTTGCTAAGGGACTCTGGGAATTTGTTGCTTTAGATTGAATGCGTGCTAGATTTTGGCAGAGTTTTTGGCTTTGATGATTGTTACTGTTTTGCTTTCTTCTGATTCATTTTTAGCTCTTCTCAAGGAGTATTTCAACATCCATGAAAGTAGAGAGGACAGTATAGTAATATCCCCATCTCGACCCATCTTGGCACTCCAGAACTACCACCTCAGGCCACTCTTGTTTCATATATACTTGGGCATCATATCATTTCACCCATGAATTTTAAGTGAATATTTAAGTGCATATTTCTAAACCATTTAAGTACACATTGCTAAAAATAAACTTTAAAAAAAAAGTACGAATCCCAAACCATCACCACCACTAAATAATTAGCAATAATTCTTTAATCTCATCCAGCATCCACACAGTGTTCATTTTTCCTAGTTGTCTCCTCAGTGCTTTTTTTTAGTTTGCCCAAATCATCCAAATAAGGTCCACATGTTACAGTTGACTGTCACAGCTTTCGAGTCTTTTTTCAGTCTATTGGTGCCCCTCCTCCACTTTAATTTTCCTGGCCATTCAGTTATTGAAGACAGAGAGTCATTTGTCCTAGAATTTCCCACATTCTGGGTTTTGCCCTCTGTGTCCTATTATTTTCTGAGAGGTGATGGTTAGATGGAGCCCTGATTAGATTCTGGTTTTATTTTTTTTGACAAGACTACTTTATTAGAGGTGTCATGTGCTTCCATGAGAAGCGTTATGGTGCCTGGTTGTCTCTTTCTGGGATGTTGGTGGCCACTGTTGATCGATGGTCTCTGTTAATATAGGCTGTTTAGAGAAAATCGTTGAACCACAACCCTGAGGAGGCTCTGTTTGAAGGAAAAAAAAATGATTACAAAGAATTTTACTCTGCTAGGCACTGTGTTCTGCCGCACACAGGCCTCATGTAATCACTCTAACGCCTCTATGAAGTGGTGCTATGGGAGAATTTGAACCTCCAGTCAGTCTTCCTCCAAAGCCCACTGTCTTAGCTACCACAGAAACAAAGCACCTTGAGAGGGCGAGGTGAAACTGTAGCCAAAAGATTTATTCTTTTACAGTAGACCAAAGTACCAAGTAGCCATTTATTAACTGGCAAACGCAATCATTGAAAAGGTCTATCCTCCAGTGGGGGATGTGAGTTTGACTGAAGTCGGCACCATCTTGGAACAGGCAGGGAAAGAGGCACAGGAGGTTCAGGACAGCCTGCACCAGATAGGCCCAAGAATGTCACTAAAATGACTAGAATCTATGAAGTGCTCTTTCAAGCCGACTCCGCCCTCTGCACAAATCAGCTTAGAGTTATGTTACCCACTCTCCATGTGCAAGGGTTGCCAAAATTAGAGTCATTTCATTAATCTCCCATGCCAGGGAGAGGTGGCTATATATCACTCCAGGTTACACTGACAGCAAGACAATAACATTACATTTCCACAGTGCATCAATTAGCATTTCCCTCAATTCATTTGCCATCAGAGTCTCTACAAAAATACCTTACAGCTAAAATAGGTCTCTCTGTCTTTTAGACTTCAGCCAGACTCATTTCAAGATAAACATTTTATTTTTTGGTATAAAGGAAGAAAAGTATGGAGACTTCACTTCAAATGGCATCTCTAAGCAAATAAAAAGATTAATATGTTTTTTTTCAAATGCTTGTCTCATCCCCACCAGGGAATGGTGCCTTATGATTAGAAGCGGGAAGAGGAGGAGACCCGGTAAGAGGAAGGAAAGGAAAAGAAGAAAGGAAGGACTCAAACCTATGGTATTTAGGATGCTAGCTTTTATTAGAATATTTACGGAATTTAAATAAGTGTCAAAAACAAAACGAGGTAACCTGATACAGATGCTTTGTCATATAAATGTATCTTTAAAAACAAATGACCAAACAAACTCAAAATTCCTTCTTCTTCACATATCTTCCTCTCTCACAACTCACTTCTAATCACTTTGTTTAGGATTCTAATTCAATATTCTGCATAATTTATAAGCTCTGAAGGGGTCACCCCAACTTCCTCAACAGTGTTTATTAACAAGCAATAGTATCATGGTAGAGATTTCTAGAAACTTTTCTCTGAAATAGTATTCCTTCCCAGTTCTTTTTAAAGAGAAATTTAAAGACAGTCATGTACAATAGGAAAAGAAGAATCATTTATAGTAGAGGAAGATATTATTAAAAATAATGAGATCTCAAAGAATGCATTATAAAATAAAAACCAGAGGCAGGAGAGAGTCAAGGGATTTGTGCTATCATCATTTCACTATTGCTACAACCTCCAAGAAGTCTTTGCAGATTTGCAAAGATATGCAGATCCACATATCTGGTTCTTTCGACTCACTAGGTTTTGAAGTGTTTCTGTAACAATTTATTAAATGTTAGTCCTTGCATACAGTTTCGCTGCTCTGTTATCCAGCTTTTTTGTCTTTGCCCCATGGACCATTTCATGTCACAAGACAGTGAACATAAATTTTGATAACACCAAACATCTCTTATACTGTGCTCTGAAGAAACCACTCAGGGAGTAAGTAAAGGTCTCACAAACGATGCAACAGACAGGAAAACAAAGCCGGGCTGCTTCAGACCAGGACCCGCAGAGCCCCGCTGCAGACAAAGGAGAACAGAGACTCTCGGGGCTCCGCGAGCCTCGCGCATGCGCCCTGTTAGCGAGATCAGGTGGTACGGGGTAAGGGGGTGGAAAGAGCGGGGACCCGCTGCAGTCAGCAGTCCTGAGCAAAAATGCTGCTCTGCAAGTCACTAGCTCTGTGGGTCGGGGCAAGTAGCACAATCTCTCTTAGCCTCAGTTTCCTCATCTGCAAAATGAAGAAAATACCACCTTCCAGATCTCCACCTTGGAGATGACATGCACAGCTTCTTAGTATGTGGTAGATGCTCAATAAATGGTATTCATTATCATTACCGTTATAGCTCTGATCGTCATCCCACATGTGTAAGGGACATCACCATAGCAACATTGCTGTCCTTAGACTGATTATGTAGAAGACTAAATTGAAACAAATTTAAATAATGCCTACCCCTCTTTCAGACATTCTTTTAGAATTCTGGCTGTCTGGAAGTGATTCGTGTGAGTGGGCTGCCTGCTCACGTGCTTCCTCTTGCCTGCCTGCTCACTGCTCCCTTCCTCTGTTCAGACAAGAAGAGAAATTCCAATCTGTGGGTGTAGCAAGAATACAGTCTTGAAAAAGCTCTATGGAATGAATGGAGCCACCATTTTTCAGCAGCAAAAAGTCTATCTATAGACCTCCAAACTCAGAATCCAAAACGTCATTATTAGCCTTAACATTCTGAATTAATCAATCCATCCTAAATCCACACCTCTGAGACAGACATAAAAAGCTGAATATACTTCCTACTCACTATCTGCTTCAGAATGTTGTTGAAATATTGATAAGCTTTGAATACAGTGTATTAATATAAAGATATTATAGGCCACATCTGAAAGCCAAACTTGATCCTGGAGGTAAAAGGGATCAAAGACAGATATTTACTCTACACATTTTCTTTCTGAAGCTACGTGGGAATACCAATAACATCCAGGCCAGCTATTCATTTTACTGGTTTTTTCCCTCCCCATAAAAGAAGATTTCTGGGATTATGAAGGCTACATACCAACTGACCTACTCTGAGAATAACAAAACAACAACAAAAAGCACCAAAGGAAATAAAAATCAACAGTTCATTCCATTGTTTTCCCAGTTCCAAACACATACACACACCACATATATGCACATCTACACCTGGCTGAGAAGAAAAAAAAATAGCCTTTTAACAAAAAAAGGGCATTTGCTTGGGAAAGTCTAAGTCTGTGAGAATAATGGTGAGGCATTTCTTCCTATCTTACTATTCCTTAAACATGGTCTTGCTGAATATTTCCCTTCCCCAGTTGAAATTACCACAGGAATACTATAGAAAAAGCTCTGTCCAGCCATAGGGTCTAGGCTGGATCCATCATAAAATGTATTTTCCCACCTTCCCAGGAAGACTTATGACAAAAACCTATATTTATTCTTGGGAGGTAGACAAGGGGCTAAAAGAAATGCAGACGGATCCGGTAGGCTCAGAAACATATTTGTAGGTGACATAAGATTGAATGTCAATAACTGATATTTGGGATGGGAGAGAAGTACGAACAATCCCAAGAAAGCTCAGGAAACACAAGACAGCCAGGCGAGCCTGCTTCCCTTCGAGAAGACTGGCGTTCTGCTTCTCTGCTCTGTCCCAGGGCTTCAGACAACCTCCCCCACATACGGTACTTGGAAACGGCCAGATGGAACTAAAAGGACCACGAAGCTGATGCAACATCTTCCCATGGGCTGTCCGGCCACAGAGGGGGCCGTCAGGGGTGGTTGTCACCGCAGAGGAAATCTGACTAAGGAACCAAGGAAGAAAGGCAAGCCTCCTGCATCTGGCCGTCAGCAATTCAATCGTATCAGTCAGTCAGAACTGTGAGTTCTGAACCAACTCGGCCACGTCAGCCTGTTTGGTGAAGAGCCTTTGAAGCTTTTCACAGGATGTCCTCAGTGGCCCTTCCCTATCCACATCCAAACTTATCCAGTGGCCTAGGAAGCCCTAGGACTCTCTGGCCAGGGCCGGCCTCACCTATGGCTCTGTCTAGGTGTGATTTTAAGGGTAATAAGAATCTCTTTCTTGGGGGCGCCTGGGTGGCTCAGTGGGTTAAGGCCTCTGCTTTCGGTTCGGGTCGTGATCCCAGGGTCCTGGGATCGAGCCCCACATCGGGCTCTCTGCTCAGCGGGGAGCCTGCTTCCTTCTCTCTCTCTGCCTGCCTCTCTGCCTACTTGTGATCTCTGTCTGTCAAATAAATAAATCTAAAAAAAAAAAAAAAGAATCTCCTTCTTGAAACATCCTTTTTCCCATCCCCAATGCCCCTCACCCATCATCCCAGGCTGAATGCTTCAGAGAGGCCAATCTTTGAACCGCCCTGTCCAGAAAGAAACTTTCTTTAAAATGCAAATGCATTTAGGCCAATTTTTAGAAAGCGATTTAGCTGGTGTCGGGTCCCTGAGGAAATGGAAGGCAGAGGACAGGGAGGCAAGAAAACTGCTGGGGCAGGCAGTCTATGCGGGGGTCCCCTGGGGGTCTCTGAGCACCCCAGGAGAGCAAGGAGGCTCTGGGTGTTGAGAGAGTGGCCTCGGGTGACAAGTGACAAAATGCACTGTGAGCATGAGAATTAAGGCAGACAGGGAGGCCACATTTCTCCCCATCTCTTCATTTGGGCCCTGGCTGAAGTCCTTAAGGATCTAGAATAGGTTAGGCAAGCCTGTTATAGACATTTTTCATTCTCCCACAATGGGTCTTGTTTTCAATGATCTAAAATAAGAGATGGTCAACTAGGGTCCTCAAGCTAAATCGGGTCCACCACCTATTCTGTACCTATGAGCTATGAATGGTTTTGACATTTTGTAATGGTGGGGGATAAAGTCAAAAGAATGACATATGAAGGGGCACCTGGGTGGCTCAGTGGGTTACAGCTTCTGCCTTCGGCTCAGGTCATGATCTCAGGGTCCTGGGATGGAGCCCCGCATCAGGCTCTCTGCTCAGCAGAGAGCCTGCTTCCTCCTCTCTCTCTCTCTGCCTGCCTCTCCACCTACTTGTGATCTCTGTCTGTCAAATAAATAAATAAAATCTTTTTTAAAAAGTGATATATAAGAATGAAGAAGGAATAACATATAAAAATTGTATAAAATTCAAATTTTACTCCTCATCAGTAAAGTTTCATTGGAACACAGACACACTCATTTGTTTACATATTACCTCTGACTGCTTTCCACTCTCAAAGCCTCAAATATTTATTACATGGTCCATCATAGGAAAGGTTTTTGGATCCCTGATCTAGAAGGTGGTTAAGAGCAGGTGGCCAGTGGTCGGGGTAGATGCCCTGGGCCTTATTAACTTCTCAGGCTAGTCCCTTAATTTCCCTATCTGTAAAATGGGGACAAATCCTTGTAAACTAAGGGTAAGAACTAAACTAAGTGCCCAGCCTAAGGTCTGGCGCATTGTAAGCACTCAATAAACGATGAGCCATTATCGTGTTTTAATGTGATGAAGTACTAGCACGTAATATCAGTCTTCTACACCTCCCTGTCCTCCATTCAAGTTAGAATGCATCTTGTGCTTGAATGAAATGTCCTTGAACAAGGCTCTGGAGTGTAACCCGCTTCAATATGGCCACCACCACCAAAAGTTTTCAGGAAAAAACTTGCACAGCAGGAGTTGACAGTCATCTTGCACCAACTTCTAACCCCTTGAAATTCGACCTTTTATCTATGTCCCATGACTTCAGGTAAAGCAACTAAATCAGCTTATAACCATCTTAACAACAACAACAACAGAAAGTTAATTAAGGCAGAGAGGTGATCTGACTCACAAACACCTCTGACAAGGTTAGGCGGACTTAGCAACAAGAGCTGAAATGAATCACTGCTTGGAGAGCTCTCTCAGCAGGGTGAAAGCAACTAGTTGAAAGTCAGGTACCTTGGAGTAGAAGCTCTTTGCTTTAATTCAAGAATTTCCAGTTTTTTTAAATGCTCATTAGTCATCTGAGGCGTGTGTGAGGGATTAAGTTAGAGAACAAACATTGGAAGGAACAAAGCTCGGAGTAGCCTGAGGGTAAAAAGGGAATGGAAGAATTCTTGAAGATGTAAAATGAAGGGTGTCGGGAGCTACTGTAGGCACTGACCTTCTAGAAACCACTGAGCACCACGACAGAGGTGGCGAAGGCAGGCCATGGCCAAGATTTGCCTTGGTTCTAGCCTTTGATCTAATATAAGAGGACAAGGGACAGATGCTAAATACTTGGGCCAGGCCGGAATGTTAATAGCTACCGTTCTGTGAACTCTCACAATACAAGTGCGAGGCCGTCTGCTGGGTATTTCGTAGGCATTATCGTATTTAATCCGCCCAGTCCAGTCAGGTGGGCTTTCCTGGCTCCGTTTTACAGATGAGAAAACTGAGGATTCAGAAAAGCAAACAACTTTCTAAAACTTACACCGCTAGTAAACGGCAGAACTGGAATCTTTTGAATTTTTAAACGTGTGGACTTAGACATACACGCACGTGTAACTAAATTCAAAAGGCGTATAGTGAAAAATAAGCGAGTAAGTCTCCTTTCTTCTCTCCCTTCATAGAGGAAGCTGCTAGTGCCATTTCTTTTGGATTCACTCAAAAAATTTCGTGCCATTAACAAACGTGTGCGCATGTTCATTTACTCACAAGTGAAGCAGAGTAAGTGCACTGCCCTGTAGCTTGTTTCTCCCCGCCTTCAACCCTTAGTAATATTTTTTTTTCGAGAACTTTCTATGCTGGTATATGTAAAGCTGGGACTCGAACAGGACTACCCAGCCCCCAAATCTGCGCCGATGAGCACTTTGCCACATTGCCTCCGTGTACCAGTGAGGAGGGACCCAGAAGGCACGAGTGCCAACCTTAGAGTCTGGCTCGTAGGGGGAACTTCGCATTGAGCACTTGCTATTTCTAGGACACGGCAGTTAATCCAAAGAACAGCAAGACCTAGTTTTTCCCTCTCTTCATTTGGATTTAAGCTGCATATGCTTACCATCAATCATGCAAGCAGGGAGTTCCCCAGCACAGACAGAAGGTGCCAGAAGGTTTCAGGGGGAGAAATTGTGGGAGGTGAAAACCATTCAGAAAGGAATAGAGAAAGCTCAGAAGGGAAGGGAAATGGCATGAGGAAAGGGGAGGCTGGTGGCTGGGTGGCAGGTGTGGAGAGCTCATGAGGAAGGTATAGCCTGGTCAGACGAAGCTGCTTGCCAGCCGTGGTGTGATCCCACGTGGCTGGTTGTGGTATATATTGCAAGTACTTTGCTATTAACAGGGGAAAGAGTCTCAACTTTGTGTCCACTTGCAAATATGAAAGTGGCTCCCAGCTATAGTGAATTTCAGAAGGTAGGCCCTGCCCTCCAAGACAGGTGGCGGGGAGGGGCGGATTATTTGAGAAGCTGTTCCACTTCTGTTCCCAAGACTTGTCACCAGATATTCTGAAGATGTGTTGAGAGGGAGCAGCATATTGTAAAAACAATTCCACATCTAAACCCCAGAATCCTATGTGAATGTTTCCCTCCCTTGCTAGCGGCGTGATGGGCTTTCTTGAATGCAAGTAAGAAACTGCATCATCTGGGCTCTGTAGAGCGTGTAAGGAGACTGTGGACTCGGAACTCATTTGAAAATGATGAAGGGTAGAACTGTAGCTTCTATCCAATTCTGGATGGAGACTCTAGACTGCCTAGATTTTGTACCTGTAGACTATCTTTTCAATGAAATTAAGTAGAAGATATCAAAAGGCATATGGATAGTTTTGTTTGTTCACTGGTCCTATTTATACGTGTGTGTGTGTGTGTGTGTGTGTGTGGACTCAGCATAAAATGGATTTCTTACATTAAGTCATGGTTCAAAATTGTGAAATCCATATTCTTCTCTAGAATACACTACCTCCTGCAATGCAGCAACCTATTCCTGAGGAATCCAGGCGACTGGACCATGCCTAGGTGAGCAGATCTCATACCCAAAGGAACTTGAACCTCATTAGGAAAGCCACACATTACAAAGACTGAGAACAGAAGGGAAGACCCCGTTGGTGATATAACCCACTGCAGGAGTGTGTGGAAACACCATGCTTCAGGACTGAGTCACAGGGAGCTGGCATCTAACAAGTCAGCATTGGTAATTGCGGCCATCCAACGAGCCAGAGCTGAATGGCATCAGTTTGGCCCTTTCAGTGAAGCTCTGGCTCTGAACAGTGTTTGTCTAGCCCGTGTGCATTGATGTGAATGGGACACGTGGGCCAGGCTCCACACACAACTTTAGTGTGCAGGGGAATTACATGGATGCTTGTCAAACATCCAGGTTCCCAAGCCCTACCTCCAGAAATTGTGACTCAGAAGGGGGTAGAGTTCACAGCCCACGAACACGTGGAAACCACAGGAAGAGCAAAGCATTCCATTTCCATGATGACACTTAGGTCAGTTTCCATCTATTGGCAAGCAGAATTGAGCAAGTGTACAGGGCTGGGGGGTATGAAGCACTGATAGTTTTTGAAAAATAGATCTTAGAGGGGCACCTGGGTGGCTCAGTCTTTAAGCATCTGCCTTCGGCTCAGGTCATGATCCCAGAGTCCTGGGATGGAGCCCTGTATCGGGCTCTATGCTCAGCGGGAAGCCTGCTTCTCCCTCTCTCACTCCCCCTGCGTGTGTTTCTTTTCTTGCTGTGCTCTCTCTGTCAAATAAATACAATCTTAAAAAAAAAAAATAGATCTTAGGGCCTTGTGTTTAGGAGTACCTTAGCGAACTGTGTGTAGAAGTGTATGTATGTGCACATATGTAATTTAATTCAGGAAGGGCAGAAAATAGGGCACTAGGAAGAGGAAGATCACAAATGAGTAAGGGTATGGGCTTCCTTCTTTCTCATATAACATTTGGGGGACAAGATCCAATCTCCTCCATCTGTCAATTTAAAAAGGGTAATGATATGAATGAGGTTGAGGAGTTCCTTGAGGCTTGGAGGCCCTTTCTAAAGAGTAGCAGGTAGAATAACTCACAGTCCCAGAACGAGCCCATGGAGCATCAGATCAGGACCAGGAGATGACATTGTTCACATGCAGGTCTGATGTGAACAAGAGAAGAGACAGAGGACACATACCTGACCAGTGTACAATTTAAACTATAGTTGGTTCTTTTGACAGGTAATGAATAGAGAAACAAACTTTAGAGTTATTATCCAGTAGAGGAACTAAAGGTTATTTGCTCAGAGCCATTATGGTTGAGCCAAGATAGGCATTCAAAGCTTCCTTGATGAATATATTTATATTTATATATATATATATATATATATATACACACACACATATATATTTAATTTATATTTAAATTTATATTTATTTAAATTTAATATATCTGCTTATTCTGGATGTGAATGGCTGGCTGGCCACATAGGTGAGGCCAGAATTGACAGTATAGGGTGTACCTGGTTGGCACTCAGCAAATATTTGTCAAATGAGTTAACGTCTTGTTTACGAGATACACGATGTCGGGTCAGATGGCTATGAAGCGCTTGAGCCTAGCCTGGTAGCTTCTCTGTGACTCCTGGGCGATGATCAAACGAGCTGTTATCGATCTCTTACTTATATGCCCAGAACGATAATAATAGCTAACACTTCTTGAACACTTTCTAGGTGCTAAGCATTTGCTTTGTATCTATTGACTGACCTCATCTTTATCACTATCCTCTGGGGCAGGAGCTGCTACGATCAGCATTTTACAGAACGGGAAGCTGAAGGCTAGAAAGGTGGATTAACACAGACCCTCACTCTACAGAACATATAAGAAAAATGTGAGAACAAGTAAATTGTAACGAATGGTTGCTGGATGGGATTCACCCATGCAATAGGAACTTAGAATCGTTGGGGCAATAGGAGTTAGCCCTATAAGGAAAACAATTATAGCCCATAGAACTGGAGAAAAGTTCATGGTGGAGGTAGTATGTTAGCTGCATCTTAAATTCCAGGCAAAGGACGCTTGGCTGGCTTAGTCCACTAAGTGTCTGCTTTTGGCTCAGGTCATGATCTCAGGGTCCTGGGATCAAGGCCCACATCAGGGTCCCTGCTCAGCAGGAAGCTTACTTCTCCCTCTCCCACTCCCCCTGCTTGTGTACCCTCTCTTACCATCTCTCTCTCTCTGTCAAATAAATAAATAAAATCTAAATAAATAAATGCATAAATAAATAAAATAATCCAGGAAGTAGGGAGAGAGAGGCGTAAGGAATCAAGGAGACAGGGTAAACCAGGGTCCAGAGCCCAGAATGGAGAGGGTATGCTCAGAGGGCCTTCCTGCCTGGAATGGAGACTGTATGTCACGGATTAGTAAGAAGTTAGTTTGGATAATATGGAATGAGATTATAAAGGACTTAGACCCAGGCAAAGGGGTTGGCTGCTTACGTATGAAGCTTTTCCCTATTCTTTGCTAGAAAATAGCCCCAAAAGACCTAACCATTAGCTTAGCAACAGTCTGTGAGAAGAACGAGATCAGGTAGCTGCTTAAAGGCCCAGAGACCAACATGGCGGTGGCTGTGCTAAGCCAGGTCTGAAGACAATAGACAGGAAGAAGAAAAGAACCAGCTGTGAGACCCTATTATTAAAAAATAAGCAATCATCCTGAGTCCTCCTGTAGGCCTGGCCTTGGGCTATATATAGCCTCTGAGCTCATCTTGATGCATTATCACAGCAATCCTAAGAGTGATATTATTGTCTCCATTCAAAAGAAGAGAAAACTGAGGTCCTGACTCCAGAGCCCGTGGTCTTAGTGACAAGAACAGGCTCCAGCAACAAACCAGGTGTCTCAGCTTCTTATCCAGAATGGCTCCTGTGAATGGTTTCTAAGCCCCTTGAAGGCAGGGAGGCAGTTGGAGGTGATGAATTCTGTTCAGGGTTGGTTGAGTCTGAGGTGACCTTGTGTTTGTTCAGGGAGAAGAACAGAGCTAATTTCTAAGCTTGGAGGCTCCGGGCCAGCTTAAAGGTAGTGACTATGGCTATGAGGGTCCTAAGAGCCTTTCTCAACTGTGCCTGAACTTTGCACCCCCAAATCTCATTTAATCCATGTAACAATTCTAGAAGGGGGTAATGCTTCTGTAAGTTAAGTCATTGAGAGTCAAGAAATGAGTCAGTAGACATTGATTAGACCCTAGTCAAACACTTCCCATTCCAGAAGCTGCACAGTACGTACGTTCTGTCAGCTGGATGAGGAATGAGTGACCCCGTTCTCACAAATCTCTGCTCTTGGGCCCTTCCACTGCAGACTTTGGGCCAAAAGGAGTCAGACAGAAACATCCTTTTTCTGAAAGCATTCTGGCCTCCCAAGCCAGGTATACTCAAGAGAAAGTCTCACCAAAGCAATACAACTCAGTAAACTGTAAGTTTAATTTACTTTTACTAAAGTCTTATTCCATGATTAACCAACAGCTCTTTTAGAAAGGAGATAGTATAAATTGTAAAAAAGTTGTCTGTCTTGCAAACATTCCCCCTTCAGGAGCCTTTGGGGCATCTGGGAAAGTCAGTCTGCCAATTCACCAGTAGATGTCTCTGTTTTTCCTAAATGAATAACACTCTCTCTGTTCTCAGTCACTACGTTTCAGATCCAATTAAAGAAAACCTTTCTCAACTTGTCCCCTGAGATCCCAAAACACATTTGTCTAAAAATCAAAGAATTCCCTTCCAACTTAATTTTTAAATGGAGAAATATAATGAGATCGTTTCTGTATCTCCTTAAAAAAACTTCAGCTTTCAAGTCTCATGTAGCCATTTTCTAATAAATCTTTTTTTTTCTTTTTTTTCAAGATGTTATTTGTCCCTTTGATGGGAAGGTGGGGGGAGGTGGAGGGTGTGGAAAGCACAAGCAGAGGGAGCAGCAGGCAGAAGGAGAGGAAGAAGCAGGCTCCCTGAGGAGCAGAAAGCCTGACTATGACCTGAGCTGAAGGCACACAATTAACCCACTGAGCCACCCAGGCGCCCCTCTAGTAAATCTCATAAAACCAAGCTTATCCTAAAGCATATGCTACCCTCAGCTTTAACCCTCACTGTAGATCCTATCCATTGACAAGTTTTGCTGCAATTGGCAGAAGTAACTTGGGAAAGTAGACACATCTCAAGGATAAGATTTTATTTTATTTGTATTATTGGCGGGAGGGGGGGGGCGCAGAGGGAGAAGGAGAGAGAATCTTAAACAGGTTCCATGCCATCGCAGAGCCAGACATGGTGCTCAATCTCACAACCCCGAGATCATGACCTGAGCGGAAATCAGGAGTCAGGTGCTTAACTGACTGAGCCACCCACAGCTTTTCAAGGATAAAATTTTAAAATCTGCGTGCTTGAAGTAAAAGTTTCTGAGTGGATACCTTTTGTTAATAATTAAAGCAGCCCATCTTGAGTAGACATAGAACACCTGGTTTGGAAGTCCTTATAATAGACAAGATGCTGAAAAAGAATTTAACCGTATGGTGGAAGTAATTTCTCATATAAAATATTCGCACACGGGGCACCTGGGTGGCTCAGTGGGTTAAGCCTCTACCTTCAGCTCAGGTCATGATCTCTGGGTCCTGGGATCGAGCCCCGCATTGGGCTCTCTTCTCAGCGGGAAGCCTGCTTCCTCTTCTCTCTGCCTGCCTCTCTCCCTACTTGTGATCTGTCAAATAAATAAAATCTTAAAAAAAAAAAAAAAAGACATTCGCACAGTATGGGGCGTATGGGTGGCACAGTTGGTTAAGTCTCCAACTCAGGATTGTAAGTTCAAGCCCCATGTTGGGTATAGGGATTACTTAAGAATAAAATCATTTTTTTAAAAGTACTATTATTTTCTTCCTGCTACGTCTTTTCCTCTCAAGACATCTGATTTTATAATTGCATGAAAAATATAATTAGTATTTGTTAAGTTTTTTTCCCCTGAACAAATGGGGGCTCCATCTTCAATATGCCCACATAGGCCTTGAGAAGTGGCTTTCCCCGTGTCAAAGCAGGTCAGTCCTGCTGGAACACTTTTTAGTAAGCATGACCCTCATAAGGCAGGAAAACCTTCTCACCCAGAACTTCTGAAGGCCGAGTACCAAAAACACAAAGCATTGACTTGACCCTGGCAAACTGTTAGTGTCAAGATTTAGATTCAGGTTTCTATGGTGACACCTTCTTACATCCCAACCACTGAGCCAAACTAGTGGATTCCCATTTGATCACTTAACAACACACATCTACATAAAAAGGAGCACGGTAAGAATAGACTTGACCTTGCGGTGCCTGGGTGGCTCAGTGGGTTAAAGCCTTTGTCTTCGGCTCAGGTCATGATCCCAGGGTCCTGGGATCAAGCCCCACATCGGGCTCTCTGCTCAGCAGGGAGCCTGCTTCCCCCTCTCTCTGCTGCCTCTGCCTACTTGTGATCTCTGTCTGTCAAATAAATAAAATCTTAAAAAAAAAAAAAAAAGAATAGACTTGACCTTTATAGAAGTAAGGCCTCAAGAAGGTCCAGTAACTATTCAGAAGATTTCAAAGTTCCCCATAAAATTTGAATTCAGTTAAACAACTCAGCTTATACTGAAAAACACATTTTAAAATGAAAGGCCTATGTTTTTCCAGCAGAATCTTGGCCTGAGCCTTTCATTACTTACCTATCCTGTGAGTGGAAGAGAATGTCATCCTTTGACATGGCATTGATCCAACGAGTCTATGCTAAGCATGTCTAGATTTCACTTTTTCACTGTGTATCACTGTCTTACGTATTCAAGAGATAGGCCGCATACCCCCATTCTGCTTCAGACTGTGCTAACGCGTGACCAGAATTTACTGCCATGTTGGAAGACAAGGACAGCTGTGCTTTAGATATTTCCTTGTGCTGGAAATCACAATGAGGATGTGTCAATCAGCTGGTATTATCCCACCAATGGCAAATCACTGTCACTTACGCTTTTCTATTTTTAGCTCTTAAGTGACCGGTGAATACGATCCATCTGTTTCAAATGCTGCTCCCCTTACTGAAGACTTCAGGGAAATTTAAAGCTGGAAAAAGGTGCTAGCGATAGAGAGGATTCTTGGTCACATGGTCGAGGTGGTCACAATGTTAGGACAGGCCTAAAAGGAGTGGTCACTGCAGGCCCTCTGAGGAGGAGGGGGAGGAGGTGGGAAATGGAAGGACTTCTAGTTCTGTAGCTGTTGTATAAAAGGAACAAGTTTCTCCAGAGAAACTTCCCTCACGGCCCAAGGGAAAAGGACCTGAGGCCTGGCAGGGAGGAGCCCAGGGGAAGGCTGTGAGGTCATGTCCAGGCAGGCCTGCTTAGAGCCTGCTTGTGTCACCTGTAGCCAGGAGGCCTTGCACAAGTCACAGAAGCCCTCAGACCACAGTTTCTTCTTTCATCCAATGTGAATTGCAAAATCCATCTTACAGGTATCATGGGGGATACTTTTCGGTACATAATAAACAGACACTATCTTAGCAAACATTTTGATGAAATGTATTGATAGAAAAGTTGCACAAACTATAAACTCAGTAAATTTTCACCAAGCAAACACACCCGGTTAAGAAACAATAGCCAAAAGACAGAAACAACCCAAAAGCCCATCGGTAGTTGAACAGGTGAACAAAACAGGACATACACGCGTAATGGAGAATTATTCAGCCATAACAAGGATGAAGAACCAATACATGCTAAAATGAGGATGAAGCTAGAAAACATTTTGTTAAGTGGAAAAAGAAAAAAGACACAAAACATCACATATCGTATGGTTCATTTTATTTCAAGTATTCAGGGTAGGGAAGTCTAGAGAGACAGAAAGCACACATTGATGGTCGTCAGGGGCTGGAGCAGGGAAGGACTGACTGCCCCAGAGGTACACGGAGTCTCCTTTGGGATGGAGAATATGTTTTGGAACTTGATGGAGGTACTAGTTGCACAATATTGTAAGTCTACTAAATATCGCTGCATTGCACATTTTTAAGTGGCTAACTTTATGTTATGTGAATTTCACCTCAATAAAGGAAAAGAATGAGGAAAAAAAAAAAAAGCCATAATCAGCACCTCACTCCTTCCCCAAAACAGCCACTACCTTGACATCTAACACCACAGATTAGCTTGTTGTTGTTTTTTGGTAAGATTTTATTTATGTATTTGAGAGAGAGTGTGTCCAAGCAGGGGGAGCAGCAGAGAGAGGGAGAAAGCAGGTTTCCCAGTGAGCAGGGAGCCCAACTCAGGGCTTGATCTCAGGACCCTGGGATCACTACCTGAGTCAATGGCAGATACTTAACCGACTGAACCACCCAGATGCCCCACCATAGATGAGCTTTGACTGATTTTGAACTTTAAATGAATGGGATCACACAGGATATACTCCTTAGGTCTGGCATTTTTCGCCCAGCATGAGATTTCTCTGAGAAATACCCATGTTGTTGTGACAGGCAGGATATTGTTCCTCCTCACTGTTGTGTAATGTTCCGCTGTATGAGTATATCAATAGTTTATTTTTTTATTATGTTATGTTAGTCACCATATAGCACATCATTAGTTTTTGATGTCGTGGTCCATGATTCATTATTTAACACCCAGTGCTCTATCCAATACCGGCCCCCCTTAATACCCATCATGGGGCTAACCCATCCCCCCACCTTCCTTCCCTCTAAAACCCTGTTTGTTTCCCAGAGTTCATACTCTCTCATGGTTCGTCTCCTCCTCTGATTTCCCCTTTTTCATTTTTCTCTTCTTTCTCCTAATGTCCTCCATGTTATTCTTTATGTAATGCAAAAGGTGGATCCTTCCTGATGGCTGAGTAATATTCCATTGTAGATACAGACCACATCTTCTTTATCCACTCATCTGCTGAAGGGCATCTCAGTTCCTTCCATAGTTTGGCTATTGTGGACATTGCTGCTATGAACACTGGGGTGCATGTGGCCCCTCTTTTCACTACATTTGCATCTTTGGGACAAATGCCCAGACATACAAATGGCTAACAGACACATGAAAAAAATGTTCATCATCTTTAGCCATCAGGGAAATTCAAATAAAAACCACATTGAGATACCCCCTTACACCAGTAGAATGGCCAAAATTGACAAGTGAAGAAACAACAAATGCTGGAGAGGATGTGGAGAAAGTGGAACCCTCTTACACTCTTGGTGGGAATGCAATTTGGAACAGCCCCTATGGAAAACATGTTATGTTTATGAAAAACATTTTATGTTTATGAAATAAGACGATGTTCATGAAAGCCAGATATGGTTGAAATTCGGTTGGTTTCTAAACTCCATTAGCTCCCATTTAATATATCCCCACCAATATACCAAGGAGGATTAAAGGGAGGAAAGAAGGGAAGACAGGCAGTCAGTTCTGTCCTGACCTCCCCCACCTCTGGGCTCCACTTGCAGAGAGGAGAGGGAACTTGGTGAGAGGTGAGTTGAAGAGAAGGCCAGGGTGACATGGTATCTTCCTGTCTCTCTACAGATGGAAAATCTACTCAGACTGCCATCCCAGTGCATGTGTACACATCAGAACAATATTCTGATGCAGCATGGCTAGCCTGACACAGGCTTCCCCTGTTACCCTGAAGCTTGCCACAGTATCCAGAAGCTCTCAGATGTCCCCAGGGGAGGATTGCAAGATGGAGCTGTGAGTCTGGCTAAGGAGCTTGGCATAGGTGGCCACCATGGTAGGGGTGAGGAGGCTCTGTAGATAGGAGGCAGAGGGTAGACCTGAGGCTGTCCTATATGGAAATCCGAGCCAGACTTTGGGGGGATCCATAATGCTCTCAAAGAGAGGCAAAATCTGCTTAGCAAAGAGAACCACCACGTCCTAAATGAGGTGACACCTAGGCAGTGGGTACAGGCAGGATGGGAAATGGGACTGGGCCAACGGCACCTCACTAGATATCCATCAGCGCACACCCAAGGGTCAATGCACCTCGCTAGATATCCATCAGCGCACACCCAAGGGTCAATGCACCTCGCTAGATATCCATCAGTGCACACCCAAGGGTCAATGCCAGACCAGCACCCCTCTCCCGGTCCCGTACCATGAGGTTTCATAAGCCACATATCCCCCACTGAGCTAGTATCTAGGAAAGTGGTTGAGGCAAAGTGGAATTTGGCAAGTCTGATCATTTCCTCCCACAGGGACTGAGATTTATCAAAAAAAGATTGTTTCACCTTTTGAACTAGACTAAGGTTGACTTAAATATCAAAGTTCTTGTATACTTGGCAGAGTGGGGATAAAGACCACATCAGCTCTAATGAAGTAAAGATACTGCATTTTCTTGCGTATACAAGTGTGTAAGTGTGATTGGATTTGCAAGCCTGATATAAAGGATGTCAAGAATTAAAGTACTGACAATGCCTGGCACATAGGTACTCAATAAAAAATAGATATTACTGCTAGTATCATTACTTTACCACCTTTATCACTGTTACTACCGCAAAAACTCACATAACCTAAAGCAATTCTATTCTCTTGAGCATTTTAGAAAAGCACGTCCCCGCATACTTCTTGAGAGTCTGTGCTTGCTGCCCTTCAAGGAAAAATTAACACGGTTGTGTTAACTGTACAACCTCCCCCCATACAATCTCCCCTAGACCCCACCTACCCCATTACCCTTCTGCCTCTGTCTTTCTTCACCCCACCTGTCTCACTCTCAGCCCACAGCAACCTGGCCACTTTCTTCTGGGAAACAGGGTACTCTATAGCTAGATGCTTCCTTCAGTTAAAGAAAGAAACCAGGGGGCCCCAAGAAGGGGAAGCTAGATGGTGGTGGTCTTTTTAAAAGTGTGTGTGTGTGCGCGCGCGCGCGAGTGAAGAAAAAGTTATAATTAAGTTACTTTTGAGCACTGATAATAGCTGAAACCCAGAAAATGTTTGATCTTCCACAGCTAAATTGAGTTTAACATACATATTTGCTTAAATAAATCCTTGCATACATAACCTGGATGTCCATACCTCCACCCCTCTTGAGTTATTGAGAATCATGAATTTATAATCAGACTCCTTCTCTTGCCTGAACTTTGAAGGTCACCACATTTCTATTCCCCACCCCACCTCGCCACCAACTTTTGATGGGATCCAACACTATTCACCTTGGGAGATCCAAAATCTTATCTATATTTATAACTCGCTTTAGACATTCTCTCTCCCCATGCCTCGAGCTGCCAAAGTCTGAGGATTTTCCGGTACAACCCGAATGCTGAATCTTTCTTGCTCATATTTTCACACCGTGCTGCAATTTTGGTGTCCTGAAAAGATGGTCTATGTTTCTATTCCCATTCTAAAAGAGGCCACAGCAAGTTTCCCACACCCTGCATACAAAGAAAAGGGGAATGTTTAGGGACAGATTTCCAGAACCTCATCACAATCCCCCACTACTCCTAGGACGGATGTAAAAGAGACCATTCTGTGAATCCAGCTGGTCATAAAATCCAAGTAAGAAGCCAGAGGACTGGATTTCCTGAGCTGTTACGCTGGGGTAGCATGAGCTACCTGGTGCTTCCGGGTTACCCTCAGAGCCAGACTCACTGATGGCTCCTCCGTCAGCAAGGGGATATTGCCCCATCTCACTTTACCTCTCCATCAAATGGGACCAACAAGGGTGTTATGAGATAATTGCTGTTTATAGAGAACCTCAGGATCCAAGATGAAAGGCATCAGAGCTGGGCAAAGCTTGTCCAAGACAAGCTAACGCTTTGATCAGTGGAGTCCAAGGAAGAAAAATACACCCCGTGTCATCTGAGAATTAGCCTGCCTGCCAGGAGAAGCAAGGTTTCACTTTTCAGAAGATTTAATGGGGACTTTTTGTTCTCGTTTCAGTTGTGCTTGGAATCCTTGAACTTCACATCAGGTCTGAGATTAGAGGAAGTCCTCGAACACAAAGGGAAACACAACTTTTAGAACCACAGATTGGACATCCAAAATATTCCTTCCGCGTAGCCACACACTGAGTCCGCGGCCCAATAAATTACTTTGTTTGCTCAAATCTGTCCTAATGTCCGTGAAACAGGCTCCAGGAACTAGGTGAGCATAACGATTTCAAATCACCAAGAGATGAAAAGTCACATAAAATTACATGACGTAGTTATTTCGACTTACAAGAAATGTTCACACTCCATGGAGAACAATTGAGAAAGCCACACAGCTCTTCCCTCAAGCTAAAGTCAGCATGTGAATGACCGCGAACTGAGAAATGGTTCAGAGTATTTGTACTGAGCCTAGAGAGAAAGAGAGAAAGTCTAAAGTAATGTGACAGATTTTTAAACAAACACATGAAACGTACACATGCCCCTGAGTACAAACCTGAGGTTCTCCCTCTCGTTCTACCAATGACGGCACTCCTCAAAGCATCGGAAAATTCCTCTTTAGAAATTTTATACAGAGCCTGAGGCCTCTTCTTTTTGAAATCTGTTATAACGGCAAATCTTCAAATCAAACATTTGATTCTTTTTGACAACGGGCATCAGGAACAGATGGGCGAGTGAGTGCTCCACATTATGAACCAAAGGGGGAATGGGACTATGATGTAATCCCAATTAATTTTCTCATATAGTGGCTATACTGGCCCTAAAATGCAAATCTGAAGCAGCAGTTCCAGAAGCTGTTTCCAAGGGTTGCTGTGGTAGATCTACTCACTCCCAGAGAGGGGACAAGAATCACCAAGGGGAACACGTCGCCAGTGTCATTCTACTGAACACTTGGGTGTCAAGGTTGTCATTTACAAGGTGTTTCAGTGTAATAGACCCATGTGTGCCCTTCACCACTGCCCCATCCCAAGTCCAAGTACAGACCCATGATGTGTATAGTCTCAAAAAACACCTACAAAATACAACATCGAGACCATTTTTTCATAGCATTCTACAACTAACATAATAAATCTTTAAATACTCAATAATGAAAATGTACCAGTGATCCTCAATTTTGCTAAGTCTCCCTAGCAGTCAAGTGAGTCTCCCCATATCCCTGAGGGTCTCAGAAAAAAGTACGAGATCTAGAAGCCAATGTGCCAACTCAGCCTCAGGGACAGGAAAGTGATCTTTCAGCTAGATGACCCTCGACACTTCCTCATCCCATACAAAGGCTGAACTAGCACAACCAAGGGGGAAAAACAGGAAGTGGAAAATGCACAAGAAAGGTAAAATCCTAATTCCAGATTAAGTATCTTTGTTATTATCCTTATAGTCGGTATCTCTTAGTATTTCTTAGTATTTCTTACCTCCAATCCTTTTCTCCAAGACATAATTGTTGCATCAGAACAACCTGTCAGACGCTCACAAGCAGCCAGAAGAATTTCGAGGCCACCAAATACTACCCTAGATCAATTTTGGAGAATATTGCAGGTGAGAGTTTAAGTAGTGTTTTCTGGTGGCCCCAGGTGGCGGGGTGCACACGGGTGAGTCTCTGTCATTGGGTTACTGCTGTCCTGTGGAGACAAGTCACTCCTCAGTGGTTGTTAAAATACATACTGAAAATCAAAATAATAGCTCTCTTTGTGCCCATAGCTGTTTGCACACGGAATTTAAAGGGCACTTACTCAGTTTACCCAAGAATGGTAGGATATAAATGTTTCCTAGGGTGACTAACTGTCCCAGTTCGCCTGGAACTGTCCCAGTTTTAACACCAATAAGACCCACATCCCAAGAAATCCCTCAGTTCCAGGCAAACTAGAGCAAAGCATTGACCACAGGAAAAAGGTGCCCAGCTGAGGGTCTAAGGTATATTACAGCTGCCCATGGAGAGTGGAAGTCAGCTCTCCTGCCATCTTCCATTAGGTCATTTTGTCTACTTTGGCTGGTGCTCACCTCCAAGAACTAACTTTCCCTAGCAAGGAAAGAATATGAAGGCTAGATCTGGGACCCAACTTCAGCATGATATGTGGGCCACAACATACTACCCCCCTGGACCTCAGAGTCATCCTTACACATCAGTGTTTTCAAACCCCAGACAGTAGCTTGCCTTTCATGGGTCATGAAATTAATTTACTGGATTAAAAACACCATTTGTAATTAATGCGATAAAATGGAACAAAACAAGTGGAAAACACTAGAGGATATTACACATAGTAAGGAAGTAGTGTTTGTAAAGCATGTTTCAATGACATATACACATCGACACCTACTGGGTCTCAGTGTTACACTCCCTGCTTAGTGCGGGTTGCAGTCAAACATTAAAAGCCAGCAGAATGGATAATCTCCAAGTTCCCTGCTGGTTCTAGAATTTTACAGTCTTACAGAAATCATTTTTATAATTTTTTTCTCTTTTATTATTATAAAAGATCCTAGAATAAAAGTTATTGTTGCCTCATTTACAGCACCCAGCACAGAGCATTACAGTTAGTTTACTCTCAGTAAATGTTTCTTATATTCCAACACCCACAAGAGCACACTCCAACATGATCATTGGTGCCATCTTCCAGCTCCAGCAAAAGCAGAAGCCCCAGGGCTGGGTGGCTGCCCAGTCAGTGGGAAAATGGCCTCATGAATATCATTGCCTTTCAGCTTGAGAGAACTCAGAAAGCCCAGTAAACACCACAACCATGTGGGCAGCAGTATCTGCAGATACAAACTTTGACACTGAGGTGAGATGCTGGCTTTGGGAACAATCTGGTTCGACTGATAGAGAGATGAACACTCTAGCAAGGGAGATGCAGAAGAGAGAAAAAAGGGAACAGACATATCCTAGGACTGACAAACAGATTCACGCCAACTTCACGTCAGCAATGACTTCTAGGAGCATGAAACAGGACAGGTGCTGCTGGCAGGTTGCTAAGGAAATAACAAGAAGTGTAATTTTTATGGATTGCCACTTTTCAATAGCCGGGTAAAGAAAACATGCAAGTTGGCATTTTTAACAGGAATCATAGGGAACACCTTTGTTTTTCAAAGCACCCCCTCAAATGAAGTTGTACGGGACTTTCCATATAATCAGGTCTTCAAGTTCTGGAATTCAATAATTCCAGAATTCTGGGGCACCTGGATGACTCAGTCAGCTAAGTGACCAACTCTTGGTTCTGACTTAGGTCATGATCTCAGGATTGCAGGATCAAGCCCGATGTTGGGGCGGAGATGGCGGGGGTCCATGCTCAGTGGGGAGTCTGCTTGAGATTCTCTCTCTTCCTCTCCCTCTGCCCCTCCCTGCCCCTGCACACTCTCTCTCTCTCTCTCTCTTTTTCTTTCTCTAAAATACATAAATAAATCTTTTTTAAAAATTTAGCCGAAAATGGAGAAAAATGAAGAAAAATGTCATTTCCTTTTTTTTAATAGTATTTCCTTTTAAAATCACATTCGGTTACTCCAATGTTAGTTAAAAAGATGGAAATGCAGAAGGCCTAATCTTTTAAAAATTAGGAAGTGCTATTTCTGTTCCAAAATAGAAGAACAGAGCAGAAATAAAAACTTAACATTTTACGCTGAAGCCTAAATCCCAGGCTACCCAGGAAGCACAGTTGGTCACGGCATGGGTTCATCCCCGAATGAGGACACCTGGGACCCTGCGGCCTCATCGCCCAGGGGTGAGGGAAGCCCAGCCCAGTTAGGGAAGTAATGCTTCAGGGAGTGAGCTGAGAGGGGGGATGGGCTGTTGGACCAGGTGAGGAGGAAAGTGGAGTGCAGACACAGTAGGGATGGCAGGGAGGCACACATTCCCTGCAGCTGGCCGGTGCACTGTGCTAGTCCGGACTTGCAGCCTTGGGGAAACAAGGGTCACGGGAAGGACAGGCATGCCTCCAGTAGCAGGAGGAGAGGGTTAGCAGAGCTTTCTTTCCTGCTGCAAGTACTTTTTACTCTTTCCTTAAAAGTTGGTATATATGAAACAACTTCTAAACTACAATCCCCTCAAACTACCCAATGAGTATGGCCTCTCAGCTCTCCTTACTCCAACTCCCAAACTCCCAAGACAGGCACCTGCTCCTGACTCCCAGCAACGGCCACACGCAGGCCTGTGTCCAGAGGGCTGGACGGTTCTTCTCGGGGCCTCTCATCCCGTCAGCCGCTGCTGGAGGGGAGGAGGGAGCCCCGCGAGGCCGGCCCCCTCCTCTGACCGCCCGGCCCAGGGCAGGAACCGGCCCCAAACCCAAGGGACTCCCGCTGCCGCTGACCCTGGAGGATCAGAGAGCCGAGCCCCAGCAGGGATGCTGGCCACACAGCTACAGAGGGGGTAAAACTGGGTCACAGGAGGGAGGCTTCGTCACAGGAGGAAGACAGCTGAATGTGGGATCGCTGAATGTGGGGCGCGCCGTGAGCAGATGGCTGGGGACGGTCGCAGAATGGCCTCTGTCGCCGAGACCCAGCCCCGCCGCCCTGCACATGGTAGGAAATCCATAAAGACCATCTTGCTGTTTCATCAGCGAACCCAGCAGCCTCCTCAGCTACCGCGGGGTCAGCTTGGCAGTGGAGGACAAAGAGAATCCGGGTGTGAGTCCGCGCTGCGGAGGACCACGCGGGAGCTGGCTGCAAAGGCAGATCCCAGCTCCAGAAGGGCCGCTGAAATTCCTTTTTCAGGGGTTGATGCCCAGGACTCTGACCCTCTCCGCGGGCTACTCCGCGGTCCTCGTGCGCCATCTCGTTCCCCTGGGGCAACCATGCTGTATCAGATTCTGTCTACCCTCAACTTCAGCTCAGGTGAATCTTTCATCAGGGTAACAAAATGGAGCCACTGATAGTATCGATAGCAACGTAGCTGGTGTGGTTCCCTGAGATGTTCCCGGACTGCTGGATTCACGGGCACCAGCTCCAGGGCAGTGGGCCCAGTTCTCCCGCAATCCCAATGGCTGAATGTCAGCCCCACTTTCGACCCACTTGGCTGAGAATTAGGTCATCCTTTCCAGACCTGACACCTGGGGACCAACCAACCCTGCTCCTATTTGTTCCCTGAAGGTACAAAGAGTCGAGTGCAATGGTGAGCCCTGAGGGCCCACAGATCTCCAGGGAGCAGCAGCATCCCTGCCCTGGCCCTCTCTCCCCCAAGCCCCCGGACCGTGGTATTGCCTTCATGTCCCTTACTAGTTTCTTGTCTTTTGCAGAGACAAATATCTGTGGAGCACCTACTGTACCCCAGGCCCTGAGTCAACAAGATGAGATAGTCCTCAGATGCACGGGGGTCTGCCATTCTCCAAAAGAGTGTCAGTTGTGGGGGCGCCTGGGTGGCTCAGTGGGTTAAAGCCTCTGCCTTTGGCTCAGGTAATGATCCCAGGGTCCTGGGATCGAGTCCCGCATCGGGCTCTCTGCTTAGCAGGGAGACTGCTTCCTCCTCTCTCTTTCTGCCTGCCTCTCTGCTTACTTGTGTGATCTCTATCAAATAAATAAATAAAATCTTTTAAAAAAAAAAAAGAGTGTTTGTTGTTCTTGTCCCTTAATTTATCTTTTCATTTTGCTGATAATCCTTTTAAAAAATCCGGTAGTCTGCCCAGCAACCTAGAGTTTATATTTATGTTTATATTTATATTTATAAATGCATTCTCACCAAGTGAGAGTCAAGTGGTATCATGTTATGAAGAACAATGAAGAGTCCAAAATCACCGGAACAGTCTAAGTAATTAGAATGCCAAGCATTCCGGGACCCAAACTCAGAACCTTGTAGTAATCAGAGCCACATTCTCACTCTCTTCGTAAAGCCCATTTTGCACCTACCAGCTTGTAAAAGTTCACTTATGGAGAACATAGCAGTGAGGGAGCAATAAAAAGCTTTTCTGCTTGTCCTTCTAGCAATAATGCAATAAGACGCTCACTTAACTGCAGATTTCCAAAATGTGGCAATGCGAACCTTACTCTTGAATGAACCAGACAATTCCATAGAGTTATCAAGAGGCAGTGCATTAAAATCGGCACTTCAGGAATGCTTAAGGGCAGAACTTTAAATAATTATGAGGTCTGATTTTTCTGAACTAGCAAATAGGGCCAGTGTAACAGGCATTGTCTGCGTTAGCATTGAACCCAAAGCCAAAGTAAATCCAGACCGAGACCTGAGACCACCCTGTTAAACCCAACATGACCTGTTAGTTCCGGAACAGAAACCTCCTCTGGCACATTAATTGGCTTACTTGACTGAATACGATTGGTTTTGCAGATGTGTTTGTGTTTCAGTCATGCGTTGGTTTGTTCTTACGATAATGTAATAGCTTGGTACTTACTGAGAGCTTATTACATGCCAGGAACTGTACTAAGCGCTTTATATCGATTAGCTCATTAGATCGTCACAACTCTGGCAAATAGGTAGTATGACCAGCACTTCGCACGAAGCGAACTGCAGCAGAGAGAGAGCTTTCCTAGCTTCCATACCACACAAGTGGCAGATCTACGATTTGAACCCATGCAGGCTGGGCTCCAGAACCTGCGTTCCTAACCACAGCACTACTGTTCTGTACTTGTATCTTTTTATATGTATACACATATACCCCTATATATACGACGTGGGGCGGCACGGGATATATATATCCCATAGACAGATGAAGATATGGAACGATATAAATACTGTGTGCCAAAATGTATATAGCTTTGTATTTTTACATACTTAAATAGCTACAATAAAAACCATTTGATCCAATATTCAGCTTGTAAGGATTTCTTATTTTATTGAGGTATAATTGACATGTAACATGAAATTGGTTTTAGGTGTCAACATAATGATTCTGTATTTGGATATACGGTGAAATTATCACCACAATAGGCCTAGTTAACATAGAATTCCTTTCCTGATTAAACAGACAAAAAGGTCTGTATTCTATTCAAGAGAAAGAAATGTAGGTTTAGTGGTTTCTTCTCAGGATATCTGGTACCCAGGCTAAATCCCCTGGGGACTTGCAGGAGGAAAGGGTCTGATGCTGGGCTCAGTTCTACAAGCCCTCCTGGTCTTCACACCTCTTTCTCCTCATTCCCCAGCGTCCCCTCTTCACTAGGGAAGTCCTACTGTGTATAGACCCCTGAGCTCATCTCTACTCACTGAGCTCCAGAACATTCTCAAGGAAAAGGTTACCATCAAAGGTTATGCTGTGGGGCGCCTGGATGGATCAGTGGGTTAAGCCTCTGCCTTCAGCTCAGGTCATGATCTCAGGGTCCTGGGATCAAGCCCGTCATCGGGGTCTCTGTTCAGCAGGGAGCCTGCTTCGCTGCCTGCTGCTCTGCCTACTTGTGATCTCTCTGTCAAATAAATAAAATCTTCAAAAAAAAAAAAAAAGAAAGAAAGGTTCTGCTGTTAGGTTAGATCTGGTATGAACGGAAGCCTGAGTCATAGCGGACTCTGTGGTCTTTGAACCCAGTGTATTGTTCAGCCCTCCCCCTCCCACACTGCACATGCCCCAGTCTGCAGAGTGGTTAAGTCCCTGTCCCCCTCCACCTCCCATAGCTGGCACCTGACTGTGGGGGCTCTATCAGGATCAGCTTGCTCACCCACCTCCCTGTTCAGTCTCATGGTTCTGCAGTCCAGATGCTTATCCTTGGGCTCAGTGAAGCCTCAATAGCATATTTGACTGCTAAAGCCTGCAGCTCTCCAGGCCAGTATTACAAAAGTGAATTACACTACTAAAACTGCATTTCAAGGGAGCCAGGAAAATGCAAACAATAAATGCTTCTCTTCTGCTGGAAGGCCCAGGAATTACCATCCTCCCTCTTTGCAATCATGGAAGATACAAAACATAATTACAAGTTAATGAAACATTTTTGCACGTGTCGTGGGAATTATGAAATTATAGGGCTGAGAGCACACTTGGAGTTAGATCGTTCAGTTACAAATCATATCACTTGTTTACTAATGCAAGCACTTTTGCCAGCAGCGATGATTTCAGCCTTAACAATTAAACCTCCGTGATCTTAGTGCTCTGGGGTAGATTCCTGTCCACTGTCCAGTCCCAACTTCTTGAGTGCTGGAAGGCAGTCACAGTAGCAGCCAAGTGCCTTCATGGTCGCTGTCACAGCTGAGGCATTTTGTTCCCCCCCCCCCTTTTTTTTTTTAAGATTTTATTTATTTAGTGGGAGCGGAGGGGAGGAGCAGAGGGAAAGGGAGAGAGGGAGACTCTCCAGCAGACTCCGAAGTGAGCATGGAGCCTGACGCTGGGCTCTATCTCATAACCCCGAGATCATGACCTTAGCGGAAATCAAGAGTTGGCAGTTTACCCAACTGAGCGGGCAGGCGCCCCTGAGGCATTGTGTTCTTGAAGTCAGCTGTCCCTGTGATGATCTACTAATGGTCTGCCTTCCTGCTGTGGGCAAAAGAAGCTGCTCTCCTGGCAGACCAGTTGGGAAGTGTGTTCCAAAAGCTGCTCGTTTATCTAGCCTTTCATTTTTATGTTCCTAATTCCATGCATCAAATTGCTTTTCTGCTTTAAATGCTCAGAGTGGTTCATGTTTTCCTGACAGGAGCTTGGCCTGATATACTTGCATTGGTTCATATAATGCCAACAACAACCCTATGTGGGAAGCACTATTACCCCCTGTTTACAGTCTGAGGAAACCAAGGCATGAGGAGGTTAATTAACTTGCCTGAGGTCCTATTCGGGAGTGGCGGAGCTGGGTTTCTAACTCAAACAATCTGGCCCACAGCCCATACCCCAAAGTCTACACAGCTTCCTCAGTAGGCTACATTGAGTGCCAGGAAGTCATGGTGCCTCACTGGATTTAAACTATTTTTGTGACTTGATGTTATTCCACTGGTGATTCAAATTCCCAGAAGAGTCTCATTGGCCCAGTTTGGGTCTCAGGTCTCTCTTCAACCCCTCATTGACAGTTCCATCACTTGTGCAATGAAATATGGTGGTTCCACAGAGAGAGTCTGTTTCCCAAGGACAGGAAAAGGGATAGTGGTCGGACCAAAACAACAGATGTCCCAACCTGATGTGAATCTGGCCATTGCTCAAAAGTATTGTGGGGAAAAAAGAGACAAAAAATGCACAGATGTTAGGGGGAAACTTGGCCTTTGCCCGGTCAGTAAATAGTCCTATATGGATCTTGAAGACGACTCATGAAATGGTGAAGACTTTTGTAGATCACATAAGCATTGCCTCAAGGCTGCCATGGAGCAAAGTCAGATATTCTGGAAGGAACGGTGGAAGAGAGATGACTCTGAGGGGTGTGATGACCAGGAGACTGCTGTCAGCCCACCTCACAGCCACATGCACCTCACAGAGGACTTGTGGGAAGCTCTGGTTGAAGGCATTTCACACGTTATCACGGTAACTAGCTAGACAAAGTCCTCGTGCTGCAACTGGACAGGCCACAGAGAGGCCCTCAAAAAGCCTAGTTGCCGGGGCACCTGGGTGGCTTAGTGTGTTAAGCCTCTGCCTTCAGCTCAGGTCATGATCTCAGGGTCCTGGGATCGAGCCCTGTATCGAGCTCTCTGCTCAGCAGGGAGCCTGCTTCCCCCTCTCTCTGCCTGCCTCTCTGACTACTTGTGATCTCTCTCTCTCTCTCTGTCAAAATGAATGAATAAAATCTTTAAAAAAAAAAAAAAAAAAAAAAAAAAAACCTCGTTGCCAAATGAGAAACCTGATGCCCAAATTCCCAACTCAGAATGAATTTCTGGGCACTTGGTGGATTCCCCCATTTCCTGGAGATTGGTCATTTGATTTCAGAGATCTGTGTCACGGTGCACCTGAGTGGTCCCAACACCTCTGATTTCATATTTTTGAGTTTCTGTTTAAAGATTTTTTTCCCCCAGAACTTTAAAAATTAAAACAAAAAAACAATTCTTTCTTCCTCTCTCTCTTTCTCTCTTTCCCTGCCCCCTTCCCTCCCCCGTCTCAAGCTCTTATGTATATAATACTATCTCAGGCAAATCCCTAACTGGATTGTTTTATAATCCCTTGTTCTTAAGACCAAAAGGAAAATTCAGATTTTTAAACCCCAGAAAGGCAGTCTTCGCTCCTTTTTGTAAAATTTCCCCTGCCCCATCACGCCCTGGGATTTCTCCACTGATAGCTTTCCACTGCTCTTCCCTGCTTTCTGCCAAACATTGATTATGTGGCTGAGAGTTGGTTACAAAAACATATCCCTGAATATCACATTTTCCCAAAGCTTTGTGCTTCTCCCAGGCTGGACTTCATATTTTCACTTTCCCCTACAATATAAACAATCTCCCAGCTACAAATTTCTAAGCGTCTGTGTGGAGACTTCCCTCCCGCTCTGGTCATTTTCTAAACTGACCAGAGTAGGAGGGTCTCAGGCATCCTTTTATGAACACCGCCTTTCCCACTGATCCAGACCAAAGGACACAGTATAGAAGGGGGAAGAGGATTTGCTCTAGTGGAGGTCCTCCTCCCACAGTAGTCAGCAAAGCAGCCCTTTGTCACCAGCAGAAAGGATGCTGATGTTTTCTCTTATCTGTACGGACATGGTCTTTGTACTCAGGAAAGAAGCAGAAATATATAAATCCCTGGGCATTCTTCCTTCTTTCAGAATAGGAAGGAGGAACTTTAGGAAGGCTGGGTCTTGCCTGATATGCCTGATATCCAATGAGCAGAAATCAGTGCCGTTTACCCTAATGTGTCAGGGAATGAAAGGAAGCAAACATTGTCCCTGACAGTGGTAAACAATCAGGTCACCAAGAGTCAAGCACTTCCAGGAGTCAAAGCTCTCTGGACATCCAAGGAGAAGTTCCAGAAGCTTTCCCAAAGTTGCTGAACAAGCATCTTCCAGTAGCAAATAATTTACATCAACCAGGAGGACAGTAGGGACCTGCATCAAGACATGGAGAGACAGGGGCGCCTGGGTGGCTCAGTGGGTTAAGCCGCTGCCTTCGGCTCAGGTCATGATCTCAGGGTCCTGGGATCGAGTCCCGCATCGGGCTCTCTGCTCAGCGGAGAGCCTGCTTCCTCCTCTCTCTCTCTCTGCCTGCCTCTCTGCCTACTTGTGATTTCTCTCTGTCAAATAAATAAATAAAATCTTAAAAAAAAAAAAAAAAAAAAAAAAAGACATGGAGAGACAGATGACCTGCAAATGACAAACGAGCAGCAGAAGCAGTCATACTGGTACAAACTGTGACTGTGACAGGAGCCCCTTGTTAGGGCGCTCCAAAGCCGAGCACCCCGTTACTGGGGCTGCATATTCAGAGCTCCCCCAGCTTTGCTATGGCAGAAGCCCAGTTCTTTTGCTTGGAAGTGCCAATAACACGACTTCCCTGAATGGAGATGCTTGAGCCTGGACACTTCCCTTCTCCATACCAGACATTAAAAGGAAATAAGAAAATGTATTTCCTCTTTTCATATCAGGATCCCCCCAAATTTATTTTAAAATGTATTTTAAAATTATTTAAAAATTTATTCTAGGGACGCCTGGGTGGCTCAGTTGGTTAAGCAGCTGCCTTCGGCTCAGGTCACGATGTGGGACTCGTCCTGGGATCGAGTCCCACATCGGGCTCCTTGCTCGTCAGGGAGCCTGCTTCTCCCTCTGCCTCTGCCTGCCATTCTGTCTGCCTGTGCTCGCTTTCTCTCTCTCTGATAAATAAATAAAATCTTTAAAAAAAATTTATTCTACCACTTCTTTTTTATTTGTTAACAAAATACACTGATGTAAGGCTAACGTTAAGAAAATATTTGGAGGGGCACCTGGGTGACTCAGTGGGTTAAGCACCTGCGTTGGGCTCCAGCCCTGGGATGGAGAGCCCCACATTGGGTCCCAGCTCAGTGGGGAGTCTATTCTCCCTCTCCCTCTGCCCCTCCCCATGCTAGTGCGCTCTGTCTCTCTTTCTCAAATAAATAAAATAAAATCTTTTTTAAAAAGGAGTGGAGTTTTAAACTCTATTTGGGGAATATTTACTATAAAAGCTCTTCATGACTCTCCCAGATGTAAGTGTGAGGTCAACTCAGCTGGATTAATTTCCCTCTGCAGAGGAGTATAGGGGCTTCTGGAATTTTCTGGAGCTTTATCATAGGACTGGGACTAGGATGAGAGGAGTAAGATATCTACTTCAGGTGCAAAAAGAAAACAACAAAAACCTCTGTATGCAAAACGTGGCCCATAATTAGTTATGTTTAATATTGCTTGTCTTTTGCCTTTTAGCATCTAAACCTTTAACAAGAACAAATTTTTTCTTTTAACCACTACTTGTGTGTTATTCTTTTTTTTCCCTGAAAAAGGAATAAATGTATTTGGTTTTTAAAAAATCCAAAACAGAGCAGAGTATCTTAGATCCCCAGACATCTACCTTTCATCAAGAAGTAAACATTACTAACAGCTTCTTCTGTGTCTTTGCAGAATTTTTCTTTGTATATACATGCATATTTACAGGAGCATGTCCCTTTTTATTGCTTACACAAATGAAGGCACACACTATATTGCATTTGCTAGTTTTACTTGACCTTGGATCTCAGATTGATGGATCTTGGCATATATAATCTACTTCATTATTTTTTAAAGAGGTGAATAGCTTCCCACTATATGAAAGTGCTATAATTTATTTAACCACTTCCCTGTTGAGAAACATTTTCATAGTTTCTGGATTTTTGTTTTTGTTTCTGTTTTCTATTACAAATAATGTTGTAACCGTAATAATTTTTGATAGATTCAGGGCAACCAGAAATCTTCAATTTCCTTAGCAATCTTAATTTAATATAATAAATTATTTTCATATAAAACAACTTATATAGAATCCAGAAAGATATTTGATAAAACTTAATGTTTTATTTCTGATTTTTTTTAATTTTCAGAAAAGAAAAAAAATATTTTTGTATTTGTTAAGGAGCTCACAGAAGCTATTTTTGTATTTAATAAGGAGATAATACAGGAGATTTAATGTTATTGTTATAATATTAAATAATAATTACTATATAAAATATAAAACAATTATATATAAAATAATTATATTATTATTAATAATACTGTATTTAATAAGGAGATAAAAAGGCAAAGATGCCCATCCTCCCCACTGTTATTTAGCATTACTCTAGAATTACAAGGCCATGCAAAAGGGAAATAGAATTAAAATTGGAAATGAGGTAAAATTTTCCTTATCTGCAATGATGTATTTTATAACTGGAAAAACACACAGAAAATCAACAGAAAGACTATTAGAATCAGTAAGAGCATTCAATAAGATGACCCTCACATTCTCATGACTGATAAACTGGCTCAGTCCCTGGGGTGGGGACACAGTTCCAATGTAACTGTGGAGGGGTGGGATTTGGACCATCAATCAAAATTAAGTGTGCATATGGTCAATGAGCCTGTTAATTTCACTTCCAGAAATGTACCCTTCAAATACACTACCCCATGGATTCAGAGACTCGTGGCACAGGTATGTATGGGGACATGGACATTTCATTAGAGCATTTTTTTCTTTTTTATGATAGCAAGAAGGCCAGAAACAACTTGCTTTTCAAGAATCTGCTTGCAGGGGTGCCTGGATGGCTCAGTGGGTTAAAGCTTCTGTCTTCCGCTCAGGTAATGATCTCAGGGTCCTGGGATCAAGTCCCACAACGGGCTCTCTGCTCAGCGGGGAGCCTGCTTCCTCCTCTCTCTCTGCCTGCCTCTCTGCCTACTTGTGATCTTTCTCTGTCAAATAAATAAATAAAATCTTAAAAAAAAAAAAAAAAGAATCTGCTTGCACATGTATGAGGTGGTATGTCATACAAGCATTAAATATTTTCAAAGAAGAGCCAAGAAATCGGTCTCAGTGAATATCTCTAAGGAACAAAACCTCGAAAGGATAAGAAGGAGTTTTCTTTTTCATCATATGCCTTTTGAATGGTTGGAATTTACCCTGTGCCCCCTAAATGCAGGCCTTTAAGTGATTTACTTTTTGTACTATTTGTAAGGCTTTTCTAGTAGATACATTTATTTCCCCCAAATCCTTGATCAAACCCAGAGATGGATTCCCGGTTCAAATAGATGGATGGCCTTGGTTTGGTTAAGAAAATCTATTCATTAACATGAGGGGGAGGGAAACACACTTTAGTTTTTTTTTAGTGTTTTGTTGTCATTGTCGAGGTTGTACTTGTTACGTTTTTTAGTGTTTTGTTGTCATTATTGAGGTTGTACTTGTTACATTTTTATTTCTTTTATGGGTATATAACTGAGGGTTTTAGTCTTGATAGCCTTGAAATGTTAAGACTGTATCTCGATTCATCAAGTGACTCGACAGGTCAGTGTTCTTCAAGTCCCGTGTCCAGGTACCAATTCCCCTCAGCGAACACACTGAACTCTTCTAGCATGTAACCCAGTATGCATCTAGCTCTCCTGAAGGTCTTCAGGTACCCAACCGAATGGAGGGACATGACCCAAAGGACTTACTGCAGACCAGGCTAGCAGGAGGGAGAGAGCACAGCTCATCAGGTTGCTGCTCTGCCTGCTGTCGCTGGCTCCTCGATTGGCAGTGATGACACAGTGCCAATGTCACCTCCTTCTCTTCGTTTGTCCTCCTCCTCTGAAGAAGGGAGACGTGCTCGGGTAATTCTAGGGGGCAAGAGGAGGTAAAGATTTAAAGACATGTAGTGTTACCGACAGAAAATTACACGGTTAATGACGATAACATTAACATTACCCAGTACTGATCAGTCCCCAAACCCTAGTCCACCAAGAGAAGCTGCGTTGCCCCTAAACCACTGGGGAGCAACCATGAAATACAAAAATTCCCAGGCCACATCCCCCAGAGATTCTGCTTCAAGGGATCTGGGGTGAGACTGGGGAATCTGTATTTTTAGGACACTCCCTAGGTAATTCTGATGGGCAGCCAGGCCTGGCAAACACAGGTATAAATTATTCAGTGACCCCCAAATTACTGTGAATTGTATAACAGTCTAATAAATTTTGATGTGACCCTTTGGGGGGAAATAAGTCCCAAGACAAATTGTTTTCGTGAAAGAATTAAAGTAATCCTCAAGAGTGAGTAAATTAATCCCAGTAAACACATTATAGTTACTGCATTAAGTAAAAATGTTGTCTGCCTAATCAATAATGAAATAAGCAGAGAGAGGACCTTTTAAAGCCTGCAGGAGATATAATTCAAACACTAGTGTAGGTCTGATAAATATTTTATAGACAATCAATTTTATTTCATTCTGCTTGAGAAATGAGTAAGGGCCTACATTCCTATCTGGCAACGTCAGGTTTTTAAAATTAAATTGGAAGCATAGAGAGTTAGTTCAACTAATGTGAATTTCTCCCTGAAGGTGAGTATTAGCCACCTGGTAAATCAAAACACCTGGTCACTCTCTCCCTCAGGGTAGGCCACTTCACATGCTCTTTTGGCTCTGGCTCTGAACTGCGGTTCCGTGCACCATCTTTTCTGGAACAGTGGTTGAGGGAAGCGTCCCCGCTCTCCACAGAAGGCCAGCTCTGTGCGTCTCTGGTGCGGGCAGGACCCCGTCCTGGTCTTCCCCGACTTCCTCCTTCTGAGAATCTTGCCACACCTCAGGTTCTTTTCATTCCTTCACTGACTGAACCAAAACAAAATGCGTCTGCTGACGGTGAGTTCGTGAATACACACCCCGGGGGTTGGGGTGTGAAAATGGGTCTGTTTCTCGGCTTTTCTTCCTCATCCTAAATTTCCCATCCGGGTGTTTTGTAATAATGATTTTTTTTTTTTTTTAAAGATTTTATTTATTTATTTGACAGAGAGAAATCACAAGTAGATGGAGAGGCAGGCAGAGAGAGAGAGGGAAGCAGGCTCCCTGCTGAGCAGAGAGCCCGATGCGGGCCTTGATCCCAGGACCCTGAGATCATGACCCGAGCCGGGTGTTTTGTAGAGGATAAAATCAAGCCCTCCCAGAAAGCCTTCAAGGTTTGACAAACATATGGAGAGATTCTCTAAATTACAAACAAGGAATAGAGACTGAAAATTAGGTGTTTTCGGGTCTCAGAAAGTTGCAGGACAGGGCAGTTCAAGTTCATGTGAAAATGTACCAGAGAAACTGGCTGTCAGAGTTACAGCTGAGATTCTTCTTCTAAGGGAAATCATGACTTTAAAAAAGATTGGTTCCGGGTGCCTGTGCGGCTCAGGGCGTTAAGCGTTTGTGATTCCAAGGTCGAGAGATCAAGCCCCACGTTGGGCTCCAGGCTCAGCAGAGAGTCTGCTTCTCCCTCTCCCTCTGCCCGCTTTTCTGCCTACTTGTGCTCTTTCTCCATATCTCTAATAAATAAATAAAATCCTTAAAACAAAACAAAAAAATAAATAAATAAAAGAGCGTTTCCCCATTTCCCGGACCCCACTTCCCCGGGGGCTGCTTACACTTGGTGTCAAGACCAGTGAGAACGTCCGCGCGATTTAACTGGGATGCCCGCGCTGGCCTCTAGAGGTCGCACTTCATAAACGAACTCGGGCTTTGCGGGTGGGGGGAAGGAAGAGAGTAGGCGATCAAAGGTCCAGCCCAGGGGTGGGAAGAGCTTATCAGCCTCTCAATACCAATATCTTTATTATTAGAATCTTGGCCCTCAATTGTCCCTCCTTTGAGGGTGGGGAGGTTGTGGTGTGTACTGAGGAGAAAAGGGTAGCTATAGGTTGCTACTGCATTTCTCATATTTCTGTATTTATTCTGTATTTATACATACATTCTGTATGTATCTCATATTTCTGTATTATAATACACAGGAATACATGGCTGAATAAATTGGATAGAAAGAAAGCATGCTTCTTTGAGAATTAGATGATAATTCATGTGTGAGAATTATATGAAAACTATATGAAAATTCAGAGCCGCGTCTCTTTATTAAGCAAAAAAATATTACTTCAAGTCGGTCAGTGCAACATATATCTCCCTTTCGCGTATACAGGCTTTCCTGCAATTATTAGAAGCAAAATATTCACACTGACCTCCTAGAGTCTCGTTTTAGATGAGATGACAAAACACACCCACCTAATAATTTAAGATCAGTATGAGGCAGAATGTAATCAGAACCTAAATGGTGCAGATGTGGTTGGAAATCAGGACAGTGATCTAAAGAAGGAAAGCATCAGTGGGAGCTGAAGTTTCTGTTCCAATAAAAGGTCTCATAGAGAAGAAGTTGAACTCTGAAAATAATTTGGTTAAGTGTGTACAGGCATGGAAAGGAGGGAAGTTTATTGGAGAAGTAACTGCAAAAGTACAGAGGGCATGGAGGATCCTTAACAAATTAAAAATAGGGGCACCTGGGTGGCCCAGTCAGTTAAGTGTACAGCTCTGGGTTTAGGCTCAGGTCGTGATGTCAGGGTTGTGAGATCGAGCTCCTTGTGGGCTCCGCGCTCCACGGGGAAACTGTGTAAGATTTGCTCGCTCCCTCTGCCCCTCCCTCCCTAAAATAAATAACTCTTAAAAAACATTAAAAATAAAACTACCGGGGCGCCTGGGTGGCTCAGTGGGTTAAGCCGCTGCCTTCAGCTCAGGTCATGATCTCAGGGTCCTGGGATCGAGTCCCGCATCGGGCTCTCTGCTCAGCAGGGAGCCTGCTTCCTTCTCTCTCTCTCTGCCTGCCTCTCAGTGTACTTGTAATTTCTCTTTGTCAAATAAATAAATAAAATCTTTAAAAAAAAATACACATGTGCCATTTCGCTAAGCATGATACGCTCTAGCGAAATGGCACATGTGTATAAAAAATAAAAATAAAAAATAAAACTACCATATGATCCAACAATTTCACTTCTGGGTATTTAGATGGAGAACATGAAATCACTAATTCTAAAAAATATCTGTACTCTCATGTTCACTGCAGCATTATTTACAATAATCAAGATTTGGTATAAAAATTCATCAAAGGATGAATGGGGGTTGTGGGTGAGACAAATGGGTGAAGGGAACCAAAATGCACAAGCTTTAATTTAATTAATTTAAAAATTTAATTAATTAAAAAATAAATGTACAGCGTGGTGAGTATTGTTAATACTGTATTGCATAACTGAAATTGCTAAAAGAGTAGATTGTGAAAGTTCTCATCACAAGAAAAAAAGTTCTGTAACTATGTATGGTGACAAATGTTAACTAGTCTTATTATGGCAATCATTTTGCAGTATATACAAATATCGATATAATGTTGCACATCTGAAATTAACATAATGTTGTATGTCAGTTATACCTGAATTTAAAAAGAAAATAGGGAGGGCAGGATGAGAGGGGCTGTGTGCAGGACAGTGAGATAGATGTCTGTTGCTCTCCACCATCTATGTCAATGGCAGGAATACCCTGCAAGGGACCCACCTACTCAATGATCTAACTGAATCTCCCTTGCTTAATCTTTGTTTTTGTTTTTGTTTTTAATTTTTAAATTTAAATTCAATTTAATTAACTTATATGCATCCTTAGTTTCAGAGGTAGAATTTAGTGATTCGTCAGTTGCTTATAACATCATAACACACTCATTTGATCATGTGCCCTCCTTCATGCCCAGCACCCAGTTACCCCATCCCCCAATCCACCTCCCCTCCAGCAACCCTGTTTGCTTCCAGAGTTGAGAATCTCTTATGGTTTGTCTCCCTCTCTGTTTTCGTCTTATTTTTCCTTCCCTTCCCCTATGTTCATCTGTTTTGTTTCTTAAATTCCACATATGAGTAAAATCATATGGTATTTGTCTTTCTCTGACTTATTTCACTTAGCATAATATCCTCTAATTCCATCTACGTTGTTGTAAATGGCAAGATTTCATTCTTTTTGGTAGCTGAGTATTATTCTATTCTATATATATACCACATCTTTATCCATTTGTCTGTTGATGGATATCTGGGCTCTTTCCATGGTTTGGCTGTTGTGGACATTGTTGCTATGAACATTGGGGTGCATGTACCCCTTCGAATCACTATATTTGTATCCTTTGGATAAATGTCTTGTAGTGCAGTTGCTGGGGTTTTTTTTGTTTTGTTTTGTTTTTTTGGTTTTTTTAAAAATATTTTAAGGGGTTTTTTTTTGTTTTTTTTGGACAGACAGAGATCACAAGTAGGCAGAGAGGCAGGCAGAGAGAGAGGAGGAAGCAGGCTCCCCACTGAGCAGAGAGCCCAATGCAGGGCTCTATCCCCAGATCCTGAGATCATGACCTGAGCCGAAGGCAGAGGCTTTAACCCATTGAGCCACCCAGGTGCCCCCAGTTGCTGGGTTTTAGGGTAGCTCTATTTTTAACTTTTTGAGGAACCTCCATACTGTTTTCCAGAATGGAAATGACAATAATGGTTTCCCCAGCTTGCATTCCCACCAACAATGTAGGAGGATTCCCCTTTCACCGCATCCTCATCAACATCTATTGTTTCCTGAGTTCGTTTTAGCCATTCTGACTGGTGTGAGGTGATTTCTCACTGTGGTTTTGATTTGCATTTTCCCTGATGCCAAGTGATGTGGAGCATTTCTCCATGTGTCTGTTGGCCATTTTTATCTCTCCTCTGGAAAAATACCTGTTCAGGTCTTCCACCCATTTCTTGACTGGATTATTTGGTTTTTTGCATGTTGAGTTTGATGACTTCTTCATAGATTTTGGAGACTTGCCATTTATCTGATAAGACATTTGCAAATATCTTCTCCCATTCTGTAGGTTGTCTTTTAGTTTTGTCACCTTTTAGTTTCGTTTACTTTGCTGTGCAAAAGATTTTATCTTGATGAAGTCCCAATAGTTCATTTTTGCTTTTGTTTCCCTTGCCTATGGTGATGTGTCTAGCAAGAATTTGCTGCAGAGGTGCTTGGGTGGCTCAGTGGGTTAAGCTTCTGCCTTCGGCTCAGGTCGTGATCCCAGAGTCCTGGAATCGAGCCCTGTATTGGGCTCTCTGCTCAGTGGGGAGCCTGCTTGCCCCTCTCTCTCTGCCTGCCTCTCTGCCTACTTGGGATGTCTTTCTGTCAAATAAATAAATAAAATCTTTAAAAAAAAAAAAAGAATTTGCCGTGGCCGAGGTCAAAAATTGTGTTCTCCAATAAGATTTTTCTGGATTCCTGTCTCACATTCAGGTCTTTCACCCATTTTGAGTTTATTTTTGTGTGTGGTGTAAGAAAGTGGTCCAGTTTCATTCTTCTGCACATGGCTGTCCAGTTTTCCCAACACCATTTGTTGAAGAGATTGTCTTTTTCCCATCAGATGTTCTTTCCTGCTTTGTCGAAGGTTAGGTGACCACCTCACTTAATCTTAATCCCCCAAATTGCCAGCCCCTTAATCACTTAACTTAAACTCCCAATTGCCACTTCACATCCTCAACATATCCATGCATAACCCTTTTATGTCCTCGAAAAAAAGCCCCATGAGCCAAGAATAGAAGACTTCGAGGGGATCCGTAACTCATCCAGAGTTTTAGGACTCCAACTGATATTGGCTGAGCCCAGAGTTTATACCACTAACTTGTACACAGTTGTATACATCAGCAGTCAGGTGATGGGCGGCACCAAGCCACAAAAAGCTCTCAGATATGTGTACTTGGCCTGCACAGTGTTGAGAAAAGCATAGTGAACAGAAAGGTAAGCTGGCTGCCCAACCAGCTTAATTCCTATTCTCCTACCTTCTTTGTTTCACATACTTCTGAGACCTAGCCAGGCAACTGTGCTTGGGATCCTGGGTTGACACTGAGGCAGGAGAAGGAGAACTGGAAAAAAGCCTGTTCTCGAGACTCTTCTAAAAGAATACTTTGCAAACAAAGAAAAAATAAAGAGCTAAGTATGACAGACAAGTCTATAAGGTTTTTCAAAGTGTTCTCCACCATCAGAAACCCCTGGGGAACTTGTTAAAAATACAGAGACCTGGGCCCAGAGAGCACTTACTAAGTCTTGGAGATGGCCAAGGAGTCCAAATTTTTTTTAACATATTTTATTTATTTGACACAGAGAGAGAGATGGTGAGAGAGGAACACAAGCAAAGGGAGTGGGAGAGGGAGAAGCAGGTTTCCCACTGAGCAGGGAGCCTGATGCAGGGCTTAATTCCAGGACCCTGGGATCATGACCTGAGCCGAAGGTAGATGGTTAACAACTGAGCCACCAAGGGAGTCTAAATTTTTAACAGGCTCCCAGGGGGATTCTGATATACACAGTAATTTGAGAACTTAAACTATACTTGTTCAGAAAAATCTCTCACAATCATCTATTTTTCCCTTTTTGCAAATATAACACTTTGCCATATCTACTGGAAGATATTAATCATTGTCAGCTTCACATATAACCTAGAAAAACCTTTAATCACTTAACCTTCCTTTCTCTGAGCACTTCTCTTATCTATGAGCTTTGGAGTGCCCAAATTGGAGTCAGTCCCAAGTAACAATTTTCTCACACTGACCAGAGATCAGGGTTCTGAGCCACTGACTTATTTGAGGGACACAGTAAGGCACTCACCCTCCTTCTCCTTCTCATCCCCTGGGTAAGGTAGGCAGGAGAAACCCTTCCAAAGCCTCTGGGCAGCGAGGGGGGCCCCTTCCCTTGTTCTTGACCTTGGAAAAAACTGTATCTCCGTACATTTCCTTTGAAGTTGAATATTCCTGGAATAACCTTCCCAGACCGCCACACTCCTAAACTCCTAGTTATCCTTCAAGTCCCAGCTCAGACATAGTAACTCCCAAAATAATCATCATAAATCAGATTTCCTCCTTCTATTCTGTCTTACCTTGCTGTAATTTCCCTTTAGGGCACCCGTCAAAGTCTGTAGTGATGGATTTTGTGTTTATTTTATGAGCATCTAGATCTCCTTTTTGACTGAAAGTTACGTGAGGGCAGAGACCATTTGCTTTGTCCATACTTGTATTTATAGCCTATTACCATGCCTGGCACATAGGAGGTCCTCCATTGATATTATTGAATGAATGAATGAATGAATGAATGGGTTTACTTTTACTGAGTACTTTCAATGTTGCCAGGCACTGGGCTCAGTCCCTTTTAATCTTCCCAGCCACCTTCTGAGGTAGGTATTATTATCCCTTTTACATAGATGAGGAAGTTGAGGCTCAACGAGGTGTTGAGAATTTGTCAGTCACACAACGAGTAAGTGGTGATGCAGTTCTCAGCCATAATATCTCATGCTTCCTGTTTGGCACGGTCAACCTGGGTGTTCCATTGCGTTCTGATACTAATGCCGCCATGAGGGGTCTCCCCCATTGTGTTTCTCATGGTGCTTCAGCTATTCCTCAGTGAGCCCAGTGGTCACATTGCCTCGTCAGGATGTATACGTGGGTCTGTGAGCTCATGAGGGAATGCATGGCCCATACTTTATTCCTCTAGCCCGCCAGTTCTAACCACCAATCCGCGCCCCTGCGCCCTTATGATACTGCACCAGAAGTGCCCAATCAACCCAGCATCCCTGTCCCCTCACAGTAAAGAGAAGAGAAGCCATTAACATAGACAGATTAACCGCGTGAGCGAAGAGGGAGCTCCGAGGCAGAGCGAACATAGCTACAAACTTGCCATATGAGAGAAGGGGCAAGGAGAGACGGGAGGGGTCAGCGCGGCTGGTTACCCCGTGAAGAGGAAGGAACCTCTTCACCCCATCATACACCAGGCAGAAAAGTTAATTCTTTTTTTTTTTTTAAGATTATTTATTTATTTATTTGATAGAGAGACAGTGAGAGAAGGAGCACAAGCAGGGGGAGTGGGAGAAGGAGAAGCAGGCCTTCTGCTGAAGAGGGAGTCCGATGTGGGGCTTGATCCCAGGACCCTGGGATGGTGACCTGAGCTGAAGGCAGACGCTTAATGACTGAGCCACCCAGGCACCCCATGAAAGTTAATTCTTCATGGAGTAAAAATTTCCATGTGAAAAACAAAACTTTCAAGCCTAGAAGATGATGAATAATTGTAATGGTGATTGGGAAAATTAAGACTATGGTAGGATAATCATTTTAAAGCCTCTAAATTGTCCAAAAAAGAATCAGAAAACTGATAATACTTAGTGCTGGTGAAGATGTGGATCACTAGGAATTCCTAATACGCTGCCGGTAAGTATATATATTAACCAGTCATTGCAGGAAAAAGGTTGGCAATAGCTAATAAATTACCTTATACTTATAGTAAGCACAGTTTATGTAGGAAAAAATGAGGGATGTCTGGGTGGCTCATTCAGTTAAGCGTCTGCCTTTGCCTCAGGTCATGATCTCAGGGTCCTAGGATCGAGCCCCGCATCAGGCTCCCTGCTCAGTGGGAACTCAACTTCTCCCTCTCTCTCTGTCCCTCACTCTCGCCCATGCTCTCTCACTCATTTGACAGAGATCACAAGTAGGCAGAGAGACAAGCAGAGAGAGGAGGAAGCAGGCTCCCTGCCGAGCAGAGAGCCCGATGTGCCCCAAATAAATAAAATAAATAAATAAATAAAATCTTAAAAAAAAAAAATGAAGGGGCGCCTGGGTGGCTCAGTGGGTTAAGCCACTGCCTTCGGCTCAGGTCATGATCTCAGGGTCCTGGGATTGAGCCCTGCATCGGGCTCTCTGCTCAGTGGGGAGCCTGCTCCCCCCCCACACCTCTGTCCACCTCTCTGCCTGCTTGTGATCTCTCTGTCAAACAAATAAAATCTTTTAAAAAGAAAAAATGAAGAAGCTGGCCCAGCTGCTGTGGAAAACAGCATAACAGTTCCTCAAAACATGGAATTACCATATGGTCCAGTAACTCCAGTTTTGGATATACACCCAAAAGAAATGGAATCAGGAACTCGAAGAGATATTTGTACACCCATGTTCATGGTGGCATTATTCCCTAGAGCCAAAAGGTGGAAGCAATCCAAGCGTCTATCAATGGATGAATGGATAAACAAAATGTAGTGTGTGTGTATGTCTCAGTGGACACTAGTCAAGGAAGAAAATTCTAACGCATGCCACAAGGTGGATGAACTTTGAAAACATCACGCAAAATAAAATAAACCAATCACAAAAGGACAAATATTGTGATTTCACTTATAGGAGGCATCAAGAGTCAAATCCCCAGAGACAGAAAGTAGACTAGAGGTTGCAAGGGGCTGAGGACAGAAAGGTTGGGGGAGTGACTGTTTAATAGGTACAGAGTTTCAGTGGGGAAAGATGGAAAGTTTTGGAGACGGACAGGGGGACTCTTTCACAATAGCATGAACGTGCTTAATGCAATGAAACTCAATGCTTAAGAGTCATTAAAGGGTAAATTTTACAGCAACTAATAAAAGTGAATGAGCAATGTTCTCTACTCATTCTCCTGTGAGTGGATGTTTAGGATAGTTCCAATTTTGTTTGTTCATTTGTTTTTGTTGCTACAGCTGACAAGACAACTATGGACATTCTTTTCCGTGTCTCCACTCTTCCACCTGTGCAAGAAAATGTGTAGAGTATGGCCCTAAAGATGAAATTGCTGAGTCCATTTTACTATGTGCCATTGTTTTCCAAAGTGGTTGTACTTTTTTTTTTTTTTTTAAGATTTTATTCACTTACTGACAGACCAAGATCACAAGTAGTCATAGAGGCAGTCCGTGAGGGGGAAGCAGGCTCCCAGCTGACCAGAGAGCCCGATGCATGGCTCAATCCCAGGACCCTGGGATCATGACCTGAGCCCAAGGTAGAGGCTTTAACCTACTGAGCCACCCAGGCACCCCAAGGTTGTACTTTTTGACATAATTTACATCATAAAAATAATTTGTAAAAGATGTTCAGGACATGTTAAATAACCATCAGAAGGACCCAGGCGAATCTTACCTGACTATCTAGAAGTATACTGCCCAGAAGAGGGGGCTCTGACCAGACTATCAGTGCCATCTTTTAGTTCTTTGCTGGGGATCCCGTTTAAGACCTTTGACTAATTGATGCCAGCTGGTGGTGGACCACCAGGATAGCAAGAGGTCTGGAAACTTTGAAAGGAAGGAAAGGCTGAATGAGAGCGAGTGAAAAGCACTCATGAACTTGTTGGAGAGTTTAATTCAGAAGCACAGCTACTCTCTTTGTTTGGCTCATACACTGTTCTCTTCTCTCTGGGAAATTCATCCTCTTTGATTAAGTGAGTTACCTTAGCAGGAGCCAGATCCACAGAACCAGCCTGGAAAAGGAAAAGAGCAAGTTAGGGGACACATGAGACCCAACGTCAACTACTAGAGAACCTGTCTTAGAGACATGGATTCACTCTGGGATGTGCCAGAGAGCAGGTCCAGTGTTTAGAGGCTCAGGGGAGCGGGCAAGCACCACCCGATAGGCTGCCTGTGAGGTCCTGGGCATGTCCAACCATCTAGATGGTCACAGAGTCCAGAACTAATGGCTGGCGAAGCCAAAGAAAATGACTATAGGTCCTCTTCCACTCTGTGATAATGGTTCACGTATCTCCAAATGGAAGGCACCCCACCCACCGTAATCGCACTTAGCCTTGGGTCCACTCTGTCAATGCTGGAGTTGGGTTTTCTGTCTAATTATTCTATTACCCACTCTGATGTTACTAGGAGCCAGATTAGCCCTTTTAATGTAACCTGTGGTTGCTGGAGAATTAAAAACTGCTGCCCAGGCTTAGGTTTCACTATTTGTAAAGTAAATCACGCATTCCACTAATAAAAAGTGGCTTACAGCAGATGCATATAGTTGTTGTTTTTTTTTTTTTCTATATCCCAGACAGGTCATCATTATCTACCTCTCCTATAAACAGCCTACCATCTTTTCAAGATTTTCTCCCACATGCACTTTAAAGGTTCTCCATATTCTGCACACAGAAGTGTTTTGATTACCTTTCATGGAAGTCCACTGGATACTGAACTTAAAGATTTATATAAATAGCCACAGTCCTCCTTTGATACTGTGCAATGCAGCCCCGAAGAAGGTCCCACAAATAAGTCAGAGGATTTCATGTCACTTTAAAACCACTGAATATCAAGGAAAGGCTGCTGAAAGATCTTGATCAATACCGACTCCACCCTGTATACCATGAGAAATGTGAAGCATGAAGCCTATGTCTTTTCCCAAGTCTGGCAATTTCTTTTCTAAGCAGTCATTAAATCAGTGAAAACAATACAGATGATATGAGTTGCCCAAATTGTTTTAGCAGCAGTCCCGGAACCAAAACCCCATGGACACATTTGACAAATCTGCAATTGGCAAATGTTTAAATGTCAGGTCCATGCTAATTTCTTCTGCAAAACTACTCAGGGGAAGTCAGATATCAGCCCAAGCCTTCCCTGCTGGTCACAGAAAGATTTCCAAAAGTCCTCCCTAGCTGATGTCAGAGCCCAGTGGGCTTTCTTTGTCCCCTCCCTGGCACCATTTGGTGTCCCTGTGAAATTTTCTGCTCCTGCTGCGGTACAGGCATCGTGTCAAATCTGGTTCAACCCTTGTGCTGAGTCAGAGCAGGTGCAGGAATGAAGTAACTGCTTTGTAGCCATATTTGCATCTTTCAGCCCCTGAGCAAGCTGGCTCAGGTGTGCTGCCTCCTTTCATCTGCCATTGGTCTGCTCAGCCCAAGACCAGACCAGTTGTCTGCCCAGCAGGATGTGAACTGGTTGTTTCATCCTTGTCATTTGATTAATGACTGACAGCCTGTTTGAAGCTGTCCTTTCATTCTTAAGAGGCAAATTCTCTCTGTTGTGGAATCTCTTCTCCCTGCAGAGCCTAGGGTTTGGGACCCCCACCCCCTCAGACTTGGCCCTGAGCCCAGGACTGGAGGCTGTCATAACAGGGAGGCAGTTGTGGCTTTGGCCATGGGATCACCTCTCTACATTTCTCCTCACCCAGAGCAGATGCACAGGGAAGCACAGACCTCCTCCCTTAGAGACCCAGTAAGAGGAATAAGAAGCTGACTTAGAGTCCCAAAGAACTTCTCAATGAAAAGTAAGAACTTCACATTTCGTGCTTTCTAAATGGGCATTACCAAACCCTTTCCTACTTTTTAATGTTAATAGTGATTATGAATTATGGGGCTCACAGACTGACATGGGCTGCGGTGCTACCGATCAGGGAAAATCAAAGCAGTCTACTAGAGACATCAAGGTCTCCTAGACGCCAGTGAGGTTTGCTTTTAACACACCAAACTGCTCTGTGACCTCACAGCAGGAAGGTCTGAGCCAAGGGCTGAGATCCACTGGACTGGTCTGGAGGTAGTGCTGAGAGAAGGCAGTGCCGTATAATGAGAGGTGAGAGGTGAAAAAAACTAGATGTGCAATATCCAGATATCCAGAATGCTTTCATGCACAAGCACAGCACTGAGGCCGTGCCCTAGAAAGGATCTGGCAGAGGGGAGAATGACAGCCCATTGGCAGAGTTAGAGGGGAAGGCAGTTGCATTGACATTCTCAAAAATAATTTTGGGGGGGGATCCTGGGTGCTCTGTCATTTAAGCATCTGAGGAGGCTGGATTTTGGCTCAGGTCACGATCTCAGGGTGGTGAGATTGAGCTCTGCATTAAGATTCTCTCTCCCTCTGTCCCTCCCCACCTCTCTCTCTCCTTCTCCCTCTCTCTAACTACTACTACTACTACTAATAATAATAACTATTATCATTATTATTATTTTAATGAAAACCAAAAATGTATTTTTGGAGCCCAAAGTGGAAAGGACTAAATTCTTCTAAAACAAAAACGGGAGTGGGTAGATGAAGGAGGCAAAAGGCTGTCAAAAGCAGTCCTGGTCTGGGGTGACCCAGTTCTCTAAGGAGATGAGATAGATCCTCAGTCATCAAGAGGGATAGAGCTGGGGCCCTGAACTGAGCAGGCTGGTGAGGACTGGTACTGAAGGGCCAGTTTCCTCCCTGGGAAACTGAGGTCCGTGGCTGCAGAAAGCCCGGCAGCCAGTTGGCATGAAGGCATCTGGACATTGTGACGTGTGGACACGCAGTTCCATTTGCCTAGCAGTTTCCGGCACACCCTGCAGCCCACTTTCACCAAGCTATTATCCAGGGAAAGGGAAGCTATGTTTAAAGATCCTAGAGAAGGATCCTTAAAGAAGGATCTTTTCTCTAGAATGAGCCAAATCTTCTTTTCTTCTCTAGAAAAGAAACAAAAAAACCAAGCTAAGCCATCAGAAAAAATTATAATCTGATATGAAGTTTAGTTGCAACTTTAGCTACCACTCTAAAGAGAACAGGATGAGAGACACATGGGAACTACTGGAGGAGGAGGCCACGAGGGGAAATCAGGCAACCCAGGGACGCAGACACTGAACTTGGCCACCACCCACTTTGAACCTAGAAAATAGCAGCAAACTGTGAACTAGGGCTGTCGTCATGGAAGGGGGTGCTGTAACTGTCCCTATTCCAAACCGCAGGGGTGTCTGGTGAGTTTAAGACCCATTTCTCCCCACACAGTCCTACTGACATGCTGTCTCTCTTCCCTCCCTGTTTTTCTGGCTGCCCATCTTCTCCGGGGCACCTGCCACTCCCCCACACCCCAGCTTACCCAGCTCTGCCCTTAACTTCCAGAGCTGCTCTCTAAGCCCACGATGAAATAATTACAGGTCCTACTTGGCACTTTACCATGTGCCAGACGCTGCTCTGAGTACTTTTGCTTGTCTTAACTCCTTTAATCCTCATAACAACCCTGTGAAATAGGTACTATTTTAATCCCCATTTTACAGATAGAAAGACTGGGGCACAGAGAGGTGGAGGGACTGGCCCAAGTTCACACAGCTAGTGAGTGGCAGAGTGAGGATTTGAACCCCGGAGGTCTGGCACAGACATCTCTGCTCGCAGCCATTGCCTTACCTCTCAACACCAGCCTGTCCTAGAATGCCAGATTTTAGGCTGCTCAAGTTCATTTTGAGGCCGTATGAGTTTAGCCAGTGAGGGCTCCTACAAACACGGTCCTGCCTCATACCTGAGCCCACCAGGACTGAGCCAAGTGATGGTTGGAATCCTGGCATCCTGCCCAGCTCTTAGCAGCCCCTTCCTTGGGGGCCTGGCACAAACTGTCTATCCCCTGCTACTGACTAGGGTCCTGCTGAGCGCAACCCCTCACCTGGGGCCCCACCACTATACCCTGGCTGACTCTGAGTCCATCTCTGTCTGGAAGCCCCAGATACAGAGCACCTGGCACAGGGCTGGACCCTCTTAACCGAGAGGTGCCCCAGCGTCACCACTGTTCCCCACACTGAATCGCTCCCTGCTCATCCTACCAGCTGCTCCCATCCCCCACTTCTCACAGGCCCCCACTTCCGCACTGAGCCCACCTAAATTGTGAGGGGCTTCAACCTCCTGTGAGCGCAGGCACTGTCTTCTGCTTCTCACCGCAGAGGTGCAAACAGTCAACAATCCAGTTAGTGGATTGGCAAGAACCTTTTTAAAAACAAATGGGGAAGTGAAACATACTCCAGGGGGACATTTCTTCCTAAAGGCCACATGGATGGAGTGTGGTCAAATCTCTGACCTCCTGGGGCCATAATTGGCTCATCAGCTAAGCGTCCACCTTCAGCTCAGGTCATGATCCCGGGGTCCTGGGATCAAGCCCCACATTGGGCTCCCTGCTCAGTGGAAAGCCTGCAGCTCCCTCTCCCATTCCCCCTGCTTGTGCTCCCTCTCTCGCTGTCTCTCTCTCTCTCTCTGTGTTTCAAATAAATAAGTAAATAAAATCTTTAAAAAAAAATCTCTGACCTTGGAGAGTCATTCAGGAATCCTCTGGATCCTCTCTCCGTGTGACCTCCATGTTTACCGACCTCAAACCACCCTGATGGGGTCGGTGGTGAGACAGAGTCCACAGCAGTGTGACCCAGGGAGAGACACGAGGAGGGGGGCCCTGTGTGTGGTCTGGAGCTGTGTGGAGTGCAGCAGTGAGGAGAGGAACAGAGAGGAGCGGCATCCCCGAGGCCTTGCCCTAGGGCTTATCCTATCTGCAGGTAACCCAAGGCATCCGGCAAACCCCCAGGGACAGACAGGATAAGGGACATTGCTATTTCCTTGCTTGGCTTTAGCTTTCATTCCCAGGAACACAATCGTAATTTAGAGTTTCCGAGAAAGTTCTGTCAGAAATATTGCCTCTTCTGCTGTCCAGGGCTTCCCCAAGAATTCAGTCCTCTTCTGGCCCCTGAGGCAGCCTGTCATTTTGCTTCCAAACAGCAAAGGAACATGTGCCTGTCTTACTAAGTAATATGACTGTACGTATCCTAGACATAAGACGAGCATTCTCCAGAACACGTCCTAGGTACGAAGAACTGGAAAGGAAAAAAAAAGTGTAGGAAAGGCTACATACGATGGACCCCTTGCTGCAGATCCCAGGGCCCCCTCACGTGGTGAGGCCGCTGGGAAATTCTGCAGCCAGGCAGGCCGTGTAGTTTCATTTAACACGGCATTTCCCTGGGCTGGGAGCCGGAGCGATTGGAGAGTGATGACTTCATGGGTCAAGGGTTTCTCTGGGGGGTGATGGAAAAGTGCTGGAATTTGTAGTGATATTTGTACAATATTGGGCGTGTGCTAGATGCCACTGAATGGAACCCTTTACTATGGCCAAAATGGTAAATTTGCTGTTATATATGTTTTACTGCAAAGAGAGAAGGAGGGGGGTGTACCTCCTGATGGGGCACACGAGGAACTGGGCAGTCTTGCCACAAAGTCCAACTCGATTAGGTCTCTAGAGCCACCAGTTTGTAGGAAAAACGGGAAAGAGGAACATTCAACTCCCTGCAGAGGCATTCAACAAAATTAGAAAATGAGGAGCATCAAAGGAATAAATCTCTCGGTTTCTTTAACAACTAAAAGGTAAGGGGAAAAAAGAGGGAGGGTGAACAGTCACAGTTTAAAAGATGTACAGGACCTATCAGCCAAATGCAGTGTGTGAATCATGTTTGGATCCTAATTTAAACAAACCAACTAATTTTTTTTTTTTAAGATTTATTCATTTTTTAAAAAGTTTATTGGGGGGCCTGGGTGGCTCGGTTGGGTGACTGTCTTCGGCTCAGGTCATGATCTTGGAGTCCTGGGATTGAGTCCCACATCGTGCTCTCTGCTCAGCAGGGTGTCTGCTTCTCCCTCTGACCCTCCCCTTCTCGTGCTCTCTCTCTTTCGTTCTCTCTCTCTCTCAAATAAATAAATAAAATATTTTTTAAAAAAGTTTATTCATTCATTCATTCATTCATTCATTCATGAGAGACAGAGGGAGAGGCCAAGACAGAGGGAGAAGCAGGGTCCCCAGTGAGCAGGGAGCCTGACGTGGGACTCAATCCCAAGACCCCGGGATCATGACCTGAGCCGAAGGCAGACACTTAACTGACTGAGCCAGCCAGGAGCCCTCAACAAATTTTTTTAAGTATTAATGTGACAACCAGGGGAGTTGGATTACTGACTGGATTTTTTATGGTATTAAGGAATTATTGTTAAATTTATAGGTGTGATAATGGCATTATGGTGATGTAATAAAGAAATGTATTTTTGGAAACACATAGTGAAGCATTCACGGATGAAAAGATATGTGTGGGATTTGTTGTAAGGTAATTCAGAATAAGGAAGGGGAGGAGAGGCGCCTGCGTGGCTCAGTCAGTTAAATGTCCGACTCTTGGTTTCAGCTCAGGTCCTGATCTTAGAATGGTGGGATCAAGCTCCACCTGGGGCTCCGTGCTCAGAGCAGAGTCTGCTTAAGAATGTCTCCCCTTCCTTCTGCTCCTCCCTTCCAAGCTCTCTCTTTCTCTCAAATAAATAAATCTTAAAGAAAAAAAAAAAAAAAAGGAAGAGGAGGAAAATGGATGACAGTTTAAAAGAAACAGGACTGGCCATGAATTGATGATTGCTGGAAGTTGGGTGTTCTAATTTTGTATTAAGTTTGAAAATGTCCATATAAGTAGTATTTTAAAAATACATTGCAGAGCAACAAATGAAAAGGAGGACCTAAGTCTTGGACATGGCGTAGTTTTCTAATAACTAAATCTCTGGTAGATGTAGGATGTTAAAATAAGACCCAGAGATTTTAAGATCAGGATTTTTATATTTGCTTTCCATCCTTCCTGCCGTATTAGGGGGAAAAAAAAAATACCATGCTCATAAAGCAGGGTAGAGTCCAGGAAAGCAAAAATAAAAGCATTTCTTAAGTGTTTGCTGTGTGTATGTATTAATTTCTTGTTCACAGTCCTCTAATAGCTTCCCATCTCACTCGGAGCAAAATACAAATTCCTTACCATGGTCTGTGATGGGTCCAATATGACCTGGCACCTGAAACCCTTCTCCCTTCCTACTGCACTGGCCTCCCCACTATTTTTTGAAAACAGCTGGTGCTCTCTTGCCTCAGGGCCTTTGCACTCACTATTCTCACTGCCCAGAATACTCTCCCCCCACAGCTAGCTGTGTGATCCTCTCCCTAACCTGCTTGAAGTCAGACTTTCTCTAGGCACTTCCTTATGTAACGTAGGTGTGAGCTCCCACACACGTACCATCACTCACCTTTCCTTTATCTCTTTTCCCTTGCTCTGTTTATTTTTTAGCATTTATCGCTCCCTGACAAATTATTTGTTGATTGTTTTTCTGCCTCACATGGACTGTAAACTCCAATAGACCTAGCCTCTGTTTATTCAAACAATGCCTGGTTTTTTGAGCACATAGTAGGTGCTCATTAAATAGTTATTGACTTAATTTAATGCATACCCACAAGTGTTTAGGTAAACATGCCCCACCCCCATGGGGGGCTGACGTGTATTTCCATACTGGCCAAGACCTTCCTGGATTAGCTGGAGATGCCTCAGCTGGGCCCAGAGGTCTGCAGAGCAGCCAAGAGCCTGGCAGTGAGAGAGGCCTCCTAGTCCCTTCAGCCTATGGGAGGGACAGCTGGGGAAGACCTTCTGAGCTCTGTTGGGGCTGGGAGGACTGTTTTTCCTTAAGAAGAGTGAGATTAGGGGCGCCTGGGTGGCTCAGTGGGTTAAAGTCTCTGCCTTCGGCTCGGGTCATGATCCCAGGGTTCTTGGATCGAGCCCTGCATCGGGCTCTCTGCTCGGCAGGGATCTCTGTCTGTCAAATAAATTTTAAAAAATCTTTAAAACAACAAAAAAAAAGTGAGTTTAGATGAAGGTCCCACTGAGGGGTGGCAGCATCTGCTGGAAACAAACTGGGAAGAAAGGACACAGCTGGATAGAGTGTTTAGGGGTCACAAGAGTGCTATGGACTCAGATGCTACAGATAGTTTGAGGTTCTTTTTCTTTTTCTTTTTAAATTTTATTTATTTGAGAGAGAGAGAGAGAACAGGAGCAGGGTGAGTGCCAAAGGGAGAAGCAGACACCATGCTGAGCAGGAAGCCCGGTGCCCACGTTCAGCTTGATCCTGGGACTCCAGGATCATGACCTGAGCCGAAGGTCGATGCTTAACTGACTGAGCCATGCAGGAGCCTCTGGTTTGAGGTTCTTAAAGGAATTTGTTTTCAGGGGAGAGTTGGGCAATGCACAAATGGATAAGCAATTCTGAGTGCTAAATATTCCACAGAGCAATGCTGTGTGGTCAGAGAACAGGCCCTGCTATAGCTGTCCAACTTATTTTGAAGAATTACACTTCTGTGCAAGTTAACCTCCTGAACAACACTTCAGGTTGCTGTCCAAATGAATCTAGGTTTTGTTTTTTGTTTTTTGGTGTGTGTGTGTGTGTGTGTGTGTGTGTGTGCGGTTTTTTGTTGTTATTGTTTGTTTTTTCCCAAAGGAATCCAGGTAGCTAAGACCCTCCTTTGGAACCCAGTTCAGAACACACACTTGAGAAGCTGGGCGTTGTGTGTTCCGCCTCCCCTCCGAAACTGCCAAGGAACTGAGTTCCCACACGTGATAGAAGAAAGCAGTGAGCTTCTCTGCTGGAGACAGCACTGCTGAAATAGTGGAAATCTGGGAGGGGAACTGCATCTCATCAGCGGCTCACTTCCTAAAAAACTGTACAGCAAAAAGACTTGTTAATGATCCAAATGTTTAACTCAACAAGGTGATCTTGCTGGTTAGAAGATTCCCATAGGAAATACTTTAGGAAAATAAATAATCCTTAATTTGCAGTTTCAAACATGAAGCACACGTCTATACTTCCAGTTTTCATATGGCAAAACATCGCTTTACATCAGCCAGTTTCTGATCTCTCAGCCACCTTGCTGAATTCCAGTGTCAGCTACGCCACATAATCATCTCTTGGCTGTGAAAAGATTTCCTGGCAGGCTCTCCAAGACAAGGACAGATGGCATCCCACTGGGGGTCCTCCCAGCTCTTTGTTTTAGCAAATATTGATGCTTTTGTGGGAAACAGATCCAGATCCTGTTTTTTCCTAACTCCTCTTGTCAGTCCTGAAGGTTTGGAGACATGTAGTTTGATAGAATTGGGAAAGTACACTTGCGACTGACATACATTAAGGAGGGTAACGTTCATGGTTAATTGATGTTCGTAAAAGTCGCAAAGTGGTAAGCAATATTCTGTGATCACAAATCACTTCTGAGCAGAAATGAGGGAGGGTGGTCAGGGAGAGGGGGAGACAAGCGACCAAAAAATTCAAACTTTTTTTAAGATCCCCAAAACATGTATAAAAAGTTTATCACAGAGTTATAATAATGGAAGTATGACAACAACTGAAACACTCATCAGTAGCAAATTGTTTCACTAGATCAAATACACCCACATTAGAGGATATTTTGCCACCTACAGAGATGACAATGTGTGGCAATATTTGTTTAATACGGAAGATGTAATCAATATTGGCAGTTTTTAAAAAGCAGGCACAAAAAACAATTTGTTACAAAACCAAATTATTTTTATAAAATTATTATAGAACTCCCATAAGTTATAGAAATTATAAAGAAATTATTTTTATAAAAATGATGTGTGTGTGCGACCCTTCGGGTAGTGAAATTCTAGGTGATTTTAAGTTCTACTTTCCTTTCTGTTATCTGTTTGTGGTGTTTTATAAGGAGCACATATTGCTTCTATCATGAGGAGGCAAACTAAAAGGTATTCCAAGTTGTAAAAATAAGTCACAGATAACTTTTTTTTTTAAAGGTTTTATTTATTTGTTTGACGGAGAGAGACACAGTGAAAGAGGAACACAAGCAGGGGGAGTGGGAGAGGAAGAAGCAGGCTTCCCGCTAAGTAGGGAGCCCGATGTGGGGCTTGATCCCAGGACCCCAGGATCATGACCTGAGAAGAAGGCAGATGCTTAATGACTGAGCCACCCTGGCGCCCACAGATAACTTTTAATCAACTTCTCCCACAAAAGCCTGATGTGGTATTTTGTTGGGGCCCTGCAGCGGGAGAGGGGGGAGGAACAAAACAAAGGTCAGGGCAGAGGGAGCCTTGAAGGTTAGATACTGGGATGAGGCAAAGGGTTCAGAGGGCTTCCAAGCCAAGCCTCCCGCCCATCTGCCCTGACCTGAACTGGCCTGAGAGCCAATGTGGAAACTCCCTGTTTCAGCAACCCTCCCTCCCATGCCCTGGCTCTGAGGCTGCCATGAACTTGGCTGCCATGAACAGAGTATCCCAATCTTGACTCAGGGGAAAAATAGTTCTTAATAGTTCTAACAAGAACCACACAAGAACTAAGGGAAATGGAAAACTTATCTGTACCCGTTTTCTAGAAATGCCCCCAGCAAATTACCACTCCAAGAGCCTGGTGACTTGAAATGGCACTGTATTTCTCACTTGTGTGGGAGCTCAGGGGTCTGAAACCAAGGGGCTGGCCGGGATCTGCTCCCCCTGCAGGCTCTTGCTAAGAACATCCTTGCATCTTCTCACTTCCGATGGCTCCTGGCGCTCAGAGCAACATTGCTTGCATCTCTGCCTCTGTTTTCACATGGCCTCCTTCTCTGTGTGTCTGCTTTTCTGGTTCTTATAAGGACACTCTCAGCAGACTCAGGGTCCACCCTAATCCCATATGATCTCATCTCAGTCCTCACTTTACATCCGCGGAGACCCTATTTCCAATTTAGGTCACAGTTGGAAGTTTGGGGTGGATGTGAATTTGGGCGGACACTATTTGGCCCACTATAATATTGTAGACAATATTTGTTCAGGAAGCAACAACTCTGATGAGAATTTATCTTTCTATACAGGAGGTGGAAGGCTGGCAGGGGATGGCAGGGGGCTTGGAATAGGCTCTACGGGGGGCCCAGAATGCCTGCCTCTTTCTTGTAGTTTGGCAGTCAACAAGCTGCCTTGGAGTTAAGATCTGACAGAGTTTATGGAGTCCGGGATAATAAAACTAGAAATTGGATAAAAACAGCAAGGACAAAGATACAGTTAAGCAGGAATTGGTTAATGATGTGGATTAGCACAGAGAACATTATAGCTACTATCAAAAATGCAAATATGCTTGAAGGAGAAGATCAATCAAATGAGAGAATTCAGGTGCTAAACTAACCATCAGTTCGGGAAGTAAAAAATGCATCAGCTTCACTAAAAAATGATCAGAGTCGTTGGCCTCAAAACTAGCTTTTGATAGCAAAGGGGCAATTAATCAGGCCACTAGAATCTGGATTTCTATTAAATCCTGATTAGGGATTCTTGGGGTTTCTACTTTCTGGATGATCAGTGACCTTCCTCACAACCCAACTCATGGGTGGCTTCCCTATTGTCAAATAGTGGGAAAGTACAGAGTGAAGATCAAGGTGATAAGCTTTCCAGACGTCATCAGGCAGGTACCCGTACTAACCAAAAAAGTAGGGAAGTCGTATCATAAAGTCAGAGAAAGATGCTTTCGTGTTTCCCTTCCAGCTGGAGACTGAATCCAGAATAGAGTGTGGTGTTTTCAGGACTGAAAGCCTCATAGGTAGGTGAGAACATGAGTTTGATAGTAGTTTAACAGAACTCCTCATTCACGGCCAAGACTTTCAGACACATTGAAGGCCAGATGGGAACTTAGAAACCTGTCCAGTTCAAGTTCTCTCTGTGCAGGTAAGAGGTCCGAGGTCTAGATACATAGGCACCCCTTCCAAGATGACTTGCTTGGGCTAAACTAGGATTAGAACCAGGAATCCCAAGCACTGTTCATGATATGCTTTGAACATTCTCACCAGGCAGCCTTCCTTAAACACCTAGACTGTCAGAGTAAAGTGCTGCTCTGCTTTGAATAAGTCACTCTGGGTTTGCATAAGTGTATCGAGTCACTGTGAGGGGCTAAAATAGTATCTTCAATCAAAAAGAGCTAGATACCAAGTAAGTGCTGAACGAGTGGTTTCTAAATGAAAAGAATTCAGAATAAGACCAAGGGACAGAGGCTGCCCAAGACTAGTATCCATGGTTTCCTCTTGGTCTTGGTCTTGGGAATACCACGAGGCCCACCCTCCAGCTTTCTGGCTTTTAAGCATGGCCATGAGGCTGAGTTCTGGCCAATGGAATGTGAGTGGAGTCACGGGGGTCACTTCCTGGCCTGGCCCACAGGTTCCTCCCATGCTTGGTCTTCACTCTCTTTCTCCATCACCAGCTGAACGAAGAAGATGCTGAGGACCTGGAAGAAGATGGAGCCACTGTAAGGATAGGGCCTGTGTCCTCAAATGACCTGGAAAAGTACAGGTACTCCTTATCCCAAACACTTTTTTGATCAGCAAAATAAGAAAGAAGTAAGCTTGCACTGGGCCAAGCCACTGAGATTTGGGGGTTATTTATTATAGTGATTAGCCGCTCCGATCAGGTTTGTGTGGGCAGTTAACCAGAACCAGGCCCAGAATAGTTTAGGAGCTAGACACTTTGGTTGTGATGGACAGGACCAAGATTGGCAATGCAAACTCCCTTTGCTCCCAACTGTGTTTGCTGCAAACCTGCAGATTTCTCCTTCCCTGCTGATCAGCCTCACTCTGTCCCCTCGACCTCCCTTCCTGATTCCCTTTACATGCTCTGCAGGCCCCTTACACACGTGCCCGTGTGCGTGCCTGCACACACACATGTGCACACAGCAACTTCAAACTCTTAAAGCTTAACCGGAATGTAAAAATTCTAATTCGCACTATAGAGGTGAGATGGGAGGCATCAAAGCTCCTTCGCTTGGGAGTTCCCTGGCATAGGCCTGGCCTCAAACAAATTGATTCACACAGGAGGAGTCTTAGGTTCCCAGATCCGTGGTGTGCACTTCATCCTGTGAGCACAGAACTCAAAACTGTGCCCTAAATCCAGGAGTGGTTATTTTTTTGCAGATCAAAAAGGAAGAGCATCCTAGGAGGGACAAACCAATACGTTATTTTCCCTGAAACGTTGCCAAGAAGATTTTAGCAGGTTTGACACTTTCAAAAGCCATGGGAAGCATGTATTGACTGAAGAATGACATTTCCTCTTGCTGGAGGAGGAGGGTGAGTGATGAAGAAACCAGCCAAACAGCCCAGAGGAGGTGTGGATTGCAGTGAAAAGTGGAGAGATTGTGGGTTTGCATTCTGAGTATGGTATCGCATATGGGAAGGTCTTAGTACAAGGTGGGGATCAGCACCTTGCAGCTTCTACTATGAATGCTGTGTGCGAGTGCATCGAGGTCTATCATCATCATCACAACATTCAAAACAGCTTCATAGTCAACCTTTCAGAAAATTCTGGACTAACGAGAGAAAGAAGACAAACTCTTCCTCTTGATTAGGCATCAGCTGATTCATCATCACGAAGGTGGGTACTAGACAGCAAATGAGGCCATTTATAAATCTATTTCACAGAAGCCTGTGGCAAAATGTCTTAACAACTGCAGAGTCATTTAAATTCTAGTGATTATGCCTAGTTGGAAACTAGCTATGCTGAATTCTTCCTTCTAGATAAAATGACTTCTATCTCAATTCATATCTTGGACTTTGAATAGGCTCTTTTGCTCAATCCTGGAATTCCTACTACAGATTCAAAATTTCCTGTGGCTAACATTAGCAGAAACTTTCAAAAGAAGGATGCCAAAGTTCTAACCTGTTTTCTTCTTTGCTGGTTTTGGATAGATACTTATAAGAAATTGATGCAGAAGGTGGCACTGGTGCTCAATTCACAGCAGCTGTTGATGGCTGTGTTTTGTGGTAACTATCTTTCACGCCAAGCTACAATCTTACATTTTAAATTGCGGTAAACTAGATTATTGTGTCTCAGGACCAACATGTACTACTGCAATGTTACTTCGTAGTTATTAATTATTCATTAACTATCTCCTTAACCCACAGGATGTGTTAGTTATGGAGGCTGTGTAACAAGTTACCCCAAGACTTAGTGGCTTGAAAGAATATTTATTTTCGTTAAAGATTTTACGTATTTATTTGAGAGAGAGAGAAAGCAAGAGAGATTACAGAGGGAGAGGGAGAAGCAGCTCATTGCTGCGTGGAGAGCCTGATGCAGGGCTTGATCCTAGGATCCTGAGATCATGACCGGAGCTGAAGGCAGACACTTAACCACCTGAGCCACCCAGATGCCTCTTGAAAGAACATTATATTCAAGTTCTTTTCGGGTCAGGTATCCATGTGCCATTTAATTTTGTCCTGTGGTTTGAGGGTCTGTCACAAGGTACGATGGAGTTGCCAGAGAGGGCTACAGTCATCTCAGATCTTAAGCAGGGAAAAATCTGCTTCAGAGCTGACTTGAGTGGCATTGGAAGGCCTCAGGTTCTCACTTGGCTGAAGATGCTAGTGTCTCACCACCTGAGCTTCTACTCAAGATTACGTACAACATGTTCTTCTCCAAGAAGAACAGAGTAAGAGATGGAGAGAGGAGGAAAGAACTGTGGTTGGATTTTTTGTGTGCCCCCAAAATTCATGTGTTGAAATCTAACCTCCAAGATGATATTATTAGTTAGGGCCTCTCCGGGAGGTGGTTGGGTCATGAGGGTGGAACTATCATGAATGAAATTAGTGCCCTTATAAAAGCCACTGGGCAAGCTCCCTTGTCCCTTCCACCATGTGGGGATACAACAAGAAGTGAGCAGCCTGCAACCTGGAAGAGGGTTCTCTCCAAAACCTGCCCAGGCTGGCACCTTGATCTTGAATTTCCAGCCTCCAAAACAACAGATTCCTGCTGTTTATGAGCCACCCAGTCCTATGGCATTTTGTTATAGCCACCAGAACAGACCAAGCAAGCAAGAAGCCACTGAGTCATTTTGTAACCGAACCTTGAGGATGGCATCCCATCACTTTTGCCATATTCTATTTGTTGGAAGTAAATCACTAGGTTTGGCCCACACTCAGGGGTTGGGAAGCACTGGGAGTCATCTTAGAACCTGACTATCTCACAGGAATGCTACTGAAGGCAATGCTAATTGCCGGTGAAGGACCAGCTTTCTTTTTTCTCCCAGTCTGTCGTAGGTCAGTGCTTTTGTAAAATAAAAATTCATTTCTAAAGACAAGGGCATAAAAAGGGAAACCCACTGATCATGTGTTGGATGTCACACAATGTCAAATTGCTGTAAAAATCTCTAAACTCTCCCAAGTCTATTACCAACCTCATCTGAGCCAGAAAGTCTGTGGACCGGCACCAGTCTTGGACCATCCCTTGACTAACACTGATTTAAGGACTTTAACAAACATAGGTGACTTTTCAAGGCTTTTACAAGATAATGGTTTGCACTTTTCATTTGGCTATTCCTGGATGGAGGGATTTTAGAAATTTTAAAAAACTGAAGTAGAAGTCATTCCTCTAATCACACTACTCTCTGCAAATCTAAAATTGGGACCTCTTGTGATTAAAGTCAAGAGTGTGTGGGATTGATTCTGAGTCTCCTGTTTAAGATTTTACTGCAGGGTCCTTTATGTGTTCCCCTTTTCACCAGACTGTAAGCTAGAATTAAGACACTTTTGAATTAAGCATTCTGATAAATATGATTATCTAAGCACATTTTTAAAGATGAGAGGAGAGGGGTGCCTGGGTGGCTCAGTGGGTTAAAGTCTCTGCCTTTGGCTCAGATCATGATGCCATGGACCTGGGATGGAGCCCCGCATCAGGCTCTCTGCTCAGCAGGGAGCCTGCCCCCCCCCCACCGCCGCCTGCCTCTCTGCCTACTTGTGATCTGTCTGTCAAATAAATAAATCTTAAAAAAAAACAAAAACAAAAACAAAAAAAGATGAGGGGGTCAGCCCCCTTCCCAATGAACGTTACACAGGAAGTTTGAATGCCTTTCCCGATGCTACGCTATTATTCAGATCCCTCAAAACACTTCTCCAATCTAAATTCCTCAATTCAACTGAAAAAATATATATTTTGAGCACCAAATCTGTGTGTAAGATTCTGGAAGCTCTGACCCTGAAGAAAACACCATCCCTGTTCTCACCTTGTTTATAGCACTTCCTTTATTGTCATGTACATGTCAATATTTTGGCACATAAGTACATTCTTTCTCTAGTTTCTGATTGTTTCAAACACCTCTATCTAATCTCCATAATGAAATCATAAACCTGCTAAGAATTTCATGTTCTTCAGTCTTCAGCACAGCGGCCGGTGGTGTAGTAGACATTCAGTTAAAAACCTGAGTTCAGTGGACATGAGCTGAATCCAGAACATGAATCCCATGTCCAGAGACCAAGTGCCGTGAACAAGGCTTCATTCCCAAACCTCACTAGCCTAGCAAGCATCTCTCCTCTAGCCTTTTTGCCACCCCCTAACCCATCCTTCAGGGCTTAAAGAGAAGCAGCTTTAAGAAGTCTGCTTCTGTCCCCCTAGCTCCCAGTGGGAAAAATGAAATCTAGTGTGAACTTTTCATACTTAGACCCAGAAGAGAGAGCCAGGTAGAGAAAGGGACCTTTAAAAACAAGTCTTTATTGGGGCACCTGGGTGGCTCAGTGGGTTAAGCCTCCGCCTTCAGCTCAGGTCATGATCTCAGGGTCCTGGAATCGAGCCCCACATCGGGCTCTCTGCTTCCCCGCGCCCCACCCCACTGCTACTTGTGATCTCTTTCTCTGTCAAATAAATAAATAAAATTTCTAAAAAATATATTAAACAAACAAACAAGTCTTTCTTGCTCAACTCCTTACACAACTGCTAACCCTCAGTTGCTCATCTCCTCTTTCTCCCTCCCCCATCTGAGGAAGGGAGTGAGGGTTAGTAAAAGCTACATTTGCAAGGCCAAGGGCTGAGTACCGTGTGGGCAAAGAAGTGAGCCGACAGGTTTGTTTTTGTTTTTGCTTTTTGTCCTCAAGAATTTACAATGGGCAAATGAAACCAATATTCAGCTATAACACAAAGTGCAATGTGCCAAGTGTTGTAATGTTGGCGTATGGAGAAAACACTGTGGGAGAACATATGGGGGAAGAGATTAATTCCAAATGGTGTAAACTCAGAGGATGTATCTTTGGGGCTAAGTCTTGGAGGATGGGAAACATAAATAATGAGCAATACTCAAAAAGGACTTCCTATACCAAGTGCTGTGGTTGGTGGTTTAGATGCATCTCATTTAGGGTTCATTAGGCCTGCTGGGGAATGTGTATTATAAGTCCCTCTTTACAGTGAGGAAACTGAGGCAAAAAGTAATTTATCCAAGGTCCGGGCTAGTAAGAGGGGGAGTGGAGGATTTGAACTCATACAGGCTAACTCTATGGTGCTCTTAGCCCTTAACAGGCAAAGGAGACCAGAAGGGAAGATCTAGCCGTGTGCAGGGAGGTCTCAGGGGACAGTGAGGGGTTGTGACGCTGGGGCACAGAACTTGGAGAGGTGAGGTGGGAGGTGTGGGGGTGTGGGTGAGAACTAGGGTTTAGGTGGAGTGCTGTTTGATCTCAAAGGCAGCTGTGGAATCTGTATGTCAAACTCTGGGCTTTACATAGAATATTTCATCTAACTTAACCTCATCCCTACTGGACAGGTACTATTATCCCCATTTTAAAGATAAGAGAACGGAGGTACAGAGAAGTTAAGTAACCTACTCAAGGTCACACGATTGGCTGATCGGGGCTGGGATATGAAACCAAGGGTTGGGCTCCTGAGCATACTGCGCCAGCCCGTGTTCTCACGTGAGTGGTAGCCCTTTACATGCCACCCAGTGTCTCTACTTTTCCCCCAGTCTACACATTCTGTCCCTTCCCAACCACCTTTGCTCCTGACCCCCTATTCCACCCGGCACATTCAGCGACAGCCGCCCGGCCCGCAAGCACTGAATTTGGACCATCTCGGGGCCGAACACTCTCTTCTCCCAGAAAGCTTTGTGTTTTCCCGAATAAAGAGCTCTTTAGCTGGGAAGCTCCGCCCCCTGCGGGCCCCTCCTACAGGCGCCAGCCCGGGGCGGCTGTGGGCGTGTCCCCGGCGGCTGCGCCCGCGGCTCGGGGCGGGGCCTAGCTGGGAGGCGGAGCTTGGTCGCGTCGCTCGGCGGCCGGGCGGCCGGGGAGGCAGAGGGTTCTTGCAGGTGTTTTCTCTCCCGCCTCTCGTGACCCCCCCCCCCCCGCCACAGCGCCGTGCGGGCTGCCGAGGGAGCGCCTTTGTGCCCGGCCCCGAGAGCCCGCGACGGCTGCTACGCACTCGGGTCCATTGTTTCGCTTCTCTCTCTTCCGGGCAGGTGCCCGCAGCGCGCGCACGTGCCAGAGCGGCGGCAGGAGAGCAGGGACCCGCGGGCGCCGGCGGGGGCGTCCCGGGCGCGCGGCGGGAGATGAAGTACCTGAAGCCTTGGTGGTCGGACGGCGGCGGCCTCCTGCACCTCACCATCCTGCTGAGCTTGGCGGGGCTCCGCCTGGACCTGGACTTGGACCTGGACCTCTACCTGCTGCTCCCGCCGCCCACCCTGCTCTGGGATGAGCTGCTGCTGGCCGGAGGCCGGACGAGCTCCGCCTACGCGCTCAGCCCCTTCCCAGCCTGGGGAGGGTGGGGGCGCGCGGAGCAGCTGCACCCCAAAGGCCGGGAGCCGGACCCAGCGGCGGATCCCGAGGGCCGGCTGCTTCGGGAGGTGCGCGCGCTGGGGGTCCCTTTCATCCCCCGCACCCGAGTGGATGCGTGGCTAGTGCACAGCGTAGTGGCCGGGGACGCCGACGGGGCCCACGGGCTGCTCGGCGCCCCCGCCGCCGCGTCTTCCGCGGGAGGAGTCGGCTCCAGCTTGGAAGACAGCAGCCAGGCTGCACCCGGGGATGGCGGGGACCCCCGAGCGGCTGCAAGTAGCCCCTCGGCCGCCGGGGAAGAGGAGAAGGCGCCAGCAGAATCGACGGCTCAGGTGCTGGAGGCCGGCGGCCGCGCGAACCAGGTAACCGGAGAAGGGGACGCGAGCGCGGTGCTGGGGTAGCTGGCCAGGAGCCCTGCAGGCTTGTGACGGACCCACGGAGTGACCACAGCCTCTCTGCTTCCACCGTCCTCCCCTGGGTGGTTGCAGTTTGGAGACCACCCTTTCCTCCCCTTTTTGTGAATCCAAACGAAAGCTGTTAGTGCGGTCGCTACGGCTTTTAGGTGTTTGAGAAAAAGTAGGCGAGACCATCCGTTTGGTTGTAGAGGACACCTTTCCTGTGTTCGGTGGCCGTCAGGAGTAGTTCGGGGCTGCGGAGGGGAGAAGGCATGCTGGTCATTTTCTTGCCTACGGTCTTCGTTCAGTACCTCGTGTACACGGAGATGTCTTTTTCTGGAACCAGCGGATCCAAAAGGGGCCTTTGCCACCGGAAGGACGCGTTTCTCTTAAAAATCCATGCTCCCGGTCTAACGTGATGGCCCCTGCCCAGATTTTAACCCAGTTGCATTTCCTTTTCGCTGTTTACCCTTGATTAAGGAACCGTGGCCAGCTGGCAGACAGTGCTGCTGTGACCTAACCATCCCCGGCGCCTAACGATCCTCCTCTCTTCTGGACCATGTGTAACTTTTTTTTTTTTTTGAGAGAAAGAGAGAGAGAGAGAGCACGAGCAGGAAGGAGGGGGCAGAGGGATAGGGAGAGAGACAAGCACTGCTGAGAACAGAGCCCGACCCTGGCAGGGTCCCAGGTCCCCAACACCATGACCTGAGCCGAAGTCAGTCATTTAACCAACTGAACCATTCAGGCACCCCACGTGTAACTTCTTAGGAGCATGAAGAAAGCAGGTACCCTGACGGTCACCTAGTGGCTTAACAAGTGCCCTTTGGTTTTTGGTTTCAAATCCTTCTGTTTAACATCCTTCTGAAACAAAGTTCACTACGATGGACTGATGGGAGTGTCTGTGATGCTCCCATGGGCTCTTGGAGTCTAAAGACACTTATTACCAATTACCCAGGGTGCCTTCAACGGGGCCTTTTTTTTTTTTTTTTTAATTTATTTATTTATTTATTTGACAGACAGAGATCGCAAGCAGGCAGAGAGGCAGTGAGAGAGAGATGGGGAAGAAGGCTTTCTGGCGAGCAGAGAGCCCGATGCGGGGCTTGATCCCAGGCCCGGAGATCATGACCCAAGCCGAACAGAGGCTTTAACCCACTGAACCACTGAGGCGCCCCCAATAGGGCCTTTTTAATTATCTCATGGCCCAAACCTTAGTGTTAGCAGTCGGTATCGATCAACAGGTGTTCCTTGGATGTTGTTTTCCCGGAGTGCGATCTTACGCAAAGTGGGAACTAGAGCTAGACAGGTTTGTTTGCCACTCTTCAGAATTGCCCTGTTAGTGTAGGCGGTTGCCAGACGAGCTTCTCCACCCTCTCCCGGAGGGGTCATTGTGCTGAAGTGCTTGTGATTCACTGTTATGCAGATCCGATTCCTTCCTCTTCCTGAGGCAGGAACTAATGGGGTGGGGGCTGGGGTGGGGACTGAGTCTTGGTGGGCTTCTGTCCAAAACAAAAAGTAGAAGGTTCTTCTTGCTCTCTCACCGGGTGTCGACCTTCACCTGAATCCTCTGCGTCCTAAGGAGTGGTGCGTGCTGCACTCCAGACGTTCGTGATTTTGTAACTGGTGTGTGTGTGTGCGTGAGAAACCCAGTGCCCTGTGCTGTGGCAGATGCCACCCACTTTGCAAAGCATACCAGGGCCTGCAGGGAGGTGAAGCTGTTCACTCTGGGAGGACTTCCTTCCCCTTATCAGCATTACTACCTATTTGGGCTGGCAAATCTGCTTAGGGGGAAGCTCTGGGGCCAAGGACGGGCCACATCTCCATGGAGGGTTGGGCCCCACTGAAATTTATACAGGCCAATCTCCTGGCATTGCCTTCCACAGCCGGCATGCATGGACCTGCCGGATCGTGGTAGCTGCTGGGGTGCCCTGGTTAGGTTCGTCCTGGCCATGATCCGCTGTGGAACATCTTATAGTTTTTACCTTTATTGGTTATGCTTTTTAAAAACAGAAGCAAAAAAAAAAAAACAAAAACCCAAGGTGCTTCTATCTGGTAGTAGGTCTGTATAGATTGGTAACAGAACCTGAGCTTCCTGACTCCCGTGTTAGCACGTTAATTAAGCACCTGTGCTGTACCCAGGGTCTGCAAAACAACATGCAGCTGTGTGGGGTGATTCCCCCCTCTCCCCGCCCCGGGCCTCAGCACCACTGCTCTCTGATGCTGGACTGACTTTTACAAGCCAATTGCACCATCCATCAGTTCCGAGTTTACAATCTGAAACCTTGATTGGGGGGACAACGACACCAGGGTTTGCAGTTAGCAGACCGGGGTTTAGGGCTATCACTTACTACTGTCAGGTGATGCTTATTTTAAGGTTCGTGCGAATTAAATGAGAAAAGCATACATGAAGTGCCAGCCCAGTGCCTGGAATGTGATTGTTTCGCCTCCGATCTCCCGCTGCCCTCCTTAACCTGCCCCCACTCACTCTGCGTGCCTTTGTCTTGTTGATGAGTCTGCCCAGGTTTTTTGCTGGCTCAGCGGGTGTGGTGTGTTGCAGCCTGGTTTTGAATTTCAGCTCTACTCCTTACTGCTGTGTGACCTTGGGCCAGTTTCCTCACCTGTCTGCTTCAGTTTCCTGACCGGCGCAGTGAGAATCATGAAGGTACTCGCAGCGAGGTACCTCCCCCACCCAGGACATCGTGAGCCTTCATTCATTCCACATCAGATGCTCAGACATTTGCAGGGTCCCATCTTAAGCACTTGATAAAAGTTAGCTACTGGTATCTTTGAAAAGAGGGAGAGCTTTGTCCTGTGGGAAAATCAGGGGTTTATGGTGTTTGTTTTTAAACAGATAATTCCAGTGGCTTATATTTGAGTTGTACGAGATTCTGGTTGTATAGGATAATTTTCCATAATTTTTGTCCATTTGCAAAAATGTGTTGGATTGGGGGGTTTTCCAGGTATCAAAAGAGGTGCCACTTTGGTTTCACTTTTTAGTGGGGGCGGTCATTATCTGAAAACAGTATCCGGAATTCCCCGGGGCCGACCTGCTTCCCTTCAAAACTATTCTCTCAACCTTCTCTCAACAACCGATGTAGCACATGTTTTCAAAGTAGTGCCTGGGTTAAACTGGGACTTGAAAGGTTCTTGCAGATTTGAATGTGTGAGCATATTTGAAGACAAGTGACTGCCTGGAGCCAGCCCCAGTATTTGAGAGAGCTTGTCTCCATGTTGAAAAGGAGAAGCTTGTAGTCCTCTTTTTTTTTTTTTTAAGATTTTATTTATTTGACAAAGGGAGAGCAGCAGGGAGAGGGAGAAGCAGGCTCGCTGAGCAGGGAGCCAGGTGTGGGTCTCAATCCCTGGACCCTGGAATCATGACCTGAGTCCAAGGCAGACTCTTAACCCACTGAGCCACTCAGGCATCCCACTTGCAGTCCTTTTGATAATGGTTTAAGCCCCAGAACCAGGACCGTGCACTGGGTGAGACCCTGGCAGGACCTTGTGGCCTGGACGGGGTATCTTCAGGTCACTGGAAGAATCTGATACAACAATCAGTACTCCCTTCTAAGAGTAAAGAAGATGAGGAAGCTCCTTGATTGTTAGAGTAAAATTTGTTCTTAATTTCAAAAGCAGAGTTAATCCCTGGTGTCTGGGCAATTGGAGATAGACGAAGTTTCAAACACTTGTTTTTAACTCATAACTGTGATACAGATAGAGTCTTAGACCTTCGTACAACCCAGTATAACAAAATTTCAGAGAAGGCTCTTTGCTGAAAGACTTGGTTCGGTAAAAATTCACCTGTGGTCTTAAGGGGAAGGTTGGCATAGGTCACATATGAGTGTCCCGGGGCTGCAGTAACTGGGTGGCTTGAACAGCAGAACCTTACTGTCTCCCGTTCTGGAGGTGAAAAGTTGGAAATCAAGGTGTGGTTCCTTCTGAGGCAGTCCAGGCCTCTCTCCTAACTTCTGGTAGTTTGCTGGCAATCTTTGGCAACCCTTGGTCCCTCCTTCATTCCCTCCCCTATTTTAGTTTTAAGTAATCCCTACACCTGTGGGCCTTGAACTCACAGCCCCAAGATCAAGAGGCGACCCTTGGTTTCCACTGTGTCACCCCAGTCTCTGCCTTTTTCACAAGACATTCTCCCTATGTGCTCATCTGTATCCAAGATTAGGGCCCGCCCTACTCATCTTAATTACATCTGCAGTGACCCAATTTCCAAATAAAATCACATTCAATCAGTTCTACTGAGGGTTATGGCTTCAACATGTGAATTTTGAGGGACACATGTTAATCCATTACACACTCATGCCCCTTTTCCTGGCAACTCTTGGGGTGTTCAGCTCACTTAGCAAGTAGGCTGCAACTGTTTCTGGAAGCAGTTGATCTTAGTGGAGGATCATTGGCCGCAGGATTTGGTGTATGCTCTTGAGCGAACCTGAGTTGGTTGGTTTGTTTTGCTGACTTCATTTGCAGCTAACCCCAAGGAACCTTACTTCAAACTTTTTCCAGTCAATCCTTCACCTCAGTTTGTGGTTTACAGAACTGTCTGCTCTTCGGTATCCCTTGTATCCTTTGGCTACTCTCCATTCTCCCTGCTTCTCAGCTCAGAAATCCAAGTATAGGGCCCAGGGCAGGCTAGGCTGGTGGGCAAATGTGCTGGGCTCTGGGGTCAGACCAGCTGCTGCAGATCTCTGCCCCACGGCTGCCTGGCCATGTGGTCTGGGGTGCACTCCTGAACCTCTCTGTGCCTTCATTCCCTTCTCTGTGAAGTGGGATGGTAAGAGTACCTTAGGGAGTCATGGTGAGCATTAAATGAGATCATACACGTTAACGGTGTTGGTACATAGCACGCCCTCAGTAATGTCAACAACTGCTGTTCGTTCAGCTGGGGCTGTCATGCCCCTTCTCCGATTTATTCCCATTCGTTCTCTTGCCAGGTACAGGTTTCCAGAGCTCACCTTTTCTCTTCACTGTCATCTGGGGAGCCTCCATCAGCTCACTACCTACCTGCTGATTTGATATTTTGTCATTCGAGGCTCGGCGTTTGGCTCATGTGACCGAACTCCCAGCTCCCCTGGCCGAGCTCACCTCCCACTACCCGTGGCCTACTTTCCACCTCACACTTTCTCCCTTCCTTTTCCCCAGACAGCCCCGCAGCACCTCACTCTGTTACCTTTGCCCAGAATGCATCCTTTCATTCCTTCCAAGTCTTCTATTGTTAAGATCTCAGACTCATCTCAACTATCGTCACCTCATCGACAGGCATTTCCTGTTCTTCCTCCGAGCCCTGTCGCACTGTGTACCATTTCGTCTACGGGCCTTGGTGTGCTCTACTTGGAACCGCTGTGTCTTGAGCCTGGAAACTGGGTCTTCATTTAACCTGGAGGTAGCAGCAGAGACAGGGTGAAGAACAGACACCTGCCCTGCCAGCCTCTCCCGAGAACTGCTCATCTATCCCCCTCACGGGCCTTCCAGAACTTCAGGGTCCCGTGAGTTTGAATGTGTCTTGGGTCATTCAAGGCTAGAAAGTAGGTCAGATCTGAAGTCCTGATAGGCCGTCTGACCATTTAATGCCAGTTTGAGTGGATGGGGGCCGTGGAAAGTTGACTCTCAAGCATTGTAATTAATCAGGTGGTGAAACTTAGGATTGCCTAAAGTTCTATAGCAGGTTAGTGACCTTACCCAGAAGAGAACAAGTCAGCCTTCTCACGCACTGAGTTACCCGCCTCCCACCCATGACAAAACTCCAGGCTTGTGAAGGCACACTTCCCCCTTTGTGGCAGCCTTTTGATACGAAGAAGTTATTCTTGGCATCTCGTTGTTAAGGATCTGTGTGAATATTCACATATACTTTTGGGCAGCTGAAGCCGGCCAGGGCTCCCGCACACCCCCAGGTCGGTTCCGGTTCTGATAGTTTTGGCAGAGTGTGGACGGGGGCATGGAAGCAAGGCACAGCCTTCGAAGGTTGGAGAGAACTGGGTTCCCATCAGCATCAGGGTTCTTCGGAGAACAGTACCAGTATAATATAATCAGTATACGTGTATGTTTCAGAGATTAATTTCAGTTGGCTGGTGCCATCATGGAGGCTGGCAGGTCCAAACTCTAGGGACCTGGAAACCCTCTGTGGAGACTTGCTTCTGCCGCAGGCGTGAGGCAGAATATCGTCCTCAGTGAAACCTCTGTTTTGCTCTTAAGATTCTTCCACTTGTTGGATGGGGCTCACTCAGATTCCTAAGATTGTCTCTTCCTGAAAGTCACTTGGTTGATGTAGCTGTTAACCACATGTCCTGAATAATAGGCTATCAGCAACGCATTGGTTAGCATTGATTGCATAACCGAGGGCAGTACTCGAGCCACTCTGACGCATGGAACCAGCCCTCACACCACCCCAGCTCCATCTCTGCTGGGCAGCCTCGGTGAGCCATGGTTTCCAAATTGCAGAAGGGGAATATTAACCTGTTTGCGGGAGAGTTCGTAGGAGGATTAATCACGCCGTATGTCACAGGGCCTGTATAGGTCCCGGCATGTGATTTAGATGTGTCACAAAATTTGCTGATTGCCCCGAGCTGGGGGTCGAATCTCCAGGAAACTGCTATCCTCTGGAGGACCATACCAGACTGCTGGGTCATGCTGGGGCCTGCTTTGGTGTGACAAGAGGAATCCTTCTCTCCATGAGGGGGAAATCATGCTGGAAGTAGCTGAGTGGATTGGGGATGTTGCATGCTGAGATCGGACTGAGGGAGGAACACCACCAGCAACTCAAATATTTGGAGAGCTGTTATGTAAGGAAGGCCTTGGAATTGTTGAGGAGGGAGACCCTGAACCTGAAGGCTCATCTAAAGGGAAAACTTGTTTTGAAGGTAGGCTCTATGCCTAGTGTGGGGCTTGAACTCCTAACCCTGAGATTAAGAATTGCATGCTCTAAGTACCGAGCCAGCCAGATGTCCTTTTTTAGCCTTTCTTTCTTTTCTTTTTTCTTTTTTTTTTTTTTTTGAGATTTTATTTATTTATTTGACAGAGACCCAGTGAGAGAGGGAACACGAGAGGGGTAGTGGGAGAGGGAGAAGCAGGCTTCCCGCTGAGCAGGAATCCTGATGTGGGACTCGATCCCAGGACCCTGGGATCATGACCTGAGCTAAAGGCAGATGCTCAGTGACTGAGCCACCCAGGCGCCCCTTTCTTAGCCTTTCTTAATTGCTGAGTTTTCTTGGGGCGCCTGGGTGGCTCAGCCAGCTAAGCATCTGCCTTTAGCTCAGGTCATGATCCCAGGGTCCTGGGATCGAGTCCCACATCAGGATTCCTGCTCAGCGGGAGTTGGCTTCTCCCTCTGCCTGCCACTCCCCCCTGCTTGTGTTCCCTCACTAGCTCTTTCTCAAATAAATAGTCTTCAAAATATAAAAGAGGTGAATCTCTCCGAGGGTGATCAGTTACTAAGTTGCTTGTTAAAATGCAGATATGGGGGCCCACCCTAGACAGGCTGAACTAGAGCCTCTCAGGTGGGGGACCTGGGAGTCTGCAGTTTCCCCAACTCCCAGTGATCCATCAGCCCAAGCTTGCCCTCAACCGTAGTGCTCTTCTCCCGTGGCCCCCCAGTATCCCACAACCCCTGCCTGAAAGGGGGGCCTGCCTGGTGAAAGCCTGCCCTTCCCCAAATTTAAGCCCCAGAACAGCAAAAGGCCTGGGCCACAGGGTTGGGGCTAGTAGTCAGGTTTACCAGGTGCTTTCAAGCTGAAGCCACATCTCTCTAGATCCCTGCTGGAGGATGGGGAACTCACTGCCCAAGAAGGTAATAATAATGAATGCAGAATGTCAACAATCAGGTTGGGGTCCTGACCCCACACATAGTTGAAGATCCATGGAGAATATCTGACTCCCCCCAAACTTAACTACTATTAGCATAGTGGTAACCAGAAGAGTGGATGACAGGTACTCTGTGGGCTACATGCATTGCATTCTGTGTCCTTGCCGTAAAGAAAGCTGGAGGAAATACAGTACGGGACTGTAGGAAATCCACGTATAAGTGGCCTCCATGCAGTTCAAACCTGTGTTCTGGCATCAACAGGAGCTTGCACAGAAGGGCAGTTTAAAGCTCTTGATTAAGTTCTAACACAGGCAAAGCCAAGATAGAAACATCAGAACAGGAGAGAACTTTCTGGGCAGGTAGAAATGTTCCACGACAAGTGGAGATGTGAGCCAAGTGGGCGCCTCTGTTGATCAGAATGGTACAGCTGAGGCGTATGCATTCCTGCCTGTGTGAATCTGGCCTAAAACCCCAGATGGACTAGTTCTGCGGGGAGCCCGGGGACTGGTATTGATGACAGAAGCATGGTGGCACGCGACAGTGGCTGACACTGGGTGATGGCTCCAGGGAGCTTTTATGTGTTTGAAATGTTCGATAATAAACATACAAAAACAGTGGTTTTTTTTTTTTTTTTTTAAGATTTTATTTATCCATTTGACAGATCATGAGTAGGCAGAGAGGCAGGCAGAGAGAGAGGAGGAAGCAGGCTCCCTGCTGAGCAGAGAGCCCGACGACGCGGGACTCTGAGACCATGACCTGAGCCGAAGGCAGCGGCTTAACCCACTGAGCCACCCAGGCGCCCAACAGTGTGTGTTTTGAGGCCCCCTTGGCCTGCCTTGCCTCCCTGGGTTAGCCGGCACAAAATTAAAGACTAATAAATGAAATTCTCCTGCTTCCCTCCCTGCTCCCCCAGCCCCTCAGCCCGCGTGAAGGGGACATGTGGCAGGAGAAACAGCACCTGTTAAAACCAGAGCCTGTGAGCTGGTGCCTGTGTCCTTGTGGCCTAGGTGTGGGGGCTTGTGCTTAGAAACACGGCTTCTTTTTACACTTGCCTTCCAGTGGCCCATCACATGGAATGTGTTCGTTGTAGCCGCGGGGAGCATTCCTGCCAGGTGTCCCGCTGCCCCCTAGGCACCTCCAGTAGATTCAGACATGAGTTTAGCCTAGAACACGCATTGTTAGGAAAATTCTCAAGGGTCTGCTCCAAGAGAACAGGGACTCGAGAGATGGGGCCTCCGGGCACTGTCATCTCGCAGTTCGTGGCCAGTCTTGTTTTGTCCATAACAGCCCTCCCCCTACCCCCTTATTCTGAAACAAAGCCCAGGCATCATCTCTTGTGATTTTTGCACCAGTTCTTGGCAGGGACCTAGCAAAGAGAAAAGAAAAGCCCAGCTACGTCCCGTCTTGCTCTCTCCACGACCTTTACTGACTCTGACAAACTTCTGTAAAGATTTCTGTATATGGAAGAACTCTAAACATAACCAGAGGACAACCATGAACACCCCTAAGAAAGAATCAACTCTTAATTCCTTAATATCCCTACATTGCCAGTCGATATTCAGGTTTCCCCTGAACACTCCATGGCTCCTCTCTCCACGGTGATGTGTTGGACCCACAATGGGAACAGGATCCACACCTGCCCCACAGACCAGTGTGCATGTGGAAAAGTGATGCTCACACTGCCAGGGGGCGTCATTTCTGGCCCCCTCCCACCCACTCCCCCGCCTCCGGGGTGGGGGTGGGCGCAGCCCTTCCCTGCACTGATCTCCTGCTCAGGGTGGGGTGGCCCAGTGGCCGTGTGGGTGGAGGCCTGGCAGGAAGCAGAATGTTCCCTCGCTGGCCCATGTGAAGGGACTTCATGAATGACTTGGTACAGGAGCAGCGAGGGATGGGGTTGTTGTGCCCGAGTTTTCGTGTCTGAGAGACCACCAAGGAGCCAAGCAATGATGCAATCACATGAGGGTTTATTTGACAGGCTTAAGCTTGGGCCCAAGTATACCCGATGCAGTGGGGTAGGGACTTGAACCCCGAGCTTAGTTAAGGCAGGACTATTTATCAGCCATTTTTGGATCTGAGCCCTCCTGTTACTGAAGCAGGGTGGGGCTTCCTAAAATAGGGTGGGGGTCCTTAGAACTAAAGTAAAATGGGGGAAAGTTCAGCCCTTGGGCACAGAGGGGTCTGAGATGGCTGTACTTATGCTAAGGCTAAACTTGAGGTGGGATGGCTTTGATTTTTCTCGGCCTCCACAGGGTGGGGGGCGAGGGGTGTCCGAGCGCCCAGAGACCAACCACGGCATGGGGGGCGGTGAGGGAGGAGAGGCGTGAAAGTGTTACCAGAGCGTGGTGAGGAGGGTGCAGTCACCAGTCCCTGAAGATCAAGGGGGAGAAATGCCCTGACCTCGGCCTTGTTCACCCTTCAGTCTCCTGCCTCTGCCTCCCACTGGTGAGCCCAGCTGGAAGGCAACCTGCTCCGGAGTCCCCGAGCTTTACCAGGGACAGCTTCTGCAGGCTACCAAGATTGGCAGGGACAAGCAAGAACTAGTACAGTGGCTGAGAGACAGCTAGGAAGTCTGCAGAGGTCTGCAGCCAAATCCTGGTTCTGTCACTTAAAAGCTGTGTGACTTAGGGCAAGTTGCTTAACCTCTCTGGGTCTCTGCTTCCTGCTCTGCCCCAGGAGGTAACAAGTCCCTATCTTACAGGGATGCTGAGCAGCATAAATGAGATCATGTATGGGGTGCCTGGCCCATAGCGAGTGCTCAATAAATGTGAGCTATAATTATTATAAACGGCTATTAAAAACCACCCAGGCCAAATAGGACACAGCCTCTCTTTATCTGGCTCCTTGTTTCTCTCTAGACCTGATGACTCCAGCTTGCCTCCAGCCTAGAGACAGGCCACACAATTCTTTGGCCTTTACCCCTCTCTCTCTGATGTCATGCTTCTCTGTAGGCACCACATTGTTCTTTGTCTTTGAAGGTTCATCCAGCCCTAAAGGTCAAAGCAGGTCTCGGTTGATCCTCCCCCAGAAGCATAAATGAAAGGCCCAGTTAAGCCAGCTGGAACTGTTCACAAAGACTTTTTTCAGGGTCAAACTCTGCATCACAGTATTCAGGTCCCAATACATTATAATAAGTACAGGCTTGGAAATCATGTTGCCAGTTACCAGGAACGTCAGAGAGTCCGCAGAAAGAGAAGCCCAGCGTTGCTCCTCTTGTCCCCTTCCCACCATCTCCACCGACTCAGAAAACCTGAGTGCGGGGTTCTGCCCCTTAACGTTGGGGGCAGAGGTGAACAACAGCTGAAGGACAGCTTTCGTTAGTTTCCAGCCCCTCAGGAAAGAAAAGATCCACGTAATTGTCATTTTAGATGGAGTAGGATAAGTGTCGTAAGGGAAAATCCGGAAGCCATTGTATTTGAGAGGAGGGCTGAGTTTTAGCCCAGGCACCTAAAATGGCACGTTCTGGACCCATGCAGAGGAAGAGATGAGTCACCTCCCAGCCAAGAGGGCTGTGGTGGAGAGGACCTTTCTGGCCGGTGCCAGTTCAGCCCAAGTCACTGGATTTTTTAGCTCTGGTTATTAGGCGCCACAGCTCCCAAGTTTACGACGGCTTCCTATGGCAAGCATGGAAACTTCCTTTTTTTTTTTTTCTGAGTCTCAACCCCACAAAAGTAAAAATCACCTACACACAAATAAAAAGTAACTTAATGATAGGTTTGAGTGACCTGTTCTTCAAGAGCATGGCCCATAAATCTCCAGTCTATACAACCATGCTTCTAAAGCACATATACTCTGTATGTATCCCAGGTCCATGTCACCGAGTGGAGAAACAGGAAGAGAGCAAAGATAAGAATTACTGGTGCCAGGGCCTTTACTCCCTTCTCTTGACCTCCTGATGGAGTGGCCAGCAGTTAATTTGTTTAATTGCAACTCTTCAGAATCACAGAGTAGAAAGGAGTAGTAATTAGTATAACATCTTAAATGTATAAAGTACATTTTCTCCTCTAATTCCTTAAAATGTTAGGAAATATCCTTTCACTTCAATGGACACGGAAACAGAGAGTCAGAGTGGCCCAAGGTCATACAGCTGATAGGAGTAGGATAGGCCTTTTTACTCAGCCATTTTTGGATCTGAACCCTCCAAATGGCTTTTTTTTTTTTTCTTTTAAGATTTCTTTTTTTTTAATCTTGAGTGAGCACAAGGGGAGGAAGGGGAAGAGGCAGAGGGAGGAAAAGAATCTCAAACTGACTCTATGCTGAATACCAAGCCCCACCTGACCTGATCCTGACCTGAGCCACAATCAAGACTCAGACTCTTAATCACTGAGCCACCCAGGCACCCCTCATAGGTCTTTTGAGGCCCTTTGTACTTAGACTACAAATGCAATAAGCCTTTTTGTACTTTCTAAATAGAAATGTTATAATATTGAATCTTCTACCCCTCCCTGCCTTGAAATCTGGTTTCCTTTCTTCCTGCCAAGATAAAATTTTTAACTGTGATGTCACAGATTGGGTTCCCTGGGAGGGGGACTCTGAGATCAAGTGCCATGGGCACTACAACTAGAGAAGGGAAGATAAAAAGAAAGCAGGATTGGACAGAAGCAGAAGTTAAGCTTGATGCAGGCTAAAGGAACCAGGAGCTTGGAGGCTAACGTGGTTCATTACAGTTGTCCCATACTGGGCCAAGATGGCCAGGTCGTTGTTATACTCTCCCCCGCCCAGGGGAAGGGTATGACATTAGGGGAAGTGGCTGTCAGCAGTTGGGGTGTTCTTAAAGGCACAGCTAGAGGCTCTCTGCCCACTTGTCCTTCCTTGAGGGCAATCTGGGCTACACAGCTCCATGGGTGGCACACTAACCCAAGGAAAATTCTTCTCATCTCTGTGATGAGATCTCTGTTAGCTTTATGGCAGCTGTCAGTAAATGATAGTTGACGGAATGTGTGAAGAACCAGCTAAGAAAATACTGAATACCTAAGGCTGTGCATGTTAAAGCATCTCTCTTCCCTACATCTGTGGAATTCCACCTGCCATCCAGATCCCCCCCCCTTTTTTTAAGATTTTATGTATTTATTTGACTGAGACAGAGAGCACAAACGGGGGAGCAGCAGAGGCAGAGAGAGAAGCAGGCTCCCCAGTAAGCAAGGAGCCCAGTGCGGGGCTTGCTCCCAGAACCCTGGGATCATGAGCTGAGCTTAAGGCAGACACTTAGCCAACTGCAGACCCTTAACCAACAGAGGCACCCTAACCACCAACAGCTTTCATATTGCCAGTTCCCGTGAAGATGTTTCTGTCCCTACCTTGTGCAGCCTTCAGGTAGCATTCAACACCATCAGCCACTCCATCCTTCTTGAAACACTTTCAGATTCCGAGACATTACTGTCCTCTGCCTTCCCCTGTACCTCACTTCCTACCTTCCTCAGTCTTGGCTGATTCCTCTGCGTGACTGCAGAATGTTGTGGTTCCTTGGGACCGGGCGCCAAGCCTCCTTTTCCTTGCTTTGTACTCTTTTCCTAGAACCCTGTGGGGTTTTGTTGTTGCTGTTGATGGCATTCCCAGTTTATACCTCCAGTTCAGACATTCACTCTCAATTCCAGATTCCCATCTCAGCAGTGTAGTGGAACATTTCTACTTGACTTTTCACATGTCAGATTTAACATATCCAAAATGGAAGAACTCACTGTGTTTTTTTCTCGTTCTCTCCATAACTGTCTGCCAAGTTATTCAAGCCAGAAATCTAGGAGTCATCCTTCATTCTTCTCTTCACTCTATCTCCTACTTCCTGTCTGTCAGCAACCCTGTGTGTTCTTTCTCCGCAGTGCATGGGTTCTTCCACTTCTCTCTCCATTGCCACCGCCCTCTTCCAGATTCTTAACTTATGGCAGCAGCCCACTCACTGGTCTCCCCACTTCTACTCTTGAATTTGTACAGACAGAATGGGAGGAGGGGAGTAGAATTCTGTGCTATTAACAATCAATAAGAAAAGGACTGACAGCCCAATAAAAAAATGGGCAAAGGCTACAAATAGTCACAGGAAGGAAGTAGATGCTTTAAAGCTTGTGAAAAATGTTCAGCCTCACTCCATAGAAAGTAAAACTACAATGAGATATCAATTTTCATCTATCAAATTGGCACTTTTATCCACTGGGGATACGAATTTAAATTACCACAAACATTTTGAAGGGCTATTGGGTAAAATCCATCGAATAAAAAAAATGCATTCATCTTTTGACTCAACATAAATTTTGGAAATTTATTCTACTTGCACGTGTATGCAAAGAAGGATAGATGAGACGTTTTAATATTGTTAGAAGGAAATATTGGAAACTAAGGAAGTAAGTCATGGTAACAGGCGCACCAGTTCACTGGAGGTTATCTGCACCTTCAGTGCCTCCCTGTCTTCACACAGCTCTCTTCTGTTTCTTCAGATCTCAGCCCAAATACCACCTCTCCTCTGAGCCCTTCCCTGGCCCCATTCTAAAGAAGGTCTCCTCTTTCTTTGACTTGCCATCACTTGAGTTCATTTGCATTTCTGGCTTCCTCCCTTTAAAAGAAAACTTGGAAGTGCCAAACAATGTAGGTTTTCACTGTTGTAACCCCAGCATCTCGTGTAGTGTTTGGCATTCGGTATGTACGAATTGAATGAGTGACTAAAAAAATTGTTGAATCTCAAATAAAAGTCCATATATTGTCCTTACTGGTGAACCATTAAAAGCATTCCCACTGAAGTCAGATGCAGAGTGAGCATGTCAGGTACGATTTTCTGATTTAATGATGTATTTGGTCTTCACCCCCTTTTCTGGCCCAGAGCTCCCAAAACTGTGGGTTTCCTAAAAGTTAAGAGCAATAGGAGCATCTTTTGCTATGTACTATCTGGTCTTTTTTCTTCCATTCTTAAAGTATCTCCAGAGCCATAAAGGTGAAAGGAGTGTCTTTTTTTTTTTTTTTTTTTTAAGATTTTAAAAATTTATTTGACAGACAGAGATCTCAAGTAGGTGGAGAGGCAGGCAGAGAGAGGAGAAAGCAGGCTCCCTGCCGAGCGGAGAGCCCAACGCAGGGCTGGATCCCAGGATCCTGAGCCCAAGGCAGAGGCTCCAACCCACTGAGCCACCCAGGTGCCCCAAGTGTCTTGTTTTTTGTAACAAGCCTGCTGTAAGCATTCTTGATCTATGTTAATAAGGTGACTTTTGGAAAGTCCCTAAAATGGGGCGTGCCAGGGCAATCAGCCAGATGATTAGAGGGTTGGAACTTTTGGCCCCTACCTCTCAGACCTCTGGGGAGGCAAGAGCAACTGGGGACTGAGTTTATGATTTATTCAGTTATGCCTACATAAAGAAGCCTCTGTAAAAACCCTGAGGGATAGGGTTCAGGGGCCTTCCAAGCTGGTGAACACGTGGAGGTGCCGCCCTACATCTGGAACCTCTGTGAACTAGGTCTGTGTATCTCATTGTTCCTGAGTTACAATCTTCTATAATAAAACAGTCACCTAGTAAGTAAAATTTTCTCTTAAGATCTGTGAGCTACTCTAGCATATTAAATAAACCCAAGGGAGGGGGTTATGGGAACCTCCAATTTCTAGCCAGTGATTCTGAAGCACAGGTGACAACCTGAACTTGCACTTGGCATCTGAAGGGAGGTGAGTGGGCAGTCTTGTGAGACTAAGCCCTTAACCTGTGGGATCTAATGCAATCTTCAGGTAGGTAGTGGCAGAATTAAGTTAGCTTACAGGATGCCCAGCTGGGTTGCAGAAATTGCGTGGTGTGTGGAAACACACATATCTAGTGTTGAATGAAGTAGTGTTGTAGTAAGAGTATTGAGAGTAGACACACAAATAGTGTTTTCCTCGTATCAGGTATCATCACTATTTAAATGTTGGAAGAGGTGAAAATGATAAAGCAACTGTTAAGACTACTGTATACACTTTGGGGAGAAAATGCAGGTTAACAAGATTTAATGCAAGAATATTTGAGGCAACCTTTCCAAAGTGATTTTGCCATGTGTGGATTTTTAGGGCAACTCATTCGTGAGATGTAATTTCAAACTTTTAAAAAGTTTTTTTAAGGGTGCCTGGGTGGCTCAGTGGGTTAAGCCGCTGCCTTCGGCTCAGGTCATGATCTCAGGGTCCTGGGATCGAGTCCCGCATCGGGCTCTCTGCTCAGCGGAGAGCCTGCTTCCCTTCCTCTCTCTCTGCCTGCCTCTCTGCCCACTTGTGATTTCTCTCTGTCAAATAAATAAATAAAATCTTAAAAAAAAAAAAAAGTTTTTTTAATAAAAAGTATATATCCTTTACTCAGATTTACCTGTTTGCATTTTACCCCATTTGACTTTTCTATTTTGTAATTATAGTTAGCTATCTATCTATACATAATTCTTTTTGTTGGGAAACATGTAAGAGTGAATTGAAACCATTTTGTCCCTCAATACCCAAATACTTAAATGTATATTTATCAAAATTATCAAAATCAGGAAACTAAGGCATATCTAAGACTGTTATGAAATGTGTCCATAGTCTTTTGTACCAGATATGTCCTGTATAATATATTTTTCCTCTTGGGTCAGCATCTAACCCAGGATCACACTTTATGTGCCAAGTTTCTTAGTTACTTATAATCTGGAAAAGTTCCTCAGCCTTGGGTTTCTTGACCTCTGGATTTTGGAAGAGCATCAGTCAGTTTTATAAAATGGCCCCAATTTTTATTTATTTTTGATGTTACCTCATGATTGAGATTATGAATTCTGGGCAGGAGTAATGGAAGTATGGTATCTCTTTGTCAAGAGGCACATAATATTGGTTTATTTCCATTCCATGATGATGGATTTTACCACTTGGCTGAGGTGGTACTTGCCAGGTTTCTCCTGTATTGTCACTATTTAAATGTTTCTCATCAAACCTTACTCCCTAGTTTGAGCATCCATTGATGATTTTCTAACCCTACCATTCTCCGTCTGTATTTATTAGTTGCATTCTACTGTAAGAGATTTTTCCCCCTCATAAAATACATTATGTGTATTTTATTTATAAAATATATTTTTATATTTTTGTATATTTAATATATACATTTATATTCAAATGGACTACTTGATTATTCCTTTTAGTTCCATTTAATGGTTATTCATTATTATAAGATAGGATTTTTAACCAATTTCTGCTTCTTGTAAAGTGAGTAGTGTTCATACATAATTTCTCTACATCCAGTTTGTCTCTTCTAGAGTTTTTAGGCAGGCCATTACCACTCTCAAAGTTTTCCCTATCCCCCTAAAAAAATCCTTCTCAGACTGGTTTACTTGGTTTTCTTATGGGCTTTATCCAGGCCTGTATTAGCTACCTGTTCCCTTTGTTTCACTTGTATAACGTTAGAACATCGTCTCGTGTTTGCAAGTTCATGTGTTGTAACTCACATACTACACACTACACATTAACTAGAGACCTTGCTTCACAGCTCTAAAATAGGTCTTGCAATTTAGAGTTCAGAAGCTCTTGTGCCCACTGATAGCAAATTTATAAACAAAGTTAGCTGCCTCAGGATTCCAGAATTTTGGATTTAAGCAGCTTGCCTTGGCAAAAGATAGACATTGAAAGACTGATGACCAGTCAGTTACTTTTTCCTTCCTTCCCCAAATTTAAGTAGGAATCAGAATTGTAATTGCAGGAAGGAGCAAGATAATGGCAGCTCACCCATTGGAAGAGGATCCCTATCAAAGTCTGTGGATGTTATTATGTCTGGGAGTTCATCTGTTCATCAAATACCTAGTAAGGGTCTACCATGTGGCAGGTTTTTGGATAGGCAGTGGGCATACAGAAACTAAACAGCCTCTACCCTCAAGAAACTAGCTTTCTAGAAGGATAAATGACAAATAGATTCAGCTGGTGCTCAATGCTATGAAAAAAAAGTAAGGGATATAGTGATGGGAGAGATGCCTTTTTTTCTTTTTTTTTTTTTTTTAAATAAAAGATGGTAATATTTGAATAGAGATCTAAAGCTTCAAAGCCATGGGGCTTGGGATGGGAGAGTGAGCAGAGGGAGAGCCCCGTAAGCAGAAGGAGCAATGAACAGGAGCTGAAAGGTGGGAGAGTGCCTGGTATGTCTGAGGCTGAGCTGAAGAATCAGCCAAAGAGTAGTTGGTGAGGTAGGATAATAGGAAAGGCCCTTGGATGCCAGGTAAAAAACCTGTTTCCAGGAGGAGGGAGTAAGGAAGGGAAATGCTGCCGATAGGTCTGGTAAGGTGAAGGTGGAGGTGGAGAATGTCAGCTTGGAGAGTGCCTGGTGAAATGTTTCAGAATGCCCACTGGAGTGGGTTCAGGAGAGAATGCAGGGAGTCCAGATGATTCTTTGGAGGATTATGCTCTAAAAGGGACCAGAAAAATGGGATTGGACCTAGAGAGTTATATGGGACACCAAGGGAGGGATTTTTAAAGAAGAGAGCTTAGCTGTTGGTTAGTGGTGAGAGTATCTAGATAAGAAACACTGGATGCAGAAGAGGCTAGAGGAGCAGCAACAGTGTCCTTGAGCACATGAGCAGGACCCTGTACAGAGACTAACTGAGGCAGGAACAAGACCAACACCGCATCAGGAGGGAGGCGTGTGTCAGTTAAGGGCAGTGAATAGAGAAGCACATAAAATCAAGTGCCCTCTAGCGTGTCAGCTTCCTTTTTCTGCTCATTTTATCTCCTCGCTTCTGGCATCTGTAGATTTTACATTTCTTTGACCTGTGTGTGTGTGTGTGTGTGTGTGTGTGTATAATTAGCATTTCTTTGCTTTTTAGTGTGGGGGTGGTGCTGCTGTCCTTGAGTTTAGCCCAGTGTGCTATGCTGCTGAAAAATAGAAAAATTAAACATTGATCTTCTGAAGAGTTTGAGAGGCCTTGATGTTAGAGGGGGGAAAATAGTGTGCTTTTCCTATAATTAAAAGTATCAGTATATACAGTGTATGTTAATGGTTAACTTTTAAATCTCCAGTTAAATTAAAAAGTAGGACTCATCTGGGTAAGTAAGCATAGTCGAAAATATCTATGGAGATGCTTGTTAGTCTAAGCTTTGTTGTTAACTTTTTTTTTTAAATAAAAACACAGTTTTCCTGACTTTAAAAGAAACATGTTGTAAAATATTCAAACAATAATGTATAGTGTAGGCAGTTCTTTTCACCCACACTTCCCCAACCTTATTCCACCTTTCAGAGAGAACAATACCTTGTAATAATACTTTTCCAGACTCTTCTATATATATTTGATCACTGTTTCCAGCTTAGCTGTTTGATGTATTTTCAACAGAAAATGAAGTAAAAACTGCCTATTGGCCACACTAATTTCTAAATCTAATCAAATTTTTAACTATTTTAAACTTCAGGCTTTATAAATGCATATAATTTAAATTATGCAGATTCAACAGCTTGTGTCTCAGTGAGTTTCTTGGGCTTTGTTTCAGAATTAAAATATTTCTTAAATACTGAAATAATGCAATGCAGATCTTAGCTTTTGACTTACAGTTTCTATGATCACTGAGCAGTAAGTATAATGCAGTTTTAAAGGTTGTTTTGGCTTCTTTGGGGAAGTATGAACTTCTGTGTAGCACATTTTTGGGTACTTTTATAGGAGAATGAAGTACTGAGAGAGAGGCATGAAGCTATGTGTCACAACTCCCAGAATGAGGAAAATGAGCAAAGAGTATCATCAGCCCAAGAAAAATCACTACAGCAGAAGAATGAGGATGAAAGTAAAATAGCAGATAAACCTGACTGGGAGGCAGAAAAGACCACGCAATCTAGAAATGAGGTAAGCATATCCGAGTAGCGCAGCCTTACCATTTTGGCTATAAGGTATTTGTTTTTCCTTTTTAAGATTTTATTAGAGACAATGAGTGCACAGGAGTGGTGGGAAGGGCCACATGGAGAGAACAAGCAGACTCCCCCAGTCAGCAGGCAGTTCGATGATGATGACCTTATGGGTCCAGATCCCAGGATCCTGACCTGAGCCCAAGGCAGATGCTTAACCAACTGAGCCACCTAGGTGCCCTAGTAAGATAGATTTTATGGCTTTGACAATATGTGTTGGTAATGAATTTTCCATGTAAGTGCCCTACTGTAAGCAAATCAGATATATGAAAATATGTATTTTTTAATAGTTGTGGTAGTAATTTGATTTACAAAATAATCAGCCCATAGAATTAGTTATCTTTGGTTAAACTCAAGATTGTGTTTAGAGGGAGTGTATTTATATACACACACCCCACACCCCAGGAAGCTGCTTCCTGATTTTGCTATTTGCCATGGCAAGGGATAAAGAGGTAACTGCCATGCTAAACCCAGGAATCCTCAACCAGCCCTCTGTAGAGGCACCAAGCTGTCTAGGTCTGGGATAGTGAGGCAAAACAATTTGAAGGCAAAACACCCCTTAAAACCAGCTGGGTCTTGGGCTCAAATTCCTTACAGAAGTCTCCATGCTGAATTCAGGAGCCCATTTTCTACCTCTGACCAGGCCCGGTGGACAGGCTCCTTGGCTATTCTAACCATACCCTTTGACTAGGAGATGATGTATTATAGAAAGAGGAATTCCAGAGGCCAGGCTGAGAGATGGAGTCTTTCTGCAGCCTGTGCTTCCTTTCCTTCTACTCTGGTTTCTCCTCAGCCCTGCTGATACCCTAGTCCACAACCCTGGCAAATATACACTCCGGAGATAGGCCTGGAGGTTCGAGAGACCCTTAACCCATGTGGCACTTCACTTGGAAGGTGTACCCTTACAGGTCTTGCCCTGATGATTGTCACTCACTTGCCCCAGATGGGGAACCATGTTTTTATATTTAACGTGACGTTTTAGTTAGAATAGTGAGAGACACTGACCAGGGTCACCTGGGTGTGGGCCTCTGCCTTCAGCTTGGGTTGTGATCTCGGGGTCCTGGGATTGAGCTCCGTGTTGGGCTCTCTGCTTGGCGGGGAAGCCTGCTTCCTCCTCTCTCTCTGCCTGCTTCTCTGCCTACTTGTGATCTCTGTGTCAAATTAAAAAAAAATTTTTTTTTTCTTGGCAATCCAGATTACACTTAACAGGCTGCCTGGGTGGCTCAGTTGGTTGAGTGTCTGCCTTCAGCTCAGGTTGGGATCGAGCCCCATGGGACTCTATTCAGCGGGGAGCCCGCTTTTGCCTCTGCCTGCCATTCCCCAGCTTATGCTCTGTGCCTAATAAAGTCTTAAAAAAAAAAAAATCACGTCTCCGTTAACTGAATGAACAGAATGTCTTAGTTGTCCATTTTTGTGTAAGATCTAGTGTCTCAAAATTCTTAAATTATGTAGTAGACAGAAGAACTCTGTTGCATGGATTTCAAACAGATGTAAAGGCCCTTAACTAGAAAGCATGTAACACATCTGATATTTTAAGGAGTTTTTGTTATTGAAGAAGTGAGGACATGTTTAAGGGAAACATCATGAATAAGGAAACTCTCAAGGACCAGTAAAATTATGAAGCTGTTAGCCCCATCAGGACAGAAGGGAATCTGGGAAGAGCAAGCCCTCAATTGTCTCTAAGGCACATCAGTCCCTCTTTCCATCTCAGATCTGTGTCTTGGATAGACACAGACCAGGACCTGGCTCAGTCGGAATTAGCCTCTCAGTTTGCCATCTCCATGGGCACTGAAGGGAACACATAAAGATTTAATGAAACATACCTGACTGGCCTGAAGGATCAGTCCATAATTCACTTAAAGCAGAATGGGCTTCATACCGTAGCTATGTTCTAAATATTAAGGCTTTCTTTTCTGCACATAGTTTTATTTACCTACAATTTTAAGATTTTCACAGGAATCCAGATTTGTGCTGATACTCTTGCTCAGACACTTCGGACCATCTGCAAATTTTGGTCAGTGGTTGGGCCAGGACTAATGACTCAAGTTTGGGATCATTAACAGAAATAGAACTCTTCTGAAATATCTTAAGAAATTAAAAACCATTTTGAATTAACAGTCAAGTTAGCAAATAAGTCTCCAGCCCACTAAGAATGTATGATTTGCTAGTAAATGAAGAAATCATATCTACCAGTTGAGCTTAGATGGTCCTGTAGCATCTACAGATACAGAAAGCCTTAGATTTATTGTATTTCGTGCCTTGAAAACATGGCCCCATAGAACCCAAGGTATTTAGTGGAAAGGGAAAGCAGATATTTGTATACACTTAAAATAATTAAGTCTAACACTGGTCTGAACCCTAAAAAAAGGGGGGGGGGACCCTCAAGTACAAAGCTAGGGGAGGGGAGTTGAGGAATGTGAACTTACTAAAAAGTAAGGATAAACCCCTATGATAGACCAGAACCAGAAATCTTGAATAAAAGTATTTTATAAGTGCATAGCAGAACACAAAAGCCAGAAAGGGAACTCTGTAAATACAACAAAAAGGCGACTCAAATCCATAATTTAAAAGCTAATCAGACAACCAAAACTGAAGCAGCTCCAGTGAAAAAATGGATACAGATGTCACAACTGAGCCTGGGGTTAAATGAGAAATGAAGTCTCAAGCCCATACCTGGGGATACCAAAATTCCCCACTTAAAGCTCAGAATTTGAAGAGTCTTCTGTTAGGAGATGGGACTAGGACGATCCCAGAGACATGAGCAAGGAAGTAGTCTATCCATCCTAGAAATCAGAACCTCAAATGAGCCTGGTGTTTGAAGTCTGAATCCACACTACCATTACTATCAGGAAACCTGATCCAAAAAAGCAAGGACTACAAAATGATATCAAAACTGGTCCTTGCAGAGAAAAAAAGATTTTTATAGTTGGTGGGTAACCCTCAGTATGTGGGATTCCTACAGAAAAAGTTACCAACAAAGATGAGCTCACCCTTAAATATAAATGAGAAAATTCTGGGATGAAGATGAAGCAGTCTTCAGAGTGTTTGTGGCAAAATATCTTGAAAATTAAAGTGATTTTAGGACTCAGATTAAAGGAGTACAGAGTCCCAACAAAGTGAGTAAAATCATGAAGTCTCCAAAACATCAAACTGAAGTAAAACAGACTACAGGAGAACAAAACTTTTAAAATTACTGGAGGAAAAAAGAGATTGGCTATAAAATGAGACTGACATCAGTAGCAGGACATGCCTTAGTGCAAAACATTAAATTTGATCATCTTACCACATAAATCACTGTTTAAGCATGAAAGCAAAAATAAATCCAGGTTACAAAAACTGAGTTTACCACTGGTGGAGCCTCTCTAAAAGAGCTGTCAAGAGGAGTTATTTCAGTAAGAAACAAACCTGAAGACTGGGATAAAGCAACAATGAGCCAAGTTGCCAGAAACATTGTGGTAAACCTAAATATTTGACTTGTAAAAATTGCACAATCTTATAACCAATTTGGAGGGTTAGCCATGGTAAAAACAAGGCAGGATGAAGAATACCAACCAAAAGTTATATGGAAGATGAACACAGAAACAGGAATGTAAAAATTCCAAAATAGGCATTAAAAATCCAGGAGAAAACCTGGTTATCCTTTCAAGATTAAGCCTACTGCTTTTGGCTCAGGTCATGATCCCAGAATCTCAGGATCCTGTCCTGCATCGCATCTGGCCCCCAGCTCCACAGGGAGTCTGCTTCTCTTTCAATTGAGCCTAAAGCCTCAATTAACCTCTTCTTTTAACTTACTGGTGAACCTTATGTTTCTTTATAGAGATCTCTGAATGTGACAGAAACGGCTTTCTCTCTGGACGACTTCTCTCAGATGCTTTTGTCACAGCCTGAAAATTCACTGGAGGTAATTAGAACCTTGGCTTTCATTCTTGTAGGAAATCACTGATTCATGAATGTCTAACCTCTTTAAATGGGAGGACATAGTTTATATACTGTTAACAGTACTACATTACGTTAAGTGCACAGACTGAGGATTACTTTTTCTAGAACTACTTTTGGAGAATTAACCAAGTATGTATACTGTTCCTCCTCCTAAATGATCACAAGGATAGAATAAAATTTGGGATTCACTGAATCAAAAACAACAGTAAATACTTGACAAACTAAGGCAAGGTTATTTTTCCGGTAGCATTTATGTCCTACTCGACTATACTGCTCTGATTTACTTTAAAAAAACAAACAAAAAAAAGATGTTGCCCAGACTACTTCAGTGTGGATTTATTGCCAACGTTTAGGTTGACTCACGACCAACTTTTATATTAACTGAATCAAACTTATTTCCAGGATGTACCAAAAAAACCCGTTCCCTACATACAGCTTCATTTGGATTTGGGGTCACAGTGCATACTGTATTTGCCTAGATTTAGTAAACTGAGAAAAGAGGAGTGCTATTACTAGTTACTGTACTGCTGCTGCTGAAATAAAATTGTTTAAAGTGCCTTTTTTCCTTTTCAGGGCATCTCACTTGGAGATATTTTTCCAGGTAGTATCAATGATGGCATGAATTCTTCAACATGTAACATAAACTTTAGCCAAGCTATAAGTCACGATGTGAATCTCCATGACGCCATGTTGCTGTGTCCTGACAATACATTTAGAAGAGAACCAACAGCAAGGACTTCACAACCAGAAGAACCATTTCTGCAGTCAAATTCTCATATTACCAATCCTGAACAGACCCTTCCTGGAACTCATCTGACAGGATTTCTTCCCCTTGTTGGCAATCAGACAAGGAATCTAAGTCAAGACCTTCTACATGACCTTGATATAAGCATATTTGATGAAACAAATTTAATGTCCTTGGCCACGGAAGGTTTTGATTCAATGGAAGTGTCTCAGCTTTTTGAAGAACTGGATTCGGATTCTGGGCTTTCCTTAAATTCAAGCAACAGTACCTCTGTCACCAAGTATAATTCCTCTTGCTCAATGTGTGAAGGCGGCGCTACAGGTTATAGTGACCTGGAAGGAGCTGTAGGAGGCTACTACCCAGATCCCAGTAAGCTTTGTCATGTGGGTCGGAGGAATGATTCTGCCTTTCATGGGGACCTTGCTTTTCAACACATACAACATAACCACACTTACCATGTAGAGCCAGGTGCTCTAGATTCTACCCCTACATCTTTTTCACAGCATGGGAAGTCACAGAAAATAAGCAAGCACCTGAATGACACAGACAGAAACTTAAGTCGAGATGAACGACGTGCTAAGGCTCTCCATATCCCGTTTTCTGTAGATGAAATTGTCCGCATGCCTGTTGAATCTTTCAACAACATGCTAAGCAGGCACTACTTGACAGATTTACAAGTGTCACTCATGCGTGGTATTAGAAGAAGAGGGAAAAATAAAGTCGCTGCTCAGAACTGTCGTAAACGTAAACTGGATATAATTCTGAATCTCGAAGATGATTTATGTAATTTGCAAGCCAAGAAGGAAATCCTTAAGAGAGAACGAGCCCAGTATAACAAAGCTATTACCACAATGAAACAAAAACTGCATCACCTGTATCACAGTATTTTTAGTAGGTTAAGAGATGATGATGGTAGGCCTGTCAATCCAAACCACTATGTTCTTGAGTGTAGCCAAGATGGAAGTGTTTTGATTGTACCTAAGGAACTAGTTACCTCAGGCCACAAAAAGGAAAACCGTAAAGGGAAAAGAAAGTGAAGAGAAGAAACTGAAGGTGGATTCCATTATGTAGAAGTTAAACTGATACATGGCCACAAACCACTGAAACTGCTTCAAAGTATTATCTTTTACTACTGCTACTTGAATCACTCAGGACATTTTGAAACTCTTATGGATTAAGTTTGTGGGAAATTTTGGGGAAGCCACAACTTTTCAATCAAGTCCAACTATATTTATGCAGAACTCAAATATCTATGTACAAAGAACAGGGTGAACATGAAAAGCAGACAATCCAGTCATTTGGTTGTCATTGTTTTTTCAGTAACACAGTCACTTCAAAGAGCAAACACTGGATGTAAATTATTTTTAAACATTCTGGTTTTTTGTGACTTGAAATGCAATGTAATTTAGCTTCAAGTTTTAATTTTTTAGCATTGTAGTTACCACTGAATATACGGAGCCTTAAAAGCTATTTTATCTTTGTATGAACACTTAAATTGCTTTCTGTGGAAATAAATTTGAATTTATAAAAATTTCTTATACAGAAATTCTAACCATTATTTACCTTGGATATTCTCCATAAAACCCACATTCAGAAATACAGGGGAGTATGTAGCCAATAAGCATAGTGTGGGTTTGAGTATTTGCACAAAAACTGATCAGACTCAGGCCAAACTAAAGTCATCCCTTTGACTTGGATGCCAAGAAAAAACGACATTCACAGAAAGTTTATGCCTCTTCTTAATAGACAAAACAGATCTACCCAGCAAGTTAAACCAGCTTGTTGAAATTCCTACACATCTAGGACACGGACCTCTCCCCCAGAAGGCCTCACTTAACAATGTGAGAACGTTACAAGCCACACAAGAACACAAACCAACAGTAAGGGAAGTCAGTAGTGCATGGACTTCACAACCAAAAATGTGAACATCTGGTTAAGAACAGGACAAATGAAATACTAGAAACGGCATTTGAAATGAAAGCTCAACGAGCTTATGGCAACAGCAAGATGGAGATTAATTTCAGAAAATGCCCAAGGTTTGCCAACATTTAACATGCATACATACTGCTATGTTCCAAAATTAAGAGTCAGTGTTGTCAAATATTATTTCTGCCATAATGGTCTGCCAGAGTTATCACTGAAGTACCACCTAGGCTTAGAGAAATGCAGTGCTTTCAGTAGATTTTTATAAAAAGCGTTTTTAAACTGAGCCTAAGGAAGGTTTTTTTTTTTTTTTTTTAAGATTTTATTTTTTATTTGACAGAGAGGGAGGAAGGGAAGCAGGCTGACTGCCAAGCAGAGAGCCTGATGCAGGGCTCGATCCCAGGACTCTGGGATCATGACCTGAGCCAAAGGCAGAGGCTTTCACCCACTGAGCCACCCAGATGCCCCAGGAAGGCATTTCTTAAGTCTAGATTTTGCCAACAAGATGCTTCTAAGGTTGTTACAGTCAGTTTTGCAGGGTCTATTCAGATTAAACTCTTTTTAAGGGAATACACCTCAGATTGTAATTTGGTAATTTCAGCTGCAGGAAGGCACATTTCTACAGAAAGTCCTTCACATCTACAATTTAATGTTCCATGGTACAAACTTATCTATGAGTAGCCTCATCTACCCAACTGTGTACTTAAGACTGGGCATTATCCTCAAATCCCTGAAAATGTAAGTACCACAGTGAACTATACACCAAAGGTCCAATCTGAAACCCAAACCAATGGTTTGAAATCTTCAAGGTGTATGGTGCACTGTGACCAAAGTTAAATGCACCAAACTTCCAAAGAAAAATCTGGTTTCCAAGGATGTAAACTAGAGCTGCTTACTCTACTCTCACGATACACGTTTCAGCAGTGGAAATCCCAGGCCAATATTTTTAGTCTAAATTCCCTTGCAGATGTGGGATACCTGAAGGACTAAATTATTCCAGCTACTGTTCTTAAAGTGTAATTATCCTGGAGCTCAGGAAGATATGTGAATGGTTGAAAAGGAGAAATCGGACCATGTTAAAAATCTCAAAGAAGTTCTCACTAAAGCTATATGTACTTTACCTGCCACTCCTTAAACTGCTATATCCCTCCTGTTACCCTAAGATGACAAACACAGTCAAGACTGGTCAACCGAGAAACAATTTTATCAAAATAAGGTTCTGATGGTGGGAGAGGTAGGTGACCTCATACCTCTAGTGTTTCAGGTTATCTGGTATAGGGTTTACAATTGCAAATTTCAAGGGGATCTGTAAGACAGTGGAGATCAGTAATGCTTATTACACTTAAGCAACTAGTTAATTAACCCTTAACTTTTGAAGACCTTTTCTGGTGGTTAGTACCCCTTTCCCCTCCTGCATCTGCAGTGGATAGGCCCAAACTTACAACTCAGTCTGAATTGGTCCCAAAAGTTAAAGTCTTCTTCACCTATGGGAAACAACTGTTAATGCAGAAGTCACTCCTACAATTATAAAGTTAAAAGGGAAGAAATCTCAGCTTCTCATTTGTCTGTATCCAAAGAAAGCCTTCATATTCCAAAAGTAGCCATCAACAGACATCCATGCTGAACCATCTTACAGGTGAAATTATATTTTCAAGTGTATATTAATTTCGATGCAACATGTACTAAAAAATGTCTGAATAACTTGGATTCCTCTCAAGGCTGGCCTCAGTTCAACCAGGACCTTTAGAACATTCAGAAAATCCAATCTGCACACATTCAAGCCCCAAGAACACTCAGACTACACCGTGCACATACAAAGACTTACACACTTCTTATAGGTCTAGATCATCCTTAACATCCCCTTTCTTGGGTAGTCTACTCACTTCACTAGTTACATGTATCACCCAAAAATGTTACATCTAAATGATCGGCGCAGTACTAAACAGTGTCATTAAAACTGAAAGGGGTGTATCAACCACCTAGAGGCAGTCATTCCAAAGGAGATCAAATTCACATCAAATGTTGCCAAGAATGTGTATGTTTTTAGTATATTGTTAGTGTTGTCTACCTTTTTGGAAAGGCACCCACACTTGTGAACTAGTAATTGTCATTACTAAGAACAGAGATAGGATTCAAGTTTCCTTAAAATTAACTCCGTACTCTCAACACTTAGTGCAAATAGTTATATAATCCCTTTTAGACCATCTTGGCTTATATTCATACACCAGTTACTGAAAACCTTACATGCAAGAGTAAGTTTCAAAACTTCCAGTTAAGACGAACACTCCTAATGTGGAAGCCAGCCCTCAATATGGCTCCCAATGATGCTAGTTTCCCAGTAGTCCAAGGAGTAAACGCCCTCCATTCACATGATATGACCATTAGGATACAAGGTACTGCCAAACATTCTGTTGAGGGTTTTTTGACTGCTCCAATAGCTAAGTATAGGGAAAGGAAATAGCCAGCCCCAACTTGCCAGCCTTGTCAGTATGCCCTAGTGAAGCTTTTCCTAAAGGCAACCTTGAACTTCAGCAAAATTCACACAGCTAAGCAGTTTGTTTTCAAGTTATTGACCTGAAAATACTGTAGAAAGTAACAAATTCAGTGTTGCTCGAAACTGCCTAATATTGAACTTCAGGATTAAGTCTTATATAGAATTTATGCAGCAACATATGCAAAAAAATGTTCTCGTGTGGAATACTTATCAACTACCTTAAAATCTTTAGTTTTAACGGAAATTAGCAGCCCAATATACTTACACAAGGGAGTGACCATGTGGATCATTCAACATTACCTGCTTAACTGCAATAAGCCAGTTCTTTTCAGGCTATTTTGTGCTGTATTTTCAAAAAAGTTTGTCCTGATTAAGGGTTCAGTACTTCAGGTTGTGCTGTTATACCAACTTAATTTACCTCCTTCAAAACCTTCAAATTATGTACCTGATTATGAAGTTTAGTTGATGGACACATCTACTGTACTTTAAACAAGTAACAATGTAGCTTATCTTCTGTTAGTCATCAGTCTGACTTACCTGTGAAATACACCTCGTCAAAACCAAAACCTCCCCCCCCAAAAAAACAAAAAGCCCAAAAAAGCCAAACCGGTTTTATCAACCTATGTATCTTTCCTGTTATCTTTCATTGTTTTAGGTAATATATACAAGAAAGCTACTGCTTGTTAAATTCTGTACACCATGTTTAAACCTTTAAAAATTTAGACCACTGAAACTCAGTTAAAATGCATATAAGTCATCAACATTTGAGTAGGTACTACCACAGACTGTCTCAGCGCTTTGCAGTCACTTAACTGGGACAACTCTAGCGATTTAAAAATATTTTTAACAACGCCACCAGCAATGTTTTACATACAAGGTAAAGCCAGAAAACTAGAGCAGTATTCAAACGCTGAATGTACAGTATGTAAAGAATGGCATTTTATTAGGGACAGCCAATAATGTCCACAAATCCTTTTCTCATTGGACTATCAATACTGAGATAAAAATGGCAATATGCATAGTTTTTTCAAACTGCTTTGGAAAATCTAGGGGATGGCAATCTTTTAGACAACTGAATGTTTATAGAACAAGATTCACACATTTTATGTGTAAACATTACACCAAGTATTTTAATACAAAAGTGTTTATTTTATTTTATATTTAAAATAGAATTTTTATCTGTCTACTCACAAAACCTAGTTTAAAACATGATACATTTCTCTCTCTTGCTTATCTGATGTTACTCTTTTACAAACAACACTCATTTTGTAATTGTTTTATATTAAGAACCTGTACTAAATGAAGTTTGTATTTTATCAGAAAACATTTCCCTTTAAACTTAAAGTGCTTTTTTTTTTTAAATGAAGGCACCAACAAGAACTACTTTCAGATGGTACAGAATTTCTTATTTCTTGAAGACTCTGTGGTTGACCACTTCTTCATTAGTTACCTGCAGCAAGACACCTTCCTGCCAAAGGAAAAAAAAAGTATCTGAAGAAGTTTATCATGTTTGTCCAAAGAACCTAAATAACTTCAGTGGTGGTCTTAGGATCAAAGAAGACTCACTGGTGCATACAGTAGAATATGCCCTGATTATCACATTCCTGAAAAGGCAATAAAGCCAGGCAAATCAAACTCTGATGACATTTAAGAATTTCAGCAGCCAACCTACATCTCTCCTATAAGGTACGGGGTTGGGAAAAAATTATCACATTTAAACCCAAATATTTAGTACTGGATACATACAGGATTTATAATGTAGACACTTTATTTGTTAAGAATAAACTATCATTTGGAAATAGTTTCAACCATTTTACCCTACCTTCTCCTGAACCTGATCCTGATAAGCATGTAAAACTAGAACAACCATATAACAGAAGAACAAAATATCTTTATTTTTAATAAAAACCACTAGAGTTCACTCAAAATGCTTGATCCAAGAAACGTGAATACACAAGGGTGTAATGATGGGTAATTTCATGATTTATTGAACTTGCAGCCTAACTTTTACCTACCATTTTACTACCAACACCACTGAAGGAACCAAGAAAAGCTTTATTAATGATCACTTGGCTTGCGCCTCAGCTGTTGAAATGAAGCACTTTACAGTCTTTGTGGCAGCAGAATATACTTGTCCATGGTTCATATCAATGCTAAAATTCCAGCAGGGAAAAAAATGATATGTTAAGCACCTGAATCTTCATAGAGGGAGAGGGGGTGGGAAAGAAGGAAAAAAAGGGGGGAAAAAACAACCAAAATAATTTAAGTAAATGACAGATTGGAAAACAGGGTTTATAAGATTATTCTCTTGAGTTTATAAATTGTTAAACTCAAATTTATAGCTATGTTAAACTACATAAGAACCACTATACTGAAAGACCATTGAAGAGTAGTATTAGTTTATCTTTTGGGGAGGAAAATTAAGAAAGAAAAAGTAAATTAAGATCTTACCTAAAGAAGTTTAACTGAAGCTTAGAACTATTTTGCTCTACACCCTCAGCTTTCGTTGTCATCCTTATAAACTACTGTAGTTTAAAGCTTTGCAGAAACAGCACAGTTTTTTAAGACTGGCTGAACTTAGTAGCCGTCAAGAGTTCTCTTGTACTAGACCTGTATCCCTGAAGAGTACCTCGCTGGGGTTATTTCCTTTCCTTGCATTGAAGAAGCAGCATCTAAAAGATCTAAAAAGGTGTTTCTCTTTGCAGAGATATCCCTTAAGTTATCTAGATAATTTAATCCTGATGAATTGCAGACAACACACTTATAACTGACCAGCATTTATCTTACACAAATATAACAACAGCTTTGCAATGGACCTTAATTATACTACCCACTCCTTAACTTATTTAAAATAAAAAGTCTATAATTACACAATTTCCTTTAGAATTATTTTATTAAATCATAAATGTACAACAGCTTCTTAACTCTACACACGCACTTAAATTTTTTTAAAGGAAAAACGTTATGTCTTATTACACCATGATCCTGGCTAATAGCTTTTCAAAACTTTGAGAAAAATCTTAAAAAAGGTTTCACATGTCACCTGAAACTTACAAATTTAACATTATCAAAGAAGGAATGCTTCTACACTCTTACAAAGACCACTAGAAAGAAACAACAATTAAAAAGCTAAGAAACTGTCTCAAAGGCATTTTTTTTTTTACAATCCTTCCTCCACAGTAAGGTAATGTTATTAAATAATCCAATCCATTCACAAAATGGCTCTCTGCATCTGCTCTGGTGTCTTCTGCCATATCACTGCATATTTATGCATGACTGAGATAAGAGTTTCCTTAACATTGTTATTTCGATAACCTGAAGCTGTTCTGTTACCTCTGGGCTCTCATCCTCTCCTATTTATACAGTGAAGCCTGTTTCAACAGAAGTAAAGAGTAAAAAAAAAATAGGTTATGAAATTATCCATCTAACCAGATTTTAAGGAAAGATAACATGATCCTAAAAAGCTTTTACTCCTGGCAGCTAGATCTCCCAAGACAATAATAATGTAAAACTCAAAAGCTACTTACCCATGGCAAATAGGAAGAAGCTCAGTATCGGCTTCTTCCTCCATAACCCCCACTTCCTCCACTGCCTCCAGGACCATAGTTTCCTAGAATTATTGAAACAGCAAGAGAAAGCAAACTTATTTCCAATTTCCATAATAAGCCTGATGCTATCTATAGCTAGACATAACCCTCCTTGAAACACAGCTCATAACTTATTATTTGCTTATGGTTAACCTACAACCTGGGCGATGAATTACCCCAGACTCACAAAGTTTAATTTTGCCCTTTACACTTGAACATCTTACCGCTATTCCTTTATAGAGCTGTCAGTATAGGGTTAAAAAAAGGTATTCTAAACATAAGAGGCATAAAAACATTGGTTTAGTACTACAACTGTCACCAAACCTTAAATAAGACTTTTAATAAGTAATCTCAAATTTTTATTCAATTAATTTTCAAAGAGATAATGCCTAGAACTTTATAGAACTTGTAATGTGCTCAATCTTCTTTGGCTTTTTCGTAGGAAATAATTAGCCAAAAAAAAAAAAATTCCCCACCTGATATGCCCAAACCACTTTCCCAAGTCCAAAATATTTATACCACTAATATCCCACCATTTTATACTGAATTACAATGTAGTATTACTCTATTAGATGTCTTCATTCGTAAAATCATCAAAGTATCCTGTAATCACAAAATGTAAACAATCTAACAAATTACCTCCACCATATGGTCCCCCCATGTTCCTGCTACCACCAAAGTTTCCACTCTTCATTGGACCATAGTTAGAGGGTTGCTGGTTATAATTTCCAAAATCATTGTAATTTCCACTTCCATAATTTCCTGTGAAAAAATTTGAATATGTTTTGCACAATGACCTTCAAAATAACATATTCAAGCATTAAACCAGTGAAACATGGTAAGCATATTAAGAACAAATCTCCCAGAAAAACAATCAGAATAAATGCAAGACCCCTATCTACAACTCTACAGTTTTTTAAGACAACTAGTGACAACATTGTAATGCAAAATCTCATGTGTTAAAAGTCATTAATTCCAATCCAAATTCCCACATAAAGGTTGCAGGTGAATTTATTACCTCCTCCATAGTTGTCATAACCACCTCCGTAGCCCCCACCCTGGTTGCCATATCCAGGTCCTCCACCACCATATCCTCCTCTTCCTCCTCCATAACCAGGGCTACCTCCAAAATTGCCACCTATTATAAAATAAGCCTTTAAGTAATTACTTAATATTTTCAATGGCATTTGAACTGTCTTATCACACCCATTTCCAGCTTTCCAAAACACATTCTTATAAACAAAGTACTTATTTTATGAAATCTCTGAACAGCCCCAAGGGCAGAACAGAGTACCTATCCCTGGTAAACATTTAGGGGCAGGGAGCACTTGTTCACAAACTGGGTAAAACCTATACAGAGACAAATTCTTGCAATGCCACAGCTCTCCCCTGACAGCAAAAACATTAAGATTCTCTATGAAGATATCCTGAAACACTTGTGTTTTGCCTAAGGACTGTGGGAGCAGACAAGAGGCACAGGGTAGCAGGACCAAAAAAACCCCACATACCCCTAACTGGTCCAAAAGATTAAGTTCCAAGAAGTTGTTTCCCCATAAATTCCCATGTCTCTTAAATAATATGCCCACTACACCCGTTTTCTGAGTAGAAATGGGGGGAGGACCAGAAATTAGCAAACTTGTATGTAATTCAGAACTTAAAATGGCAGTCTCCAATTACTGAAATACAAGAACTCATCTTTCTCATAATACCAAATTAGTATTTGGATTTCAAAGCAAAACTGATGTAGTTAGGATATAGGATTAACTTAACCATACTCAAGGAGTGGCAAAACCAGCAATCAGGTCTATTACTAGCTCACCATTTTTAATATCCCATTCCTAATAGGACATTTATCAGTAAGCACGTAAACTTTCCTGTACTCCAACAGAACATACATCTAAGACATCACTTGTTATGGAACAGTGGCTCACAACTTGTGCTGGTCCCAAGAACACAACTGTATAATTGTGTATTTTAGGAAGTTTTCAGTTACTTTTAAAAATAAATTCCATGGGGGATTTATCCTGGTAAGGGACTAATTTTAAGATAAACAACTAATCTTACATACCCCTCCCCTTACATGTTGACCACGATTATTACATCTAGTGGTCTGTTTTTCAGGAAAACAGCACACAGAATACATCTAGATCTGATTCTTTAAGAAACAATGGGATAGCATGACAGCAAAATCTTAAAAGCTCTATTAAAATCTTCCTAAATGATTTTGCAAATGGTATTTAACACATATAAGCAAATAATACTTTCCATAAGGTATACAACTAAAATGCAAATTAAAAGGAAGAGCCTAATAACTGAACCACTACCACCTAAGCCCTTTACAAAGGTAAAATGCAGAACATTAAAAACGAATGTGTAACATACAACCATACAAATACATATTGCTTAAATTTTTAAATCACAAACTAAAATACAACAGAAACTGACCTCCAGGTCCTCCTCCATACCCATTATAGCCATCCCCAAATCCACGACCACTTCCATATCCATCTGTTAGAGACAGAAAGAAAGTTATACTCTGTTCACCCTCCGTTTTAATTTCTTACCCTTTCCTCTGCATTATTAATACCTCTGAATGAAAATAATTAAGAACACCCTCTTTGTGCCAGAAAGGTACTGTTACTCATTTCTTTAAAGACAAAGACGTACACGGACAAATCTCCCAAGGCAATTGTCTAATTTGTAGGCTTAGACCTGGCAAGACTTAATTTTTAAGAGATTCCATTTATTTATGCATAAGATCACTTCTTGGCTTTTTGGCTAAGATCAAGTTATTTGTAATTTATGCACAAGAATGAGATTCTTAATTATCAGTAATTCAAATATAACTGAAGTTGAAAAGAAAAAAAATATTAACGGATACAGACCTTTTAAAGCCTACAGACAAACTCTACAGGTCTTCACTTCCCACTCAGGAGCACACCCGTTTTTTTAAAGCTAGTTTCAAATCACAAAACCTTTTTTTTTTTTTTTAAAAGTGTACTACCCTAAAAAGGATCTCTGCAACGGATTGTCTTGGATTACATTTTTAAGATTACGTTTTTAACTATAACCTCCTACCTGGCAAATTAAAAATATTCCACCAGGATACAATCTACTTAAGTCTTAAAAAAAAAACTTTAAAAAATTATACTGCATTTCCTCTAATTCAAACTGAATGAATTTTTAATTTAGCATATATACCCTTATATAACATTTAGAACTCAAACTTACCAGATCCTCCTCTAAAGTTACTTCCTGGTCCTGGTCCAAAATTTCCACCACCACCACGAGAATCTCCAAAACCAAAATTACCTGTAGTAAGTGGCCAGGTTAGTAACAAGCATTCATTCAAGTATGTTTTAAAAAGAAAAATAAACACGAGTTAAAAGTTACCTCCTCTTCCACTTCTAGAACTTTGGACTTCCTGCATTTCTTGTCTAGACAGAGCCTTTCTTACTTCTGCATTATGACCATTGATGGTATGATATTTCTGCACTGCAATGAAGAATTCACACTCCATTATATAAAAATTCTTTTATCAGTACACAACCTGTACAATCTACCCTTTAATAAAGTTAACAAACCCAAAACCTTGTATGTAAAGAGCAACACAACCTACTGCTTATAGACTTACACACAATCTTATCCACAGGATCATGATCATCAAAAGTAACAAATCCAAAGCCTCTTTTCTTTCCAGACTGTCTATCAGTAATTATCTCAATGGTATCAATCTTCCCATATTCCTCAAAATAATCTCTAAGATGATGTTCCTCAGTATCTTCTTTAATCCCACCAACAAACAGCTTCTTCACAGTTACATGAGCCCCCGGTTTTCCAGATTCCTGAAATTATGGGAGAAAAAAAATCTTAACAGAAGAAACCAAAACACATTTTAAAGCACACTATCTGGGAACCAAAGACAGCCTTTATTCTACAATAATACACCAGATAAAGCAACATCTTACAACTAAGAACCCAGGTTTTTTTGGGGGGAGAAAATAAATGTAAATCTAAGAAAAGCAAAGAGTAGAAAACTAACAGAGCATGTGAAGATCCAAAACTTAATTCTTTCAAAAGTTAGTGTAATCTTCAGTAGGACAGAATATTCTTTGTATTAACGGTACAGTTATATTTTGCTTACCTCTCTTGCAACAGCACGTTTTGGCTCAACCACTCTACCATCAATTGAATGAGGTCTTGCAGCCATGGCAGCATCAACCTCAGCCATGGATGAAAAAGTTACAAAGCCAAATCCTCTTGATCTTTTGCTTGCAGGATCCCTCATAACCTTAAAACCAAAGGGGAAACTTTAGCTCATTTCATTACTTATGTTATGAACTAACAATTTAAAAGACTAGTAGTTTTCACAGTGAACAGAAATCAAAATAATTTTCTCTGCATTTTACTCAACATCTTAAACACCTAACAGTTTAAAGACTAGTATCTGCAGGCGCTTTTCTATAACGTACCACACAGTCTGTAAGTTTCCCCCATTGCTCGTAGTAATTCCTCAAACTTTCTTCTGTGGTTTCAAAGCTCAAGCCACCAATAAAGAGTTTACGGAACTGTTCCTTTTCTCTCTGCAAAGGAGAACACCATTTCAATTTTTATTTACATTTCCTCTTTGTATGCAGGAAATTAAATTCTTAAATATGAGGTGACCTGCTGGCAGAGTACCTTTTTCCTCTCCAAAGGAACAGTTTCTAAAGTTTTCTGGGGGGGGAAAAAAAAAACTTACATCAAATTTAAACCATATGTTAAACTGCATATTAGTTGTGTTACACCAAAAAAATTTCCCCAGCTGATCTACACAAGTCTCAAAATCATTAACGCTTGATCTAAATTTAAATGACATTAAATTATTTTGAATAAATTTAACATCCCTTTATCTTAAAACTTTCTGAAAACAGGAATAGACCTATTCTCTGATCATTGAAGGTTTAAAGGACTTTTATCAAAATCTGCATTCAATCCTATTGCCCAAAACAAAGAAACTGGCTTTTAAATATGCATTGTAAATATACCGCTTCTTAATACAAAAACTGTTGTTTACTTATAACCCAGAATTTACCATTTCAGGATTCAGTGTCTAACAGTCACATTTCATTTCTCTTTTCTGCTCCCCCTGGTGGTGATTCTAATGCATTGCAATTAGAGGAAAAAAAAACCCCACCAAGAAAAATCTTTCCCCATATACCAACTCTCCATGAAGGACTGGGGGGGGGGGGGGAGAGATATGGATGACAAAAAACTTAAAACATTCGATGTTATGTACCCAAAGAGCCTTATAAAATCTGCCCCCCCACCTTTGACCAAGGCACAGATAACATGACCAATGCTGGGTATTCAGAGCTTCAATACTTTTTAACCTACCTGGGGTTTTTGTGGGCATACTTGTATTTGGTATTGACAGGACACAGAACAATCTGAATTATTACTGAACCATAGTGCAGTAAACTGCTGTAATCTAACCTTTCAAAAACCATAAAACTTTAAATGATCACTGTTAACTACTCAGTAGTTTTGTACTGCTACGCTTTACACTTCAGGGAAAGGAGGGGACAAAACCAACAACCACCCACAAAAATTCAGGTGTACTGGCCTTACTGGCCATCTGGCAAAATACACAACACAAATGTCTCTAATTTTACAAGTGTGTGTTGGGGGGGGGGGGGGGAGGGAACAGGGGACATGAGTCAAAAAAAATTCCAAGCCCTCTAAGCCACCAAGCAAATATGTTGCATTAACAGCGCTGTATTTTTGCCTGTCAGTGAAGGAAAAAAAAAAAGTTATACTGTTTTCAGAAAAGTAGGTTAAAAAAATTAAAATATTCAGAAACCAGAATAGGTCATAATATCCTATTATTAGTGTATAATACAAATCAAAGGTCAAATATAACTTCCCATATAAAAGCTTATTATCAAATAATATTACAGCTCTCTCAGTTCTATGGAGGTATCTCCCTCCACGCATGAATTTCCAAACAGCTCAAAAAAGTGATAAGCATTTAATAAAGATTTTTTTTCCCTGCAGTTCTCAGAATTGTGAAAAAATTTGAAAGGTGACAAAAACTATGAAGCTCCCAAAATACTCAAATAACTCGTTAAGCGATTATCTGACATACTGGTATTTAAATTAAGCTGATATATCTAATTAGCGTTAAGTCGGTCTTTTACAATCCACATTTACGCAGTTAAAAAAAAAAGCATTTACAATAATTCTTACACATCACTAACAAAAGGCAAAAACTCATTACTTACCTCAATTTTTTCCAAACTTACCCGATGTCCACTATCGATTACAAACAAAGTTATTTTATAAGTGTGCTTAAGGTCAAAGAAAATACCCAATCAGGCCCCCTTCGCTTGAGACCTTATTCTTACAATGATCAACCATCATAGCAAACATAGATGAAAAAAGCAAATGACAAAGTTCAAATACATAATAGCCCAGCCGTTAACTCGTAACGAAGGATTGAACCACGTTTTAACCAAAGAACCTAAGATAAAAAAATTTTCACTTTCCTCTTAATTCCTACCGTATCTCAAGAACCTCTGCTATTACCCAATAAAGACTGTTTCCCAGCAAAAATATTAAAACACGAGTAATTCTACAGTTCAAAAGAAATCTTTCAGGAAAATAATTGTGAAACCGACAGCCCCCCCCCACCTTCCCCACTGCCACCCAGTCGGTACTAACTTAATGGCTCCCAATTTTTATTTCTAAAGTTTTCTGCGATTCGACTAGCTTTTTAATCACGGCAAACCCAGATAATACCGATACTCCAAAAAAAAAAAAAAAGAAATTAAGAAAGAAAAAGAAAAAAAAAAGAAAAGTAAAGAAAGAAGGAAAAAAGGGGGAAACCCCCCACGACAGTTGAAAAGCAAAATGTTCTTTGTAGTACGGCTCGACTTAAAACTGGGCCCAATACCCTGGGTGGTAGTTTTACCTCCTCGTCTTAAATCGTGTGAACCAGCCCCGGGGAACCGACTCCCCCACCCGCCCGCTCTTCGGTGTGGCTTCTGAACGCAATGGCGCCATTTCATCGAGGGAAAGGGAAAGAGACTCTAACGAGGTGCGCAGGACTTTTAAAGATCCAAGCTCACAAAACACTCGGAATCCACCTCGAAAGGGCATGAAAACAGCCCGAAAAGAAAGAAAAATAGTTAACCACTTCTGTTCTTCGTTAAAGGAATCAAATTAGCAGGATCCAGAGATTGAAAAGAAAAACGCCGCGAGGAAGGAAAGGAATGAAAATGGCGGCCGCCAAATCCGGTTCCCGGGAGAGGGGAGGGGGAGGGGAAGCTCCGCAGCCTCGCTCAGGATCCGAAGCCCGCCGAAAAGCTCAGATGCGGGGACGCCGGGCCCCCCAAATAAGCGTGCTTTGAAAAGGGAGTAAGAATTCCCGCCTCCGCGCCCCACTTTTCGCCGAAGGAGGGCTGCGTCCGCCATGTGGAAATTCCCCATCCCCCACCCCCAGCAAAGGGAAATGGCGCCGGCAGGCTGAGGGTGGGGAAGGTACTGTTCAATCAGGCCTCCACTAACGAACCCTCTTCAAAAATATCCTGAAGCCAATCGCTTTTGAAGCGGCCCTATTTCACCGCGGCTCTCAGACGGAGGCGGGTGGCCGACTTCTACCGAGGCGCCAACGGCCTCGCCATGCCCTTTTCAATAACTCATTGATTTCAAACCCGTTACCTCCATCGCGGACTCAGTCGCTTCAGCCCGATTTCCCGCAGCCGAGCGAGATGAGAGAGATCTCCGCGGACGAACACGAACCGGACTCGTCCTGGCGCTGTAGTGAGAACTGCCGCTGCTCGAGAAACAACACCGCTAAGAGCACCTCCACACGGGACTCGGCGCTGCTGCTACTGCCGCTAGAGCCGCTGCCGCCGCTTTTCTAGAACCTTCCCCCCGACTAACGCGTCTTCCCCTACGTCAGGCCGTTGCGTAAACGCCCTAACCGCCGCCAATGGCGGGAACGCTGTACGCCCTCCTTACGCCAGATACGTACTCCTCCCCCCCTTACAGCCAGTCGTAGTGCTTGACGTCACTTGCGTAAATGGTCTCAGTGAATTGCGGAAGGCTCGAGTCCTGCGTATTTCTCTCTCAGGGAATTGGGTCCAGCCCCCGCCTTAGCGCAGGGCAGGTGAAAAACGGTCGCGCAGTTTGAAATTAACGCTGTCGGGAGGAGCTTAAAGCACAGTCCTAAAGTCCAGCCCCCTCAACCCGGGAGGTGGTCCCCGTCGCAAAGCCTCTGATAATCCGTGCCTCCCGCGCCCCGCCCCTGATCTCCCGCCAGAATAATCGTAGCAGCCTCGCCCCTGCGATTTCCCTCTCTTAACTCTCCACCCGCGCTGAGGACTGACTCGGCCCCTTCCGGAAACACCCGAAGCGACTCCTAGTCAACACGTTACACTTCCCGCTCCACCAACCTACTTCTGACCGTTTGGGGGAGTCCACCTCTCGGGTTCAAGAGAGGTCTTTGGAAAGAGTGGTTTGCGAGGGGCACTCCTTCTTAGCTCCCAATTCTCCCCAACCAAGTTTCTCTTCACTCCCTCACCCCTGGCGTTTGGAGGCACCCACTTCTAGGGGCGAGAAGTGGGCGGAGCCCGGTTTTGGCGCTAGGCGCTGCTGCTGCGAAGCAGAAACGCCTCCGTCTAGAAGATCAGTTTCTGTCCTCGCCTCTACTTCCCTTTCCCTCCCCTCCGGGGACCACCAGGCGCCACGCCGCGAACGGTAAGTGCCGCGCCGCCGCAGCCTTCCACCTGCCCCGGGCTCGGGTTCTCGGCGGGCGCGGCGCTCGGCCCCTCCCCCCGCCGGGCGCGCGCACCCGCCCGCCCCGCCCCTCGCGGCCGCCCGGCGTGGGCGGTGCCACCACCCCCCCCCCACTTCCAGCGGCTGCCCTGCGCGCAGCTCCCCAGCCCCCTCCCCCTCGGATGTGGCTGGAGCTTGAGGCGCGCAGGGCCGGAGACGCCGCAGACCGGGGACCCGGAGCAGCTCGGAGGCGGTGAAGTCGGTGTCTTTCTTTCTCTCTCTCTCTCTACTCGGTTGTGGTGCCTAAAATACCGCCTGCGCCCCAGGGATCCCCGCCACCCAGCTCCCCGCTTTCCGCCCTTCCCCACCCGACCCCGAGTGGGGAGCTGGCGGGAAGCAGCGGTGAGTCGAGCGGAGACCCCGCGGCGGGCCTGGGGCTTGGCCGGCGCCTGGAGTTAGTGGTGGGGGAGGGGGAGAGGGAGACTATCCTAGAGAGGGTAGAGAGCCTTGGCGACAGCCGCCTTATTTCTAGACAAAGCGCATTTCCTTTTCCCCTCCCCCATCCGCGATCAAGATGAGGGGCCCTCCTCCCCCTTACGGCCTGGGTCGGCGACTGGGGCCTCTAATGAGGGCGGTGCGTTCTCCCGCATCAGCGCGGCCCGCTGTTCCGAGGCTGCGGCGGGCGCTCCGTTACGTGGCTATCGCCGGGTGGGGGAGAACGCGGGCCCGGTGGTGCAGTGCCCTTGAGCCCCCGGGCCGCGGCCTTTGTTTCTCCCCGCGGATGGGCTGACCACGAGGCCCGCGCTCCTGGGTGGGGGGCAGGGGCCGGGTGTTTAGGCCTCGCTAAGCAGGGTGGGGTTTATGGGGAGCGGATAGAAGAGGTGGTTTGTTTTTTGAAAGTGGCACGTAATGGGACTGAAGCATCTCGATATGGTGTTTTTCCTTTTTCAGTTTTTAAACTAGTGATTATAAAGGGGCAGGGTTTCTAAGAAACCAAGTTGGGGTTTATAGGCGCCTCTTTGGACTGTTAAAAGGTCTAAAGGGAAAATTCACAATAATTTATCATTGTAATTGGGTGGTCACGTCGAATTTGAACCAAATTATTTGGCCATTTTCTTAAAAAGGCTGGGTATGATTTAAATTGGAAAAAAAATTGTGCTCTTTTTTTCCTTTGTAGAACTATCTCAGATATTAGCGTACTCACTATAAGGTTTTCTAGACCCACCTGGTTAGATCACTGATGTACTCAGCAGGCATAGATCCCTAATAACGCAGGATCTCAAACCTGCATCTCTGGATTTGAGTACAAGTTTTACAGTATATGATACATAGGTGGGGGTTGGAATCCAAACAAAACTTGTGTTTAGCTACCTTTTTTCTGTCATGCAAACTTCTTAACTGTCATGCATTTTTCTAGTAATAGCTCTTCAAGTCTGCAATAAAAAATGGCCTCCAATAAAACTACATTGGTAAGTTAATGAAAACCTAAAATATATAAGGATCTAACTCAAATTTTTTTCCCAAAAATTATAACTTAGCATCTCTGTAGTTGAGATATTTACAGCCACACGTATTTCCCAGTCCCCTCTCCCCCATGTAATGGGGAGAGTTAGAGGCGAAAACGAAATCATTACATTGAGATACTTACTGACTTGGCTTAATAGTGTCTTAATCCAATTAGAGAAACCTAATCTTGGGAGGATAGCACAATGAGTTATTTAAATGCTCTTAAAAGTATTTTTATCTTGAAATAAAAATAAAATAAACTTTTGCAACATGGAAGGAGCATTAACAGACAATGCTGTAAAGCCCTTGCTGTTGGGCATAACAGTTCCTAACTCACCCTATGATGAATTCTAGAGAAACCAGGTATTTTCAGTATTGCTTAAAGAACAGGAACCTTATACACCTAGATTGGAACAAAGGTCATTCAATTACTTTGCTCATGTTGTCCTGTTTCAGACTTATTCTAAAATACATAAACCCCTTAAATTCAAATCATTGCCATTTTTCTAAAAAAACAAAATAAACAAAATCAAATCTGTGTCCAGGAAGACTAGATCTGGATCTTTTGAGCAATTAAATTGTTTCTCCACTTTCTTAAACCCTAAGTTTGCATTCTTAATACTTTATGAAAAGTTCTGTGAATATGTAAAGACTTAATGTATGTTCAGGCATATCAAGTTAGATTTTTTGAAAACACTGAAATACATAAAAATTGTGAAATTCAAAATTAATGTTCTCACAGTAATTCTAACACATTTCACCAATAATTGCAATCATATTAAAGGCCAGTATTAACATCTAAATAAAGCAAAAGATTTGGGTTTGGGTTTGTATATTCTTCCCTTTGGTTTCACATTAAAGACCAATTTGGTTTTCAGTTTTTGCCATCATAATGTTGCTCATTTTACTCAAATATCCTGAGAAACATTTACGTAAGAAACAAAGTCTGTGGCACAGATGATTCCCAGCAAAGCCATCAGTGGAAAATGCACAAAGCATGTTCTGTGCTCCCTCAAGATTGAACTGTACTTCAAATTTCATAAGCAGTAAACCAAAGTAGATGATTGAATTGACTATATGGTTACCTGTGACCTTCAGGTATTGGAAGAAGGAACTAGCTGTCCCTGCGGCTTTGAGGATGAATAGAGATAAAGCAAACATAGATGCTTAGGTTGCTTTGGCAGACAGTTTTGATAGTCTTCAGTGTCTGAGTGACACTTAAATATCTGATCCTTTGTTAAAGGATAATAAATTGACAGCTTTGAAAGTTTTTCTTAATCTACCTTTGAATTTTGAGAGGTGAGGTGTGTTAGTTTAGGTGGGAATGTGGGTGAGTTTTCTTTTGAAAAGAAAAAGGTGAACACTGGTAACTGCTCACTGCTTGTGAGTGCCGTGGTAAATATTTCATATTTTTGTGCTAAGGTTTTTTAATCTTCGTGTTTATTCTTTTCACTTTGTTTATTTTTGTTATTCTCTTTATTAATCTCTTACTTTCATGAACATAGTTAATTTGTTTATCACTTAGGATCAGCATCGAGTAGGCTTTTATCTACAACAGTTTTTCTTTTCTCTTGCTACCATTCTTTGTACTGTACAGAATCAAAGAGCTCTCTGACTGGTTGCAATACCCAAGTGTCTTGACTAATGAAAATTATAAGAAGAAAATTGTAAAGCCTAACTTGGAGATGATATCCAACAAAATCAGATGTTTGCTGCGTTATTTTAAATTCTAGAGAATTTTTACTTTTTATAAGTGTACACCTCTCAATAATTACATAATTTTAATGTCCTTTTGCAATATTGAGTCACTGCTGTTGTTACTTTTCTGCTTGTATGATTTTAATGACTAGGCAATTGAGATTTTTTTTAATAACGCCATTGAATTTATTTTAAAATTAACAGAGATATCCCCCCCTTAGTCTCGTATCCCCCTTAGTCTCGTCTAATTAACCATTTCACGTTTTTGTTTTATCTGCTTTCAATTCATAACATGAGTTGCTGGGAAATACTGATTTTAGCTTGGTCTTTTGGCTTTTCTCATACTCTTAATACAAAAAAGAAAAAACTAATCTAAAAATTTGTTTATAAAGTGGATTTCCTGGGCTACCTTTTAACACCTGAGAAACCAAGAAAGAAGGATTTTACATTAGAGAATTAAAATCCAGTATTGTGGCCTCTTCAAGTGACATTATAATTTTGTTCCATGTGATCTATAATAATATATACAGACATTATAGAACAATGATAGTGTCCTTTGTAACCTATTAGTGGTCTTAGTTTACTCTACAATTGATGTCAGGATTCTGCACTTACCTCTTTCTGTATAATTGAGACTTTTGACATTGGTATTGAGTATTGAGAAATTAGTATTGGTATTGAGAAATAGGATTGTTAGTGTTTGGAGGCTATAGTTTTTTAATGGGACTATGGTTCACTTAATAAGGTCTCTTATTAGTATTTATTCTCTTTGTACCATTGTCTAATACTTTCTAGTTGTTTGTTGCTATGTTGTAGTTAAAACGAGTACAAACTCTAATAAATAAATTTGGTCTTGTAGACTAGGTAAGGCATTAGATTTGGAAAAGATAAACAGTATTTTCCACATAGTGTTTTTGATTATTTTTATTATTTCAGCCATGAGGATGGGTGATAGGTTTGAGCTAAAATGGGATTAAGTATTCTTTTTGATTATCTGTTGACTTTTATCTTTTCAGAATGTGTCTGCCTTGGGATATAGAAGTAAAAATATAGATGTCAGATGCAATGATAATGTAAATAATTTAGTCTTTAAAATATACCAAAAAATGAAAAAAGATGTTTCTTAGGTCTTTTTCGTTTTATTTTAGCAAAAAATGGGAAAGAAACAGAATGGAAAGAGTAAAAAAGTAGAAGAGGCAGAGCCTGAAGAATTTGTGGTGGAAAAAGTACTGGACCGACGTGTAGTGAATGGGAAGGTGGAGTATTTCCTGAAGTGGAAGGGTTTTACAGAGTAAGAAACCTGGTGCTTTTATTATATGTTTAACTGCATCAAAGTGACATTTAAAATTTGCTTTTAGTCTGGGTTTTTAAAATCCATTTTCTCATAGATTTCTTTATACGTAAAGACACCTTTGATCCAAGGTACTTTGAGATCTGTTTTAAAAAGTCACATCTTGTACCCCTGGGACAAATAATACATTACATGATAATTCTAAAAATTTTTTAAAATAATGAAAAGTCATGCTTGTAGCGGCGCCTGGGTGGCTCAGTGGGTTAAGCCTCTGCCTTCAGCTCAGGTCATAATCCCAGGGTCCTGGGATCGAGCCCCACATCGGGCTCTCTGCTTGGCAGGGAGCCTGCTTCCTCCTCTCTCTCTGCCTGCCTCTCTGCCTACTTGTGATCTCTCTCCCTCTGTCAAATAAATAAATAAAATCTTTAAAAAAAAAAAAAAAGTCATGCTTTTAGCCTACAGTCATAACCAATCAGATTTGAAATTAGTTGATTGCCTTGGAGAATCAAATTTATAGGAGTGCAGTTTATTATATAGTGCATTTTTGTGTAGTTAGATACTGTACTGATTAGAATATCTAATGGACATTGTATTCTTAGAAAGGACACTAAAAATATTGAAGCTATATATAAAGTAGACTGGTGGGTGTTGAACAGAAGTGCTTATCATCCATGACTTAGACCACAGGCAGTAGGTTGACTGTATCCTAATCTCCTAAGAAGTGGTGTGGGCATTTTTTAAGCTCCTTAGTTCTTTATGTTCCTTGTTACTAATTGCTCTTACAATTATTATAAGGTTAGCTGTATTGTGAATAACTCACGCAAAAATTCCAGTCTTATACTTAACATTTATCGTATGCTAAATCTACTTTGATTTTTCTACCTTATACCACAAAAACAGCAAGGCTCTGGGTCAGTGACTTATTGAAAATGGATAAGTAGAGATAGACAACAGTTTTCTGAGCATGGCAGAGATGGGAGAGTGTGCTAGTCAAATATTTAGGCTTTGAATATCTGTTACCTACTACATGCCCCACCATTTACATTTAAAGATGTCTCCATAGCAATTTGGGGATTACAAGTTGAGGGGAAGTTTAAGATTCTTTATTTTATCCTTCTAATATCCTTAGTTGAGCTCTTAAATACAGTGTAAGTTCATAATTTACCACTAGAAAAATTTCCTACAGATAGCAGAACAAAGCAAAGTCCTGAACTATTCTAAAATTAGATTTAGCTAGTATGCCAAAAAATTGATTACCATCATATGATAGGTTTTTTGTTGTTTGTTTTGGAATCTCATGAGACATTAAATGCTATTTGTCTCTGTCTAGCCCATAAAATGTTGAGAAACTTAACTCCTTGTCTCCCTCTTTTTCTCAAACTTAAGGCCATTGGCTTTAAGTATGGCTAAGAACCTACTATCTGCAGTACAATGTATTAGGTAATATAGAAGTCTGTAATGAAAGTAACACTACAAAATGGAGGCTCTGCTTCAGCTCTTTTGTCCTCTATCCTCTGATTCAGGTTTGCCAGTTTTAGCATCTTAGCCTATCAGAAGACACAAGCTGTAACCAGAAGTTTAACTACCTTTCTTTTCCATCGTCTCTAAAATGATTAATTTCATTCTATCTTGTTCTGTAAAGGCTTTCTGGATCACAGTACACAGTTAGCAAGCCTACAGGGCACCTGGCTGGCTCAGTTAAGTAAAGCATGTAGTTCTTGATCTTGGGAGTAGTGAGTTCGAACTCCACATTGGTCAGTAGAGTCTTTAAGTGAACAAGCATATCACTAGTGTAGGATTATCTGACATTCACGTTTGGTAATTGATACTCATTTTCTTTGCAGTCCCCCTGAAAAACACATGAAAATAGTCATCTCAGCATTATATCAGAGGTTGCCAAACTTTTTCCTTAAAGAATCATGTAGTAAATACTTAATGTTTTGTGGGCTGTAGACCTCTTATAATTACTCATCCTTGCAAATATAGTACAAAAGCAGCAGTAGACAATTCGTTAAACAAACGAGGACAGCTTTTTCTAATGAATGGGCCCTGATTTCCTATAATTGTCATTTTGAAATTTTTTCCCAATTAAAAATGTGGAAAACATTTTTAGTTGCCCAACATACAAAAGCTGCATTTGACTTTTGGGTTGCCAACACCTGCTTTTTATCATTGCCAAATTTGAGTACGCAATAGAAGTTGAAAATACTGCCTATATAGAATGCCTTAGAATTTTTGTGTTTTCAAAATGGTGTTGAAGTTCCCAACCGGAGGGAGGCATAATCTAACTGATCTGATAAAGTAATTTGGGGTGGGAATAGGGAATCAACATTTTTCAAAAGCCTTTGTAGAGAAATTCTGAAGTGGGTTGTCTATGTAACTTGGGAAAATACTAGTTCCATTTATTCTGCTAGAGCAGGTATAGTCAACTTGGAGGTAATACAGCAGACTGCCCACTTACTAGAGGCTAAGAAAGTAGACCCAGGAAGTATAAGCAGATTTTCTCAAAAGAATGTGGGGATAGGGAGAAAATGGTAAGCATCTGCAGTATAGCAGACTTTTTTTTTTCCCCAGATATATGTTAAATGAACATGGATAATGGTGATGAATCATATTTAATTGATTTTTTTTTTTTAACCAAACACAGTGCTGACAATACTTGGGAGCCTGAAGAAAATCTAGATTGTCCAGAGTTAATTGAAGCATTTCTTAACTCTCAAAAAGCTGGTAAAGAAAAAGATGGTACAAAAAGAAAATCTTTATCTGACAGTGAATCTGATGATAGCAAATCAAAGAAGAAAAGAGATGCTGTAAGTATAAGATATTGCCTAGCACACTAAGTGAAAGGTTGATGGCTTGATTTTTAGAATGCATTTGATACTTTTTAAATGCTTAATATTTAAGACGAAAAGGATAGGCATGATCTAGCCTCCATCATATAAATGTTCAGTAATAAGTGCGTATACCACTTACATTGTTGTGCTAGTGTTATTTTGAGTAGATTCATGGATTTGATCCCTGATAAGCCATTTCCTGTGATTCAGGACTGGCAGTCTTAAATACGATGAACACAGAGATTATATCATTGTAGTCCCTTACAATATAGTAAAAACAATCCACATGGCACATCCTGATAGACCTTATAGAACCTTATAGACCACAGTGGCATTGACCACTAGAAATTGCCTTCACATGTGACCTTTGTTTTTTCAGAATATTGCCAAACAACATTTTGATTTTGAAGTATTTAAATCTTTAGTACTAGAAATTTTTTAAATGTGTTTTGGTGTGAATTGAGACAGCTGGTTCATTAACTGCATGAGTATTTTGATCCAGTCTTTGCTTCACTAATGTGTGTGTGGTTTTGGGCAAAACACCTAACGACTTGTTTAAACCCTCAATTCCAAAACATTGTATTTCCCATGCCTGCTAGCAATTTGGGAAATGGTCTTGATTCTGAATTAGTATTTAGGCTTGGGAACTAAACATAAAATAAAGATTTATTGATAAGGTGTTTGGGTTTAAAATTGGATCATTTGAATTAGATGCCAAGTAGTTTACAGATAACCTGTTAAATCTTCATGGCAGATCTGCTAAGATTATAGGTATTATCCCCATTTTCCAGATGAGAAGCAGAGGTTCACTACAAATTTGGTTCTGGATGCTTTAGCAGCCAAAGCAAAAAGGTAACAGTGTTAAGAAACCATAAAGGTAAATTGAAAGTCAACCATATATTCAGCAGAAGCACTGTTTAGTAACAGTAGTTATCCTACACTGAGCTCTTACAGTGTGCCCAGCAGTGTTCTACATAACTTAATTTGCATTTTTTATACTACAAAATGTCTGAGACCGATAGTATTGTTCCTGTTTTTTAGGTAATAAACCTGAACCACAGAGAGATTAACTTGCCCAAAGCTACACAGTTAGTACAGTTTAGAGTCATCATTCTAACTAAGTCAGGTAATCTGGCTCCAGAACCTGGGATATTGATAGAAAATTCTGGTAGGGAGAAGGAATTTCTTAATCTAAGCAGTTCTCAAACTTTTTTGGTCTCAGAACTCCTTTAATACTCTAGAATTTTGAGAATGCCAGAGAACTTTTATTTGCATGTGTTATGACCATCAATTCTGTTAGAAATTAAAACAAAGTTCTGAAACATTTGTATATTCAGTTAAGAAGGACAGAACCTATTGTATGTTCATAAGTTATCATGAAAAATAACTTTAAATGAGAAGAGTGGCATTTTACAGTTTTGCCCGTCTTTTCAGTGTCTAGCTTAAGACAGTTCTGCATTTGATTTGCTGTCTTAATGTTGTTTAGTGGAGGCATATGAAGGTACTCCAAAGTCAAAGATAAATGAAAGGGGGGGGGACCTTGCAGATAACCAGACACCTACTAAAGGTCTCAGGGATCTCTAGGGGTCAAAACCATGTTTTATGCTAGATATTTCTTAATACTATAATGGAGATTGATGACAATACTGATCAGTCTGACTTGAAGTTTTTTACTATTTTGCTATTTGTATTTTGTGTGTGTTTTAAAAATATGTGGATAATTTAAACAAATTCCTAAAAGTGATTTGAAATCCTAACTAGAAAGAATTCATAATTATTGATGAGCTAGCAGAAATAAAGGGATTAAATTTGTGTGCCTACACAGTTTTTTGATATATTATAATAAAGAAGGGCATTTGTTTTCTTGCCTCGAGATTCAGAATACTTTTAGATACCTGGATTTGTGTTTTAGTAGTAAATAAGGGTTCTTTCTCTTGTCATTTCTTTTCCACTTTCACTTGATAGCTGTATTTCATGAAAACAAATGGGAAATTAATATTATTAGTTTGTAATATGGAAAGTGGGTGAAGCATTTATGTACATAGTCATTTAACATCTTTTAATCAGGCTGATAAACCAAGAGGCTTTGCCAGAGGTCTTGATCCTGAACGAATAATTGGTGCCACAGACAGCAGTGGAGAGTTAATGTTTCTCATGAAATGGTAAGTGTGTAGGTGGTTGCTATTATATTTTAAAGTGAGAGTAGATTATTTAATTTGTGAAGCCTTATCTAGAAAAGGTTCTATAGTTTTCCTCATTAGATAGTATCTGCTGAAAAGATGATTCTAGGATTTTTGTTTTTTGGAGGGTGGTGGGGAAGTGGTTGGCTTTGTTTGCTAATGGTGTTTTAAAGCAAAGATCGGCCTGTTTTGGAAAGTGTAGTTTTACTGGAACACAGCCACGAATATCACATCCTTCTGAAGCACTTAAATACCTTTTGATTGAATTACGATTTAAGTGAAAGATTCTCAGTTGGCAAAAACAGTTGAGACTTCTGACTGAGCATTTTTTTTCCCTCACGACAGGAAAGATTCAGATGAGGCAGACTTGGTGCTGGCAAAAGAGGCAAACATGAAGTGTCCTCAAATTGTAATTGCTTTTTATGAAGAGAGACTAACTTGGCATTCTTGTCCAGAAGATGAAGCTCAATAATTGTTTGCATTGCTTTTTATATATATTTATATATATATATAAAATCTGGGTCTTTGTTTTTTGATTTATTAGTGTGAAGAAATAACATTCTAATGAAAATCAAGTTTGATATGTTTGTTTTGAAGTAGTATTGGGGGAGTTGTTGGGGTTTTTGCATCTATAGCACTGGTTACTTTAAACAAATAAAAGCTTTCTGTAGTTGCTTCCTTTATCGGAAAAGAATATTTGAGACCATGATATATTATCCCCCTGCATTAGAGAACCTTTTCTAAATGTTGGGGGAAATCTTCATAGTCTTTACTCAGTCAGAATTTGTGTTTAACTCCTATATGCCTAAGGACCATTCTGGGTTTTTTGTTTATTTAGGGGTTTTTTTGTGTGTATACTTAAAATACGTAAGTGGTTTTTGTTTTTAACATTCACCAAAACAAAAACAGCATTTTATAACCATGGATAAGCCCATGTTTCTGGGATGCTATCATTTTCAGCATTTTAAGAAATAAATAAATCACTAAACTGAAGTTTTTCCTGAGGCCTTAACCTTCAAATTTTGTAATTAATTGGACAATTTAAATATAATGTAAACAATTTAAATTGGACAATTTAAAAGCAGCCATATCAGAATCCATATCCTTCTCTACAGCCATATAAACACAAGTATATTTGCAAGATCCCTGAAAGGAAAATTTTATCACTACCAACAACCTCCCCACCTAAATGACAAAACTAGACAAGTCCTTGTGTGTTTTACTTAGGTAAGCAATACTTTAGTTAAATGGACATGTAAAGGTTCCTTCTAGTGAACCATTCCTTTTTAAGAAGTTGAAATTCTCTGTGCTGTATTGACTAAAAGATCACGATTCATGGACTGTCTACAACTTCCTTCATGGAAGCTAATCATAATCAGATGGTTAGAGATGTTGGCAGTTTAGCACCTGCTGGAGTAAATGGGTGGACAGGCTTGTATAATCCAAATTCTTCACCTGCATGTTTTTTCTTTACCCCAGTTCATTCCTGACATGTAGGCTCAGTCTTTTCAGTATTTGAGTTACTGGTTCAGCAGAAACCAGGAAAAACAGTAACTTTGTAGTCAATGTTATCCAACTGTATATTGTTTACTTTATTGTAAATACTGGTAAACAGTGGTCAATAAATAGTTTTATATTCCTTTATGTGATTAGACTTTTTATTAATCTGATTTTCTAATGGGAGTAGAGACATACCTTAGAATCCTGTTCATGTTTATAAATAACACTAAAGCATTAGAGTATATGTCTTAGATCTTTTGAGCTGAGGAGTTTCAAACTTACTAGTATATGTATTTCCACAAAAATGAAAATTGGTTTCTTGGGGTGCCTAAGAGGAATCTGTTTCATTAAAATGAAATTTTGAAAAAAAAATGAAATTTTGATACTTAGAATCTAGTTTGTTGAAACTGCTGTTTGAAAAACAGTTATGATAGGATAGATCCTGTTGTGAGAGACCCATTTCTACTAATCTCCAAAATTCATACAGAGAAAAGGAAATCATTTTGCCGTATATCTAAATATTTAATTATGTTGTGTATCTGAAACTGATAGGTTATATGTCAAGTTATACCTCAATTAAAAAACAATTTTTTAAATCCTATCTATACTAGGCTATTTATTACTTGTCTCTTTATGTACCTAGCACTGCTCTCAACAGTGGGTTCCTAGGTGGTACCAAATTCCCTGTTGATATTCCCCATATTAAACTTCAGTAAGGGAATTTCTGGAGACCGTATTGTCCACATACTACTTTTATTACCCCTTATTATGTTGTATGTTTCTTTTTGGTGCTGTAAAAAATTGCTTCAGGTTTAATGGCTTAAAACAGCATAAATTTACTATCAGCTCTGGAGGTCAGAACTCTGATTTGTCTCATTGACCTGAAAAGTTATATGCAGGGCCACTGGTTCCTTCTCGGGGCTCTAATGGTAAAATCTGTTTCCTTGTCTTATTTTCAGTAGCATAGCCACCTGCTGTATAATAGTTCCCAACTTAACCAACCGCTGTAGGTAGGTTAGGTTGTCATTTTTTTTGCTATCAGTGTAGTGAATGTTCTTACATATATATAATGTGTAGTTAGACTTAAGTATTACTGAAGTCAAACTTGCAGTGATTTTCTCTCCCCATTGGTCACCATTATCCTATATCCCCACTTGTACTGTAAATTAATAATATTGACCTTACTTTTTTTTAGCCAATCTGATGGTTTTAATTTGGCATGTCTATGATCTTTTCTGAGCATTCTTTTAATGCTTAACGGCTATTTGCATTTCCTCATCTATAAACTGCCAATTTTATAAAAATTTTTAATTGGCACCTATTTTTGTAGTGAGAATATTAACACTAAATTTTTTGTATTGCAAATATTTTTTCCCAGTGTCTATATTTTGACATTTGTGGTATCTTTTGATTGTCCCTTTTTAAAAATTTTTATATGGTCAACTCTTGTCAGTTTTGACATCTTCTGGATTTCCTGTCATGTTGAAAAATGTTTCTCCTGTCCTGAAGTTGTATGGATAGTCCTAAATTTTCCTAATTTTCCCTGTCATTTTTATAGTAAAGTCTTTAATCAGATTTTGTTAGATACTGTGATGAAGCCTTCTGATTTTATTTAATTTATTTATTTATTTGCCCCCCAAGATGGATATCAATACCACTGAAGAAGTGAGAGGTGTGGCTAACAAAGTTTGCCTAATCCTTTGGATCAAAGAAAACCATATACCACTATAAAAATGTTGGTCAGCGTTTAAGACTGAAGTTTTTCTTTCTCATAAAGGGCCTGAAATCTGTTCAAATACCTGGACAGGTATTGGTGTAGCAAGATTCCTAGGTTTAATACCATTGAGAACAGAAGGGAACACTGACCTGCAGTTTATTACCATTATCAATAAGGTACTTCTAAAACCTCTGAAGTTTAAATAATGTGATTCCTCACTACTCTTTCCCTTCCCTGTGCTTTACCTTTGTGTTTGAAAACAAATTATGTATCTCTCGTTTATAAGCCTGAAATCTGGTTCTTGGTTCTAACAGGACCTGATAACTTGATACTGCTCAGGTATTAATGTAGTAAACAACATGGATGCAAGGTAAGAAAATTAGTAAGGGGAAGTAGTCCTTTAGGGTAACTATTAATATACTACCTTACTCTTCTTTCAAGTTTGAACCTTAATTCACTAGGCAATAAAGATAAATGTTGGAAAGAAAAATGTAAAGAATTAGGAGTCTGGGCTTGATTATTACATTTTTCTTTTCTATCTAACAAAGAACCCCTCAGGTTTCTTTTGTCTTAAATACCCGACCCATAAGCTTACGTTGGCTACATTCCCTAGAAGCCTAATGAAGAGAAGTGTTTAATACTACTTTGATATTCCTGTGTGTGTGTGTGTGTGTGTGTGTGTGTGTGTGTGTGTATTTTAATAGATAGCACTGAGTGGCTGTCTTAAATTATAATTGATCCTTACAATATGCATTATTTTTATGTTTTATTAAACCAACCTGAAAGTTGGGTATCAAGCAAAAGAATCTAATATGAAGTGGAATATGAATAATATGTATATTTGTATGTAACCTATAAGATACATTAACTCTTTCATGTTCTGATGAATAAATGAGTTTGTACCTTTGAATATTCACTGAACAAGAGCTATTTTAACAACTTAAAGTTCTAGTAGTGGATTTGACATAATCAAGGAGTTGATTTTAAATGTTAGTGTAATGTGCTATACTTTTCAGATAACATGGCAATCTGTAACATATCTGCTAATAGGGAATAAGGAGGGGGGATTGAAGGTTGTTGGGTTTGTGGGGATGAGGTTGTGTGTGTGTGTATGTGCTAAGAATTTATATTATGTTGAAAAGTCACCTGGAGAAGTGCAAAAATATGAAGTTGTATTCATCTGAAGACTTCCATTTCAGTTCATGTTTTTGCTATAAAAGTACTGCAAATCTCCATGAGCACATACAAGAGTTTAGTTCCTAAAAGAAATACCTAACAGTTGTTGAATACTGTGCTAAGTGTTTTCCATACTCTTCCTCAAATGCCCTATGCAGGGTAGGTATGATTGACCTCATTTTACAGGTGAAGATACTAGGGCACAAAAAGGTTAAATAAGGTTAAGGGCATTTGTATGACTTCGGGCATTAGTTGTGGGAATAAAGAGAAGGGAACTGATTTAAAGATGTGGTTTTGTCCATTTTAACTGCTATATGTGTGATTGTAGAATAAAGTGGTTTGGGATATAAAATGAGGTGATGTGGAAGTTGGGAAGAAGGGGATCCAGAGTGACTCCCAAGATTTCATTTCATCTTGTATGGATGAAAATGTCATTTAGTGAGAAAGGGAAGGGAAACAAGTTCAAGGAGGAAGATAAAGTGGCTTTGGACATAACTTTCAGGTATTTTTCCTTACTTTGATTAGTGTATTACTTAGTATACCTACAATGCATACATCTTACATAATTTGGCTGAAAGTACAAGATAGCAAACTCAAAACTTGTTTGATAAGGGAAATTGCTCACTGGCTTAGAGACAAAATAATAATGTAGTTCAGAGCACTGGCTCTGGAGTTTGACCGCAAGGGTTTGAATCCCAGCTCAGCTACTGCAGTTACTTAAGTTCCCTATGCCTCAGAATTCTCTATAAAGCTGGGAGGACCTAATGGTATTTATCTCATGGGATTTTCAGGATTAACTGAGAAACCTGAAAAATACCTAGAGCTGAATGCCTTGTACTTAAGAAGGATCAGTTAAGTCATTGCCAGTCTCCACTGTAAGCCTCAAGATGACTGGGACCGGGAGCCTGCTTCCTCCTCTCTCTCTGCCTGCCTCTTTGCCTACTTGTGATCTCTGCCTGTCAAATAAATAAATCTTTCTCTCTCTTTAAAAAAAAAAAAAAAGATGACTGGGACCCTGGAGTGGTACAATCCCAAGACTCACCTTCTCTGGTGGCTGGCTCTCTGGAACTAATCTCCACAAATCCAAAACAGGTGCTGGCAGCACCCAAGTCCCCAAGTCTGCCTCTACAGTGGCACTGAGGTTTTTCTCTCTGCTGTCCAAGAGTCCACAAATGCCCTCTCTGGAACTATCAACTAGAACCAGTTGTGTGGGGAAATAGGATTGGATCAATTGCAGAAGAGTCATTTTCAGAAAAAAGATGGGAGCTTAATATAAATAAAATGTATAATTAAAGCAAAGAATTTCAGCCTATTTGAAAGCACCTTTTTAAAATACCCTTTGTCCTTGCTTTTTAGAAAACTTCTAATGTGAATATTGCCGTGTCCTGAAGCATCATAGAACTTCCTATCAACTCTTACCCTTTTTTCAAATGAAGATTGAAATCTGCCCTTTTCCTTAAATTTGAGTGTTGGGGGGAAAAATCGACTTAGGAGAGCCGAACCAGAACATTGATATTTAAAGCTGCTCTTGTAGATCCATGAATGTACAGAGAATTTTTACTTTTTAAAAATGAAGCCTATCCTTATTCAAAAATTCTGCATATTAGCTTCCTAAAGGAGAAAAATAAGGACACTGAAACTAATGCTAAGTGACTTTTCACTGCAGCCTTTTCCCTTACATATCCCCCCCCCCCGCCCCAGCACTTTTTTTGGGCACTGACAACACCCTAACTTAACATCCTGAAGTGGTTGTTCTGGCATAATAAGCTGGTATTTTTAGAACTCCAGAGCCACTTTTTGGTGTCTCAAAGCTCTAAGCCATTTTGATAAGCAGTAGGGGAAAAGTGGGAAGAGAAAGGGGAGATATGAAGAAGGAAAGTCTAGACAGAAATGGGCATTGGGGGATGTGAGAATGAGATTGGTAAACCAGAGAAGATGCATACTGCATTTGGGATCCATGCCAGCACTCAGCAAGGCTTGTTGGTAGCTCAGGAACTGAAACCTTTAGATCCCAGGATGGACTCCCTTTAAAGTGAATTCCTTTCTAGCATAGTGTCACAATGAGGTTCCTGTTAGACTTTCTCATCCTCGGGTCTCTTTCATGCTCCTGGATATCTGATACCTCTGCACTAGGAAAATTTTGAGTGTGGTAATAAAAACTTACCTGATGTGCTGAAAGGGATAAGAATTTGGACATTTTGCAGTGGGAATGCTTGAGCTTTCTTGCAGTTTCAGAGTGGCAATAAGGGGTAACTAACTCTGTTTTACCCCAGAATCCCACTTTTTCTCCCCAGAAAGTCAGGCTCAGCAAGTTTCTAGCACCAGACATTACGTCTTCTAATTGGAGAGCATTCTTAAATTACAGTGCACTCTTATTTTATCACAAATAGGGTATTTGGCTCTCTACAGGTGTTTGTTATGCAAATAAGGGCAGACTAGGCCTCAAACTTTGTTTTCTCCCCCTTCTGAAATGTAGGGGTCACTGGGGGAAGTATTTGTCTTTTTCCCTGGCACCTAGAAGAGGTCAATGGAGGAAGGGAAGGCCTTGGATTTGAATTTAGACTTTAATAGTAGTGTTTCTACCACTTAAAAACTACAATAGGATCTGCCTAAAGAAAATCAAACCCCTAAGGGCATATGGGTGGCTCAGTTGGTTAAGCATCTGTCTGCTTTCAGCTCAGATCATGATCCCAGGGTCCTGAGATTGAGTCCCACAGGGGCTCTCTGCTCAGCGGGGGATGGGGGTGGGGGTGTGTGTCTACCTCCCCCTCTCTGCCTGTTGCTCTGCCTACTTGTGCCCTCTCTCCCTCTGTCTCTCAAATAAATAAAATCTTAAAAAAATATATCAGGGGCACCTGGGTGGCTCAGTGGGTTAAGCCTCTGCCTTCCACTCAGGTCATGATCTTAGGGTCCTGGGATGGAGCCCGAATCTGGCTTCCTGCTTAGCAGGGAGCCTGCTTCCCCTCTCTCTCTGCCTGCTTCTGCCTACATGTGATCGAGCTCTCTCTCTCTCTCTCTCAAGTAAAATCTTTTTTTAAAAAAATCAAACCCCTAAAATAAAGTAAGTTCAGTTATGGATCATATATTAAGGCTGGAGGAATAAAGTATATTTTTTTAATTTAAAGGATTGTCGTTTGGGGAGTCAAGTGCCTAAATTAATAAAATAGATCTGGAAAGGTACACTTCCCCCCTCAAATATGAACCGTACTTTAATTTACTGCATACAATTTATAATAACCCTCCTTCTGCTTATCATTGTATTCTAAACTTGATAATTTCTCTTTCCATTCTCATTTGTCTGTCTAAAACCATATTTGTCTTCAGTAGCAACCTTGTGTTCCCCATTCAGTATATATATATATATATATATATATATATATAATTCCAAGAAAATGTATATATATATGTATATATATTTCAAGAAAATGTATGTGTATATATATGTATATGTGTATATATGTATTCCAAGAAAAGTATACTAGAATGGTCCTGTTTTCCTATTTTGACCTGAAAGAAATGGAAGGGAGGAGCGGTGAGAAGAGCCCAGAGATTGTGAACATACGTTCATTTTCAAGGAGAAACTAAATCCGTGATGGTTCCTTTTAACAAACAGGTTCACATTAAAAATGGTACAATTATCATGAAATAGTGTTGGCTATTTGCTCTGTTCTTGCTCAGTACTGCCCTAGATGTTGGACCCAGGTCTATTTTAGACAGATACCTCTGACTGGTGACATTTACATCTTAAGATGGGCACTGGTAAGAACACTCAGTTGACCTGAAAATAAAGGACTGAAGAAAACACACGGAATTGTGACCTCTTGTTCAGCCAGCCCGAAAGACTATGCCACATTTAAGAGCCATACCTCTGGTCACATAAACCTGCGAATATATTTGAAGCCATTGAATTGTACACATCAAATGAGTAAATTGTACGGTGTGTAAATTGTACCTCAATAAAGCTGTCTTTAAGAAAAAGGTGGGGGGGAGCTGAGGCATAAGAAGGCTCTTAGTTAAAAAAAAAAATACTTTAAGAGGAAAATCATACCTCTTATTTTTCTTCGGAAGTTCTTCAATTTGACCATGCCATCATTTTCGGCCTTCGAAATGTTCTGTTCTACTCTTGCCACCATGTCTTCCCTTCCACATGCTTGTATGATGTCACATCTGTAAAACAGGATATTATCCATCTCACAGAGTTAACAGAATTATAATGAAAGTGTTTGGCACACAGTGACCTGAATTGAGTAAACACTTGAGTCTTGGAAAGCCCTCAGCTCCACAAAGCTTAGCTGGGGGTAACAAATTCTTTCAGGCAGATTTCCGACTCAGTTATTAGGGAGATGAAGAGATACAGTCTAGTATCTTAGGCCACAGAGAACCCAGATGCTATGTATGATGTTACCAGCAAGGGGGCCCAAGTTTGCTTTCCATTCACAGCCTCACTCTTGGTTATAGACTGGAATTCAGTACTATTCTGGCTTGGTCTTTTGGGGCCCCCATTAGATTATTCTGACCCTCCTGGGGCTCCAGTGATTTCCTGCAGACTGGAAACCCAAGTATCAGTTAAGAGAAAGAAATCGGAATGAAATGCATCTTCCAAAGATTCCCAGACTTTAGCAGATTTTGCAGGTTTCCATCAGAAAATTTTAAAATAACCCATTATTCACTATTTGTTCATGGGTTGATTTTTACTGTTTTCTCCTTGCCCTCCAGAAAACAAATCCCAAAATCAAAATGCAGAGCAATATCTAAGGTAGCTCAAAGAAGACCCCGAAATAAATAGCTAAAACAACCTGGTGAATTTCAAGAATTCTTTCTCCTAAAATGTCAAATTAACTATTATTACCAACTTTTACTTATGCAGCAACAAATAAAGACTAGTTAGAAGACTGTAAGCCATAAGTCCTTAGACTTTGACAAAATTTGGAAGTCCTCATATTTCATGCTTATTGAAAGGACCCTTGTACTAAAGTGACTGACTAAATTTAGAAGGAAAAAAAAAACACTGTATGATTGCTGCAGTACCCCCATCTGTAGCATAGAAGATGCTCAAGATGCTACAACAAGCCCACTGAAGTCTAACAGAATGGCTGCCCTGCCATTCAGTTCCCCTCCCTTCTTTAACTTAACCTCCCCCACTTCTTACCTACTTCTTTCTGCCAGCAGTTACTGTCTATAATTTGCATTTTCCCCGTAAAAATACATTTCTGAGTTCAGACTTCCTACCGTGAGCTTCCTGCCCACTCCAAAAATCCCCTTACCTCTCACAGTATTATAACTGTCTTCCTATCTTCTGTCTTATGACAAGCCCTCCACGGAGGCGGGAACTGTCTCTTGCTCTCTGAGTCTCTGTTCCTAGCCCACACCCAACCTGTTCTGATTAACCATTTGTCAAAGATAGGAATAAAATCTCAACTAGTTACCTGTTCAAGCACCACATGCAGCCATGTGCTCCCAGAGCCTAAAGACCATTTCCATCTAACTTTATAGGTTCAAGCTGTGCAATGTCCTTACCAACCGTTAGCTAAAAATTCAACTCACTTCACAAAACAAACACATTTAGCCCTAGACAGATGCAGTTCATGTATGTATGTAACATCTCAAAATCCCAAATAATATCTCTAATACAGCAGTGCCTGTGCATCACACAGTGTTACTACATCCCAGCAACAAAGGAAGCCCTGCTCTGATTATTTACAGACAGCACATCAGGAATTCATAGTCCTTTTCTTCCCACATACAGAATCCATTGTTCGCGAAGAGTCAACATCTAGAAACATGAGATGGATGCCCAAAAACCTGTGAAGAAATCCACTTGCGACGCCTGGGTGGCTCAGTGGTTAAGCGTCTGTCTTCCTCTCAGGTCACGATCCCTGGCTTCAAGCCCCGCATGGGGCTCCCAGGAGCCTGCTTCTCTTTCTCTCTCCCTCTGCCTACCACTCCCCCTGCTTGTGCTCTCACTCTCTGTCAAATAAATAAATCTTTAGGAAAAAAAAAAAGGGGGGGGGGGAGGAAGAAATCCACTCATCCAACAAAAAAACCCACAGGAGAAAGGACAAGTTGTCTAATTTTTAACTAGAGGGCTAAAAGGTCTACAACTTATCTCCTGATGGCAGTTCTGAAGCATCTTCACGGTATTTTTTAAAAACTCCAGTAAATAGTAAGGTTTGGGGAATCACATTACCTGTTCCCTCTGTCTCAGTCCCGGCTCTTCTCTTTACCTGTTCCTGTTTCTCATTTCCATGGGTACTGAGGTTGGTTGCTGCATTAAGTGTGAAGGGAGACATGAAATGGAATCCTGGGGCGCCCAGTGTGGCCTGGGAGTGGGTGGGAGTGGAGGGGGCAGGAAGGGCCCAAGAAGCACAGCAGTCCCCCAACAGGCCAGGACTTTCCCCTCTTCTCCCTGCCTCACTACGGCCAGCCTTCCCCCACCAGAATATGAGTCCACTTGAGTTTAACTGTTGTGCTGCCCACTAAGCTTTACCGCCTAGAATAAGCCCAAGGACAAGCAGATGCTTGGCAAATATGTGGGGAATGAATGAGAGCCAGGACTGGCTCCAGTTCCACACTCAGCAGCACCTTTTCCTTCCTATCTTCCCTGGCTTGAGTCAAGCTGGCCTTGGGGTACAGACAATCATACATACCCTCGGGGCTCATGGCTAAGTGTTTCTTTTGTGTGTGTGTGTGTGTGTGTGTGTGTGTGTGTGTGTTTCTTTTTTTTCTTTTTTTTTTTTAATTTTTTATTTTTTATAAAGTGTGTGTGTGTTTCTTAATGGACTATACCCACAACTCAGCAACACTGGAGCAGATCTGTCAACATTGTTGGGCAAATCTTTTTTTTTTTCTTTTTTAAGATTTATTTATTTGAGAGAGAGCACAAGAGAGAGGTGTCAGAAGGAGAAGCAGACTCCCCACCGAGCGGGGAGCCCAATGCAGGGCTCCATCCTGGGATTCCAGGATCACAACCTGAGCCAAAGGCAGACAACCGCCTGAGCCATCCAGGTTCCCCAATGGCAAATCTTAATAGGAAATTTTACAGCATATGTACCCCCCTGCACATGTGTCCAGAACTACAGTTTCACAAAATAATACTTCTACATGTTTTCTGATCTGTTTTGTTGTCTTTTATTATGATAATAATTATTATTTTGCTGGTCACACACCACCACTAATTTCATGTACAACCCACTAACAGATGGGACCTGCAGTTTGAACAGCACTGGCCTGGGTCCTCTCTGTCCTGCCCCACAAGTTCCTAACTGGCAGTCAGTGGAGACCTTCTCCCTGAGAAGCAAGCAGAAGAAAGGCCACCGTTTCTCTAAGCTGAGATACATGGGTGCAAATTCTTATTCCACTATATGGTGGAAGTAGGGCAAGTAACTGTTCTCAGCTTCAGTTCCTGGAAAAGAGAACCAAGAAAAGAAAAGTGTCCTTGTGTGGAAAAGGAGGAGGACAATATCCTTCTGGGCCTTGGCAAGCACTAGAGACAGTGTTTCTCAACCTTAGCATGAGTGACATTTGAGCCTCCCAGTTCTTTATGGAACAGCCTGTTCCACACATGGTACCTCCCGTTTTGACAACCCAAACTATCTCCAGACGTTGCCATTTTTCCCTGGGGGTGGGGGGGAATCACTTCCTGGCTGAGCATCCCAGGTATATTCCTCTCCCAACCCTTCTTGCTTTAAGGAGACTATGGTTTAATCTGTGGGAGAGGACCTACAGGAAACGGCACCAAGCTGCGTGTCCATCATCGTAAGTAAGTGGTGGCTGGAAGACAGGCATACACCAGGTCGTCCATGCCACCATGAGAGCCCAGACAGTTTGGAGTTGGGAGGAACATTCCATGGTGAGAATGCTCCCTTGCAGGGGGTTGCATTGCAGGGGAGGCTGTGGGCAGAGGAAATGATGATCTGAGTCAGACTCAGGTGGGCTAATGACTGGAGGTGGAGGACAAAGAGACTAAAGCAGAAGGTCAGCAGGTGCCCCCCACCTGGAAGACTTGGTGGAGCGGAGGATAGCTCAAGTTGTTAATGGGGGAAATAGGAATGGGCTCGTAGAAGAAAGGTCAAAGGTCGATGGTGAGTGTGGCTGTTTCAGATTTAGGGGAAGCACTATCTTACTTGAGCAGACAATAACACACTGTTGGCTATATGACAGAACTCTAGAATAAGGACAGCTGATTGTCTGGGGGTGGGAAACAAAAACAACACAGTAGTCATTTCTCCATTTGCATAAAGGCCCAGAAAGGAATTCCTTGAGTCCTGCAACAGTGGGTATATTTCCTTGGATGGCATATAGTAATACTCAAATTATTCAAAATTATAGAAAACAAAAAGAAAACTACACCACTAAGCAAACAGAATGTCAGTTTCTATTTACAGTTCCTTTTTAACCCAAGGTTGCATTATTAACATCACAGTGAATAGCCTTTATATAAGGGCATTTGTATCCTTTACAAGAAACAGAATCCTAGGACCACAGGATACAAGCTGAAAACAAAAGTGTTAATACTTTTTCCATAATCTTTCATCCTCGTTTATAGAATATTAATTGTAAATACTTTTCAACCATAGATTTTTAAGTTACATTGTATGTTACCTAATAGGAACATTTATTTAGGCACAGAGGCAAATTTAAGAGTAAACTCTACAGCAGCATTTTTATAGTCATGCAAATGCCCACAGTGATATGTATATTTCTTTTCCAGTACATGCTGGAGCATGTGAATTTGAGCCCACAGTGAAACAAAGACTCTATGAAAAGATGTCATAATTGTTATTAGTGTTAGCGCCTATTAACATGTTTCTAATATTAACTTCAGGGAAAAGAAAAATGATATAAGGTATAAAGCACACACACGCACACACACACACACACACACACACCCCACCAGTAATCTTATAAGTAGATAGATAGAGGAACTTCTATTACAATAGTTACCATAGTAGAGAAACAGAAACCTTATAATGAAGTAACTAATACCAATGGTGCATTGTAGACAACATCCCAATGTTAGATAAGCACAACAAAAAATGTGTCAATATGCCAATTAAATATCACCAAACAGCAAGGAAACATCCACTTCCCACAGTATATGCCTCCATAAACCACACAGGGCTTGGCAAACCATGGGTAAGTTCGTAATTCCCAAAGTGACTGAGTAGAAAGTACTTAAGCTTAAGTACTTAAGTAGAAAGCTTATTTAACAATAAAATTGTGTTCCCCCATTTCTATTGATCTTCTGGAGGCATAGGCAAGCCTCATTGGTTCATTGCTGTCCTAGCCAGCCTCCAAGATAGCCCCCGCCGACTCTGTCTCCTGGCATTCATACCTGTAGGTAGTTCTCCTCCACTTGGTACTAGCCTTGGTCTGTGAGATCGAAAGCAAGCAAGCGGCAGAGGGATGGTGTGCCCCTGCCAAGATTAGGTTGTAAAAGACGGCAACGTCTGTTTTTGCTGCTACATTTTGGAGTAATTCATTCTGCAGTGATAGACACCTAATCCAAATGTCTTCCTTGATTTCCATGAGACAACTCTTGGAAAACAAGAAGAATCTTGTTTTGCTAGACCACCAACATGGGAGGAAAAATACATAAATCCAGGAGAGAAAATCAAACAAATGAATATTCCTTAAAGGAGGAATGGCATCTCATTCGAGAGTTCCTATAGTGTTTATCCCTTTATTAAAGGAGTTTTAACATCCATATAGTCTCATTGAACCCATGACACTATACGAGGCTGAGGATGTCTGTTGAGAAAGAAGAGAGAGAAAACATTTGAGCATCTCCTCTCATCTGTCCTCAGGAGGTTGGGGACCCACTCAACAATTATCTATTGAACTCCTACTTCTATAAAACTATTAAATGGTGGATATTTGCTTTGCTATGTCTTCTGAATGGCACATATCATTTTTATAATAAAAAGAAACAAAAATCAAGACATATTTCTCTGCCCAGTAAACCATCCCAATGGCAAAACACAAACAACTGTCAGAATGATGTCTGTGACAAACCAGACCTCTAACACCACAGTCCCCCTTATCTGTGGTTTGCTTTCTGAGGTTTCAGTGACCAGGGTCAACAGTCGTCAGGGGGTAGATCATCCTCCTCCTGATATGAACAGTAGCCTGAATCCACATCACAGTGCCCCTGTCACTCCCCTCACTCTGTCTCATCATGGAGGCGTTTTACCATCTCATGTCATCACAAGAAGGGTACAGTCTGACAGTCTGTGAGAAAGACCACATACACATAACTTTTACTATATATTATTATACTCATTCTATTTTATTAGTATTGTTATTAAGCTCTTGCTGTACCTAATTTATAAATTAAACTTTATTATAGATGTGTATACATAGGAAAGAACACAATATAATTACGGTTCTGTACTATCCATGGTTTTGGGCATCTATTGGGAGTCTTAGACTGTATCCTCCACAGATTGGAGCAGAAGGGCCTGCTGTATACATTAAGAATCAGCAAAAATATAACACCTACTGCACTCCTACTCATGACTCCCTTTTTAAAACTTTCAAATTATTTTTATTTCTTTGTGAAGTAGGGGCCATAGGGACAACACATGAGTTTGTGACTCTTTCTGAGTTTGGGATTGGATCTGGGATAAGAATAGGGGTAGGACACCATAGTATGACCCCACCAAGGATGGTGCAGAGAAGAATCCTTACAACCAAGCATGTCAGTGAGAAGACTTACCAGGGAGAGATGGGGTTAGTGCTGTTGGTATTTTGGAAAGTGGGATCATTTCTTTGGATTAATCTAGTAAAATGTATTATGATCTAAAAATAATGTTCTTGAACCCAGTAATATCACTTTGGAGTAACTGTCCATAAGGAAATCATTCTCAAAAAGAAAAAGCTAGGTCTAGGTAGCTCAGGCAGTTAAGTATCTGCGTTTGGCTCAGGTCATGATCTGGGGGTGGGGGTAAATGGGGGGGGTCCTTGCTCAGCAGGGAATCTGCTTCTCTGTCTCTCTCTTCCTGCTACTCCCCCTGCTTGGGCTCTCTCTCTCTCTCTGTCAAATTAATAAACAAAATTTCTAAAAAAGAAAAAAGAAAAAAAAGGTTAAATGCCTCAGGTATTTATTATACCATAACACTTGAAGAACTGAAAACAATCTGAATGCCCAAGAAGGGATTGTTAAAATTGTCTGAAGTTGATAAACTAGTATACGGCCATGAAAAATGAAAATTATAAAAAGTAGGTGCTAATAAATTATAATAAAGTTATAATAGGAGCACCTGGCTAGATGAGTTAGTAGAACATGAGACTCTTGATCTCAGGGTGATGAGTTTGAGCCCCATGTTGGGTATAGAGATTACTTTTTTTAAAAAGTTATAATAAAAAAGACAAAACAGTAAGTATGCTGTAACCACATAAATCACTTATGTTTAGAGACAAGATTTGAAAAGAAAAAAATCAGAAAATCTTGTTAGAATTAAAATGATAATATTTCATGAATCGTCTTTACTATTGATATAATATGTTTAGTGTAATTTTAAAATGTTCAAAAAAATTTAAACTAGAACTTTGATTCAGGCAATTCTATTTCTAGGAATGCATTGTGAGAAAATAATCAAACATTAGAAAAATGCACATTCACGATTACTCAAAAGGAGGAGGTGCCTGGGTGGCTCAGTGGGTTAAGCCTCTGCCTTCAGCTCAGGTCATGATCTCAGAGTTTTGGGATCAAGCCCTGCATCAGGCTCTCTGCTTGAAGGAGAGCCTGCTTCCCCCTCTCTCTGCCTGCCTCTCTGCCTGCTTGTGATCTCTCTCTGTCAAATAAATAAAATCTTCAAAAAAAAAAAAAGGTTACTCAAAAGCCTTATTTGTAATAAAGAAAAATTAGAAATAATCTATGCTGTTCAAAATAGAGGGCCAGTTACATCCTGAGAAATATGTAGTTATATCATGAGAACTCTGTGAAGGGTGATGAAGATTTATATATATAAATATGGACCAATGTTGCTGATAGGCTGCTAAGCTAAAGAAATTGCAAAGAGTTATGCAGATACAATAACACTGTGGAAAGTCTAAAAGGATGTATGCCAAAATATTAACAGTAGCTATGTGTGAGCAGTGCTGTTTTGGTGATTATTATTTGAATTTTTGGCTAACCTGTATTCCAGACTCTACTACAATTAAAATGTATAGTTCATGTAATTTTAAAAAGGTGATGAGAATCTTAGATATGGAACTGTGCTGCATATTCTTTTCTTCTCTTCTTAGAACCAGAGGCCAGTTTGAGGCCAGGTGGCATGCGGACAGTTGAACTGAGCCCCAGTACTGACCTCTGTCAGAGGCACAGATGGGAGGTAGTTATGGGAACTTGTGGCCCAGAGGAATGAGCACGAAAACCAAAGCTCACTTTACTTCTGTCCCTAACACTTCATGGCTTTGAACAAACCCTTTAATGGCCACCTCTAATATTTTTTAGAAACAGCTTGAGGGACATCTGGGTGGCTCAGTCGTTAAGCCTCTGCCTTCAGCTCAGGTCATGATCCCAGGGTCCTGGGATCCAGCCCGCATCAGGCTCCCTGCTGGGCAGGAAGCCTGCTTCTCCTTCTTGTGTTCCCTCTCTTGTTGTGTCTCTCTCTCTTTCAAATAAATAAATAAAATCTTTAAAAGAAAAAATCTTGAAAATAAATCACAAGTAAAATTAGTTAATTTCTGAGTCTTACTTCCTTTTATTTACTAAATGAAGATAATAATGCTGGCCCTTCCTACCTTGCAGAAGGGCTTTAAGAATCAAAGTGAAGGGGCGCCTGGGTGGCTCAGTGGGTTAAAGCTTCTGCCTTCGGCTCAGGTCATGATCCCAGGGTCCTGGGATCGAGCCCCGCATCGGGCTCTCTGCTTAGCAGGGAGCCTGCTTCCCCCTCTCTCTCTCTGCCTGCTCTCTGCCTACTCGGGATCTCTGTCTGTCAAATAAATAAATAAAATCTTTAAAAAAAAAAAAAAGAATCAAAATGAAAAAAAAGAATCATCATCATCAAAGTGAAAGGAATAGGAAAATATTTATGAAACTGTCATCATCATCATTTTAAAATGACAAATAAGCATGTTATGCAACAACATGGAAAAGTGTTTTCAAAGTAAGTGGAAAAGAACACATCACATAGTTGCATTAGGATAGGACAAGAAGTAATATTTTTTTTAAAGATTTTATTTATTTATTTGACAGACAGAGATTATAAGTAAGCAGAGAGGCAGGCAGAGAGAGAGGAGGAAGCAGGCTCCCTGCTGAGCAGAGAGCCCGATGTGGGGCTCGATCCCAGGACGCCAGAATCATGACCGAGCCGAAGGCAGAGGCTTTAACCCCACTGAGCCACCCAGGCGCCCAAAGAAGTAATATTTTTTTAAGATTTTATTTATTTATTTGACAGAGAGTCAGAGATCACAAGTAGGCAAGGAGGCTGAAGCAGGCTCCCGGCTGAGCAGAGAGCCCGATGCGGGGCTCGATCCCAGGACCATGACATCATGACTTGAACGGAAGGCAGAGGCTTAACCCACTGAGCCACCCAGGTACCCCAAGAAGTGGTATTCTTTACCCCGAGAAGTGGTATTTCTTTAAGTGGTTTTCTTTATTGAGATATACATACATGTGGTAAAATACATAAATCTTAAGTGTACAATTCAGTGACTTTTTACATGTGGATGTAACTCTAGGACTTGATCAAGAAAGAGAACATTTCCTTCTTACAGAGTTCATTCATGCCCATTACCATTCAATCCTCAGTCCCATCCCAGAGGTAACCAACATTCTGACGTTCAGACAGTACCATTTTAAGAATAATGTTAATGCTCAAAATTTTTCAAAATCCATGCAAAAATATTTGACATAGAACCTGAAGGTTGGGGTTCAAACTTGAGATCTGCCCTTTACCAACTATGGCCTATGAGGCAATCACAAATGTTTTTTGTGCCTTGATTTACCATCTGTTTAATGGGAATACTAATTCTCCCCCAGACGAGTGTTGGAAGTCAGGTTGGAATTTTGTCTAGGTCTCCGAGTCACCTCCAGGTTTGACCTTCATCCCACCTGCCATCTCTCCTCATAGCCATGTGACTGAATAAAGAACAATGAAAGCATAACACGTTCTATGGAAACCACTGTCACTTTTTTTTCCCCACTCACTTAATTTTTTAAAAAGAAGACTACTTTGTCTCAAGACTGCATAGTTGCATTATCCTGCCATCACATACTTTTAAGCCAACTCAGTGCTAGCTATATCCATGACAACGGGTTCTAGAGCCGACTTCTGCCTTCACCATGGGAACATGGGAAAACAAAAGCATAAATGAGAGAAAGATCCCCATAAAACTAGATTTAATATAGGGGCGCCTGGATGGCTCGGTGGGTTGGGGCCTCTGCCTTCAGCTCGGGTCGTGATCCCAGAGTCCTGGGATCGGGCCCCGCATGGGGCTTTCTGCTCGGCGGGGAGCCTGCTTCCTCCTCTCTCTCTGCCTGCTTCTCCTACTCGTGATCTCTCTCTGTCAAATAAATAAATAAAATCTTTAAAAAAAAAAAAACTAGATTTAATATAAAGTGGAAAAGATCAGCTCAGCAAAGTCAACAGCTACGATTACAAATACCTTCACAGTAGGAGCAAAGTGGACAGATTTACAAAATGTTTTTAAAGGCAAAGCAGGAAAAGTCATGCTCAGAAGCATTCCTAACAGAACTATTTTTTTTCAAGTCCGAAGGTAATTCCTATTCATTCTAGAAAAGAAATCAAAGAAATGGATACATTTTTAAAAATTCACTACGTGAATATTTTGGTATATATTCTTCAATCTTTTTCATGCATTCTTTTTAAAATCTTAGAATTAGTCATATTTGATAAAAACTCAGTTATGCAAGAATTACAACTCTTTAAGTTCTTCCGCTTAATTAAACTTACTATTGTTTTTCAAGCCCCTTCCATCTAGGAGCAGAAGTTAAATCTCACTCTCTCTCCCCAGGGCTGAGGGGAGGAAAGCGAAGACCTGACTGTCTACTCTGAGTTCACTCTCATCTATCTATACTATACTTTGTTTTTTTGACCCTTGTAAGTATTTTTCTCTTCTGTTGAAAAGAAGGATTTTTCTTGTCAGGTGGTATGTACATTTTTAAGAATTTTGAAACACAATGTCAAATTATCCAAGTAAAGATGATAGGAATTTTTTTTTTAAGATTTTATTTATTTACTTGAGAGAGAGACAGTGAGAGAGAGCATGAGCGAGGAGAAGGTCAGAGGGAGAAGCAGACTCCCCGCGGAGCTGGGAGTCCGATGCGGGACTAGATCCTGGGACTCCAGGATCATGACCTGAGCCGAAGGCAGTCGTCCAACCAACTGAGCCACCCAGGCATCCCAAGATGATAGGAATTTATACTTCCATCATCCAAGTAAATTCCTTATTATTTGTAAATTCCACCCACACTCACTCTTTCACCATCAAAATATATTAAAAAATTAATATACGTGATTTAAAAAAACTAAAGCTGTACCAAAGTCCCATCAGTAGAAAGTGAAAAACCTATTCTTAGGGTGTCAGGCTGGCTCAGCTGGTAGAGCACTCAACATTCAGTCTTAGGGTTGTGGGTTTGAGCCCTGTGCTAGGTATAGAGATTACTTAAAAATAGTATCTTTTTAAAAAACAACAACAAAATGACCTGTTCTCCTGACATTACTTTCCACTGTTTTGTCAATATCTTTCCAGGGTATTTTCAGATAGTAAGGTGCAGATAGACAAATGTAGATAGAAAGAAAGATTAATGTATATATTTAATATAACATCAAGAGACATGGATTTTTGGGAGCGCCTGGGTGGCTCAGTGGGTTGAGCCTCTGCCTTTGGTTCCGGTCATGATCTCAGGGTCCTGGGATCCAGCCCCATATCAGGCTCTGCTCAGCAGGGAGCCTGCTTCCCTCTCTCTCTCTGCCTGCCTCTCTGCCTACTTGTCATCTCTGTCAAATAAATAAATAAAATCTTAAAAAAAAAAAAAGAGAGAGAAGGATTTTTTTTTTTTTAAAGATCTTATTTATTTGACAGACAGAGATCACAAATAGGCAGAGCAGCAGGCAGAGAGAGACGGGGAAGCAGGCTCCCTGCTGAGCAGAGAGCCCAATACGGGACTCGATCCCAAGACCCTGGGATCATGACCCCAGCCGAAGGCAGAGGCTTTAACCCACTGAGCCACCCAGGTGCCCTGAGACACGGATTTTTAAAAACAAAAAATAGGAGCATGTATATGCCATTTCATAACTTTTTTTTTTACCTACTATAAACATTCATTCATTCAATAAACATTTATTGAACATCTACCATGTGCCACACATTGTTTTATACAATAGATATTTTCCATGTCAATAAATATAAATCTGTATAATCATTTTAATGGGTGCATAGTGCTTTGTCGTATAATACATCATAAAGAAGTAACCAGGGGCGCTTGGGTGGCTCAGTGGGTTAAAGCCTCTGTCTTTGGCTCAGGTCATGATCCCAGGGTCCTGGAATCGAGCCCTGTATCAGGCTCTTTTCTCAGCGGGGAGCCTGCTTCTCCCTTCTCTCTGCCTACTTGTGATCTCTGTCAAATAAACAAATAAAATCTTAAAAAAAAAAAGAAAAGAAAAGAAAAGAAATAACCAGTCCTCCGTCATTACCATTTAAAGCTACATTCGATCCTTGTATCCTATGTATACATCTTTGTGTATTTAGATTATTATTATTTTTTAAAAGATTTTATTTATCTATCTGACAGAAAGAGCACACAAGTAGGCAGAGCAGCAGGCAGTGGGAGAGGGAGAAGCAGGCTCCCTGCTGAGCAGAGAGCCTGATGCGGGTACTTGATGACCCGAGCAAAAGGCAGACACTTAATCCACTGAGCCACCGAGGTGCCCTTGTACTTAGATTATTTTAAGTTAAATTCCCAGAAGGGGAGCTGCTGAGGCAAAGGACATGCACATTAAAACACTGATCCATATTCCTTGATTTATTCCCAGAAGAAATGGTTGATTTCACTAACAGTGTATGAGAATTGTTTCTCAGTATCAATACCCAAATGGGCCCGTCTTTCCTTTTTAATTCTTACCAGAGTATCACACAAAACCCTCAATTTGTTATTATTTTATTTCACTTTTAATCAGTATTTAATTCTACATGTAATCGAGAAAGCCAACAAAACTTTTGAGCAGGAAAGGATTTTGCTTGTCCGTGCGAGGGCTGGACTTGAGGAAAGAGGCGTAGAGACCTGGAGACCGGGTGAGAAGTGCTCAGGTCTGAAACAGGCTGTGAGGCTGGGATGGACGGGACTGCAGGGTGCCGGGCAGTCAAAATCCAATGAAGATCATCCGGACGAAATCTCAGGGCACTGTGGCCTGATGCAGATCGAACTAAGACAGGTCCAAGTGAATCACTTACATTGTGGTTTTGGACAGAATTAACAAAAAGGGGGGAAATGCATAGTAAGTTTGGGTGCCTTTAACCAATTCTATGCAGGGAAGAGGGAACCTGGCCCTCATGCTCATGAATGAATGAATGCTTTGCCCTAGTGTACCTTTGGGTGGAGCTGGGGAGCTCATCTGAATTACTATTACTGGATTTTCTTCTCTTCTTTTCTCTTTTAAATCCAGCAGAATAATTCTTTTTCCCCTAGAGGAAATCATGCTCGTGATATAACAACAACAACAACAATGAAAAATGACTGGTGTTTATACAGTGAAAAGCAAGTTTCCTTTACACTGCTGGAGTTCTCTAATTGACCACAATAAAAATAAACAAATTTTTTAAAAAAAGATTGTCAGACTTAGAGACTGTTATTCTTTCCTCGCTGGGCCTAATAATACTACTAATAATAGCTCACCTTTTTTTAGTGGTTACTGTGTTCCAGAAACCAGATTTCCTGCATATATTTACTCACTCGAATCCCCTACAATTCTCTGAATATGTTCTGTTCACCATCCTCATTTCTAGACAACCTTTTATCACGGAGAAGCTCAGTATCTTGCCCAAGGTTGCGTAATTTATGAGCAGTGGACCTGGAAGTGCAACCCAGACAGCCTGGCTTTCCAGCCCTTTTGCTTAATCTGATCATGCTGTTCTCAATTCTTTTCATGGTAGTAAGGTAGAATTTTCTGGACACAAAGGGATAAGGGCTAAAGGACTGCACATTTTTTCCTATCACAGGTGATGCTAAGCAGATTTTATCTATCAGACTCCTGAGCTGGTGTGGCCCCCTCAGCAGTAGGGGTGGCCCCAAGTGGTTTAGCCACAACTGCCTCTATTACCATTTCTTATATGTCCTTCCTGGGATGATGGATAAATGGAGATATATATATGGATAGTTTTTCTGTATATCTGTATAGCTTTTTTTTTTTTTAAGATCTATTTATTGGAGAGAGATAGAACTAGAGAGAGAGAGCAAACATGAGTGGAGGGCAGAGGGAGAGGGAGAAGCAGGCTCCCCACTGAGCAGGGAGCCCAATGTGAGGCTCGATCCCAGGACCCTGGGATCATGATCTGAGCCAAAGGCAGATGATTAACTGACTGAGCCACACAGGCACCCCTTCTGTATAACTTTTAAACAAGTGGTTAAAAATTTCACCTTGGAAGTCATTCTTCTTTGGTTTATAACTAACTTATTCTTTTGAATATCAGCTGATATTCTGTGTCTTTATTTAACCAGTCCCTTGGTAATGGGCATTTAGATTTTTTCTTTTATTTATTTATTTATTAGAGAGAGAGAGAGAGAGAATGAAAGAAAGAGCATGAGAAGGGGAAAGGTCAGAGGGAGAAGCAGACTCCCCGCTGAGCAGGGAGCCCGATGTGGGACTGGATCCTGGGACTCCAGAGTCATCACCTGAGCCGAAGGTAGTTGCTTAACCAACTGAGTCACCCAGGGGTGTTTCTAGATTGTTTCTAAACAATACTACAATTGATATCTTTGGATGTAAGTCCTTTGCACAAGTGAAAGTGACATTATATTCCTAGTAGTGAAAATTCTTACATCAAAGGATATGTGCATTTTAATGTTTAATAGATTTAAGTTTAATTTACTTCCAAGGAATACCAATCTGTTATTCCCACCAAATGTGTGCCTCCATTTCATAGATTAAATAAATACATCTTCAGTCTGACACCCCCCTCGCCCTCACAATCCATACACTGACTCCATTTTTCAAGGAAACCTTTGGTCAATAGTTCTGTCCTCTGGGAAGAAAAGGAGCACAATGTATAGAGGACATGCCTATTGTCACTGGAAGGTTCTGTCCTCTCCATTTTGCATGAGAAATGACTGATTCCAGGGCTGGGGTAGAGAAACTAGAAATAGGTCTGGAACATCCTATTGTGCCAAGAAACAGTGAAGTGCTCAAAGAATTATGGGGGCATGTCAACAGGGCATAAAGCCAGTATTAGGGGGTTCCCACTCAAATATGGTATAGTTTATGCTATAAAAATAATTTTGATTTATGTAAGCCCTTGCATCAGATTATAACCTATTGAATAAAATAAAAATCCAAGAGTCTATTGTGATACAAATAAATTAACAGATAAACAAATGGCAAAATAAAGCTCTATCTTTTAGTAGTATGCCAACAAATAAATGTGGAGGGAATGACAGAATCAGAAAATCACCAACTGACAACTACCATAATAGTAATAAATGACACAGACAAGAATCATCAATAAATTCTAAAATGTATAGGTGAAAGTTGAATGGAGAACAAGATGTCTATATAGTCTAAAGTATCTCTTCACAAAAATAGTCATTGATTACTTATTAATCAATAGTCTGAAATACTAATTAACAGTGGCAAAAATTGGGAGATCTTAGCTTAATCAAAAGCTAATGTCAGCTTCCCTATGACCCTGCAATTGCACTACTGGGTATTTACCCCAAAGATACAGATGTAATGAGAAGAAGGGCCATCTGTACCCCAATGTTTATAGCAGCAATGGCCACGGTCGCCAAACTGTGGAAAGAACCAAGATGCCCTTCAACGGACGAATGGGTAAGGAAGATGTGGTCCATATACACTATGTAAAGTATTATGCCTCCATCAGAAAGGATGAATGCCCAACTTTTGTAGCAACATGGACGGGACTGGGAGAGATTATGCTGAGTGAAATAAGTTAAGCAGAGAGAGCCAATTATCATATGGTTTCACTTATTTGTGGAGCATAACAAATGGAGGACATGGGGAGATGGAGAGGAGAAGGGAGTTGAGGCAAATTGGAAGGGGAGGTGAACCATGAGAGACTATGGACTCTGAAAAACATCCTGAGGGTCTTGAAGGGGTGGGGGGGTGGGAGGCTGGGGGAACAAAGTGGTGGGTATTAGAGAAGGCATGGATTGCATGGAGCACTGGGTGTGGTGCAAAAACAGTGAATACTGTTACGCTGAAAAGAAATTTAAAAAAAATAAAAAATAAAATAAAAAGCTAATGTCACCAGCAATGGAACAGATCAACATTATGTGCTTTTTTTTTATTTACACTGAGAAAAACACAGCACCTGCTTGTTTTTTTTTCTGCCGACAATGCATAGCTTAAATCTAATTATGAAGGATCATTTGGGCAAACCCAAATTTCAACACAATCTACAAAGTAACTGGCCTGTTTTTTCAAAACGTCAGGGTTATGAAAGACAGACAAACTGTTCCAGATTGAAAAGAATAAAGAGACATAACAACCAGGTACAATTCTAAGCTTGGATTGGATCCTGGACCAGTAAAGGACATCACTGGGACAGCCAGTGAGATCTGAAAATAGTCCGTGGATAGACGAAAATACAGGATCTGTTCATTTATTTTGTTGGTTTTATCCGATTACGCAGGGGAGTGTTTTTGTTTTTAGGTAATATACGCTAAAGTATTAAGAGGTAATGGAACTCCACATCTACAGCATATTTTCAAGTTGTTCAGAAAAATGTACTGTAATGAGAATAACAAGGTAAATATAAAATGTTAACAACTGGGAAATCTGGGTAAAGAATATATGGGAGTTCTTTGTAGTGTACTTACAACTTTTCTATAAGCTGAAATTATTTAAAAACAAAAATGAAGACAATGTTTAAAATATAAAGCAAATCACCGTACCTACAGGAAAATTTTACTAAGCTTTCAAGGAACAGATAATTCAAATTTAATACAAGACTTCGAAGGAATATGAAAGGAAGAAACACTCCTCAGTTCACTCTGTGAGGCTGGAGCCACTGTGGTAACAAGACTAGATACGACAGATGGTACCAGAAAGAGAACGGACAGTATCATGCCTGAACATGGGTGCAAAATCCCAAACAAAATATTAGCAAAGTGATCCAGGAATGTAGACAAAAGAAAATACAGTATAATCAAGTCCAGTTTATCCCTGGAATACAAGTTTCATCTAACATTAAGTTTTATTTATTAATTTTTTAAAAGATTTTATTTATTTGACAGAGCGAGAGACCACAAGCAGGGGGAGCAGCAGAGGGAGAGGGAGAAACAGGCTCCCCACCGAGCAGAGAGCCTGATGCGGGGCTCCATTCCAGGACCCTGGGATCATGACCTGAGCCAAAGGCAGATGCTTAACCGACTGAGCCACCCAGGTGCCCCTTAGTATTAAGTTTTGTAATTCATTACATTAACAGAGTAATGTAATTCATTACATTAACAGATTAAAAAAAGAAAAATAATATATTCTCAATAATTGTAGAAGAAACACTCGTGGGGATGCCTGGGTGGCTCGCACCGGGCTCCCTGCTCGGCAGGGAGTCTGCTTCTCTCTCTGCTTCTGCTACTCTCCCTGCTTGTTCTCTCTCTCCGACAAATAAATAAATGAAATCTTTAAGAAAAAGAAAAGAAAGAAAGAAAAAGCATTTGTGAAAAATCCTTGGCAAACTGGGAATGGAGAGAAATTTCTTTAACCAAATAAACAGAAAAAAAGATGCTCTTTTACCGCCTCTATTCCACACACTAGGGGTTGTAGCCAGTGCAGTTAAGAGGAGGAAGGAAGGGGAGGAAGAGGCAGAGGGGAAGGGAGGGAGTGAGAATGGAGAGAAGACACACAGACAAACATCAGGAGTAGAAAAGTTAGAAACAAAATTGGTTTTATTCACAGATAACAAATGTTTGCTAGAAAACTCGAGATTTTTCAGGCAAATTATAATTATAATTACAAGTTCAGTAAGATGGCTGGATATCAAGTCCATACACAAAAAAATGAACCTAGCCACAAAGAGTAGTTAATTTCTAAAATGATGCCAGTAACCACAGCAAAATAGAGAGGCTAGTAAGTTTAATAAAAGATGTACAAGAAATTAAATAAGACCTAAATAAATGCAGAGATAAGCATGTTCCTGGGTAGGAAGATGTTGTCTTAAAAACGTAGCTGAAAAGCATAAACTTTGGATCCAGAATAACCTGGGCTCTGCCCCCTAGCAGCAGACAAGTAACTTAACCTCTCCGTATCTCCTCTTCCTTCCCTGTGAAACAGAGGAAAAAAGAGCACTTACCTCCCAGATTAAGAGGATTATACGAAGTAATGCAGACAAGAGTACAGGGCGTGCTGCGCCGAAAACCACGTGCTGGTGTGGACACTGGAAGCCGTGCCTCGTGGAGCAACGAAGAAGTCGGGTCCACTAACCAACAGGCAGCAACCGCCTCTCCGTTTTTATGGGAGAGAGCGAAATACATTTCTATCTTGTCTAAACAACATTCTTGTTTGGGATTTCCCGTCCCTTGTTGCTGAGCTTCATCCAAACCGATGCATTGGGTAAAGCCACAGCCGAGGCCCAGCCCTGCCCGCATCTCTCACCCACCTTGAGCCAGGTGCGGGCTCTTGGCCCTCTCCGACAGGAGAGCCCACGTGACCCAGTCTGGGCCAATAGGCCATCAGGGGAGTCTGCAGAGGGCTCGGCTTGCGGGGAGAGGATCAGCTCCTCAGCCCGGGTCAGGGAAGCAGGAAGAGAGAGCTTCAGTTGCTGTCCTCATTCAGGCCATGTTCTAGTTTGAGCTCCCCGCAAAGTCGATTCTGAAACAAGCCCTTGAGCATCGGGAGTTGGTTTGGAAGATGTTCCCAGGCAACATGGATTGGGATTGGGGAAGTGACATTGCGAAAGGCAAGAAGCCAATAAATGATAGTTACCAGGCAAGTTCCCTTGTAGGTAACTGAGGCATAATCTCACTGGGAAGCAATGTAGAATATAACTTCACAGTGAGCCCCTGCCTCTTCAAGGGTAAAGAGTGGGATTTACTCAGCTGTTCCCATCAGCTTTGGCTTGATTGCTGATCCCAGAGGTTCCAGTGGCCAGAGAAGCCTCAGCAAGGAGCGTGGGTGGGATAGGTCACCAGCAGTTTGAGGCTGGGTCCGCATTCATGAACATGGTACATGCCAAGGGGGTTATGGGTAGGGTACTGACAGCATTGCTGCAGCCAAGATGGGAAAGCAGAAAAAACTCAGAGCTGCCCACCAGAACTCGGAACTCGACATCAACGAGCCACTGAACCCAAAGAACAAAGCTCTACCTCAGTACTTCCTGCTGTGTAAGAAAAAAAAGAAACTCCTCTTTATTAAACCACTGATTGTTGAGACAAACGCCATGTTTAATAACTATTCCTCGTTCTCCTGATGTTTCACTCGGGGGCATTTAGTTTAATCTCAGTGGGGTTAGAGTTTTGGAAACCAAAGCCAGGAGACATAATGATATTTCTGATTTTTGTTTGATTGGAGAAAAGAGAGAGAGAGAAAAGGAAAACACTGGATGGAAAAGAGGTAAAGAGAGGGACAGGAAGAACACAAGTTAATAAATGTCACAGTGGATCATTATGGCTGCAGCTTAGAGCCAGGAGGCCAGCCCTGCATCTAGGTTAATTCCCAGGCCTGGTTCTCACCCAGTGTGTAGTCCTCTGGCCCAGTGCTGTTCCCTCTCCCCCACTCCCCACTCCCCACCCCACACTCCCAGGTATGGGGGCAGTGGTGGAGCAGGGGCTGAGAACTGACTAGAACATCTGGAATTCAAAACAAGTCTGGAAAAATCTGTTATCTGTTTCCTTAACTTTACCTGTTGGGTTTAAACTGCTGGGGAGAAAACCAACTGCCTAGATACTGCCATGTAGGAAGAGAGTGATACTTACTGGAAAGAAATTACACACATGTGCTCATCTTTCACCCTTACCCTACCTTGGCTCTTTGTGTTTTCCTGTCAGGATTAACCCTCTGTCTGCGAAGACTCGGGCCTTACTGAACTTTCTCTTTTTTTTTTTTTTTTTTTTTTTTAAAGATTTTATTTATTTATTTGACAGAGAGAAACCACAAGTAGATGGAGAGGCAGGCAGAGAGAGAAAGAGGGAAGCAGGCTCCCTGCTGAGCAGAGAGCCCGATGCGGGACTTGATCCCAGGACCCCGAGATCATGACCCGAGCTGAAGGCAGTGGCTTAACCCACTGAGCCACCCAGGTGCCCCTGAACTTTCTCTTTTAACAACTGCTCTTTCACCAACTGGTAGAAATTAACCTTGGCCTCAACAGGACCCTGTTCATCTGGTTCTTGTGGTTCTCACACACAGCATGAGGTCCCGGCAGCCACTGTGTTCAGCCAAGGTTGGCAGAGTTAGATCTTGTCTCTGCCCTTAGAAATACTATCTGTAGTACATTGTTCTGTTGTTACATTTTTTTCCCCCGTTTCTTGAAACTTATCACCTTTCCAGAATCTAAAGGTGTCAGACTTCTAGCTGGATCTACCTGTTACCCAGAGAAGGTGTTCTCATTGCGAGATCATTGATGGAGACACTACTCGAGTGTCCCACAGGGACTGAAAGAAGGAGGGGCTTTGAGATGCCATGAAATGCACAGGAAAGTTTCCCCAGATGGAAAGTATGTGAGTCCTCCGAGAAGGCCCATTGAAAGTTTGTTCTGACTGGTAGGAAAAAAGTGAGGCTCCCCTGAGAGGGTGCTTGGGTCCCAGACCTGCTTCCAGACTGCAGTCTAGGTAGTTTGTCCTGGTTGCACACCACCCCACTTTCTGATCCCTGTCTGAAAGGACTGGGTGGCTGCATTTCATCTTTTGGGATCCAGGAGGCCTGCTTAGGAAGCCGATTCCTGGAAAATGACCTCTGGACTTCATCAAAGATACCCTTTCCATCTGACAGGTACAAGAGTGGCAGATCCTGGACTCTGAAACAAGGCATGGCTTGGTCATAACCAGGAGATACGTCATCTGATGACCCAAGGCCTCCCTGGTGCCTTGACACTGTGTAACACTCCAGGACTTTTGCCCAACCACACCCAAGAAGCCCCCAAAATAACAAAGGCTGAATTTCCCACAAGTCAAATGAAATGGGGAACCAGAGTCAGTTGGTTGATTTGGAGAAAGTCAATATATTTCTCACACATTTCACTTTATAGAGTGACATTAACATGGGTTACTTGCAACCAAATTCAAGCTCAGAAAGGTTAAATAAAAACTCCAAGCCCACACAGCTAAAAAGCAGCAGAGTTAAAAAATGAATATACTTTTCCTTCCACAAAGCAGGTTTTCTCATTTTAACTTTCTACTTCTCAGGCATGATGAGAATGATACTCTTCTGAAATTACTGCCAAGCAATCCACATATAGTTAACCCAGACTGCCAGTGTTGCTTTCTAAATACTTCTCCAAACTTTCTGTGTTCTCCACACTTACTGCCAACAGTTTAGGCCGTTATCTCCTACCTAAACATTTGTAGTCATTTCTTCACTAGTCTCCTTGCATTCTCTCTTCTTCCCACTCCTGTCCCCATTCCAAATATAATCCAGAGTGATCTTCTCAAAATAGAAAGCTGATCATATTTCTGTCCTATCTAAAACCTCTCACTGGCTTTATGATGTTTTAGGATTTGACCCCAAATCCCTAACCTGGCTACATATCTCTGCAGCTTTGCAGCTTTATCTCCTGTTGTCATTCCCAGCCCGTGCTTCAGCCACAGGGCCTTTGGATACGCACACATTCCAAACGGTAGGAACAATCTCCTGCATTCTTTCCCTATCCTTCTAGATCTTGTGTCAAATTTCAAATTTTCTCAGTGAAAACTTCTGTGATACCTCCAGGTCAGTTCTCTTGGTTTTTGCTATTGGAACATTTAGTACTTGAACTTCACAGCACTTAACACAGATTACACTTAATTATTAGTTTTTCTTTTTATTAGATTAACATCCATCACTCTTATTAGATTGTTAGCTCCATGAGAAAAGGGACAATATCTAGTGAACAAACTAGCTTGTGGACTGACACATAGTAGGTACTCGATAAATGCCTCTTGAATGAAAGAGCAAACTTTAAGAAGATAAGTAGAAACCAAAGCAGAGGCAAAGGAGAGGGTAATGATCACCTATGGTTCTGCGTCTACTCTGATGGCCTTTCTTACAGAGAAAAACATTTCAATATTGTTTTTAAAATAAGTAGGTAGGGAGGTGATGTTTTATAACTAAGATATTGGTAGATAGCCAAAGTATATCAATGTTTCTTTAGGAAAAATACTCTAGGACAGCTTGTGACTGGCTTCATCTGGTCCACAGTCATTTCCAGGAAAACTGAATCACAAACAGTGAGACTGAAGAAAGAGAAATATTCTAAATGAGCTACTGGAACAGTACAAACTGTGATTAACTTTGTCTCGTTGCTGCTCATCCAATTAAATACTCCTTGTATTGATTACAAAAAGAATGAACATTTCTATTGTTAATTTCATTTTCTCCCAACTTGAAACTGAAACAGGCTTGCTGGATAGTAAAGTTTTTTGTTTATTTTTGTTTTTTTTTTAATTCTAGAAGCTAAAATAAAATAAAATTCCAGGATCAAACTATAATTTCTTTAGGGCTTGACCAAGGTATACCTGAGGAAGGAAAGAAGGGACACTTGTCCTAGAATGGCTCATATCTTTGACTGGATGCAAAAGATATGGGCTGTTTGTTCTCATCTTATAAATTTGTGGATTTTTTTTTTTTTGCAAGCCTCCCTACGCTTTATGCAATAGATAATAGAAAATTCCAGGGGCGCCTGGGTGGCTCAGTGGGTTAAGCCTCTGCCTTCGGCTCGGGTCATGATTCCAGGGTCCTGGGATCAAGCCCCGCGTCAGGCTCTCCACTCAGCGGGGAGCCTGCTTCCTCCTCTCTCTCTGCCTGCCTCTCTGTCTGCTTGTGATCTCTCTCTCTCTGTCAAATAAATAAATAAAATTAAAAAAATATTAAAAAAAAAAAAAAGAAAATTCCATATATCCTGCCTGTCTTCTCCAGATATATTTCTATGAAAAAAAGGTTACTCTGATGTGTTAAAAATGTAGCCAGATTTGTTTTGGTAAGGTGTGGTAAGACAGCAGACATGGACACATCTGTCAGGAAGGAAGAGGTTTATACTCAGGGATCCCTTGAAACAGGAGGCATGCCATGCCATGGAGGGCTACGTGGAGGAAGGACCAGGGATGGTCAGGAGGTGGAAGAACAGAAGAGGGCTGAGCATGGCCCAGAACCTTCACTGGAGCTCTCTTGGAAGAAACCACCAAGGAAGGTTGAGGTCCAGTGAGTCAGTTTAGGATGGGATGGTTTGAATAATTTGGGCAAACTCTGGGCTCTAGGGGCGGTCTCTAGTTGTCTAGTACCTGGCCCTGGGGTGGTTTCGAGTGAGAGGAATTTGGCTTGGTGTGGGAGAGTTTGATAAAGGAGATGGTTGAGGGTGTGGGCTCTGGATTGGTGGGTTTATGTATCAAATGCACACTGGCAGGGGAGTCATTTGCTATCTCTAGGAAGTAGCTAGCCATGGGAGGAACAGTCTCTTCAGCATCAAGAATACAGAAAATAAGAAAATGTACTCAACTCACCTTAGGATCAGCCGACTGGGTCTTTCTTGGGTTTCTTCAGTGTTTTTGTTTTTGTTTCCCCCAGTTTGCTTCCACCTTTATTTTCCTCCTTTGTCCCCTCACCCTTTTATCCTAATGACTATTTATTGCCTGTGTTTCAGGCACTGTGTCTGGTACTGCAGAAGTCTACTGTATACAAGCACAGTCCCTGTCCTCAGGAAGCTCACAGGCCAGCAGGGAAAGTACACATCGGCCTTGTGGTGGTATTGGAACTTCAGGGATCTTTTCAGATTTACTTTTAAGATGTTTTTCTGGGGCACCTGGGTGGCTCAGTGGGTTAAGCCTCCGTCTTCAGTTCAGGTCATGATCTCAGGGTCCTGGGATCGAGTCTTGTATAGCAGGGAGCCTGTTTCCTTCTCTTTCTCTGCCTGCCTGTCTGCCTACTTTTGATCTCTGTCTGTCAAATAAATAAATAAAATCTTTAAAAAAAATAAATAAAATGTCCTTCTCTCTCCTTTCTGGTGTCGTCCTGTCTACCTCTAACATTTCCTGCCCTTCTGTCTTCTGGGTTACCGTTTACTCAAGAATTGGCAGTAAATAAAAGGAAAAGGGGTCCAACTGAGTGTTCGGGGTCTCCTCCCTGTCAGGTATTGGGCTTTAATAATGAGGCTTGTACATCCCTTATAATAACCATGGAGCTTTGTTGCAGACAACTGTGCTGGCCAGAATCCTCTAGGTGAGAGGGGTGTCATCCTTCCTTATTTCATCTCATCTGGAAAGTGTGTAACACTTTGTTCTCCAAAGATGTCAAGTTATTACAGGAGTTATTACAGAGGCAAAGGAACGTATAACAAGGAATACTGATACCTCTTTGACATTCGTGTATGTCGACCACTTCCATGGCAAGGATGTCAAAGGACTAAGCAAGATGGTATATACGAATGCAGGCCCCTGGGATATGGATTTATGGCAACTGTTTTCAAAACCAGCGTGCGTTCTCAGCAACACCTGATCTCACTGTGGACCAGAGCTTGGGTCCCCTCAGGAGCCCTGATATTTTTGTTTTGAGATAGTATGCTCTCTTCATCTTTGTGTGCTTCAAATTTTGATCTCACTCTTGAATGACAGCTTAACTGTGTAAAAAGTTTAGGTTGTCGGCTATTTTCCCTCAGCATTTCCGGTATCTGTGACTGTGGATGAGAAGCCTATGGCCATTACTGATCATTCCTGCAACAGCTTCTTCTCTCTGGTAACTTCCTAGATTTTCTTTTACCCCTGATGTTCTGCAGTCTCGCTTTTATAGGTCTAAGCGAAGGTTTAGTTTTCTTTTTCCTTCTTGTATTTTAAAGTACAATTTCTCTCTGAAGAATCAATCATGCCTTTCAACAATGCTGGATAATTTCCATCTGTCACCGCCTGAAACATTGCTTCTCTGCCATTCAATTCAGTGACTTCTGGAGCAGCGTTTGTAAGTGATTTGGAGTCTTTTGACCTATTATCCGTATCTCTTAACTGTTTCTGGGAGGCATTCTGGGCAAATGCTGCAATTACGTTTTCCAGTTTAGTAATCCTTTCTTCACCTGCGTCCAGCCTGGTGTTTATGTCATATGCTGAGTCTTAAACTTCATGACTACAGTTTTCCTTCCTAAGAGTTTCAACTGATACTTTTGTCTACCTGATTATTCTCATTTCTCTCCTTTTTTGGATTTTTAATTTTTCCCCTTTAATGGATATTGTTCCTTTATTTGTCTCTTTTAAGGTCCTGAGAGCAGACAATGCCTTTTCCAGAGAGCTTCATCAAATTCCCATGGCATAGAGGTTAACAACAAGGGGCCACAAGAGTTCGGACAATGGGCATCTCAGTGGGGACCCGTGGAGCCTGGAGACTTGAAGCTTCTTTAAATATTTAGCTCTGAGCAAGGCCTTTGGTTCCTTTTTAGCCTGTCAGGGAGGCAGGTATTGGGTTGGGGGGAAGTGATCTAATACCTGAAATCAACTTTCCCACTGACCCAGGGCAGTAGAATTTAGAGTCTAATTTATTTTCATAAACAAAATACAGAAATGGGTCATTTCTTTAAAAAAAAAAAACAAGGTCACAGTTGCCACTTTATACCTACCTATATGTGCCTTCTTGAAGAAAACAAATATGAAAGTATAATTTTCATATTTTATAAACTTTTATAAACTGTCTTTTTTCCTTAGCTCTTATATCAAGAACTTCCTTCCATCCTTACATATTTTCTCTTACTTTTGTTAACTTCATCTCGGTCATCGTTCAGATGAATCGTCCCCCTTCATTTATCCCACTTTCTCTTGAGCTACTTGTCTTTGTTTCTGTAGTGAACTAACTGGTGAGCACCCTAATTTTGTCCTCTGGAGGGAAGCTGGAGACTGTACTCCTTCAGGCCTGCCCGTTGCCATGGAGACAGAGACCAGGAGCTGCTGGGGAAGGTCTCTCAAAGAGTGGTAGCACCAGCCAAGGTATGGAGAGGAAACCACATCAGGGGAAGCTCACTGGAAACCATTCTGAAGCTGTCAGGTTGTATGAGTTCCTGAGACGCTCTTCCAGGCCGGCTTGTATGAGGAAAGGGCCTTCTCCCGTCCAGCGACATGGCAGCAGGTGGATTGGATTGTGGTCATCTGTCTCATGCGCTGGAGAGCAACGTGGGAGGACGTGTGGGCTGGGTCAGGGCGGAAGCTCACATGAGAAGAGGCAGAGCTTCTCTTCCAATTTGCCTCTACCGCAGTAATGAATGGGAAGCTCCTGAAGTTAATCTCATAGACAGTGGACAGGAGCATGTGAGTCTTGGAGCAGGAGAGAAAGAATTGGTGATTCCAGATGGAGACAAAGGCTGGCAGGTGTACAGTTGCACATGAGGACCTATTTCGGGGCTTCCAGAGACAAGGAGGGGAGGGGTCTGGGAAGAGAGAAGCTGAAGGTCTGTTCTCAAGTCGGTGACAACTCAAAGAGTTGGGATTTGGGCATTAATGCAGGTTTACCATTTTTTTAAAAAACTTTACAGATGGCGCTCACTTGGGGGCCTTCACTGGTGGTTATTTTAAACCCTAGTGCATCTGTAGCACATCTGTCCAAATTAATTACCTAAGCATTTGGTTGGGATGTTGAGACTGATTATGGCACACATATCCCAAAAGGGGATGAAAAGGTTTACTGCTCACTGGGGAGAGTAGGGTCTCTCCCTCGCAGGTCTCAAAAACAATTTGAGGGAGCAGGGAAAAGAGGTTGGCTTGAGGGTATTTTTATTATGTTTGGGGTAAATCCAGGTAAGGTTTCCATGTGTGTGTCTGAACTTCCTCCTGGTTGCCAAAGGGGGGAGCACCGCACTTTTCTATCAGCTTGTCAAGACATGGGGTTGGAAGGGAAGAGGAAGGTGTAAGTAAGATTTAAAAGCTATCAGAAGGGGTGCCTGGGTGGTTCAGTGAGTTAAGCCTCTGCCTTTGGCTCACATCATGGTCTCAGGGTCCTGGGGTAGAGCCCTGCATCAGGCTCTCTGCTTAGCAGGGAGCCTGCTTGCCCCCCCCCCCCACCTACTTGTGATCTCTCTCTGTCAGATAAATAAATAAAATCTTAAAAAAAAAAAAAAAAGAAAAGCTATCAGAATATATATAAAAAAAGGAATCAGATTATTATAGGGTGTGACCTTGTTGACATAATTATCTTGATGCAAATTAGTTGAAACTGATGTTTTGACATAACATACTTTCATGCAGACAAAATAACAAACCATTAAATTTGAGTTTTCTTTTTAAAAAAATAGAGTCCTAGACACAAATTACACTACACTCTAACCCACCCATCACTGAGCCTTGCTTCATTTTACATTCTTTTCCTTGTGTCTGCTCCAGGACACTGTTCTTGCTTCTGCTTTCAGTAATAATGATAGTGATGCCACCATGAACTGTAGTAGGTTATCACTGGTGTCCCTGGGTCAAGAGGGCAGGGTGGCTTGGCGGCACGCAAGAAGCTGCATATAGGGTATATTAAATGAGAAAAAATGCATCACTATGCAGGAATTAATGCAAAAGTCACATCTAGTAGGGATTGCAGAACATTTGCTCACAAAAGCCATTTATCCCCTTTGATGGATTCATCCAAATAAAACCAGTCATTATTGGCTCACACATGCTTCTTGGGGCTATAAAGCCAGGCTGTGTTAACCTAGGGAAAATTCTACCTGTGGTGAATGAAGATCTGCACGGAAGTCCCATTGCTCAAGTTCTTATTGTTGCAATTCATGCTTACATAAATGCTGGGCAGGGAGATTCCTGAAGCTCCATCTGTATCTTCCAATGATGCTTTATCAGAACACTCAAGAGGCAGTTAGAAGAAAATTGCCAAACACTGACGTAATGTGAAGGAGAGGCTGGGACCACTGTCAGGTCCAGCAAAACCAGAGACTCAACTTCAGTGGTATTTTTGGGGTACGATAGGACATAAGGGGAAGACCTCTCATAGAGTGGGATGCTGTGTGGCATGTGATCTTCCCTACGGACCTAGTCCTAGAGAATCACCAAAGCACTTCACTGGAGCCAGCAGTCTCTCATTCCCAAGAGGGAATCCTAGGAAGAGCCTTTCCCAGGAATGTGAAGAGTCTACACAAGGGAGATAACACGGCATGGTCTTGGCTGGGCAAGGGGCTAAGCCTCAAGGCATGCGAGGGGCATCACATCACCCTTTGTCTCGATGTATTCGTCCATTCCGTATCTGCACCTGTGTGAACACTAGCCAGATCGAGAAAGAGACCATGATGTCAGGTCCCTTCCGGGCACAACTTCCTACTGCTTTGACTAATAATGCTGCAGATGACTTTTGACTGATTTTAATATACTCTTTTGTATTTGGCTTCTTTCATGGAATGTTACGCTAGGAAAGTTGTCCACATCATTGTGCATAGCCATGGGTGTATTCGCTGTCAGTGTTGTACGAATACACTGCAAATTCACCTCTCCCAATGTTGATGGTCATTTGGTTGTTGACAGTTTGGGGATATTATGAATAGCGTTGCTATGAACATCCCTATTCATGTTTAGTGAACATACATGTGCAATTCTGTTGAGCCCAGAGCCAGGAGTGCATTCACTGGGCCATACAGTATGCGTATGTTCAGTTTCACTACATTATACCCAAGGATTTTCCAAAATAGATTATGACAGTTGCAGTTGCTCTTCATCAGCAGCAAAATTTAGTATTATTAGTCTTATTCTGGTAGGTATTTTAAGTGTATATTCCTCTGAAAATTTCTGAGGCTGAACACCTTGTTATATGTTTATATGCTCATTGTTTATTTGAATAACATCATCTGGGAAGTTCAAGACTTTGTCTATTTTCCTACTGGGCTGTCTGGCTTTTCAAAAATTGATTTTAAGGGGTTGTTTATATATTCTGGATATAAGTCCTTTTTAGATTTCACATATTCAGTATCTTCTACTCTGGTTAATTTTTCCACTCTTAGTGGTGTACTTTGATGAACAGAACTTCTTAATCTTAAGGTAGTCTGACTTATCAATTGTTATTGATGGTTAGTGCTTTTTATGTCCTGTTTAAGTCCGACAAATAGTATCCTAAATGCTCATCAAGAAGCTTAATAGTTTTACCTTTGACATTTAGGTCTATCATGCTTGTTGAAATGATATTTCCGTGTGGTGTGATGGTAATTTTATTATGCATTATATATATATATATATACATATATATATATATACACATACATACATACACACAATGTAAATATATATATATTTTTCATAAATGTGCCCCTAACATTTATAGGTCCCAGGCCAAGTGTATAATGGTGATATACATAGTGTATTTTTAAATGTTTACAAGTTATAAATCAAGCTGACAAACTGTTGAATGAAATATAATTCTTCTACTTTGGCAGATCTACCTTTTAATGTCAAAACTGAAAAATATGTTCATAGTCATGTTTTTATGTGATTGACGCTTTATAAAATACCCAAGATGACTAAATTTAATAATTATTGGGCATGTCTGGTGTTCTGTTGTTGGACTGGTGATGTCTATATGAGGGATAAAACAAACATTCACAATTCATAAATTATTACATATTTACCCCATAAAGTTATTTTTCTTTGATTTGGCTATCATTACTTTTATTACTATAATGAAGAATTTCCACATTATTTGTTTTCTGTTGACAGTCACGATCTAAAGTATGGAAAACAAGATGGAACTATAGTCAAAAAAAAAAAAAAAGAAAAAAGAAAAAAATGCCAAACAAAACAAAAAACAAAAACTGACCAAACAAATATGTAATTACAGTCCAAATGACCAAAATTTGAATAGAAAGTTTCAGATGTTTTCTAAAAGTTCTTATTCCTTCCAAAACATTCACTATCACCTGTTAAAATTAAAAAGCAAAAACAGACCCTGAGAAGCTGGTGGAATCAGTGGCAGGAGTGGCCAGAGATGCCCACCACAGGTTGAAAAGCTGAGCTCCCTGTGGTGGGCAGATGCGTCCTCGCTACAGAGCTGCACATTGACTGCCTTATGCCCTGCCTGCATACATTGAAACACTTCTCCCTGGGAGACATCATGATTTCTCCTGGAAATGGGCCCAAGCAAGCTCCCTGGGCTCCACATGGGCTGCTGGCAACAGGGAGACCTGAGATGGGAAGAAAAGGACCAACCTAGAGAGGCTAAGTGACTTGAGACTGACATGTCAGAGAGGCCAGCTAAATCACCAGCCGAATACAACCAAGTGAATGGCCCCAGGCAACACACATGGAGGGTCACCCAACTGAGTCCTACTTGAATTCCTGACACACAAAACCATGGGCAAAAAACCCCAAAGCAAAAAACACACATGAGAAACTAAAAAAGCAAAAATAAAGGATATATACTAAACATAAAATTTGTTAATTAAATTACTTACATATGCTGGTACTTTTTTATTTGACTTTTTGAAAATTAATGAAATATTTAATATTTTCATACAACAAAATTCTTCACAATTTTAATATTCAATGCCAATTTAATTGCCACTATAAATAAGCACATTTTACCCTTGTCTATCTACACCCACATAGAAATTTAACAGCTCTTTGAATTGCTTAATATTGCAAAAACATCCTAAACTGCCACGAGCAATTGTTGCAAATACCGCACCAATGTTTGGCGCCTTCAAAACATGGTTTGAAATATAAAGGGAAGCAAGAAAATGGATGCCTGGTGCTACTGAGAAATGATACCTTGTTATGCGGGATTTATTACACTGTTATCATCTAAAAGAAAGGATTTGAGAGGTGATTAATTTGTCTGGTCTGATAACCAAAGTTGCTCCTGTTCAAATCCTCCCTGCACTTGAGTCGGTCTCTCTCTTTTTTTCAAGATTTAATTAATTTATTTATTTGTGAGAGAGAGAGAGAGTATGTGTATGTGCGTGAGCACAAGCAAGGGGTACAGTCAGAGGAAAAGGGAGAAGCCGACTCCCTTCTGAGCAGGTAGCCCAACATGGGGGCTCGATCCCAGGACAACCTAAGCTGAAGGCAGACACTTAACTGACTGGGCCACCCAGGTGCCCTGAAAGCAGTAAGTCTCTGACAATGGCCATGACATAACTCACAGACCCCATCACATTGTCATTTAGCTACCTTCACACACTGAAATGTGTTACTTGCTAAATTTTAACGTATTGAACACTATCTGGTGTTCCTGATGTGGCCAAGGTTAACTGTTACCTTATTTTGAATAGAACTCAGAATAAAACTTGATTTCCTCTCACTGCAAAAAAAGTTCAATTGTTACACATAAAGGGCATGTCCTCCAGGGCCACAGAGCAGGATTATACGGGTTGCACCCTTGAACAACACTAGGGGGAGCTCTTCATGGGTTAGTAAGTTTTCACATATTTTAGAGGATAGTGTTGCAGCAGGTGGCTGTAAAGTGTCCTGGTGAAAGAGAGCTTCTTAACAAATTCTAGCAAAGGGCTTGCAGCGGTGTGGGGCTTTCTTTTCTCCAGAGGAAATCTCTATAAATGTTTAGTTCTTCTAGACTATCTATTCACACACACACACACACACACACACACAACACAAACACACACAAACAGGTTTACAAGCTTAAAACTTCTTTTATATAAATAGTAGCATACTATATTATTTTCCACATTTCTTTTTTCACTTACTATGTCAGACATTGCTAAAGGCATGTACCATTGATTATTTAAACATTCCCTTACTGGGAGACCTTGAACTTGCTTCCAGTTTTTTGCTGTCACCAACAATGCTGCAATGCCCATCCTTGCAGGTACTCACTCAATCACATGAGTAAACCCTTACATGAGTAAGGTTTTCTGTAGCAGGGAGGCTGAGAAGTGGTATTGCTGGTCTACGGGATATCTGCTACTTGATAGGACACAGACAAATTGCTCTTGGGAATTGTTTTTCCAATTTACACTCCATGCATAGACTATCAAAATATCTATGGTCAATGTGTAATACTCTCAATTCCATTTAAAAAAAATTTATTTATTTTTTTGAGAGAGGGTGAGCGAGGGAGAGAGCCGGAGCGCGGTGAGGGGCAGAGGGAGAAGCAGACTCCCTGCCAAGTAGAGAGGCCACCTCGGGGCTCCATCCCGGGGGCTCGGGGCTCCATCCCGGGGGGCTCCGGGACCATGACCTGAGCTGAAGGCAGACGCTCAACCGGCTGAGCCACCCAGGTGCCCTCAATTACAATTTTTAAACTAAGCTAATTGTTGAAAATGGATTCTCCTTTTATGGTTTATTAGCTATTGGAACTTCTTTTGTGGAGTTGTCTGTTCATGTTCTTTGTTTACATATTTTTTAATGTGCTCTTTGATATTTGAAAGGTTCAGAAGGATATAGAGGGAAAAGTAATCTTCCTCCCACCTTTGGCCCAGTTCCCTATTTCTCCTCACCAAAGTGTACCCTTTCAGAGATATTTCACACAGACACACAGACTGGCTATCTTTAAAAATGTAGGCGTGTGTATGGCCATTCACAGAAAACTGTATACGTGAGTGTAAGCCCATCCTCTTCTGTAGGAGTTATCACAATGAAATTTAGATATTAGGCAACCATTTATTTAGGAAGGTTGAGGTGTGCATTTGAGGCAACATCTAAGGGGTGACTGGGTGGCTCAGTCGTTAAGCATCTGCCTTTGGCTCAGCTCATGATCCTGGGGTCCTCAGATCGAGTCCGGCGTCTGGCTCCCTGCTTGGCGGGAAACCTGCTTCTCTCTCTCCCTCTCTCCATGCTTGTGTTCCCTCTCTCACTATCTCTGTCTGCTAAATAAATAAATAAAATCTTCAAAACAAAAAAGAAGCAATATCTAATGCTTATGAAACTCCTTTTCACTCTGTTGCAGTATCAGGTTAAGTTATTTATATGTATTATCTCTTAATTTCAACCCTTGAGTACATACTAGTTTATAGATAAGAAAATTGAGACTTGGAGTGATTTGCTAGGTCACATGGCTACTAAGTAAAAGCTTTGGGATTAGAGCAGAGTTTTTGGCTCTGGAGCCGTAACCACTGCGATCTACTACCTCCCTATGGCTATTGACTGTAATGCACCCATAATCTAGAACTAGCACCCTGTGTACGAAATAGACGCTACAGCATTTGCAGAGCAGGAACCTCTCCGAGCTCCTCCATTTGGGAGGGTGGCTTCTCTGTTGTTCTCCTGCTCTTTGGTTGACTGTTGGTGCTAATTATACATGCTGCTATTTGTATCAAAGTTCTGGATGTTAAGTGTCTCAGGACTGGATTTATGTTCAAGATATGCTCAGTAATGCTAAGCTTTGTTCCTTGTTTTTGGTCAGTTTTAACCAACCAATTTATTTTTTTTTTTAGTTTGTAAAATTCTGCTAGTAAAACCAATCCTTTTAAAATGGAGTTCTTGGGGTGCATGCGTGGCGCAGTTGGCTAAGTGTCTGCCTTTGGCTCAAATCATGATCCCAGGGTCCTAGGATAGAGCCCCACATCAGGCTCGCTGCTCAGCAGGGAGTCTCCTTCTCCCCCTCCCACTGCCCCTCCCTGCTGCTTGTACTCTTTTGCTTGCTCTCTCTCTCAAGTAAATAAATAAAATATTTAAAAAATAAATAAAAAATAAAATAAAGTTCTTAATAATGCAACACTTTCTTTGGTTCTTTCTTTCCTTTTTAGGGAATGAAGCTGTTAGCTATTTTCATTGATCAGAATGACAGTACATCTCTGCAGCATACATCCATAGGTGGGTCTTGTGGAATACTAGGCAAGGTACCCAACATCCAATTTGGTCCTATGCCAGGATCAAACCTGGTGTGCCTCTGTTGGTTGTTGTGAAATAATACTATATATATTAATAATACTATATATAGTCTAAATCATATATCTATCTATCTATCTATCTATGCCCTAGGTTCCTGGCATAGATCCTTATAATTCCTAAGTGATAAGAGCTTTGGGAGATCTTTTGTTCTAATATATAGTTTTGCCTTTGGTTCATGACAGAGAGCTCCTAAATCCCTTGGAATTTCCAAGATCCTTGGGAGTGCCTTTTGTTCTAATGAGGTAACTCTGGGGGTGGGCTCCTGGATAGCTCCAAGATGGAGGTTGATCACAAAAAAGACCAAACCCTGGTTAGCAGCTTGGAACTTTCCACTCCACTTCCTAGCCTTTGGGAAGGGGAGAGGGACTGGTGTCACAAGAGATCATACCACATATCACTAGCCCAGAAGAAGATCAAAAATCAAAATCTGAAGTATAGTTTCTGTTGAAGCTCTATCACTTTTGCACCAGCGTTAAGTCAAAAAATCTTAAATCAAACCATCGTTAAGTCAGGAACCATCCATACAGTGACAACTTGGAACTTGAACTGGCATCTGAAGTCTTAACGGGACTAAGGCAATTTCATGGGACAGAACGCTAGCTCTGGGGAGACAGCATCAGAACTGAAATGAATCGTAGGACACCCATCTGGTGTTGCAGAATTGCTTGGAAAACCCACACGTCTGGAGTAAAGGAGGAAAGAGGGTGTTTTCTTATATAGTTCTGTAAAGACAAGTGACCACATAGCCTGTTGTGTGGCAATAATTCCCATTATACATATGTTAGCACCCACTGTAAATACTAGTCTTCTGACCTGCATTTTCTTTTCTTTTTTCCCTTAAAGTTTATTTATTTATTTATTTTTAGTAATCTCTAAACCCAGTGCGGGACTTGAACATATGACCCAGAGATCAAGAGTAGCATGCTCTTCTGACTGAGCCAGCCAGGCGCCCCCTGACCTCCATTTTCTATTTGCAATAAGACATAAGGATGTGTTATACTTAGTGAGTCATCTTTGAGACAAAAATTTCAATTATCCCTCATTTAAATTTCTGAATAGTTTAGAATGAAGACGATCTTAAATTGTTCATGAACTGTGACTATTTACAAACACCTTTCTAAGTCGATTAGAATTTTTTCCATACTGAGCAATCAAATACAGAAATAAATTGGATGTTGATCCTGATAGGAGATTCCAATAATTGTTCACAAATCCTTGATTTCAAATGTTGGTGTTTAACAAAGCAGATTCTGGTGGTCCTGGATTTCTTTATGATATACAAATGTTACAAAATCAAAGTTTTCAAATATATGCATAGTAATGCAATTCTGTTTTTCTCAGTTTTAAAAAGGGTGTTCTTTTTTTAAAAAAGGATCCCTTGCTAAAAACATTGGAAAATCAATAACTTGTACCACAGTAAAGAGGCTGTTGTAGGATTCTGAGAGAGTGAAGAACTGGATAGGAGAATGGAAAGCAGAAGGCGAGGAAACACCAAGATCTGACCACAGTGAAATGCATGGGGCTGGATCTTTGTGGATTGGGGAAGGGAGCAGGTCAAAGTTGATAGGATTGCGGCCTTTAACTGAGAGAAATATAGTCCACTAATAAAAATTAGGAAAGATGGAGTGGTGGGTAGATAGATGAGAAATCTAAACCACTTTATCTTACAAATAGGTAATCAGGTTCAAAAGTTTTCTTTAGTCATTATTTGGCAGGGGTGCATAAGAGAGGTATTTTGAAAAAAACATGTTAGATTAGTGGTCAAGAGTGGTTATTTTTATTCATGTTAATCTGTCCTCATACTATTCAAAAAAGATTATGATTGTAACAAATCAAAAATCCAAATTATTTGTGGTTTAATTTTTTTACTCATGTCCCTTATTGTTTGATGAATGATAAAAGCCATCTTCTGTACATTGTATCTACCATGACAATGTTTCTCAAGAAGGCAGGACCATTCATGTACATTTAAAGATAAAGAGTTTTTAATATAATGTTCTGTTCTTTATAGTATCAGCTAATTATAATTTCTGAGCACTGGGTCCAGGCAACTTCCATTTTTACTGTCTGTAGATTTTGCAATTTTCCCGGGGATGGAGGAAGAACTCAGTATCTACTTACTGACTTTTGAGCTAGAGGCAGTGTACTGGAGGTGGCTTTCCTTAATGTGGCTACTAAGGGTAGCTTGGAGATGGAAGAGATTAGAGGAGAGTATCAAATTATAATAACAGTTATGATAAAATTATAATAATGTCATCATAATAAATATATTTATTGAGCACTTATTATGTACCTAGCACAGTTCCAAGAACTTTACCTGATTATTAAAAAGATTTTTTTGAAGTATTTTACCTTTTTTCTAAAGTAATCTCTACACCCAACAGGGGACTCAAACTCATGACCCCAAGTTCAAGAGTACATGCTCTACTGACTGAGCCAGCCAGATGCCCCATACCTAGATTATTTCACCTAATCCCCACAACAACCCTACGTGGCTGGTGCTATTTTTACCAGCCGCCTTTTTTATATGGGAAAATGAGGCCCAGAAAGTTTATGTTCTCTTCCTAAGCTCATAAAACGAAAGGTAGTAAAGCTAGGGTTTAAACTCAGTTAACAGGATCCTAGCAGCCACAGTCGAGGAAGGATTTGTCAATTAAAACAAATTCTTCTTAAAAGCAATTTTATGATGATTTTCTCAGCTGGTTAGAATTTCTTAAGCACCAGAAAGTCCTGGTTTTTCACTTGCCCACCGATGGTATAACAAAGTCAGAACCTAAAAAGGTGGTGGTCACTAAGCTCCAGCCTCTGGATTCAGGCTGCACATTATAATTTAAACCCGTAACACCGTACATGGAGTGGATTAAAATATTCCATTATTGCTTCATTCTATTCTGAATTCTTTTTATATTCTCCCTCTCTGTTAGGGTCATAATTCTAACAGATATTTAAATGACCTTCTGCAGATCCTCCAAAGGTTTTTTTGCTACTCTGTCTACAGTTGTAAGGTTGTGCTTTGACAATAATACATTCAGAAAGATTTTAATTTTCCAGAATCTCTTGGGATCTTAAACATGTCCTGCATTTTGTTTTCCAGTCAATGCTTTTCTTTGTGGAGCAAAGGAATGAGACTTCGAAAATCACACTTTAATTTGATTTTCAAAAGCTATCAAGTTTACATTCACTTGTGTATTATGACTTGGGTGCAATTTTAAGAAATTAAATAGTAATGTTAAAAACAAGACAGGGGTACTTGGGTGGCTCAGTGGGTTAAAGCCTCTGCCTTCAGCTCAGGCCATGTTCCCAGGGTCCTGGGATTGAGCCCCACATTGGGCTCTCTGCTTAGCAGGAAGCCTGCTTCCTCCTCTCTCCCTCTCTGCCTGCCTCTCTGCCTACTTGTGATCTCTGTCAAATAAATAAATAAAATCTTTAAAAAACCCAAAACCCAAAAAAACAAGAACAAAAAAAAACAAGAGTCGGTTATGTAAATCCCCACATCGCCAGAGACTTCCTTACAGTTTTGGTGTCTCCCAGAAATGGAATCTTAAACCAGTCAGTCAGAAATAACCTGGTCAGCACTGGCTAGGGAATCTGCCTGATAGATCCCAGCTGAACCCTAAAGGAAAGTTACCTGGCTGCAACCAACCTGCTTTTTGTTCCTATAACTTGTTCTGTTCCCTTCTGCCTAAAAAATCTTCCCGATTGTCCGCTCCTCAGAGCTGCTCTCCGTCTGAAAGTTGGGATGCCGCCAGATTCGTGGTCAGTGAGTAAAGCCAATAAGATCTTTAAATTTACTCTGTTAAATTTCGTTTTTCTCTTTTTTTAACACCAGTGAGTGCTTCAAGCTTCAGAGCTGCAAGTTCAGGATCCAAGTTAAGCCACCACTTGGTAGATACAGAACTTTTGTTAGGCAAAGTCCGTCTAGGTGTGGAGGTTAGATAGGCACATTTTCTGGTGGGCCTGGAATGGCTCTGAACGAGATAATCTGCAGCCGGCTGTCTAATGGGAAAATTCGTGCTTGAAAAATGAAGTATCTTATTATTCTGGCCTTTAGGCATCCAGGAGCTGTTTAAGTGATTCTTGGGGTCTTCCATGCAAACAGGGGGGTCACACTCAGGGCAGGGTGCCGTTCAGGAAAAGGTTTCCCGATTCTGGCCCCTTGGCAGATCTCATTTCTTTCCCCTAGAGGTTTTACTATGAAAAAATTCCAATATACAGCAAAGTTTAAAGAAATTTACAGTAAACGCCCCATATGTCCACCACCGATCCTCTACCGTTAACATTCAATCTTTCTTTCTGATCGCACTTTCTATCCATCTCTCCCCCATTCAGGAATCCTCCCCCCGCACTAAGGGGGCGGGGTTAACAAACTCCAGGTGGCTTTTAAGTGGTGATTCCAGAGGATGCCCCTTGCATACCTTCAGTTCTAGCGTCCCGGCAAGCGCCGGTATTCCCTCCCGGATTAGGCGGACGCTCAAAGCGGAATCAGGGCTCCGGGGCGCCCCCCGGCGGCTGCACCGCTCGCTGCAGCTCGGCGGGCCGAGGGTACGCCTCATCTTCCTCGGGCGGGAGGGCGGGGCTCGCCGGCGGCGGGGGCCGCACCTGGGACTGGGCGGTGCGGTGACTGCCCGGGCGGCGGAAGCGGGAGGCCGGGCAGCCCCACGAGATCTGCGGGCGCTGAGCGCGGGCGCGGGGCCGCTACGTGCGCGGGGCGCGCGGGGCTGCGCTCGGGTACGCTCCTGGGCGCTCGCCGCCGCCGCCGCCGTGCCTTTGAGTCAGCAAACTCCGCCGCCTGCCAGCCCGCCGGCTTGGCCCTGCCGGGAGGAGCCGTCCGTAAGTGACAGGAGCCCTACAGGGGAGGCCTCCCCGCGCCGCCCGGGTGGGGACCGCGGCCGAGGGCGAGCCTGCCGCCCCTTTCTCCCCAGAGGGCCCGCTGCCCCCAGGTGCCGCTGCCTGCGGGCTGGGAGGAGCTTGGGTGCCCGGGATTGGAGCGGGGAGCTGCTACCTTCGCAGCCGGGATGTGCAGGGGAGGGAGAAATGGTCGGCCCGTTTGCCAGGGGAGGACTTGCGGGGTATTGCGTACTGGTCCAGGGGTTCGGGGCTCAAGAGACCCCCCGGGAGAGGGTGGGGCGGAGGGGGAATCCTGGATGCCAGAAAAAGTGCTGTGGCACCCTACACCAGGCCGGGTTTGGGTGGGTATTTTATTATTGTTATTATTATTGAACCCACGAAATGGGTAGCTTTGAGTTTAGAAATTGGGAAGGGTAGGCAGGGGTTTTCGTAGGATTGCGGGATTGAGGGAAGAGGCCCGAGAGAAAAATCCACATTGACTGATGATGATAAGCAGGTTTGGTGCCTCGGGAAAGCAACAGCCTGTTTTCCAGTTCTGATGCATCATACTTGTGTGAGGTCGCACGGGTTTTTGAGGGGGATGGTCACGGGAACGTAGGGCAACCTGTCCTGCTGGAGAGGAAGGGCGTCTATTTCTGCAAGACCCGTTTACTTGTAAGAATGATGGAATTAGAAATTTAGAGCAGAAACGAGGCTTTCACGTGATCGCCTTCAAACCTTTCGTTTTAAGAACAGGGAAACTAAGGCCCGGGGAGGGGAGCCCTTCAGCCAGATGGAAGCAGAAACAGGCCTAGAGTCCGGTGGTCTTCTGACTCCCACCCTCGGGGCAAGAAGAGGGGTCGGGGGCGGGGGGGGGCGGGGACGGGCTTGGAATGCCGGACTAGCGGTCCTCCCTGGGACTGAGCGCGGCCACCGGGTAAGGTGGACGCCGCAGAGACCAGTGAGGACCGACCTCAGTCCCAAAAAGGAGGTACCAGGTAGGTGAGGTGAGGGCTCCTGCCGCTTCGGCATTCGCTTCCAGGGGTGGCTATCCCTCACTAAGCAGTGGTAGATTTAAGATCGGCTACTGGGGATGTTTGGGATAAAGGTACACAAATAAAATATATTTAGAGGTCAGTATATGAAGATGGGAAGCAACGTGATTAGCACCGACTTGTGTTTAACTGATCATCCTGTCTCTCCTGGCAGCCCGTTTCGGAAATTCTCAGTGCCAGCTGTACCTACCGTTTCAATGGTGAGGAAATTGGTGTGCAAAGAGTGGGGACCTGCTCAGGTGTCCCTGCTCCTCTCCAAGGGGTCTTTTGATTGGCACTCCACTTCTCTCCCCACCACTCTGGCTTGTGGTGGGAACTTCCTCTTATTTTACTTAGGGGAAGACCTCCTAGAGTTTGATATCCAAAAAATAGATATAAACTGTCATTCCTTTCTAAATAAAAACCTGTTAATTAAAGACTGACATTTGTGTTCTAGACTGCAATTTTTTAGGTGGCTTCAGAGCCCTCTTGATAGCTTTTTTCAGCCTTAGGATCTCTACTTTCATTTTAAAGGGTTCGGTTTGTTAGCAAAGCTATTATGGGAAATGGCTTCTTTTTTCCTCTTTCGGTGTCATTGCTGTGGTTTAACAACTGCTTGCGAAAGGCTTAGAAGTGGTTGAGTCAGGGGTCCAGCTACTGTAGTCTTTCATTTCTAAGAGTGGCAAAGAGGGGCTTTTTGCCTAAGTCAGGGTTCACCTCCATGGAGAATACCCCAAATTTTAGACTGCTATCACCCACCGCTTTCTTTCTCTTGGTAACGTAGTAGGTATGAATCAGCATTTATGCTCTCTTAGCCCTGTTCAGATAAGAGATAGTACAGGGTCGTGGTTACAAATTCTGGTTTCAGACTCCTCAGATTGAAGTCTTGAACACAGTCATTCGGTATCTGAGGTACAATCAGCAGGGCACACTGTTCAACTTACCTTTTATTTGGAAATTTTTAAAAAAGGTAGTGATAACCTTCCCTCCCAGAATTGTTCATAGCAACAGCTGACGTTTATTGAGCATTTACTATGTGCTAGGCATTGTGAGAGAGTTTTTATGTGACAGTCGCATTAATCCCCCCCACAAACCGATAGAGCAGATCCTATTTACATCTGGAGAAACTAAAGCATCAAGGTATTTAAGACTTCCCTAAACTTCACAGCTCGCAATTTTAACCACTCAGTAAATGTGTTCCACCTTTCTGTAATAGCTGATAATTATTTAGGGCTTACTGTAGGCCAGGCCCTGTTTCAAATACTGTATGTATATTATTAACAGTCCTTGACATTGGTACAATTTCTACCCCCTTACCCTCCTGTTTCTGTTATAGATGAAGAAACTGGTACAGAGCCCAGGGCAGACAACCAGTAACTGATGGAGCCAGAATTTGAACTGGGCAGCCTGGCTCTGGAAGGGGAGGTCTCACCTAGTCCCTTGTGAATGTAGGTAAAGGGGTAAGCCAGGCATCAATCAAGGGCAAGTCTCATAGGCATTTTCATTTATTTTCCCCCGAATAACGACTCCCCCCTCCTAGTATCTGCAGGGGAGATGCTCTTAGTTCTGCAAATAATTCACATTGCTTAAGTTTTTGTGATTCTGTTGTGTACATTTGTGTATTCTCTGTTGTTTTTAATAGCTTGCGGTAGGTCTCAGTGATCTTGATCCTAGGAATACAGATAGGCTTTAGGGGATCTGTGAACCCTCTGAAAATGTCTGATTTTATACTTATGGGAAAGGGGCATTATTCTGGGAGAGAGAATCTGCAACTTACGTCTGATTCTTAAAGGGTCACCTGTGGTGGGGAGCAAGGTTAGAAATGCCCATTCTCTTCCAATAATCTCATGTTATAAATGAGGCAGCGGAGGGCCCGTGGAGAGGCGGAATAACTTAATCTTAACTACACAGCTTATTCAAAGTAGAAAGGGAGCTATAACTCGGGTCCCCTGGTCTCATCTTTCCATCACACGCCCATATCTCCCTTTGGAATAAGTGGTGCCAGGTGAATAAATTATGAGATGCCAAAGACTCCCTGCTCTCCCTCGAGGCTGCCCCAGTGTAGTGAGGCCAGCAAAGCTTCCAGGAAGTGCCTCTTAAAATATAGCATCCTTTAGTATGTCACGTTATTAATCGAACCGCTTTACTACAATTCACAGTGGGCATCAGCAACTCTGAAAGGTATGAGCTGGGAGCCCAAAGATGGGGGAGAAGATGGGGAAAGAGTCAGAACCTGCATTGGTTGAGTCACAAAGAGGCCATGTGGGCCTCTTGGCAGAAATGTGGTGTTAGAATATTTTTTTTTTTCCTCAAAGATTTTATTTATTTATTTGACAGAGAGAAATTACAAGTACACTGAGAGGCAGGCAGAGAGAGAGAGAAGGAAGCAGGCTCCCTGCTGAGCAGAGAGCCCGATGCGGGACTCGATCCCAGGACCCTGAGATCATGACCTGAGCCGAAGGTAGCGGCTTAACCCACTGAGCCACCCAGGCGCCCCTGGTGTTAGAATATTTTTGCTGAGAGGTTTGTAAATTCAAAATTCCATGAAGTCTGAGATTTCTGTGTAGTGAGTGAGTCACTAGGAAGTAGGGCCACTTCCTGGCCAAAGGCTGATGCTCCAATGACTAAGCAAGACTAAAAGGTCATGAGATTTTTTTTTTTTAAGATTTTATTTATTTATTTGACAGTGAGCGAAAGAGAGAGAGAGAGAGAGTGATAAAGCGAGAGAGGGAACATAATCAGGGAGGGTGGGAGAGGGAGAAGCAGGCTTCCTGCTGAGCAGGGAGCTGGACACGGGGTTCAATCCCAGGACTCTGGGATGACCCAAGCTCAAGGCAGATGCTTAACAACTGAGCCACCCTGGTGCCCCAAGGTCATGAGATCTTTATGAGTTTAAGTCAGCTCTGTGACTTCATTTAATTTTTACAAACTGGTAAAGTTTACCTGAAAAAGTAGCTTTGTACTAATAAGCAATACATTTTGAAATGTACTGTTTAGCCAGATTTCAAAATATATCCTGTAGGATGAGGAGTGGGGAGTCCAGAAATAGTTCTGTTGTGAAGACAGGGATTGAAAGTATGATGGAATCGACTTCCATAAAGTCTATTCAGACGGTTGCCTCACACCATTCATAAAAACACATTCCATTTAGAGTAAAGATTAAATGTCAAAACCAAATTATAGGCATTAAAATATATACATATATGAGATGGTTTTAAAAAATAACTTTGGAGTTATTTATTTATCAGAGTTTGACAACTTTAATGAAACTCAAAAACCATAAAGGAAATTATTGATTTAACTTTATGAAACATTGCACTTCTGTAAGAAAAAAAGATGTCAGAAACAAAGTTGAAAGGCAGATGACAAATCAATAAAGCAAATAGTTGCAAAATATATAACAGACATGGAGTCTTAGAAATCAGTAAAAAAAAAAGAATAATCCAATAGAAATATGGGCAAAGCCTTTAATAGGTAATTCACATATGTATATAAAAATGTTTGGGGCACCTGGGTGGCTCAATGTGTTAAAGCCTCTGCCTTCGGTAGGGTCCTGGGATCAAGCCCCGCATCAGGCTCTCTGCTCAATGGGTAGCATGCTTCCCCCTCTCTCTGCCTGCCTCTCTGCCTACTTGTGATCTCTGTCTGTCAAATAAATAAATAAAATCTTTAAAAAAATGTTTAACTTTATTAATGACCAGATAAGTGATCTGTTGCCTTGCATGTTCTTCCATGGCCCCACTGAGCCCTCCAGGTGGCAGCTCCTCGGCTCATCCTGGGTGTTCTTCCTTCTCCACGTTTTCTCCTGAGATCTGTGGTTTTCAAATGTTTTTGTGCATAAGAATTATCTGGGAAAACTTGTTAAAGCGTATTTCTGGGCCTTAATTCCAAAGAGTCTAATTCAGTAGGTCTGAAATGAGACCTGGGAATCTGTATCTTGATTCCCACGTGATCCAGAGGCAATGAAAACACTGGACCACCTGGTTTTATTCATTTCTGTGACTTTAAACCCCTAGTACCTGGATGCTCAGGTCTGGCTTTCTTGCGAGGTCCAGATTACACAGTTCACATTGAATCTGAGTCCTTGGATGTGTCGCAGATCTTTTAATTAACCTGCCCAACACTACTGATCATCCCCTCCCCGGTTTCGTAGGGCCGAACACTTGGGCAGTTTGGGGGCCCTCCTTAAGAAAAAGAACAAGCCTTGTGAATGCAAAATATGGTAGAGGACCACGGAGGTGTCTGTGTAGATTGTGGCCTCAGAAACTGGAGTTTCTTTAACTTCTTGATCCTGCCTCTGTTCCCCACGCTCAACCAAGCCGTCTTCCTCCCTTGCCTACCTGAAGAAATTATTACTGCCATCCGCCTGTTTGTCCAGGCTGGCACCTACAGCCATTTCTCCCCCCTCCCTGAGCCCTCTCAAGGTCTTGGCTGATTTTCCCATCTATCTATGCTCCGCTTTCTGCCCCAGCACCCCCTTAATCAGCTTCTGATCCTGTCTCTCCTTGTCCACGACTGCTGGTTTGGTTCTGTCCCAGTTTGCCACCTCTCACGGAGAGAACCTGGGTGCCACGTGAGACCTGTGGAGCTCAAGTGAAATAGGGGTGGATGTTCCCTTCATGCTCTGCTTTGGGATGCGTTCCTGGGGTGTTTCCATGTTAAGTAGGAAAATCAGACGGTTCAGTTAGTTTTGGGGAAGGAAGGCACGTTCTCTTTTCAGCTAGGTGGCTTCTGGGGCCTCCTGTTTCTTAGAGAACTAATAAACCTTGGTGAGAACCCACAAGCCCATGGCCTGGGGAATTCCGAAGTCCTCCCAGATGTTCTGCTAATTCCCTAGGGTGCGAGTGGGAGAGGGCTCCCCGGTGCTCTCTGATTTACACTGGTGTGGGCCCTGACATGCCGGTGATGATCCGCACCCCCATGTGCCTTGCTCATTCAGGAGACTTCACTAGGTTAGGGAGAAGGCAGCCCCTGGAGCTCCTCACCTGCCCTCCCTCTGTGTCTGAGCCCGGCCCCTCCCGCCCTCCTCACTTTTGACTGACCTCCAGGCTTTCCCCTCTATGACTGTGGCTTCTCCACAGTTCCTTCCTCAAACTTACAGACCCAACAGTTCAAAGCACAGGGCACAACAGGGCGCTTTGTGTATTGGGGACATGTGCTCCTTAGGACTTAGAGATACACGCAAAGAAGAGTTTTCAATTACGTGATAGTTTTCTTCCCTTTTCTTACTGACATAGCAGCTGTCCTTATTGTCAGGTGGCATTTGGAAGAGCTGGGGAGAAGGGAAGAAAGGGGGGGGGGAGGCAGGTGTCCTAGCAGCAACCCCAGGGTCCTGCTGGCTGGGGGTGGGGAGATGTGGGATGTGGTATTATCAGGGCTCTGGGTCCTCTGGGTCCTGGTATCTCAGAGCAGGAGACAGAGCCTTTTTATCAGCCACCTGTGGAGATCAGACCCTGAGAATCTGACCTCCTTCTGCTCAAACACACATGAAAGTTCCAGTGCCAGGAAAGTAATGCAATGATTTACAAGGAGGTGCAGACCGGATGCTGGTTTTTTCTGGTCAGCTCATTTCCCTGACAGTTGAGAAACTTTGACAACTGTGACCTCTGTTTTGAGAACTTTGCTAAACCAGCCTGTAAACAAACCCATATTAAACGCCCTTGGATTAATTACAGTCAGCCCTTGGGCTAATAATTTAAGGAATAATAACTTTGCTATTTTACCCACCTTTTGTATTTATTTATTTTTTAATCCATCCATTCATTCAAGACTCATTTATGTTTATTATTTTTAAATCATAAGAGATATTTTCACTTATTAGTGGTATTTCACCCACTTTAAAAAGGACTTTCTGTCTGGCTTATCTTCACTTTCTTGGATCAAGGTCGGGCATTGGAGATCCCCGGGGGCATGATTTGCGGCAGGCAATGGCCAGGGTATGTGTTGCCCCCACGTGGGGCTGAATTTCAGAGCAGAGATATCTAAAATTTTCTGCTTCTGTAAATATTATTATTCCATCTGACAAAACAGATACTTCAAGGGAACAATTTTTTTTTTTTTTTTTAAAGGAGTGGGTGCTCTGTGATCCCGAGGAAGAGACCTCAGCACTTTTTCTCCGAGGTCTCGGAAGAGTCCAAGAGGGCCAGGACTGAACAGGGACGGAGGCAGACACAGCGAGCCTGAGGCACATGCCTCCACGTTTGCTCGTTTGATCTTTGCTGCAGATCCACAAAGTAGGCAGGTGCCCCCCTTTTTACAGTTGAGGAAACCGAGGCACAGAAAGGTTAAATGCTTGCTGTTGGCCAAGGGCAGAGTGGGAACACGTAGCCGGGCTGCTGGGTGCTGGCTTCTCAGCTTTCCCGTTCACCGGGCCTTCCTGCTCTCTTAGTGAGAGACGGAGGTGAAAGCTCCCCTCTCGCTTGACCCTCACCTTACTGGCCAGTCCTTCCTATCAGGACTGATGTCACCTGGGCCGGATTTGAACTTGACCAGTAGATCACAGTTCCTGATGTTGCTCTTCTCACAAGTGACCAAACTTCTAACAAGTAACCAAACCTGAGGGGCCCTTCTCTGTGACAGAGACAGCCGGCTCGGTGGGACGCTTGTTATTTCCAGCAGGTTGCAACACTTTTCCTTTCTGAAAGGGACTTTGCCTTTCCATTTGAAAGAGGAACATATAAAGCTCACGTTTGTCTCCGATTTGCCTGCCTGTACCCTGTTCTTTTTTCTCAGTCCCGGCTGTTGGTCAGATGCCTGAAGGTGGTTTTGTGTGGATGTCCTCCATCGTCTCAGCGCGTCCACACCTGGCCTCCTCTTTTGTACGCAGCTCTGAAAACAGGCGCCCTCTTTCTGACTTCTCTCTGCGGGTAACTGGTCTTTTTCCAGTCACCTGCCTGCTGAGTCATCCTTGACTCCCTTCTCCCCGTTTTGCTCTGGTCCAGGTTTTTCTCATTATGTACATATTTTTGAATAGACTTACATTTACAAAAATGATTATTATTTCTTAGAGCAGTTTTTGGTTCACAGCAGACGTGGGTAGAGCACAGAGAGAGCCTGTATACTGCAGCCTTCTCTCCCTCATTATCACCCAAGGTCCACACTTTACATCGAGGTTCACATATGGTACTGTTCACTCTATGAGGTTTTTTGTTTTTTTGTTTTTTTAATTTTTAAAAAAATTTTTTTAAAGATTTTATTTATTTATTTGACAGAGAGAGAGGTCACAAGTAGGCAGAGAGAGAGAGGAGGGAGCAGGCTCCCCGCTGAGCAGAGAGCCTGATGTGGGACTCGATCCCAGGACCCCGAGATCATGACCCGAGCCGAAGGCAGCAGCTCAAACCACTGAGCCACCCAGGCACCCATAAATATTTTATTTATTTATTTGACAGAGAGAGATCACAAGTAGGCAGAGAGGCAGGCAGAGAGAAAAGAGGAAGCAGGCTCCCCACTGAGCAGAGAGCCTGACGCAGGGCTCTATCCCAGGACCCTGAGATCATGACCTGAGCCAAAGGCAGAGGCTTTAACCCACTGAGCCACCCAGGTGCCTCCACTCTATGAGTTTTGACAAAGGTCTGACGTGTGTCCACCATTCTAGTGTCCTGCAGAATAGTTTCACTGCCCCCAACACCCTCTGTGTTCTGCTTCTTGTTACTTTAAAGTGCTTTTCCACACCCCCCACCCCCACCCACCTTGGGTCCATGATTTCTCCTGCTGGCTGGAGCATCCCAGCAACTGCCTGTTGAAGCTCCCAGCCTATAAATTCTCTCCCTGTCAATCCCTCCTCCACCCCATCCCCAGATGAGTCATTGCCATCATGGCACGGCAACTCACTCTGCCTTCCAGCAGGATCGAAGTTCAAATTCCTCTTATCCTGCCGGGACTTTCCCATCCTAGATGCTCATGGGAACCCTTCTAGACTTACTTCCTTGCAATCTTCTACCAACACAGCTCCTCCATTCCTGGGGGCTTGGATTCTGGCCCTGTTTTCCTGTTTTCTGTGCTTGTTCTAATGCAAGCATTGAGGCCTCATCAAGCCCCACCTTCTCCAGGGAGCCTCTCTATTCTTCCTGGAAGCCTTGTTACCAGTGCGATCTTTTTTTTTTTTTTTTTTTTTGCACCCCATGCAATGAGTTTTGCATTACAAGTGAACTGTTCCATAGCTGTGTCTGGGGATCTTTAGGTCATAGAACTCAGAAAGTGTAGCGTGACCATTAAAAAAAAAAAAAAAAGACCAAGACCAGACCTAGAATATCACACATAGGTGCTCAGTGATTACTTATTGAACAGAGTTGAACAGAGTTGTCATTGTCTTCTATGATTCTTAGAGGGTCCTTTATAGCCCCTAACAGACCCTAAAGAGGTCTCTCATGGGAATGTCCTATGCTTCTCTCAGTATTAATCCTTTCTGAGGATGGGAAAGGCATGTCTAGATCTTTGGCTGCTGGCTCTCTCAGGTTCATATACAGACAGAACTCTGCCCCCACTTCACCCCCCTAAAGAATTCAAGACATTAATAACTCAATTTATTGGTTGCTGTCTTTTAAACATTTATTTCTAAGGATGCAGTACGGATGCCATGATGGGTGTAGGGGGTCCTGTGTGGTGAGGGACGCAGGGCTGGTTGTGTTTGGATCCTGGCTCCTTCACTTAAGAGCCACATGACCTTGGGCACCGTCTCCTTACTTGTAAAACTGAAGTAATGATATTTGGCTATCTTGAGGGTTAGATGAGATAATTCATGTTACAGGCCCTTCACACTGTCTGGCACATAGTTAGCAATCTGCTGTTTTTACTTGGATTGCTATTTCTGATTATTAGTGATTATTATATATTCCTGATTATTCTGATTATTAAATAACATTACTCCTCATTCTCATCCTTTACTGTCCAGTGGAGTTAGGTCGGGAGGAAAGATAGAAAACAATAGAGGAAAATGCATGGTCTTGAAGACATTCCTTGTTGGGCTCTTGCTGGCTAAAAGCTTTCTTTAACCCCAAGGTGAATGATGACCCCCCTGTGTGAGGAGGAGGACTGGCAGGGGAGGCAGGGGCCTTGTTCTCATGCCCCACCTCCCCACCCACATGGTTGGGCTGCTTCGAAACTTGATGGTGTTGCAGATATGAAGAAAATTAGTTGGGACTATTTCAGTCAAATTTAATTGACTCGATATTTATTGGGCACTGACTATACGCCAGGCACTCTGCTAAGTGTTTGGGTTATAAAGCATGAATGGTTTGGACAAGGTCTCTGCCCTCATGGGACCTTTGAGAGGACAGATAATAAACAACAAAATAGATTAATAGAAAGAATAATACAGACTGTGATAAATTCTTAGGAGAAAATTAAAAAGTAGAGAATTACTGGGGGATGGGTTGCTCTCGTGCGTTGTCAGGGGAGACTCCTCCGAGGAGATGGCATTTATTTATTTATTATTTCTTTTTAAAAGATTTTGTTTGTTTATTTGGGAGAGAGAAAGAGAGAGAGTGTGAGAGCATGAGCAGGGGGAGGAGCAGAGGGAGAGGGAGAAGCAGACTGTCTCCCTGCTGCAGGGAGCCCTATGCAGGGCTCGATCCCAGGACTCCAGAATCATGACCTGAGCTGAAGGCAGACGCTTAACCGACTGAGCCACCCAGGCACCCCTCTTGGGAACTTTCACATCTCTTCTTTTTCAATTAAATTTGTGATGCTATATAGGCACACTCTAGAACATGGAATTCTGTCCTTTGGTGAGAACATTGGCATGGGCATTTGAAGATGAGTCACTGTTTAATTGGATCACTGTGTGACCCACTTAAATAAATACTGTTTTTTGAATGGAAAAGTTATTATTCGCTTTCTTTTGAAATTATTTAGAAATGACTTTGGAGACGTCCTTTAAGATTTTAATGCATGTGGATATGGTCCTTTTGTTAAGAGAGGCGGTATAGGGAAGAGGCAAGCACAGTTTCTGGCATTTGGGAGCCCTTGGTTTGAGTCTAGACCACATGGCATGGCTTGCGGTGGTCATTTATCCTCTCTGGGTATTGGTATCCTCCTCTGTAAAATGAGACAGATAAGTTGGCTTCCTCACCAACTGTCACAGGACGGTGCTTTCTAAACTGCAGAATGTTAGAAAATAAAAGTTACTCTAAAAACTCAAATTCCATGTGTGTGCATTTTGGCAAATAGCACTTACGGCTATGATGTAATTCATGACTGTAGGAGATAACTTGCCTCTGCTTATGGATGTTTGGCTTCTGGAATAATCCAGAGGAGAATATTTTTATAACTTTGCAGTAGGAATGGGCTTTCTAAGTATGGGTCAAAACTTAGAAGCCGTAAGGAAACAATCGATAAAATTCATGACCTAAAAACAGTTGGCATAACAGAACCCCTGTGAGTAAAGTAAAAGACAGTTTACAAATCAGAAAAATATATTTGCATTTCGTTATATATTAAGGATTAATTTTCCTAATATACAAAATTCCTACAAGTCAGTAAGGAAAAGAACACACTTACTATAGGAAAATGGTCAAAGGATATGAACAAACAATCCATAGGAAATAATTTAGTGGCTCCTAATGCATTAAAAATGCTGACATCACATGTAGTTTTTAAAAATCTGATTAAATTGCACTGAAATATTACCACATTTCACCTATCTGGGCTTGACAAAGATAAAAACATTTTGAAAACCATCCATGTTAGGGAGTCTACGGGAAAACAGAACTCATACATACACACTTGGCGATGGTGTCTTAGTTTCCTACAAGGGCCACCTTGTCAGAGTTAATAATTCACATGGTCTGGCTTGATTCAGAAATTCACTTTAAGAAATTTGCCCTTCTGAGAAATTTACGGTATTCACTGTGTTTATAACAGTAAGAGTGTCTATCAGTGTGAGCTGGTGAACATAAATTATAGTACATTTACACAAGGGAGTAGTACACAGCCACAAAAAGAGAACAGGGATGCTCTGTGGACAGCTGGGGAGCAGTCTACATGGTTAAGTAAAGAGTGAGGTGTAGAAAGGACATATGTGAGTCTTCCATTTATAGGAAAGGAAGGGCAGAAATAAATATATGTATGTGCTTGCATATGCACAGAAGGAAGGATTCTAAGATCCTTAGATCTTAGAAGGATTCTAAGATTCTGGAAGGATTCTAAGAAATGACTAAGAGGTAGGAGAAAGAGGGAGAGTTTTTATAATTCTATACCTTTTTGTATTTTTTTGTTGTGAAGCGTTATATTTTAAGAATTAATATTAAATATGAAACCAAAAATGGACAATAAAACAGTATTTGAGATAGGGATCGAGCCTACCTATAGATTCATTAATGCTGTGTTTGATACCCAGATTATTAAATGACTTAAGGTGTCCACTGCTATCATAGTTTGGGGCTATAAAAAGGGGAGACATTTTTTCAAAGAGCTCTTGGCCATTTGAGGCACACTACAATCAGAGACCAGTGGAAGGACCATATAATCAAGCATTCAGAGCTGGTGTACCTGAAGTCTGGTGGGGATTCAGTTCCATATTGGTCAGGGGAACACTATGTTCAAGACATACTTAGAAAGATTGTGTTAGAGTAATGGCCTCAAAGATGTCCATGTTCAAATCCCCAGAATACGTGAATATTTCCTTGCATTCAAGGGATGGATGTGATTAAGTTAAGGGTCTTGAGATGTGATTATCCTAGGTTTTCTAGGGGGGCCCAGTCTAATCTCATGGGACCTTAAAAGCAGAGAACCATTCCTGGCTGTGGTCAGAGGGAGATGTGCCCACAAAAGAAGGATCAGAGATATGATATGTGGCTGGCTTGGAAGATGAAGAAAGGGGCTGGGAGCCAGGAATGCCAGCAGCCTCTAGAAGTTGGAAAAGGCAAGGGAGCAGTCTCTTCTTTGGAGCCCCCAGCCTTGCATTTGCCTTGATTTTAGCCAAGAGAGATTGGTGTTGGATTTCTGACCTACAGAGCCAAACGGTAATAGATCTGTGTTGTTTTTAAGCCACAAAACTGATGACAATTTGTTACAACAGCTCTAGGAAATGATCAGGGAGATAATGGAGAAAGAACCCTGAAGCCTTGCTCTCGTGTGCTTTCTAATTTAGAAGGGAAGTGATGACAAGAATCTAATCAATAGTCATGCCAAGCCAATGTGGAAAGTGGCAGGAAGATTGCAAGGAGCTGTCCACAAAGGAGTCGGGAAAGGCTTGGGGAGGAGACGCTGGCTGGGTTTGTGCCGTGAGAGGCAGTGCAGCTTGCTGGTTGGGAAGAAGGACTCTGGTACTGACTGTGGGCTTGAATCTTGTCTCTCCCTCTTCCTAGTGTGGGGCCTGGAGAAAGACAATCTTTCTGTGCCTCAGTTCTAATCTGTAAAGTGGGGATGCTAATAATAGCTCTTCATAGGGCTGTTGTGCAGAGTCAGTAAGTTAATGTGTATCAAGTGCTTGGGGTAGTTCCTGGCCATCCCAAGGGCGTGGAAGTGTGGACTATTGATATTTTGCCCTAATGGATGGGTAAGGCAGAGGCAGTTAGTAATGGTGGAGCATCTGAGGACAGCAAGCTCAGTTGAATGGTGGGAGCAATGATATGGGGAGAAGGAGCAGAAAATAAGGCTGTTTAGGAGTACAGAGCCAGATGATGGTGACCTGGGGACCTGGACTGAAGAGCCTCCACCTAGTGCCCCAGAGGATTCAGCAGGAAGGATGACTTGAGTAGAGCAAGGGTGCTGATCACATTTCTTTAAGTGGGGAGGTGGGTTTGGTTTCTGAGCCCTAACTTCAGAGTCATCTTCCCACTTGCCTGTCTTTTCTGTCCCCTCACAATGAGCGGCATGACCTCTAACCAAGATGAGCATCTTCATCCCCCTCAGCGCTCCCTCTACCGCCCTGCAGGATTTGGGTGTGGGGTCCCCCACCTAGGATCTCATCAGGGTTCAGGGTCTCTAGAGAACACTGGTATGGATCGTTGGCTTTCCTGTATGGATCCTCACAGTCACCTACTTCTTCAAAGCCAGCTTTCAGCCTCTTCTGTGTCCCCGTAGGTTGAGAAGCAGAAACCTGACCCCTGTGGCCTCAACAGGTCCCTACAGGCTAATGGCTGAGCCCAGGGGTGAGCCTGGGCCTACCCCTGCTGTCTTTCGGAAGTCCAGTTCCTTTTGGCCTTTTGGGGTCTGTGTCCTCTCAACATGTAGAGCTGGTTCTTGAGCAGATGAGCCACCAGAACCTTTCGGAGTTCTTGGAGAGAATGATCCCTAGGAGGAGCGTTGTAAGTAGAAATGGGAATCTGAATTTTCCAGGCCAGCTGCCTGGTTCCTGCTTTTTTGGAAATCCTTCTCCTCAGCTCCAGTTCCTTTTGCTGACTCTGAGATACCCAGGGCCTCCCAGGGAGCTGTCCCTGAAATACGGGGTCCCCAGCATGTCTTTCCTTCCCCACCCCTGAGAACTCTGTGCTCTTGACTCCTCTCCTCCTTCTGCCTCTCCGCTCACTTTTGTTTTGTTCACTCCCTAAAAATTTCGATGCTAGAGTGTCCGTCTTTCAAGGCCTCTTCTCTGCTACCTTCTCTGATAAGTGGACTTTTGCAAAGGGACAGGTAGGTGCTAACGAGTGGATTTTTTATGATCATGTGTGGAAATGCCCAGGCCTGCTTGTCCTTGGACAAGTCATCACCTTCATTAGGTCTCTCTTCTTCTCTGAGAAACAGAGACCATAGCACTTTCCGCACCTCAGAGGATTGTGGGACTAGGATATCACTCATTCATTTATTCATTCACTCATCCGCTGCATAGTTCTTGAGTCCCTATGCAGTGGTTGGTATAAACTAGTGAAAAAGCAGGCACGATACCCGCCCTGCTCTTGTGGAGACAAGTCACAAACAAGAGACAGTAGTATATGTGCTGACAGCTTATGGGTACAGGGCGATGTCCGTGACAAGACCAAGTCGTCATTGTACACGGTGGCGTTCAGGTTAGCCGGACAGAGGCTTTCTGGTAAAGTGGCAGTCTGGGCTCCAGGTCTCCTGGGTTTCTGGGTGAGGGTGGGGACACATCTGTGAGCGCTTTGCTCCTCCTTTCCCTCCATCCCACAGTGGAGGTTCTCTTTTCCTCTGCCAGGGCTTTCAGCTCGTGTCTGGGTGGTGGTTGGACAGGCGCCTGGCGTTTCCCGTCACTGCCTTCTCAGAACCAGGCCAGGAGGAACGGTGAGCGCGCAGGTGGGCTCCCTCCTTCCCAGTCCTGTGTGCAGGAGAGGAGGGAGAAACTGGGCTTTTGCAGCAAAGGATGAAAGCTTTGGCCCCTGTTGACTTTATTATATTTACCAGGAGGAATAGCTAGAGATTTAGGACCGTCATGATAAAGCAGTTTGAGCCGCTTAGAGTGATCTGAGGAGACTCAAGATGATAATGGTCGTAAGTAGAGCTGGCTCTGGGCTACTTCATTCAAAGTAGAGGCTACACATAGGCTCGTGCAGGGCCTTAAGAGCTTGGAGCAACTCCTTCCGCAGGTGGTAGCCGACTTGGGAAACAGAACCTTTTTTTTTTTCTTTTTTTACATGGTGCTGCCTCTTGGGGAAGGGCCAAGTGTTTATGTGAAGAAGACCCATGAAGCCCGCATAGGAATCAAGATGTAGAAGTTAACTGGCAAAAGGGGGAAGATGCTAGTTGTGTGTGAGTGTGCATGTGTGTGCACGTGTGTGTGTGTGTGTGTGTGTTCACAGAAGAGGCATGAAGGGACATCTTTGTGTGCAACAATTTGGGAATCCTGCAGTTCTCTTTCTCAGTCCTTCCTGTGTGACTAACTAGAAAACCACTTAGCAGATATCTGATCATTTAAAAAAATTTTTTTTGTTGTTGTAGTAAGAATACTTAATATGAGATCTGCCCTCTTAACAATCCCTACCCCCTTTTTTTAAAGTAGGCTCCACAGCCAGCATGGAGCCCAACACGGGACTTGAACTCATAACCCTGAGCTCAAGACCTGAGCTGAGATCAAGAGTTGGACACTTAACTGACTGAGCCACCTGGGCGCCCCTTAACAAGTTTTTAAGTATGCAGTGTGGGATTGTTACTGATGAGTACCGTATTAGACAGTAGCTCTCTAGACTGGTTCTTCTAGAAGATAAGTGATTGCATTAGAACCTGTAAACTGATGTCTTTCCTCCGCGAGGCTGTTGTTTCACTTACCTGCGGTACTTTTCTTGGCTAAGAGGTTGCGTGGCTGGGTTCTCCAGGATTGTTCTGCCAGGCCGGGGAGGCCTGCTATATCCGTGATGCTCTGAAAAGAATATTCAGAAGGAATTCTATACCTATAAAGATTGCATGTTAAAAAAGGGTTAGATTGTGTAGTGCTTTCATGAATTTGGGGCTTTGCCAAGGCCGTATGGCTAATGTCCCCCCCTCCCCCCCATCTTTCCTGAACATTTGTGTAACAAAACCGCCTGCCTGGAGTGTCTCCACCTCCCCTCTCCTCTCAGAGCTCAGTGTTTCACCTGCAGTATAAAAAAGAAAAACACTGCAAAGTTGGAGCTGTCATCAGACTGATAATCAGACCCCAAGTCCTTTAAAAACCTAATTTTTTGACAGATAGCAAATGTATTTTTCTTTTTTTAAAAGTTACTCCTTTTTTGTCTTGTTGGACTAAAATGCTTACTGTGGATATGTTTTAAAAAATACAGTCCTTTCTCAAATACTATCTTTTTTTTTTTTTTTTAAATAAGGCTGCAATTTTTTTTTTTTAAAGGTTTTATTTATTTATTTGACAGGTTGAGATCACAAGTAGGCAGAGAATCAGGCAGAGAGAGAGGAGGAAGCAGACTTCCTGCTGAGCAGAGAACCCAATGCGGGGCTCGATCCCAGGACCCTCGGATCATGACCTGAGCTGAAGATAGAGGCTTTAACCCACTGAGCCACCCAAGCGACCCCCCCCCGCTTTTTAAAGAAGGCTCCATACCTAACGTGAACTTATAACCTTGGGATCAAGAGTTGGATGAAGCTCTACTGATTGAGCCAACCAGGCACCCCAAATATAGTCCATTCTTGTGAAGGACTCAGTCCTTCTACTGTTTCACATTTTGTTATTATGAGTGGCTATAACATGGGATGGTGCTAGGGCTTGCTTAAAAGATTTTGCCTACGGTCACCTGGCTTGCTCAGTTGATCAAGCATGTCTCCTGATGTTGGGGTTGTGAGTTCAAACCCTACATTGGGGGTAGATATTACTTAAAATCTTAAAAAAATTTCCGGGGTGCTTGGCTTGCCCAGTTGGTGGAGCATGTGACTCTTGACCTTGGGGTTGAGTTTGGGCTCCATGTTGGGCATTGCGCCTACTTAAAAAAAGACAAATACAGTCCTTGGGATTTTCCTTGTGACAGTGACTTGTGAAGAAGTGCTGAGATTTAATAACTATTTTTTGTTGTGAATATAGTTTCCTTTATTTCCAGTTGCTTTCAGTTTCGTAGCTGAGTGTTAAGAAAATAGCCTGTGAACACCATGTGATTCTGCTTCAAGTGTTTTGAGAAAACAGATATTCAGGGAAGGGACTTAGAAAGCAGATTAAAATAGCAGAAAAAAGAATCAAAACAGCAAGGCGGGGCGGGTGGGGGGAGCTCCTCTCTGGCTCAGACGTGGAGCATGAGACTCTTGATCTCGGGGTTGTGAGTTCAAGCCACACACTGGGTGTAGAGAATACTTATAAATAAAATATTTAGAAAAAATTGTTTAATTTTTAAAAAAGGAACTGAAACAGAAATAAGCCATATGTAGTGGAAAGAATGAACCAGAATGAATCAGAAACATGATTTATTATTCATGATGTCGAGTCCAGCTCTTGTACTACCCTCTTTCAAATGGGAAGATGGTACTATGTCTCACCACTGGGAGCTTTTGTGTTTGCGGTCTTTTTCCAGCTCTCCCAAGATTGTTATCTTGCCCCTGAGAATGGGTAGGTAGCATTGTGGTGCCTACACATGGATGTCCACTGGGCTGCCAGTCCTTGGTGCAGTGCCCAAGTGGCTGGCTGATTTCTGAGTCCTGTTTTTCTCCATTATTCATGCAATTGGTGCAGATGTGTATGGAGAACCCATTGTATGCCTGGTACTGTGGTAAGAGGTCAGATCCAAAGTAAACGAGCACGGTGAGGAGCTGTGCTGTGCCTGAGCTTCTAGTTTGGTGGGGAGACAGACATGGATTCACTATTGACACAAGTAAGTGTAAAAATATCAATGGGATCAGAACTGTAAAGGAAGGTGATAGTGCAAGGGAAGTGTGACTAGGGGATCTGTCTTTGCTGGAGGGAGTTAGGGAAGCTCCTCTGGGTTAGTGAGATGGGGATCAAGATTGGACGAGTGAGGAGAGATTAACTAAACAGGCCTGAATTCCAGCATTGTCCTTGTACCATTTGGTGACCTTGTGATGACCTTGAGCAAGCGACTTCACCTCTCTAAGCCTTCAGTGTCTTCCTCTATAAAATGGGTGGTTGTGGGAATTCAGTGAGGCGGTGTGCATACCATACTCCGCACAATGCCTGCGCATAGCTGACACTCAGAAACAGGAGCTATTCTGATTACTGCTGGTGTTTTCTGTTCATTTGGAAACTTTGAAAAGATAGTTGTTTAAACCTTTTTTTTTTCTTTTATCTGGTTAGCAAGAGCTACTACATACATGAGGATACCTAACTTGGAAAATAAAAGCCTAAAGGGAGATTAATCGATGGTCTTCAATGAGGCCAAGTGTCCTTGGCATCTAAGACATGGGAAAGGCTCAAACAACGCCGTGCTTGTGTGTAGTCACGTTCAGGATGAGGCTGCCTTGGAAGCAGTTGTCGTGTACTAGGATTCTAAGACAGTATTTTTAGATAACATCTCCTACATTTCTGTTTCTCATGGCAGTCAGTCATGAGTAGCTAGGCTAATGAGTACTTTCTGTACCAATACTGTATTCTATTTGCCCAGTGATTTTTGCTGCTGCATTTTCAGTTTTGCATGGATATTTCTTACAGCTAAAGAGCTGGTGGTCCCTGTGCATCCTTGGAGAAGGGCACGTTTTGCTTTTCTTTCTGTGCTCTGGGACGTATACATGCCCATGTATAGGCATACAATCCAGCTTTTTACTGAAAGATTAACAATTTTTTGTATCTTTCATTGTTCTTAGATTTTGAAGAAAAAGGAACAACGGATTCAGCCAGTGGTCACACTTAAGTTTTATTGCACACTTGGTAAGTGCTTTGAGTGCATTACGTTCCTGATTTAATCCTCACCCTATGAAATAGGCACTATTAAGAATCCTTTATTCCTCCCTGTGAGAAAATGGAGGACCAGAGAAGTTAGGTCACTTGTCCAAGTGCACATAGCCATGAGTGTCATAGTTGGAATTTGAACCCAGATGTCAATGGCTCCAAATCTGAGCTCCAAACACTTTCATCCTGCCTTTTGGGCTAGTTATTGAAGATTTTCAAACCCCTGTGTCAGGAGGGTAATATATGTCAGAAGATTAATTAGACTTATACAGTCATGAGAAAGGCTTATGACAAATATCCGTGGCCTCTGAAGAGCATGGGGAAGCTTGTTGAATTTAGATTTATTCACTGAGTCAGTGGAAGTGGATATTGTCGTGATGTTCTTCTGGATTAGTTTCCTGATTGTTATAAACCTTGGTTTTACAGAACGGGGCTTTATACCTAACCTAATGCAGTTTAAAGCACTGATGTATATCAACCAAAAATTAAAGATGCTTATGAGTATTAGGAATTTCTACTTAAAATAACATTTTTCCTTCTTCCGCATTCTTTCCTATCTGTATCACAATTCCTATGTTAATAGCTTTAGTATCTTCTGGTCAACTATTGTTTGTTGCCTTAAAGCTCTTTGAGAACTGCTTCCTGTCCACTTGGAAGCAAGGGAAGGATGAATTAGAGATAATGTACCCAGAAATGGGTGTAGGCAGTATGGGTGGAGTTGGAAAGGCTATCCCGGAGACCTTTGGCCGCTGCAGCTGCTGGCTGTCAGCGCCTGATACCAGCGCTGACTTCCATGGAGCCTGTCTGGGCCCAGCCGAACTGGCTTCCAAACCTGGTTGCTTGTGCTCATGGTTCCTGTTTTATTTTTATGCTAATGCGAATCCTGTCTCAAAAATTTAAGCATTGTTTTTGATGGGTCAGAGCTGGATACAAATACAGCCTGATGTGTCCGCTAAGGGAGGGAGAAATATCAAACAGTGCTGGGGCTGGGGGTTGGGGGGCATGGGGGGCGGAGAGGAAGTGGAGTGGTCTCTTCCCCAGGCTTTGTTTCCTTTCCTAGTATTGGTTTTTCCTGACTCTGCAGAGAAGGAATAAAGATGCCTGGGGGCTCCAGATTATTTTATATATTTGTATATTCTCTATGCATTTAACACATCTGTTTTATCTGTGTTTTCAAATCACAAAAGTAATGTATGTTAAAAAATAAGAGTTGTTGATGACCCAGGAGTGTATAAAGTAGAAAAAAGAATTGCTCAGTTGGATTCACTTTGGCACACATGCTCTGGAATGCTTTTCAGTGCATGAAATGTACCCGCATGTATATTGTTAAAGAACAAAAATTCAACCGATCAGCATCCCAACTAGCAAGTAGAGAGATGCTCTTGGGAGCTGTACAAAGTGGAAGGTTTTTATAGGAAGAAGGATGGGGCAGGGAAGTTATTAGCAAAAAAAAATCTTCAGGCAAGGTCATTTTCCCTTGGGAAGAGTAGGGGTATGACCAGCAGATTACCTCACTGTCCTTTGGGTGGGGGAGCATGGGGGAGTGGGATGAAGAGGGTCCATGTGACAGATTATTGTATTGGTACTGAACAGATAATTTCTGACTGACCTGTGAAGACTACATTTCTGGGGGAGCTTTAAACTGCATTTAGGTTAGGTATAAAGCCCCGGTTTGCTGGCATGGTCTGGCATATGTGACTCCATTTTGGGCCTTTCATTTTCTTTGTGACAATGGACACACCCCAGCAATGGAATCACCACATGTTCTGCAAGTCGCCGTTCCCACTTTGTGCATCACGGATAGCACTTACAGATTCCGCTTTCCCTTTTTTGAACAACTGCAAGGTATTCCACGAATGTGTCTTACTTTAATCATTCCCTTACTAGCGGGCATTCGGGTTTTCTCAGCGTCTCTAGTTCTAAACATGGTCCCAGGTGAGCAGCCTCACAGGGGTGCTCGTCTTTCTCTGGGATCCCTTCTTAGAAGTGGGAATGCTGGGTTGGAGGAGGTGTTGATGAGGGAGCAGGAGGCTGGCTGAGGACAAAGCAAAAGCTGGCACCTTGCACCCCCCTCTCCACCCTCTCCCCTCAATAATATGTGTCACATTCCTCAGGCACCCCTGGCTGTCCTAAAAGAAAAACAAATAGTTAATTTGCAGAGATCACAGTCCTGCAAGACAGGAGTCTCCTTTGGTTTACCAATGTCCTAGAGATTTACAACAAAGAAGCTATCTAATAATAGCACAATTTCCAGAGGCAAATAACTCAGTTCCTCAAGCCCTAAATAAATTTAAATTTCTTCTAAACCCAAATCTCACTAACAAGGACACTTGATAGGAGAAATATGAAACTTTATCTCTAGAGCTCCAAGATAGTGTCGAGAATCATTCCCAAGCATATGGCCCACTGATATACATCAAAAGGGTCTCACAAGAAGATTTTTACTACTAGTAATGAATATCCTTTCTCCCAACAACAGCTAGCCAGCCCCTCAAGGTCCTGGAGACCTTGCTTCCAAAATTCCTTAGAGACTAACATCACCCCCTTTACCTCACCTTCCCCCAACCGCAGGGTACATAACCTGCCATCTCTCACAACCTGGCGCAGCATCTCTGTTTGCCCACGGGTCCTGTCCCCGTGCTCTAATAAACCACCTTTTTGCACCAAAGACGTCTTAAGAATTCTTTCTTAGCCGTTGCCTCCGAACCTCACCCCACCAAACCTCACCTAGGTTTAAGAACTTCATCAGTGTGAGCATGAGGCTTTGGAGTCAGTAAGCCTGTATTCAGGTCAGAGCACTGCTCCAACTCACACAGAGTCATGTCTTATGTGCCTATGGGGCAGGCGGAGCAGTGCCAGCCTGGAGCCACGGGACAGAGCTAGTTCATGGACATGATGATTCTCCCAGCTAGCTTACTCTTTTCAAATGTGTGAAGGTAACAATTTAGCCCTGTTGAAATCTTGACTTTTGCTTCAGTCCAGATGTATTCCCGGAGAACTTGAGTCTGTCAAGTCTGCTTCTAGAACAAAGGCAGTTTGGGTTTTCTTTCCCACTCCCCAACCACCTGCATCTGTTTGCCCTTCTAGTATTTTGTTAATCTTTGGACTTGAAATAGCTGACAAGATCACAAGATCAGCGTTGACTAAAAAACAATCCCTCTAGCTTTAATTTGGTCAGTTTTGTGAGGCCTTGCCCCTGAGTCCTTTCCTAGCCAGACTCCCCAGGCCAAGACTCCTTTCTAGGTGGACCTGAGCCCCATGAGGTCACGGATCCAACAGTGACAGCTGGCTCAGGTTTCTGGAGCAGGACATGAACCACGTACTGGGAGTGAGCAAGGCCAGCTGACCGCTGGGCACCCTAGTAACTATGCTGTCCTCTACTTCTCTGTGTTCAGCCACAGCTTATGTTAAGGGGCTGAACAAATCACTTCGCTTTCTTGTAATTTACCACGTTTTAACATGGGGCTCTGACAAGGCTTAGGGCAGGGGTTATTTCTGTCTGACGCATTGCTCACGTCACTCTGCCTCTGCTTTATCTCCCATCTTCTCCCTGCTTGACACCCCCATGGCAGAGGGCACTGGGTGATCTGATCCTGCCCCTTTCCCATGGAGCCAAACAAGCCCTTTTGAATACTTACTTTCAGAGGTCAGAGAACATTTCTTTGGGATCTTTCACTTAGTCCTGAGGTCCCTCCCCTTGACCATGAGGAATGACTGTGTTGGTCTCCTACAATTTGGGAGGCCTTGAGACTGAAGTGATTACTGTTTAACCTTCTAGATTCCCATGAAGAAAGGAACTAGAGTAGCACTTACAGATTCCCCCAGATGATCTTTCCCAATGATTGATGAGAATAAGAATCTGAACCAGAATGACCTAAGGGTTTCTTTAGATGGCTTGCCAGTCCTGCCCTCCTTTTCTTTCTGAAGCCATGTTAGAGCGAAAGGTTTGTTTGGGGATCTCCCTTTTAATTAGTTTCTACAAAAGTTTTCCTAAGAAAAATTTAGATCTCACTGATTTGTGTGTAACTTCACAGTACGGAGGCATAAAGATGGCAATTTATTGGCTCACATTTGATGTACTGTGAAAAAAAAATTTGAGATTTTTGAGTGGCTCAATCAGTTCAACGTCCGACTCTTCATTTTGGCTCAGATCAGGATCTCAGGGTCGTGACACTGAGCCCCGTGTCTCATTTGTGCTGAACATGGAGCCTGCTTAAGATTCTCTCTCTCCCTCTGTCTCTGCCCGTTCCCACACATGCTCGCTCTCTCTCTCTCTCTCAAAAAAAAAAAAAAAAAAAAGAGAGATTTTAAGAATATGTGTAATCTTTTCAAACTAATACTGCATTGAAGTTAAGTGCCAGTAGGTTGGGGTGCTGACACTCAACTCCATGGACAGTACGGCAGGTTGTACCAGCAAGTTCATGGTAAGACATTGAACACATTAGCTATTTCTGTACCTTTTAGCTCTTCCACCTTCAGATTTAGGAGAACTAAATACGCTGGTTAAGAAAACAGAATGAACATATGCCTCTAACTGTTCACTGCCTTGTGAAAGACGGAGGCACTTTACATGTCAAACAAGGCAGCTGGTGGCCCTGGACCAGCTAACAGGAAGCTGCATGTCTGACCCCATCTTTCCTCTGGGGCCTTACTGTCTACCACCCCCTCGGTCCCAGCCACAGTGAACCACTTCCTGTTCCCACCTTTGGGCCTTGCGGCCTGTAATCACACGTTCCCTCCTCTTGGAGTCACCCTCTGCCATCTTAACCTCCAGCATGAAGGCGGTGGGACAGAAGGTTGAAGGGATGACCCACACAGATGCTGGAGCCACACTGTCTGGGCTCAGATCCCAATTCTGTCACTTCGTAGCTTTATGACCCTTGCCAAATTACTTGTGAATTTCTTGATTGTAAAGTGGGGAATCACATTCTTGCTTACCTCATAGGATTTTTTTTTTTTTTTTTTGGAAAATTTAATTTATTTATTAGAGAGAGAGAGAACACGTGGGAGCCAGGGGAGGGGCAGAGGGAGAGGGAGAAGCAAGCTCCCCGATGAGCAGGGAGCCCCAGGTGACCCAGCGCTCGATCTCGGGACTCCCAAATCATGATTAGAGCTGAAGACAGATGCTTAATTGACTGAGCTGCCCAGGTGCCCCTCATAGGATTTCTTTGAGGATCTATGCAAAGTTAGTAGAATGGTGACTCTGTCAGAAGCACTCTGTGTGTTGGTTATTATTATGATCATCTTTAGAGGTCCAGCCTATTCTGTAAACCTGTGACCATTACCCATAATGGGATTTGGGGCCTGCAGACCTAAGTTTGAATCTGAACCCTGCCATATATGAGTTGGGTGACCTTAGATGGTTATTTAACTCCTTCGAATGTCATTTTCCCCATCAGAAGCACAGTATATCATATAGTTGCTGGGTGAGTCTCGTGTGAACTGTGTGTGAAGTGCCTGGTTTAGGACTTGAGGACTGGAAGACACATAAGGAGGGTTAGTCCCCACCCTGCCTCACCCCACCTAGCCCCGCCTCACCCTGCCCCACCGCCCCCAATACTGTTCATCTCCTAATGCCCTGTACTTGCTTGGTCGTATCTCCCTCATTAAACTATATATTTCTTAGTTTTCTTTGTACATAATATGCCTTTATTCTTTTATTTATTCAGTGATTTTCTCACTCATTGGTTCACTCAGTCAATTTGTTCGTTTATGCCTGTTCCTTCTCTTTTGTTTATTCAAAAGTCTACTAAGTGTGTTGGGCCCTGGGAATCTATGTTATTCCAGCTCGAGTTCAGGAGAGAAATGACAGGATCCTGAACTAGTCCAGTGCCAGTGGAGGCCCACAGAAGGGAGTGGACTCAGAAGACATTTAGAGAGAGGCTTGGTGGGGCTTCCTGACCAATTGGATTTGGAAAGTAAGGGCAAGGAAGGAATCAAAGACAGTTTCTGGGATTTCCATCTGAGGCACTGTGTGGATATTGACACGATTAATTATTAAAATGGGCAATACATGAGGTGGGGGAATTGGCAAGGCCACAGACGTGCACAGGGAAAAGGTGTCACGTTACAGCTGGCCTGGATTGGACACAGTAAGTGAGAGCTGCTGACAGGAGGTCTCATGGAAACGTTGCCTAGGAGGTGACCAGGCTGTCCTCAAAGACAGTTCTGACTCTGGACTTCTTTGCATGTAATATGAGAGCGGTAGCCAAAACAGAATGAATGCGGAGTGGAAGAGAAGAGGGCTGCCAGTGGCCCTTTTGGGAGAATTGTCCTAATTCAATTAGGACAATTGAAGGGGAAGTGGGAGGGGACAGTGAGTCTGTGGCTTCTGCTGAGAAGCCATGTGCGGTGTCTCACCAGAGAACTACTCGTTCCCTTGCCAGGAACATACTATCCACTGTGTACCTAAGGCCAGCCCTGGGGGTGTCAGTGCAGAAGAAGGGAGAAAAAGACCCATTCCCCCATCGTGAGCCTCACTATGGAGTGCACTTCCCCAAGACTGCCTTTTCCCTGGCTCTCTCTTGCTTTTCAGGTTCCAGTTCAAGTGTCACTTGCTCAGAGATGCCTTCCTTGATCACCCGAATGTGAAGTAGTCCCCACCAAGTACCTGTAGTCACTCTCGATTACATCATCCTGTTGTTTTTTTCATTATGCTTGCTTATTACCTTGTCCATTTATTTGCTTTATTTGTTTCCAGTCTCTTCCCACTATGATGTCAGTGAAACTGGGGACCTAGTATCTAGTTTGGTGCCCCATCTCTGATGTCTGTGGCAGGGCCTGGTCCTTAATAGGTTGAATGGATTAACCAGGATTGCCCATCTACACTGGGATGAGAGGAAGCTGAGCTTGTTTGTTGGGGAAGGAAGCAGTCAGAGTTAGTAAGGGTGAGGGACAGTTGAACCAATGTCTCGAAGGAAGTAGAAGAACTAAGATCATGAAGACGGGAGAGTGTGATCCTTTTCTGTGAAACTGAGGGAAGTGAGTGAATATGTAGGTAGAGTTCAAGGGGCAGAGAACCAAGATGAAGAATGTAAATCTGGTGGTCTTACTGTTTTGATGAAGTAGGAAGTAAGAGTTATCGGATGACAGAGGGGTAGCAGACCAGGAGTTGATGGGTGGCAGGAGGTGAGAGGTGAAGGTCTGAAGATGATGGCATGACTGGAAGATTCTTGAACCTTGGAGGATTCTGCCAAAGCTGGAACTCATACTTGGTGATGGAACCAGTCACAGAAATGAGAGGATTTTTCTTCAGTGGTGGGTGGGGTGAGAAGAAATAGAGGTGACAGGAATGACGTTGATCCATGTTTGGAGTTTGACAGAAGTGTGTCAGTGGAACAGGAAATGAGGGGTGCTGGGGGGAAAGTGTTCGAAAGGTTCAAGGAAATGAAGTCCAGAGGGACAATAGGAAGGGTAGGATGAAAGTTCTGGTGGTTTTTCATTCAAGCAGTAGAGCAAATTGGGTGAGAAAGAGGAAGTGAGAAAAGGAAGGGTGGGCTGTGGTAATCAGAGGAGAGTTCTAGTTTTCCATTTTAAAGAGCAATTCCTGGGTTGTGATCTGGTCACAGGGTGAGCATTGTTGGCAAGAGCTTAGGTCACAGGAACGAATAGCCTAAGGCAAGGCCAGGAGATGTTGGGTCATTACCCAAGAGTGAACAGGAAAAAGTGGGAAAGAACAGAGAGGAGGTTCCTAAAAATGTAGAAAGGAGAAGCAGGAAACCAGAGAGAAGGAAGTCATTCCAGGAAGTGAGCAAGAGGGAGCTGGTCACAAATTCTTAGGTTCTAGGTACTTGTCAGTAGGTTATTGTCTGGAGACTGTAGCGACTGGGGGAATTTGGTTTTCTACTGGTCCTTAGAAATGGGAGTTCTGAGGACCTAAGCAGCTTTGACTTGTAAGGCTCACAAGAGAAGGGAAGAGTGGAGAAGCCAGGGTGCAGCTATGGTAGATCTGTTGAGAGGAGTGTGGATGTGGGATACTTGCTGGCTCCAGGAGTAGAGCTCCCGAGACTAGTGGGAGGAAGGGTTGCAAGAGGGAGTGCAGAGCAAGGCTGGGTCACAGCCAAGTAGGGATGAGAGAACCCAGGATGATGCCTGGAGGGCTTTCAGCTTGGCAGGCATTGTGATTTGCAGGATGAGGGACCCTGGGGGTATGAATAAAATGGGTCAAGCTCCGAGTTTCAGGTAATGCTTTAAAAAGCCAAACAAACAGCTTTATTGAACTATCTGCATACAACTTGGCCAATTAAGTGTACTCTTCACTGGTTCTAGTATATTTGCAGTTGTATACAACCATTACAACTGTCAATTTTATTTTTTTTTAACTTAAAAAAATTTTAGAAGGTTTTTGTTTTGTTTTGTTTTGTTTTGTTTTTTTTTTTATCAGAGAGGGAGAGAGAGAAAGAGAAAGAGAGAACAAGCTGGGAAAGCAGCAGGCAGAGGGAGAAGCAGGCTCCCTGCTGACCAAAGGGGCCCTATGTGGGACTCGAGCCCAGGACCCTGGGATCATGACCTAAGCAGAAGGCAGACAACCCACTGAGCCATGCAGGAGTCCGTCCCAGCCATAGTCAATTTTGGAAAATTTTTATTAGCTGATTTCACTGCCCTTTAGCTATCACTTCCCTGAATTACCTGAACTCCACCCCTCTGCTCTCTACTCACCCAACCCAGTAACCCTAAGCGACCAGTAATCTATTTTCTCTTTTTATAAGAGTTCCTGATTCTGGACTTTCCTGTGAATGGACTTGTGTAATATGTGGACTTTTGTGGATCATTTCTAACATAATGTTTTCAAGGTCCATCCAAGTTGTAGTGGGTATTACTACTTCATTCCTTTTTATTGTCAAATAACATTCCATTGTATGGACGTACCACAGTCTGTTTATCCATTCGTCCATTGATGGACATTTGGGTTATTTCCACCTTTTGGCTATTACGAACAATGCCAATATTTATATACTAGTTTCTCTGTGGACATTTTCTTTTGGGTATATACTTAGGAGAATTGCTGGGTCAAATGGCAAGTCTGTGTTTAATGGTTTGAGAAACTGCTGGAGTGTTCTATGAGGTGGCCGCACCTTTTCAAATCCACCAGCAGTGTATGAGGGTTCCGATTTCTCTGTATCCTTGCTCGAATTTGTTACTATCGGACTTTATGATTCTAGCCAGCCTAATGGGAGTGAAGTGAAGTGGTGTCTTACTGTGGTTTTGATTTGCTTTCTTCTGATGACTAATGATATTGAACATATTTTCCTGTGCCTATTGGCCACTTCTCTATTTTCCCTGGAGGAATGTCTATTGAGGATCCTTCGCCTGTTTTTGAAATGAGTTACCAGTTATCTGTTATCTTTATTAGTTATCAAAGATCATTTTATTATTATATTTATGTACATAATAAAACATATATTTATTTTATTATTATTTTCCCAGCTTTATTGAGGCATAATTAACAAATAAAATTGTAAGATATTTAAAATGTTAATGTGAAGATTTGATAATACCTTTTTGATTCATCCATCACCTTACTTTTTTCCCCTTTTCTTTCCTTTTTTTTTTTTTTCTCTTTTTGGAGAGAATATTTTACTCCTTTAGAAAATTTCAATTGTACAAATGCAGTATTATCAACTGTACAAATTGTACAAATGCAGTATTATCAACTGTAGTCACCATGTCACCTTAAGTTTTGTTTGTTATTATTGAGTTGGATGAGCTCTTTGTGTATTCTAGCTACCTTTCCCTTATCAGATACGTGATTTGCAAATTATTTTCTCCCATTCCGTTCATTGTCTTTTCACTTTCTAGATGGTGTCCTTTGAAGCACAGAAAGTTTTAATTTTCATGAAGTCTAATTTGTCTGTTTTTTCTTTTGTTGCTCATGCTTTTGGTATATCTAAGAATCCTTTGCTAAATCCCTGGTCATGAAGATTTACCTCTGTGTTTTTTTCTAAGAGTTTTGCAGTTTTTGCTCTTATATTTAGGTCTTTGATACATTCCAAGTTAATTTCTTTTTTCCTTTTTTAAAAGATTTTATTTATCCATTTGAGTGGGAGAGAGGGAGCAGAAGCAGGGGGAGAGAGAAAAGCAGACTCCCTGCTGAGCAGGGAACCGGATGCGGGACTCTATCCCGGGATCTTGGGCTCATGACCTGAGCTGAAGGCAGATGCTTAACCATCTGAGCCTCCCAGTCACCCCATTTCAAATTAATTTCTATAAATGGTATAAAGTAGGTAAACCTCTAGCTTTAATCTTTTGCCATCTCTGATCTCAGAACCATTTGTTGTAAAGACCTTTTCCCCCATTGAATTGTTTTGGCACCCTGTTGAAAATGAGTTGACCATGAAGGTATGTATGGATTTACTTCCGGACTGTTAATTCTTTGCTGTTAATCTGTTTGTTTATCCTTGTGACACTTGCACACTGTCTTAAGTACTATTGCTTTATAGTAAGTTTTGAAATCAGGAAGTGGGAATCTTTCTACTATGTTCTTCTTTTTCAGGGTTGTTTTGACTAATCTGGGTCCCTTGCAATTAAAGAGGAATTTTAGAATCAGCTTGTCAGTTTGTACAGAGAAGTCAGCTGAGATTCTGATAAAGACTGCATTAAATCTATAGATCAGTTTGAGCAGAGTTGTTGTCCTAACAATGTTGTCTTCCAGTCCATGAACACAGGATGTTTTTTCCAATTATTTAGATCTTCTCTAATATAGATCTTCTCTAATTTCTTTCAGTGTCCTTTGGTAATTTTAAGAATATACACTTTGTATTTATTTTGTTAATTTAATCCTTGGTATTTTATCCTTTTGATGCTATTGTTCAGGTAGTGTTTTGATGGGAAATTATGGTAGTAGTTCTGCAAAGCCCCCTTACTAGGTGAAGGGCTAGAGAAAAAAATGTCTTCCCAACCGTTGGCAGGAAAGAAGAGCAGAGCATTTTCTGCTGTTCTTCAAGGGGCTGTGTTCTCATGTCTTTCATGATTCTGTGACATGGCACTGGGGGATGCATCAACCTCCAAAGAACTCTACACCCCCAAGTACCAATGGTTTCCCCTCTTTTTCATCCTAATCCAAATTGCGTGGTGATGGGGTGGGAGAGGGGAGTGAATAGCTGTAGACAGCTTTTGGTTAACAGGAATGCAATCTGATTGGATGAATTCACACTAATATTTAAATTACTGACCCCCCCATTTCAAATTTATCTGCTTTTCTAGAAGAGGAAAAGGAGTAGCCCAGACATATTATTATGTAGAAGAACCTTAATAGCATAGAAAAAGGAGGAGACCATTTGGAAAATGTGAAAAATATTCTTGGGTTTGATCTGGGAGGGTAGGTTTGTTTTGGGGAGAGAGGATGTTACAAGTTAGGAAGTCTAGTATTACCTGTGTGTCTGCTCTAGTGCCAGCTTCTCTCCTACATCTGCTTTCAATGGCTTCTTTTCTTCAATTCTGTTTCTTCTGGTCATGTTCTCTGTGCTTCCCCCACCCCCCAGCTGTCCCTCAGGTGGCTGTCCTGAGTTCGTATATGATGGGAAGTAGAGGTCAGGCCCACCACATGCATGTCTATGTGTCCAGAGTGGCTAAGTCTAAGGTAGTACTTTTCCTAAATAACACCAAAATAGTTGTGAGGCTAAAATTCGATGTGTTGTTTCTTGTTCCTGAATTCTAAACCCCCAGTTTGGCCAACATCATCTTCACAACCATTAATGGAACCCTTATGTTGTTGAGAATAACAACTTAGTGGTTTCATTGTTTTTCATATGATGAATCAGTATTTTTAGACTGCTAATAAACCTTAAGAAGCAATGTCTTATCCTCTTTAATTTTTATCTTTTGTGATAAATGGCAGAAAACTTAAATGGCAATTTTATTTATGCATCCAACTTTATTTATTTTTTTTACTTTTTTAAGATTTAATTAATTTATTTACTTGACAGAGAGATCACAAGTAGACAGAGAGGCAGGCAGAGAGAGAGGAGGAATCAGGCTCTCCGCTGAGCAGAGAGCCCGATGCAGGACTCGATCCCAGGACCCTGAGATCATGACCTGAGCCGAAGGCAGAGGCTTTAACCCACTGAGCCACCCAGGCGCCCCGTATGCATCCAACTTTAACTGAACCTCAGATTTCTGCTTGTTTTTTCATTTTGGTATTTTTTTAAAAAATTTATTTATTTATTTATTATTTTCTTTTTTCATTGTTTGTTTACCATACCTAGTGCTCCATGCAATATGTGCCTTCCTAAATACCTACCAGTAGCCTCCATACCCAGCCTGGGGCCCAGTATGCGGCTTGAACTCATGACCTTGAGTTCAAGACCTGAGCTGAGACCAAGAGTTGGATGCTTAACCGACTGAGCCACCAGGTGCCCCTCAGTTTGTCTTTCTTAAGTTCTAAGTTCAGACTGAGAAGAGCTTGGCGGGCTTTATAGGGGGGTTCTGCATAAACTGTACCAAAATGGAAACTGGACCACAGTAGAGCAGCTGTGTTCTCTCAAGGAGGATATGCTTGTCTTTCCTTTTCATTTTGGAAGCACTCTTTTGATTGTCCACGTTGGGATCTACCTCAAGCTACCTTGAGTAAAGGGGTACATGGGAACCCAGGAGGCGTGAAACCTTGAGCCACTGGGCACTAAAGGCACTGGCTCCAGGCATCTCTGTGGATGTCAGCAGCTGAAGTCAGCACCATACTTCAGCTTTTCTGGTGGCCAGTTTCTTTAATATCTCACAAGAACTTTTATCTTCCTCATGGCTTCTGTTTAAGTGCAAGCTCTGGTCCCTCAGAACTCCTGCTGTGACATCATTACTCCTCCCTTTCTCTTTTGTCATTTCCCAGCTTCAGGTCTCAGGGAACTGCCAAGTCTTCCAGTGCTTCCTGGACCAAATATGGGAGGGAGTGGGTGCCCAGCCCTTCTTTTGGTGCCAGGCTGTGCCTCGGGCGCCTCACTAACCTGTGGACTGGCCTCACTGGAGTCCGATGCTTATCACTGATGCCTCACCTGTGTCTAGGAATTCCCCCTCCCCTGCCATGATACCTGTAGAGCTGCCTCTCCCTTAGGACCTTGGCTGACAGCTTTCCCCTCGAGGAGCTTTGGGGGCCCATAGCCCCCCTCCCAGACCTGCCCAATGCAGCATGAAGGACATAGGTGGTACTGAGAACAAGTATGAGAAAAACTGGTACGGAGTTCAACTTTGACTCTAGAACCACCCCAAGGAGGCATATCTTTATGAGATGAAAGTAAGAAGTCAGTAGGTTTTCATTTATTTAGAAAAGTTGCTGAACATCATAGCAGGAAGTAAAACACAGTGAAATTAATGTAGTTGTTTGTTTTCTTGGAAATGGGAATATAAAGGTAACTGAGCATATAAAGTTTTACTTTTTAAAAAAGTGATATAGCTTTTTCAGACTTTGAAAGTAACAAATGCATTGTAAACTTCTGGAAAAATACAGAAAAACATGATTAGAATTCCAGCCATTCAGAAATGACCACCGTTGGAGCTCCTGGGTGGCTCCGTCATTAAGCGTCTTGCCTTCGGCTCAGGTCATGATCCCAGGATCCTGGGACAGAGCCCCTCATCAGGCTCCCTGCTCAGCGGGGAGCCCACTTCTGCCTCTCCCACTCCCCCTACTTGTTTCCCTCTCTAGCTGTCTCTCTCTCTCTGTCAAATAAATTAAAAAAAAAAAAAAAAGAAATTACCACTGTTAATTTGTCCTGTGTAGGCTCCCGTTCTCAGATAAGTAAAGAAATAGAAACGTACTGGGACACGTGGGTGGCTCAGTTGGTTAAGCATTGCCTTCAGCTGGGGTTGTGATCCCAGGGTCCTGGTATGGAGTTCCGCATCCGGCTCCCTGCTCAGCAGGGAGTCTGCTTCTCCTTCTGCCTACTGCTTCCCCTGCTTGCTTGTACTCTGGAGCTCTCTGACAAACAAATAAAATCTTAAAACAACAACAACAACAAAGATACATACTTAGAAAAATCACTTGACAATACTTCTTCAAAAGGCCCTATCATTTAATAATCTTCTATAATGTAATTTCTAGTGGTACAAGCTGGTCTGTTACTCAGCTCTACTATCATTCACTTTTTCTAATTTACTAATGGACATTTAGGTTTCCATTTTATTTGATCTATTTTTTTTTTAACAACCCTGCATTGGAAACATTCTTACATACAGAACTGTTTTTGCACATGTCAGATTAATTTTTTTAGGTTGAGTTCCCAGTTGTGGAATAATTGAGTCAAAGAACATGAGCAATTTAGAAATTCTTTTGAAACATATGGCCAAATTGTCTTTCTGGAATATTGAAATATCTCTCATTCCTACCAGCTGCAATCAGTTCTGTTTCTTATGATCTTTGCCAATGTGGATATTATCATCAAAAAACCATTCTAATTTAATAGACACAAATATGGTATCTTATTTTTTATTTGCATTTCTGTTTATAGCAAGGTTGAACATTTTAAATAGATCATTGACCTTTTTTCCAAAACTTTTTAATTGTGCTAAGTATATATAAAATTTATCAGCTCGCCCATTTTATGTGTACAGTTCACTAGTATTCACGTTGTTGTGTGACATCTCCAGATCGGTTTCATCCGGCCAAACTGAAACTCTGCACCCATTTACAAGAGCTCTCCATTTTCCCCTGGCAACCACTATTCTCCCTTCTGTTTCTATGAATTTGGCTAGTTTAGAAACCTTAGGTAAATAAGTAGAATCATAAAGTATCCGGTTTTTGTGTATGTGACTGATCATTTTATTTAATGTCCTCAGGGTTCATCCATATTGTAAAATGTGTGAGAATTTCCTTCCTTTTAAAAGCTGACTGAGGGGTACCTGGGTGGCTCAGTGGGTTAAGCCTCTGCCTTCGGCTCAGGTCATGATCTCAGGGTCCTGGGATCGAGCCCCGCATCGGGCTCTCTGCTCAGCAGGGAGCCTGCTTCCCACTCACCCCCTCTGTCTGCCTCTCTGCCTGCTTGTGACCTCTCTCTGTCAAATACATAAATAAAATCTTTAAAAAAAAAAGAAGCAGCTAACTGATACTCCATTGTGTGTACATACCACGTCTTGCTCACTCGTTTGTCAGTGGACACTTGGGTTGCTCACCCTTCTTGGCTTTTGAAACAATGCTTCTATGGACACAGGTGTACAAATATCTCCTTGAGATCCTGCTTTCAGTTCTTTTGGATGTAAACCCAGAAGTGGAATTGTGGACTATAGAGTAGTTCTCTTTTTAATTTTTTAAAAATTTACTTATTTAAGTCATCTCTACCCCCGATGTGGGATTCACACTCAATGACCCTGAGATCAAGAGTCTCATGCCCCTCCAACTGAGCCAGTCAGGCACCCCATTTTTAATTTTTAAAGGAACCTCCATAGTGTTTTCTAAGGAGCAACATGATTTTTCATTCCCATGGGCACAAAGGTTCCAGTTTCCCCATATCCTCACCAGTACTTGTTTTCTGTTTCTTTGATAGTAGCCTTCCTAACTGGATGTGAGATAATAACTCATTGTGGTTTTGATTTGCATTTCCCTAGTGATTAGTGATACTGTCTTTTCATGTGCTTTTTGGCTATTTGTATGTCATCTTTAGAGAAATGTCTATTCAGATCCTTTGTCCAGTTTTTAATCAGGTTGTTTTTTTTTTTCGTTGTTGAGTTTGACCTTTATTATTTTTGTTTTGCGAATTGATTATTGATAACTTTGCTTAGTTTTCTTTCTTTCTTTCTTTTTTAAGATTTTATTTATTTATTTGACAGGGAGAGATACAGTGAGAGAAGGAACACAAGCAGGGGGAGTGGGAGATGGAGAAGCAAGCTTCCCGCACAGCAGGGAGCCTGGTGTGGGGCTCCATCCCAGGGCTCTGGGATCATGACCTGGAAGGAAGGCAAAGGCTTAACAACTGAGCACCCAGGTGCCCCTAACTTTGCTTATTTTTCTACAGAAATATTCTTTGGTACGGATTTATAAGAGCTTTTCATAAATTAAATATTAATCCTTTGTCATGTATTATAAATAGTACTATATAATATTGTCTTTATATCCCTTTGAAACATACAACAGGTTTAAATTTTCATACAGTCATGTCTATCACTGTTTGCTCAAGTTTTTTTTTTCCAATTTTTTGTGTATATGAGGGTGGGGAGGTGTTTACTAACCATCATCCTAGGGGTTCCAGAGCCTTCTCTGGGGCTTTCAGCACCCTGGGGCATTTCCCAGGGCAGCACAATGGCCACAGCATCAATCCCCTGCCCTGGTGAGCCTAGCCCCGGCTGGGCAGTGAGCTGGCGAGGCCCAGGTATAGACAGAACCTTGCCCCGTCCGTCCTCCCTGCACACTGCAGGGGGCGTGTAGGTAGGAAGAGAGTCTCCACTTGAAGGACGGGCAGTAAGGTTTTTGGAACGGCAGATCAACACGTTCCTGGGTACTCCTAAAAGCAGCCATCCTTCCATCTCCTGTCACCTTCTTGGATACCTTTGAACCTGACCCAGGCTCTTCAGGCAGCTCCTCCTGTGATCCTTCTCCAGTACTCACTGGGAAAGCCCTTTCAATACCAGGGCTTTTGTCTAACTTTCTTATAAAAGCCCTCTCTGGAGGTAGAATCCTAACAGGAAAGGAAGTGGGGATGGAGCACCTGGGTGGCTCGGTGGGTTAAGCATCTGACTTCAGCTCAGGTCATGATCCCGGGGTCCTGGGATCAAGCCCTGCATCGGGCTCTCTGCTCAGTAAGGAGCCTGCTTCTCCTTCTCCCTCTGCCCCTGCTCCTGCTTGTGTTCTCTTTCTCGCTCAATCTCTCTCTCAAATAAACAAATACAATCTTTGACAAAAAAAAAAAAGAAAGAAAGAAAAGGAAATGGGGACGGATGCCTTTCCTAAAATACAGTTGACCCAGAGCAGCGTCTCTTCCACATTACAGTGGTAGCGCATTGTTGTAAGGCCCTAAGACGAAGGTGGAAATGCGTCCGAAGAACCCAGGTATCCAGTTGAGATGGTGAGACGTGGCGACATCTAACGGAAGGGTGTTACCTTTCATACTTGCTTACTTGCTCTTCCGCATACGGCTTGCAGGCCGGTCTCCAGGCTCCGGCCCCAGCTCCTGGAATCCAGCCATATCTCCAGAAGAGAGAAGAGGTTAAGTGTATGTTGTTTGAGGGTTAATTACTTCTCCTCACACAGTAAAACAAACAAACAAACAAACAAACAAAAAACCAAGAAAGCTATAGCAGTGGTTTCCTGATGAAACCTGTCCCCTTACTATCACAAAGCTCTGTCCACTGTGAGGTCAGTTAAAGATTTCCTGCACGTTCTTCTGGGAGCGCATGGCATCTCTCTTCGCTTTGGTGTGGGAAATACAGAGAAACATCTGTTCGGTTTATGAAGTTGTGTATTGTTACGGCGAATCAATAACTCTGTAGATCTTTGATAAAACCAGTTTTGTTCTGTTTAGGATTTCCTTGTGGCTTTGATATAAATTCCAATCTAGTTCATGATTAACAAGTCACCTTAATCAGCCTTTGACACAGGATGGTAGGGAAACCCAAAACTCTGCTGTTGAAAGCTTACCCCCCACCCTCATTTTCACTTTAGAGAATGATGTAAACTGCACTTGTGTTCCTTATTTGCCACTGGGAGAAGTACATAATCCCTTCTCTGTCCACCCACATGTATGGGCCACAGACTCAGGCAGTACTTTGCTTGTCAGAGTGGAGATCGCCTTCAGGTAGACAGACCAAGCTTAACACTGTGAAAATTTTTTCCTGTTGATCTAAGAGCTTTATTAAGTTAGAGACTTGAAAACACAACACTTGATTGCTCCCTAGATAGGGTCTGCAAACGACTGCCGCCTGTTTTTGTAGATAAAGTTTTGCTGGGACACAGCCGTCTGCATTAGATCACTGGGCATCTGTGTGCTTTCTCACTACAAATTGCAGACTTGGATAGTTGTAACAGAGACCGTTTGGCCTGCAAAACCTCAAATATATACTATCTGACCCGTTAGAGAAAAAAATTTGCCAAGCCCCGCTCTATAGAATTCTTTGTTTCACAGTCATTTTCTATTTTATAAAAGAAATATTCCAAGAGGGAAAATGAAGGCAGTTTCTTCCTGATGTTTCTGGTTTGGGCACATCATCTTCTGAAGGCAGTGATAGAATTGTGAAGATACATTGAGTCTGTCAGATGAGTCTCTGTGGCCACCATGTTTCCCAGCACGGGACAACCCCCATATCTGCCATCACTGTGTACACAGTTCTAACCTGAACAACGTTCCTGTGGTTTGGAGTGGTGGTGAAATTTAATATATTTTTTTAAGATTTTATTTATTTATTTGGGGGGGGCATGAGTTGGGGGGAGGAGCGGAGGGAGGGGGGATAAGCAGACTCTGCACTGAGTGTGGAACCTGATTCAGGGTTTAATTTCATGACCCTGAGATCATGACCTGAACTAAAATCAAAAGTTGGATGACCAACCAACTGAGCACCCAGACACCCTGAGATTTAACAATTCTTTCTAGGAAGGTAAGTAGGAAGAATAATGGGTCTCAGTAGGTGACTATCCAGGTGTGCTGTGGTTCCCCATTGGTGGTGGGGAAATAATGTGCTCTCTCCAAAGAAAGCCTTGTTGATGGCCACCTAGAGGCAGGGTTCCATAGTTGTTGGAAGAAGGTCTTCCAGGGAGGCAAGAGTTCCCTATGTACAGTATAATGACGGACACATGGGCTAGTCTGGGGAATTTGGAAGTCTAAACAAATCTAATATATAACCCACCAAGTGGGTATTGTTTTTTCAGAGGGCAGTTTCTGGTGAGCAGCTTTGGTTTGCGTAATTATACACAACTGACCTTTTATCTCAAATCATACTATGTGCGATCATTTAATTTCCTTCTCTCATTAGTAAATGCCATGGCAAGATGTCATACCAGATGACATTTTGTGTTATAAAGGTAGCATCTCTTTGTAACTCAAATCTGCTATTTATTTTACATGAAATAAAAATCTTAATTTATGTTATAATTCTAATTGAATTATGGAGTTTAATTTTCTTTAAACAGTTGTTACTTCAAAAAGTATAAAATGAATTTGTGTTAACTAGAAAAATTCAAACAATATGGAAGTCTGTAGAGTAGACAATGGAAGTCCTCCCCCTTCTACCTCTCTTCCTGTGATTTCAGATAGTAAAGGTCGACTCTGTGGTTCTCTGTGGTGTTTTGGAACTGGTTTAAACTTTCTTTTCCTAACTTCCTTGCTACTTGGTCTGTAACATCTCAGGGTGGCCGGCACTCTACTGGGATTGCAGTGTCCTTCCGCCTATGTGGGAAAAGCACAAGCTCTTTAAGGAGGATTAAGACCCAAACTTTGACCCATTTTTTCATATGACACAGTCATGGATGCAGCCTCAGGCAATGGAAAGAACAGCCTTGGGAAGTAGACTGGCTTGAGTTGATGAACTTGGACTGGAGTTCTCTCATGAGCTGTGTGAGGGCACCTTGGTCTGTCTCTTCTCTTACCCATATAGTAAGGAGGCTGGCATCTCCCTCACAGGATGGTTTCAAAATTTAATGACACGGGAAAATACAGAAATGCTGTGTTGGAGAAATTGAATCAGTTGGGGAGACAGAAAATACAAATAATTGTGATGCAAGCAAGGTTGCTGATGGCAGGGGACCTGTGATGGGGCTGGGAGTGGGGGCAGGAGAGGGGAAGTGATTTCTGAGCAGAATCATGGAAGAGCAGTGGGAGTTTGCAGGGGATCTGGAAGGGGTGAAGGCAGCGGCTCAGGTGTGTAGAGCAGAACAGCATGTGTAGGAAACATGACCAGCCCTGAGATGAACACAGCCCTCAGTCTGAGGTTTATGCACTACAGGAATTCCTTCAAGAACCCATCTCTCAGGCTTCTCTTCTTTCTAGCCTTTGCACACGCCAGTCCCTCTGCTGAGAATGTGTTTCTCTCTTTGCATTCCTGGCTAAATCGTACCCTCCTTTGGGCCTCAACTCAAGTGCCACTTGCTCAGTGAAGCCTTCCCAGCACCCCCATCCCATTCTGTCCCTCCATTCTTGCAACAGCTGACCTTTCCCTTCCCGTCCCTTCCACATTATAGTTCTGAGGTCATCTCACAAGCTCCGGGTGTAGGCCATGCTCCGCTGCGCACCCGTTCTTAGCCCAGCACACGGCACCTGCTAGGAGCACCGTATTTGTTGAGTGCTGCATGAGCGCATGAATTCCCACCCCCTCCACAGCTGTGGTGCCAGCCTAGCTCTCCTGTTGGATCCCAGCAGACCCATTCTGCATGAGCTTGCTGTGGCTGCCCAAGGAAGTTACCACAAACTTGGTGGCTTAAAACAAGAGAAATGGATTCTTTCACAGTTCTGGAGGTCAGATGTCTGAAATCAAGATGTTGGCAGCACTGGGCTCCCTCTGGAGGCTCTACAGGAATGTTCTTCCTTGCCTCTGGTGACTCCAGGTGTCCTTGACTTGTGTCTGCAGCTCAGCAGCCCTGCCTCTGTCTTCACGAGGCCTTTTCCTCTGTGTGTGGATTTTCTCCTCTTCTGTCTCTCATAAGAACATTTGTCATCACATTGAGGGCCCACACCCATAATTTAGGGTGATCACATCTGAGATTCTTATTTATGTCTCCAAAGACCCTTTTCCCAAATAGGTACTGGAGGTTAGGATGCAGACATATCTTTTCTGGCAGCAACAATTCAACCCAGTCCCCCCTCCACTGTCCCTTTCCCTCTGTAGAACTGACCCACCCACTGCCTCATGACTCTCTATCATGCTTTTCTCCATCCATTGTGCATGCGATTGTCCCCTCTGTTCCCTTGAAACTCCCTCTTCCTTCCATGAACACTGACATTGCTGCGTTTTCTGTGGGTCCTTCCATGACCTCCAGGTGACAAGAACCATCTTCCCCTTGGAAATCGTGCAGCCTGTCCCCACAGTCCACTCTCTCCCTGTAGGAGGTCCTTTCCTCTGTCTGCTATGGGACATCTTAGCAGTACCATCATGTGGGTCTGGAAGCTGAAGCTCACGTTCTTGCTTCCTCATATTCTCTACAGTGCCAAGGACATTAGTAGACTCAAAAGTATTTGTGGATGGTAAAAAGTGTCCTGAAAATGGAGTCAGACTTATATTCTCAAAATAAAGACAGACATTGACCATACAGTCACAGCCACCTTTCAGTTTGTGAGAATCCATACGCATGGATATAGTCAGGGGATTTTGATTTTCTTGGACGTGGACCAGGTATACACTCCAACGAGCTCATATAATAAGTGACGTTTAAAATACAGTGGACAACCCCAGGAACGGTCAAGGCCTGAGAGCAACCTTCAGGTTGGTGGTACTGACTCCAGTCAAGGTGCTGACCTGCACCCCTCTTGGGGCCACATCATTTCTTGTCTGAACTCTGGAGTGGTTTAGGTTTCACAGGAATGACCTGTTTCTTGAAGGTCTGATTGCTGGTAAAGCCATCAGCGCTGTTCTCCATGGTGGATCTCTCCGGGCATCTCTGTTCTCTCTATCTTGCCAACCAGCCCCTCTTGGCCACTCTGCTCCCGACCCCGTCCAGCCTCTGGCTCACCAGAGCTCCAACTCTAGCCAGACTCTGCCTGGCCTTTCGGTCTGAGTGCCTGCCATCATCCAGCTGCCTTGGGTTTGCCACATCTTGGACTCCCCGTCGCCAGGCAGCCTGAGGTTCACCTTGGTCTGGTCAGCAGTGGACAGGAGGGAAGAAGGAGCAGAGGTTCATCTTCCAGAGACTGTGGGTAGCCAGAGAGTTTTGCTCTCAGGATTTGGTGGGAGGCCGCGAGCGACATACCTGCTCCAGTCTGGAACTTTCAAATCACTGAGTGTTGGTGTCTTATTTTTCAGATTGATTGTGTCCTGTGCTGAAGATGTTTCCAGAACAACAGAAAGAGGTATGTCATCGCAAATCCAAAAATAAATAGTCCATGCATTTTGACTCACTGCAGGTTAGTTCTTCATTCACTAACCATCAGTCTGTGGTGGGGAGTCAAGACACTACAGGGCCTCCTAGAGGAAGGCTGATGAAAAAATAAAACACCTGCCTGCCTCCTCCAGCGCCCCCCACATTCCCCAGCTGTGGTGTGTCCTCAGCCCTCGTTCCTTGGTTGCAGTGACTGAGCTGGCTCTTAGCTCACTCCCACCCGCTGCTTATAAAAGTATCTTGTTCCGTGACTCACATTTCTCCCAGACTCTGACTCCCTCCCTCTGACTTTCTTGGTTTTCTCCTCTGTTGCCTCATGCGTGAATTCCCCTACCTCTGGTAATAACCCAAGGGACCTGTCTGCCATTAGTTTCACTTTTACCTTGCTTATTGCCTCTTCGATCTGTTGGCTTGGTTCCACACAGTTCAGAGAACACTGTCCCTTCCTGAATGAACCCAGCCTGATGGTTCTCCCAGGCCTCTTGTCCCAGCTTCTGGAACTTCAACTAACTGGGAGGAGGGCAGGACAATCACCACACCAGCACTTTGCTGAGTAGCCCCCTCCCTTGAAAGTTTTTTTTGTTTGTTTGTTTGCTTGTTTTTAAGGGAGAGAGAGGTAGGGGGAAGGACAGAGGGAGAGAGAGAATCTTAGGCAGGCTAAACAGGCTCCACACCCACCTGACATGGGGCTCGATCTCACATCCTGAGATCATGACCTGAGCAGAAATCAAGAGTCTGATGCTTAACTGACTGAGTCACCCAGGTGCTCCTTGGAAGTACTCATTTGTCCTACCCTACCTACTGCTGTACCACACACATTGTCACTAGGTGAGGCCAATGAAACTGAATAGTGGCAGAGGAACTTTTAGGGAGTAAACACACATACACACACCCACACGCACACAGCCACATGGTCCTTTGTTTGCCTTGCCCGGGTTTAAAGCACTGTACAACTCAAAAAATCCATTTCAGAGAATCCTTCCAGAAGCTTCTTTGCTAGATCCCACATTGTGTCTTTCAGCCCTGTCTCTGGGTTCAGATTCTCCTCATCAATCGAACCCACTTCTGCTGTTTAATTCTAGGATGGGCTCTCCCATTTTTTTAAATTTTATTTTTCTTTTTACTATTTTTTGGGGCTCCCCCATTTTCAAAGACAGTGTTTTGGTTTGTTTGTTTTTAAACTTTGTGGGTATAACATATATATGGTAAAATGCATCAGATGTCCTAATCTTGTGTGTATAGCTCAGCAGATTATCTTTTATGTGTACATCTGTGTAACCCCACTCGGATCGAGGTGCAGATGTTCCCAGCACCCCAGAAGGCACTGTGCATCCTTTTCTAGTCAGTCCCCCGATCCTCCCTATAGAGCTAACCCCATACAATACCAAGACTTTTCTCCTGTCTCTGTATTAAATAAAGCTGGGATCAGGCTGTTTCTTTCAGGAAATCCCTTCTCTGTGAAGTTGGCCCCACTGTAGGTCCCCACATGACTTCTCTCACTTCTGACACTAATGACAATTTCAGGGGTTCCCTGAACCATCCTGTTTTACTAATTCATAAGAAGATGCACAGAACTTGCAAAGACAGCTGTTATGCTCACAGTTATGCTTTATTATAGGGAAAGGACACAAATTAGAATGAGCCAAGGGAAGGGATGCAGAGGATAGAGTTGGGGAGGGGTCCAGGTCCAAATGTGGAGCCGCAGCTCGTCCTCTCCTTACAGAGTTGGTGGAGTCACGCTGCCGCCATTGTGTATGATGATATGCACAGGGGAGCTCAGCAGGGCCTCTGGTGTCTAGTTCTTACTGGGGTTCAGTCACAAACTGCCCGCGTGGCTGACTTTTAGTATCCACTCCACCTGGGGTCAGGCTAATATTGTTAGTCTCTGGTTCCTCCAAAGGTTGAAGTAGGTACCGTGTGGTCCTAAACCCCCATCATATTTTCATTGTTGGACTGGCCAGTGGCCAAAGCCTGGGCTAGCAAAGGTACTTTTGTCAGGCAAGGCATTCCAGGGGACTGGAGATCACCTCCCAGAGGCCAAGGGCAGAGGGCAGAGGCCAGACCTCCCTCTGGGTGAGGTGAATTCTTCACGACACATCTAATCTACATTGGCCTGGCCGCTGGGCAGGCCGTGCCAGGGGAGTGAGGGTGTGTGAGCAATGGTACATTCCAAAGGCACATTTTTTTCCCCCTAAGACTTTATTTATTTATTTGAGAGTCAGAGAGAGAGAGAGAAACAGACTCCCCACTGAGCAGGGAGCCAGATTCGGGGCTCAATCTGAGGACTCTGAGATCATGACCTGAGCTGAAGGCAGACCCTTAACCGACTGAGCCACCCAGGCACCCCATCCAAAGGCACATTTTGAAAGTTGTTCTCTTATGGGGAAAAACTGTCGATGAAAGCAACAAAGACTTTTTTTCCCCCCAATTAGAAGAAGGTTTACTTGAAATTTTTTTAATTTTTAATTTTTTACATTTTTTGCTCAGTTGGATTAATCACTTCATTTTTATTACCAGCTCACTTTAATTAATAAAAGCTACACAGATTTTAACCAACTACATAAAGTATTTTATTGACCTTGAAAAAGTCATTTAAAGGTTTTATTTATTTATTTCCTTGGTGGGGGGAGTACAAGTGGAGGGAAGGGCAGAGGGAAAGGAGAGAATCTTAAGCATCCTCTGTGCTCAGTGGGAAGCCCGACCCGGGGCCTCATCGCAATGACCCTGGCATCATGACCTGAGCCAAAATCAAGATTCAGATGCTAAACTGACTGGAGCCACCCAAGTGCCCCCAAAAGTCTTTTACTATAAATAATTATATAATAGTATTTTAACATTAAGGAATTTTTAAACTAGGAAGTCCTTCAACTGAAAAAGGAAACAATAGTAAGAAGAAAGAGATTAAATGTTTAGAAGTTTATCCTCTGTCAGCAAGAGCTCAGCATAGTCAGGCTAAGTTCTGGATGTATTATTGTTGAGTTTGTTGTTGTTGTTATTGTTTTTAATGTTTTTTTTTTTTAATTTCATTTATTTATTTAACAGAGAGAGGGACAGCGAGAGAGCGAACACAGGCAGGAGGAGTAGGAGAGTGAGAAGCAGGCTTCCTGCTGAGCAGGGAGCCCGATGCAGGACTCCGTCCCAGGCCCCTGGGATCATGACGTGAGCTGAAGACAGACACTTAACCGACTGAGCCACTCACGTGCCTGTAGTTGTATTGTAATATAGTGCTTTTCATCACCTATCAGTCCATTGTCTGCCTGTGGCCATAATGATCTCCTGGCATCTAACGCATTGCTCTTAGAACAAAGTCAAAATTCGTAAATGTGGTTTCTAAGGCCCTGTGTGATCGGACTCTGCTTCTTTCCCCAGACTCATCCTCTGCCTTCCCTGTTCCCCCGGTGCACTTCTCACTTCTTATTCTGGACCTTGTTCTGCAGACTTGTACGCCCTGTGTGCCCAGGGCCCCTGGGCTTTCACAGATGTTTCCTCAATGCTTGGAATAATCTTTTATCCCCCAGACTTCTTTCCCTGTTGACTGGCTAACTCCTGCTTATCCTTAGGCCTCTGCTTAGAAGTCAAGAAGAGGCCTTTCTAAAGCCTCAATTACAAAAGGTATTTTTATCTCACCACCTACCCTGTAGTTGCTGCAGTTAGCAGTGGAGGAGGTTTTGGCTGAGACTTTAAATATCCTAGTGCCTGGTTATCGTTTAGTGGAAATAACTCCAGTCCCACCGGACTGCATATGTAAGGGCAGAATGTGACATCACCGATTGTCCTAGCATCTAGACCAAGGAGGCAGTGTGTGTAAACCCCTTTCCACTCGGTGCCCATTGCAGACTTTGCTAATTAATCTTGACATTGGCACATGAATTGAGACCTATTTACCATCCTTGTTTAAAATTCAGACAGCCTAGGAGAGACACAGTTCCACCTAACTGGTAGTTCCAGCCTAGAAGTTTGGTTAAGTTTTTTTTTTTTTTTAATAGATGTGGGGGGTGGGTAACCAAATGGAGTCTCTCTTGTTAAAATAGCTTTATTATTGTAATAAATCTAGAGAGAGCAGAACAGGGAGCGAGAGTCTCCCCTGTTAGTTAAACACGTTCCATTTGCACATTGGTCTGGATTCCCAGGAGAGCAGTATCTGAGCTGATGGATCTTCCCCCATAAAAAGGCCTTGGCATTAGGCCATTGTAAAATTAAAATGAATTCAGATTCATTCATGCATGCAACTTTAATTTACAATTAAAATATTATGGTTACATATTTTAATAAGAATAATTAGATGGACCCAACTGAATCAACTCTTCTGTTTAATGAGACAGAACCCAGGATCCTAATGGAAATGCAGGTGGCTGTGTCAGGATACACGTTTCAGGCTGTCTTTCGTGGAGTCAGGCATTTTTTATTTTCTTTATGTTCCAATGTCCAGAGAAAGCTGTCTGGTTTTTCTGCATTGCTAAAGACCCTCGCTTTCTGCTACATTGAACTCCTCTTCTGTGATGGGTAAATAAACAGTTCGCTCCTGCTGGACCGTGTTTCACAAGGTCCCACACTCTGGTCCCTCCAAGGCACTGGGTTTGTTCCTCTGTCCCAGGCTCCTGTGGTGTCAGTGGGATGGCCCTGCCTATGTGATAGGACCGGAAGGGTAGGCTGAAACCCCTTCTGTGTGTGTGGGTTTTGGGCACAGGGTGTATATCTCCCCTGCTGTCTTGGGTCATGGTGGTGGAATTCTGCCTCCAGAAATCTGGGCCATTAGGATAAGGGTTTTTCTTCAAAGTGTGCATACTTCACACTGGACAGCAACGACCAGTTACTGACACTTTAGGGGCAGTAAATCCCTCAGCTCTGTGGCAATGGATATACTGACTGGAGCAGACCCAGGTGCACCCAGGGGAATTCCAGGCACCTCGAGGACCCTGCCACCAAGGGAGGAGATGGGACCCTGCAGGGACAGACATGAGGGAAACTTAACATTGACATGTTTGGGATATGCCTGTGCTGACTGATGGGAACCTCTTCGGCTTGTTCTAGGAAAGCCTGATTTTGTTATTGGGAAACTGATTGGAAACTGACTGGGCTGGAACCAATGAATATCATTAAAGACTATCCCATAAGCAAGCCTTCCCCTGGGTCCTCTGATGTGGGGGACTTTAAAGGGAAGTGACAAGACAGAGCACTCTCCTACTCGCTACAATGAATTGTTTTGTTATTCCATCCTCCTTCCTTCCTTGCCTGTGTGACGTGATATTATAATAGGGGAAACTAGATGTAGGATAGATGGAGATTTTTCTGTGTATCTAAAGCTGTTCTAAAATGAACACTCTTTTTTAAAAGAAACCACACTGAATTATATATGTTCACATACAGAGGTTTGGTTTTGGTTTTTGTTTTGTTTTTTAATGATTTTATTTATTTATTTGACAGAAAGAGAGAGTGAGAGAGAGAGCAGAAGCAGGGGGAGAGGGAGAAGGAGGCTTCCAGCAGAGCAGGGAGCCCAACTCGGGGCTTGATCCTAGGACCCTGGGATCATGACCTGAGCTGAAGGCAGGCACTTAACTGACTGAGCCACCCAGGCGCCCTTCATTTAGAGGTTTTTTAAAAGATTGTGCAGTAAATAAAGCAGGGTATAAAACAGTATTTATATTATGCTTTCATTTGTGTTATAAAGTATATATATATAATATATAATAATATAATAATGTATATAATAATATAGGTGTAATGTAACAATATATAATAAGTAATATATAATATAATAATATACAACATATATAATAATGTAGATATAATATAAAATATATATTATATATGTATAATACAAAAAATATATAAAAGTCCTGCCTTTGTTAGGCAAAAAACTGGGAGTCCAGTAGGTAGGGGGCTTTATTTTCATGGTGTACTCATCTGCTTTTGAAATTTTCTATATATCTTTCCTGAATTGCATAGATGTTTTATTTTTCTAATAATGAAAAAATCATATCTTTTAAGCTTGGCAAGTATTGGGCTATTGTTACATTAATGGTGTCAATAAATGCTGAACAAATGGTTGGCATTTCAGATCAGATCTATGTTTCTGACTTGCTTTCACTTGCGACTTCCCTTTCTGAAAGGGAACGAACGGTTTCCTTGGGAGGACCCCCCCCCTGCCCTTCTTCCCTGCCTTCTTTCCTTTCACTTTCTCTAGTTTTAACTTTTCATTTATAAAATTTTAAACATAAAGCAGAGAGAATAATATAAGGAACCCTTATGTACCTAGGGATTCAACAATTAGCACATTATTAATTCATGACCAAACTATCCCCCCCCACTATCCATTTTCTCCTGCGATCAGACAGTGAATTATTTTGAAACAAATTCTAGACATTGTGTATTTTTATCTATAAATATTTCAGTACACATGTCTAACTAATGGCCCTTCTTAGGAATAAGCCATATTATCACACCTTAAATAATTAGAGTTAATTCTTTCATACCATCAAATAGTCAGGGTTCAAGTTTTTCTGATTCTATTGGTGGGAGGGATACACACACACACACACACACACACACATACGTATATATATATATTTATATTTATGTTCTATTGTTCTAATCATGATTCAAACAGAGACCACACGTTGCACTTAGTTAATACATTGTTTAAAGTCTGTTATTCTGTTATTTTCCCCTTTTGCAACTTATTTGTTGAAGAAACTGCATTTTTTGTTTGTAGAGGTTTTCACAAACTGGAGTTTGCTGATTGTGTCCTTGTGGTGTAGTTCAACACAGGTTGGCAGTTACTTCTTTTTTTTTTTTTTTTTAAAGATTTTTAAAATTTATTTATTTGACAGAAAGAAATCACAAGTAGTCGGAAAGGCAGGCAGAGAGAGAGAGAGGGAAGCAGGCTCCCCGCTGAGCAGAGAGCCCAATGCGGGACTCGATCCCAGGACCCCGAGATCATGACCTGAGCCAAAGGCAGCAGCTTAACTCACTGAGCCACCCAGGTGCCCCGGCAGTTACTTCTTAGTGCACAAGATGACTCTCTCCACCACACTTTTCCTAAGGTGTTATGAGATACAAAGGTAACTCCTTAATTTGGGATGATACTTGTGTAAAGATGCTTGCAACAGCATGAACTGTTGTAAATCACATAAAAGGCAGGTCTAAGTGAATCTCATCCACTGTTATTTCTCCTGCAGTAATAAAAAGCTTTCCTAAAAATCATCATTCAAAGCTGCCAGAGCATGGCATTTAAATACCCTCCACGCTATAAAGTGGCAAGTAATATCCCTCGTAGTATGTCTTTTAGGTGATTTGTCATAACTATTATTAAGAAACAGGAAGCTTACTTAATACATTCCTTCTGCTTTCAAGCTTGTTATTTGCAAAGAATGTAGTGTGTAAAATGGGCTATATTTTAGTTTTAAGATTGTTACGTGGGAGTCCTGAACAGAACCCTGTTGAATAAGACATGGGTTAAACGCTCCAGTTTAGAACAGTGTGGACAGAGTTGGCGCTCTTTCATTGAGTGAATGAATGAACAAGTCCCTGGTTTAAATACATAAGCGTGTAAAATATCCTTTGGAATAGAGGAAAAAGAAATATCCTGAGAAAACGAACATAAAATGAAACAAGTCTTCATTTTTATGATAGAAAGTTCTTATCAAGGCTCTGAACAGTTAATACTCATTAACACCTAGAGTTTCTTATTGCTTAGCCCTTGTCCCCCTTACTCATCTTTCTGTAATCTGAGTAAATATTCTTTAAAAAAAAAAAAAGGATTTTATTTATTTATTTGACAGAGAGAGATCCATCACAGTAGGCAAAGAGGCAGGCTGAGGGGAGGGGGAAGCAGGCTCCCTGCTGAGCAGAGAGCCCGATACAAGACTCGATTCCAGGACCCTGAGATCATAACCGGAGCCGAAGGCAGAGACTTTAACCCACTGAACCACCCATGCGCCCTGTAATCTGAGTAAATATTCTTATGAGGAGCACATGATTAGGTTTACAGTACTATAAAGCTGGGCTACAGTGAAAAGTAGGGAAAAACACACACCTGTCAAAGTGGCTAACATGCTAGAGCAGAACTACCAGCAGCCCCTGTGCTAGGCACGTCGTATCACATGATGGTGGCCAGCTGAGTTTCCCTGACGGCTGATGACGTGGCACCACATTTCATGCACTTGCTTGCCATCTTTGTGTCCTCCTTGGTAAAATGGCTCTTTGAGTGTTCTGTCTCTTTTCTAATTGAATTCATTTTTTTCTTAAATGTTGACTTTTGAGGGGAGCAGGGGTGGCTCAGTTGGTTAAGCATCTGCCTTTGGCTCAGGTCATGATCCCCGGGTCCTGGGGATAGAGCTCTGCCTGGGACTCCTTGCTCAGTGGGGAGTCTGCTCTTTCTCCTCCCTCAATCCCCCACCCCTGCTTGTGTTTTCTGTCTCTCTCTCTACCTCTCTCAAATAAATAAATAAAATCTTTTTTAAAATGTTGAGTTTTTTTTTTTAAAGATTTTATTTATTTATTTGACAGACAGAGAGCACAAGTAGGCAGAGAGGCAGGCAGAGAGAGGAGGAAGCAGGCTCCCTGCAAGCAGAGAGCCCAATGTGGGGCTCCATCCCAGGACTCTGAGATCATGACCTGAGCTGAAGGCAGAGGCTTAACCCACTGAGCCACCCAGGTGCCCCCAAAATGTTGAGTTTTGAGAGTTCTTTATAGGGTCTAGGTACAAGTCCTTTGAGGGATGTGTAATTTGTAAATATTTTCTTTCCGTCTGTCATTTGTCTTTTCAGCTTCTTTGCAGGTTCTTTTGCAGAGGCAACTTTCAATTTTGGTGAAGTCCTGTATCACCATTTCCTTATGTGGATTATCCTCTTGGCATCAAATCTTAGAACTCCTTGTCTAGGCCCAGGCCCCAGACATTTTCTCTTATATTTTTTCCTAACAGTTTCATGTGTGCATTTAAGTCTATGATCCATTTTGAATTGATTTTTGTAGAAGATACAAGGGTCAGGTAGAAGGTCATCTTGGGCCTGTATATGTCATTGCTGCAGAACCACTTATTGAAAGGCTGTCTATCCTTCATTGAATTGGTTTTACACATTTGTCAGTAATCAGTTGGGCATTACTATATGGGTCTTTTTTTTTTTTTTTAAGATTTTATTTATTTATTTATTTGGCAGAGAGAGAGAGTATGCGCACACACGTGCACAAGCAGGGGGAGGGTCAGGCAGAGGGAGAGGGAGGAGCAGACTAGCTGCCCGAACAGGGAGCCGGTTGTGGGGCTTGATCCCAGGACCCTGGGCTCCTGGGCAGGATCCAGCCAAAGGCAGATGCTTAACCGACTTCGCCACCCAGGCGCCCCAGTGTAGGGGTCTATTTCTGGGTTTTCTGTTCTGTTCATTGGATCTGTGTACCTCTTCCAGTATCATATGGTCTTGATTACTGTAGCTATCTAGTGAGCCTTGACATCAGGGAGAGGGATTCTTCTTACTTAGTTCTTTTCAAAGTTGTTTTGGCTATTCTAGGGTCCCTTTCCATGTAAATTTTAGAATAAGCTCATCTGTGTCTTCAGAACTCTAACTGGGATTTATACAGGAATTGCACTAACCCTATTGATCAAACTGGGGAGAATTGATCTCTTTATTGTGTTGAGTCTTTCAATTCATGAACACGGTATAGACATATACTCACATAGATATAGACCAAGGGAGTATATGCTTTTTTTATTTCTTTCAGCTGCATCTTGTAATTTTCAGCATACAATATCTGCACATCCTTTGTTTTTGAAACATCCTTGTCGTCAATTGGTTGGTTAATTCTTAAACATTTCATGAGGCCTCACTATGTGCTAACACTGTGCTTGAGGCTAGAGCGGTAAGGATGGGATAGAAAGCCTTCGAGAAGTCCATGTTTTTTGAACTGGTATTTTAGCTAATAGCGAAGATGGTAATTTTTCCCCTCCAAAATAATAAAATTGCAATGAAAATGGAAATTACCTAGGATTTGTCATTGCTAAAAGAACTACTAGATAGATATGTTAGAACACAGGTTTGGAGCAAGGTGGGAGTTTGAAACCTAGCTCAGCCTATTGGCCATTTGGCTTTGGGCCAGTTGCTTCAGCTTTAGAAGCCTTACTTTCCTTATCTGTATAATGGGATGATAATGTTATTGACCCTTTAGGATTGTTGTAAAGATTAAAGAGAAACATGTGTAAAACAACACAATACAGCTATGTTTATGGCTAATTTCATCTCATATCCAAGCTAAGGAAAAGAAAGAAGCCAAGGTCGAGGGATAAATGGACAAAGGTTGAACCTGGGGTGGTGGTGTGTGTCAGGCAGGGGGTGGGGAACAGGGTGCACCGAAATCAAAGAGCGATGATTATAAGAGAACACAGGAATTAGATTTTTCAAAGAGTCTAGCAGTCTCTTTCTTCAGAAGCCTTTTCCCACATGGAGAACCGTAGGGATCTGTTAGTTTAAATTTTTAATTCTACTCTGCCTGGCTTCTTCCTTCATACTAGATATAGTCATTAGGCCCAAGAAGTCATTAAAGTGTTTAATAAGGTTATTAAATTGACTAACTGCTGCTGCTGAAGCAATTTTCATAGGAAATCCATATGATTCTAGGTGTGGATCTTGGAGCTGTCCTCTGTGGCTGACAGGCTGTCAACATTCCTTTGAAGGATGGTGGGCAGCTTCGTGAGGGATGCGTCTAATTAAGAGATTATAGGTGAACCTTGGCTTCCTGGGTGTGCTATTCATAGCTGGAAGCGCCAAGAAACTTCACTAATTCCTACTAATTGCGGGGTGGGGGAGGGGAGGCCCATCTGAATTATAGAATATTTTAAAATAAATGTACTTTTATTACTTTCAAGTACATATTTTAACTCCAACTAGGCAAACAAATTGTTGTCTGGTACAGGTCTTAGGGGACCCAAGTTATTGAAGCTATCAGAATGATTTTCAATTATTTCTATGTAAATAGGTGCTTCTGGAGTTCTTCAGGGTGCTCGAAAACAGTGTGTTCTCATAGATCTTAAACATTGCTCATGGAGCCATATGCTGTTAATTGGCACACCCTTAGAGGAAGGGGTTTGTTAAATTAAGATAAACTTTAGACCAGCTGCTAAATAACTTATCGTTAATTCACGGAGTCCAAGAACCCAAGTGGATGAGGATTTTATTTCAACTGAAGTTTGATCTCATTTTTTTTTTCCTGAATCATTCATTCCTGCAGGCTTTCATTTCTTCATTAAATGATACTAACGGAATGCACTGGCCGTGCCAGGCCGCTCCCATCCTGTGCTCCCCTGAAGGAGCTCAGCATCTGGTAGAGGAGGCCTGCAGGCCTCAGGCAGCCCAGCGAGCTGTGCCGAGTAGGGACAGTGCCGATGGTGGGCCCAGAGGCATTAGGGGTCTGGAGGAGGATCAGGTTAATCAGCATGGGTGAATGAGAGGATTGCCAGAGACTGAGTTGCATTTTGAAAAAGAAATTGGAGTTAGCAGAAAATGAAGGCAAGAGGAAGGCGACAAGAAAGCACGAAGGGGATTGGGGACAGCAGTCCAGGCGGAGGAAACAGTATGTTCAAAGGCACGGAGGCAGGAACTGGCATGTCATGGAGGGGGACCTCTGGAGATGAGTAGAGTGAAAAACGTGAAAGACTGTTGTGCTCGCTGAGGAGTCTGAGCTTGATCTTGAAGATTATGGGACAGGCTTTGAAGGACTTTGAGCAGGAAAATGACATCACCAGATGTGTGCCTTGGGGCCATTCTTGTCTTAGTGTGGAGGATGAACTGGGGACAGGCCCAGAGATCCATCAGCAGCCCATGCATTAGTGTTGGATGAGTGGTCCTTGAACCAAAGCAGTAGCAGCGGGGATAGAGTTGTGGGGGTTCAGGGAGGGTGAATCTTGAGAACTTGGTCAGTGTGGATTTGGGAGGTGAGTCAGAGAGAGAAGTCTGGGGTAACTGGGTTTCTGGCGGGTTTGCTGGAAGGGAGATGGTGAGCAAGATGGTGTGAACTCCATGCTCCTGGGACCTGGAGGCAAGAGGCTGGGTACGTACGTGTAGAGATGCCTGGACTGGGACCGGGAGGAGATCCTCAGCTCATGCTGGGTGCTTGAAGCCATATGCTTGGATGCCATCGTCCTGGAAGTGCAACAGGGTGTGAAGAACAGGAGCCGGGGGTGGCTGTCCGGGCCACAGCAATGTTTGAGAGAATGAGAGAGGAAAAGCTCACCACCCACAAAAGAATAGTGACATTTAGCTCTCCTACCAGGTGAAACGTTTTCAAGATTGAAAAAAATATTTGCAGTCTTAGCACTGTAGTTAACTTGGAGTGTGCATTTGAAATTCATTGCTGTTTGTAGCAGAAAGTCTTCTTCCCCAGTGTAGTTTTAGAATATGTATTCCACAGACCCCTACCCTATGTAAAGATTAGACCTAATGAATAATAATAGTAGTAGAGTCTGAGAATTCCCACCCACTGAGATGAAGAAAAGACTTTTACTGTAATTTGCCATTATGCTGTCCATTCCTTCTACAAATATTAGGAGGGGCTTGCTCTGAGCAAGTGCTATGAAATTTTTAGGTCAGTCTATATTTCACTGAGAAATTAACAGAGTTAGAGTGTCTGCTGCTGGGTTCTTAATAGTTTGTACTTAAAAAAATACATACAGTTGGTTAGCTTAATTGCTTATTGCCAGTGTCTGTGGGAGGGTCTCAATGCTTTGGGTTTATAAGCATTTTCCTTTCTTTGTGATAATACTTTATGTTCATGTAACACTTAAACTTTTTTTTTTTTAGGAAGAGCATAAGCAAGGAGTGGGGGTGAAGGGTGTGGGTGGGGAGGAGAGGCAGAGGGAGAGAGAGAATCTTAAGCAGGTTAAGCAGGCTCCACACCCAGCAAGGAGGTTGACACGGGGCTCAGTCCCACAACCCTGAGATCGTGACCTGAGTGAAAATCGAGAGTCTGACACTTAAACAACGAGCCACCCAGGCACCCCTCCATTCACATAGCACTAAATGAAAAACTTCCCAGCATTTTCAGCAGTGTTTTATGATTTGATACTCCTAACAAACAGCTGAGAGAGGTTGGAACAGGCATTATTCCCATTTTCCAGATGTGGAAACAGAGGTTCCATGAATTAGTTCGTAATTTAGAAAGTGGGTAAATGATCTCTAGTCTTGTGACCATAAGTCAGTGCTCTTTCCGTGAACAGGGACATGTTACTCAAAGCTTCCAAGTTCACAGTTGGTCGGTTGCAACGAAACGGGGAAAGAAGCCCTGATTTTTTTTCAGAACTATTTGTCATTGCCACCATCACCAATGAATAGTGTGTCAAGTGTTCAGGGGTTCTGTGATACTGTAGTAACTGTGGGTTTTATAGTTTTAGTTCAGAATCTTTCTTGTTTTGTTTTGTTTTGTTTTTTTTAAATCACAATTTTGTGGCATGTTGAGAAGTGGGTTTCCTTTTCTTTTCACTTTTGTCTCATCTGTGTAAAGCCCCACTGTTTCGGTAATAGGTACATGTCTTCTGCTGTTCATGTAGAACATTCAGCAGTCGGAAATACTTAATTTCCCTTTTGGTCTATTCAAGCACTCCTGCCTTTCCAGTGGAAAAATGGAGCTGTCCGCACCCTGTGAGGGCACATGGTTCCCTGTGACCCGATGACTGGGTGCCTCCAGCTGGCGGGGCGGGAAGGGGTGGCACAGGATAACCTTGGCCACTCTTACCAGCCTTCTGCCTTAGTGTGGGCTCCACTGACTCTCCATAGGCACAGTGGTGACCAGGGCCTGCTCTGCTTTTAGGGGCCCAGGAAAATGTTTTAATTTCCTTTAAAATCAGAAAAATAATATGCACTTTTAGATCAAACTTTTGAAGGCCAAAGTATCTAGGGCCCAGGAAGTCTGAAGGCAGCCCTGAGTGTATGCCTGGGGGGTAGATTTGGGAAGATAAGTGTGGTCTACTCTGGACTCTGGTCTTTTCTTCCTAACCTGTTTGACCTTCTGTTTATTGATTCGTTGATGACAGGTTCATTCCTTCTAAGAACTCTAGGTGTGTGCAGAGCACTCAGGGAAGTGAGTTAAACATGCACGCCGACTGGAGACAGAGATGAAACGTGCACAGACAAAGGCATCGTGCCCGGATTTTGTTCCAGTTTCTCTAGGCGGCTTCTCTTAGACTTTCCTGGGCTTTTGAGAAATAATGGCCAAAAATGTTTAGAGCATCATTATATTATTATCTCATTTTTATTATCTGTCTTCTAAATGACTTTAAAAATACAGAATGAAAAGATTTTAAAGTAAGACTTTGGGGAAGATTAATTTATAATCCCTGTAGACTGAGGGCGGGCATGAGGCAGAAGTCTCAAATTCAAGACCGAAGTGTATGTTTTCTTAGAAGGTGACACTTGATAGGTGGCAAAAGGGAATGTGAACTATTTTTTTGCCTTTAAAAAAAGCCCCTCTGTTCTGGAAAATTCCCGTTTTATGATCTGTGTGACAGAATGGAGGTGCTCTGCCTAGAAAACACCATCATCTCCCTTCTGCTTCTGCTCTGGAGTTCATAGCCTGCCTCTCAGATGTGCTAAAACAGGGAAGTAACAAATGTCTAGAATTTCATCTTCGATGCCCCGTTTTTAGATGAAAAGTTAAAATGGTTAAAATTAAATTCAGTTAGGGGCTCCTGGCCAGCTCAGTCGGTACAGCACACAATTCTCAATCTTGGGGTATTGGGTTTGAGCCCCATGCTGGGTGTAAAGGTTACTTAAAAATAAAATCTTCAGGGGTGCCTGGGTGGCTCAGTTGATTGCCTGACTCTTGATTTTGGCTCAGGTCATGATCTCAGGGCTGAGCGGGGGAGGATTGAGCCCCATGGGGTTGGGGGGTGGTGTTGGGAGGGTTGAGAGACTCTGAGCTCAGCAGGGAGTCTGCTTCTCCCTCTCTCTCTGTTCCTCCCCCCACCCCCGCACCCCACCCCCCCGCTCATGCTCACTTTCTCTCCTACGGTCTTTCTCTGAAATAAATAAAATCTTTAAATAAAATAAAATAATTCATTCATTTAGCAAATTTATGATCACCCAGTGAATAAATTATACTTTAAAATTTATTATGCCATACGTGATCATTTGTTGTACATGCTTTCCTATTTTTAAACTAAGCTTATTTAGTAGAGAGCGCTTTTTGGAAAGTATTGTGTTTTAAACTTTATCCTGTATTTCCAAATCTTAATTTCTTTAAAAAGGAATGAATTCTGCCATGAATTTTTTTTTAATATCGCTAACTTTTACCTATAACAGGAAGTTATTATGAAGATGAAATGATTTACTATGGGGAAAATATATTTTTAAAAATAGAAAAGCATGGGGTAAAACGTGTTCATCCTTCTCTTAATAAGTTCTCGCTGCTTATTCTCATGAAGCTTGGCTGCCTACACAAAATCATTTTCATCTCCCATTGCTTGCTTCTCATATGAACTTTGCTAGTCTTTTATATTTTGTTCGAGGGAGTGATTTCATTTTCATGTAGAGAGATGAAGAAAGTAAGAAGTGGCTGCTTTTGAGATTTGAGAAAAATCTGAACGTATTTTTCATGATTAAAAACGACAGCCTAATTTTTGAGTACACTTTCTTACCATCCCATAACCTGTAAGACTACCAAGCAGGGCACCTGGCTTGGTTTTGCATTATTTAAAAAATTCCATTTGTGGCAAAAGTGCCTTTGGACTTCCTGCGGTGCCTGATTCATTAGCTCTACTTCTTGTTTTTTTTTAAAGAATTCATGACCACAGCTCGTTTCAGTTTTGTTTTTGTGCCATCACTTCCCTCTGCTCTTTCCAGCCTTGCTCACGATTCTGAAAGACATCTCTTTGTTGATGATGCCCTTACAGGAGTTTGTAAGCGTGTGGGTTCGAGACCCTCGGATCCAGAAGGAGGACTTTTGGCATTCCTATATTGACTATGAGATCTGTATCCATGTAAGTATGCAGTCAATGTTGACAGAGATCATAGCAATTTTTAGGTGGCACGCATCTGATGGGACACTCTCTTATACTTGAAATTTGTACCGATTGTTCCTAACTCAACTGGATTTGAATGATTACAAGTAATGCCTGTATCTCAAACATAGTAGTCAGAAGGCTCCTAAAGCTGGAAAATTACTCATTTGAGTTCCTTCTTGTACCTTCGCTAATATTAATATTTTAATGTTTATTGCCCTCATGTATGAATATGTGAATACATCTAAAATTCACAGTTAAAGAGTATTTATAGCTCATTAATGGTATTTCTTTATGATCTGTTATAGCATATTTCTGGGTAATATATTGCCTGATAAATCTTAGGTTTTGAAAGGATGTAGAGCTCTCTGGAAAACTGATGTGTGGTGGTTTTATATGGAGAATAGGAAAGGAGGAAATGAACATGTGCAATTATTTTGCCTTAGTCTAGATTCTGAGTAATTAATGTCAGTAAATAACTAGAAATGATGTACTTTGTTTGGAAGTAATACTTCATTATAATCTTTCAAGTAACGTTGTGTGATGTGTGGCTTTCTGTGATCATCTTGAAAAAGGGTCAGCAGACTGTTTCTATAAAGATCCAGGTAGTAAATGTCTTCTGCTCTGTGGGCCATGTATTTGCTCTTGAAATGTTTCAGTTCCTCTGCTACAGGGTGACAGCAACTATACACGATACATAAATGAATAATTGTGTTCCAGTAAAACTTTATTTGCAAAGACCAGTGGCAGGCTAGTTATAGTTTATTGGCTGGTGGTGGAGGGGCCTGGAGAGCTCTCGTGAGCCTCACTCAGATGCCAGACCCATAAAGCTTTGCAGGTAGAGAAGCTGGGGGTTAACCCATTTCAACTAACCTTAAGGGGAAATGATACCAGGTGACTCTGAAATCTTAGCGTTATTGGGAATTTTAAACTAGTGGACAGTATATTCTCTCCTGACCTTCTCCTGCTGTTGAAGGACTTACAGATGGACCTTTGTCTGGTGGAGGTACCAGATGGCTCTCCAGTTGGCTTCCATGTTATTGACATGAAATGAAAGGGAGTTGAAATGGACCGAGTCCCTACCCGAGGTGTCAGGATTCCCTGCAGTGGCCTGGTCCTCTCTGGGGCAGGAGCACTGAGAAGATGTCTGCCCAGGCCTTGTTAGGGCACCATTCTGGTGTCAATGGCCTGCAGTCTTCGTCCCCGAGGGTCTCGTTAGAGTGAGGCCCTGGTGTGCTTTGAAATCCACACATACAACATTACTGCGCCGCAAACTCCATCTGGTGCGTTTGCTGCCATATTGTCAAAGGTGCTGGGGTTCAGACCAGTAGCTGCTTTGGAGGCAAATGTTTTTACCTCTCTGCCTTCTGAGGTTTTCTAACTTTATCAAGCTCAGGAGTAGCAGGAACTGTGCCATACGTTTCACGGGAACAGTTGAAGAACTCTGGCCCAAAGTCACTTACATTTGCCAATGAAAACAACTGCTGGGTGCTTATTAAGTGATAGAATAATAGCGATTTTGAAAGGATATAACTCTTGGGGGCAAGCAGTTTTCTCATTTGGCAATGTAAAGGTTATGAAATAGAATTTTGAATTAAATATAGAGAATAGGGATCTTGAAAAACCAGTAGACAGATTTTTGCCAGTCTCTTGTTTGCACAAAGGAGAAGGGAGAAACCTTAAATACTCAGTCTTGGGTTTACTGCTGTTTTGCTTAGGATGGGGACTCTGTCGTAGATGGCTTTTCCGAAGTCTGCCGTAAGGTAGTTGGAAGGAAACCAACATCTCCTATCTAATAATAATATTAATAGATAATATTTGCCAGGTGCTTATGAAATAGGTATGTCCTCCTCCATCCCCATTTTACCGTTCAGCAAACTGGAGTTTGAGTGTCCTGCTCCGTATCAGAGCCGGGCCTGGCATGTGGGTTCCCCACACAGATGCTTGTCCCTCTGTACCACGCCTCACTCTGCCTTGCACATCCCATAGGAGAGGAGGACGCATTCTCTTGTTTAAAAGTGATTTCAGGACACCCTGGTGACCCTCTGCACCTGGAGGTCACCGGACGAAGAGCTCCCCAGCATACAGATAGGCAGCCCAGCCCCCACTTACTCCTAGGCTGTGTGGGGCCCCCTGTGGGGGCCAGAGCAGCTGCTGTGGTAGACACAGCCTCTCCTCCCCGTGGTCAGCCCCCAGCACCCACTCCCCCCAGACATCCTGATCACAGCAGCAGACAACCATGATTACACAGAGAGAATCCCATCGGGGTGGGCGTGTCTGCCTTGATCCTGGTGGTTCTCGGGGGGCTGCTGCTTCTAGCTCGGCAGAGTCAGAGGAGACCCTCCCAAGATGCAGACAAAAGATAAACATAGGAGAGAGAAGACCCACCATTCAACAAGTTAGAACATTGGAAGTAAGATCAATGACACTGATAGGTTCTAGAAGAAAATCTGGGCATAATAAGTTAGGGAAGCAGTCTGCTGAGAATGTTCAGGGTATAAACATGGTTTGGGTGCAGGAAAATGTCTGGGTTGGTGCTATAGCAGCTCTTGCGGTAATTTCACTCCTCCCTACCACCCGCCCCCCCAAAAGTGATTTCCGGATGCCTGATGATTTGTGTGATCTGTACTGGTGGCCATATCAAGGATATGATGACTTCTTGTGGTATCATGTCAAGGGCTCTAAGAAGGGCTCTCTAATTCCCGAAGCCTTCTGCAGTGCCACGGACGGAATGATGGTGTTAAAATGGAAGGGACGACCCTGAGTTTTTATTGGTCATTTAAACTTCAGGATTTGTTTAATTTTTATGATTCATCTTTGAAAGCACTAATAGGTGAGCAGGAGGCTACCTCGGGACTCAGGACACTGCTCATTGATGTCACCCCACTGGTCTTCAGAGGTGGGTTTTGTACAAGATGGGATGTACCAAAAAAAAAGTACAAAAATACATACAGATTTACTTTTGGTTTTTAAAAATCCTATTAAAAAGGCATATGGGTGTATATATAGTGAGTTAGAAATGTAAGAAAAAACTCTTTTTTTTCCTTAAGTGAGGCTTAAATGTTTCTTTTTCTTTAAACAGACCAATAGCATGTGTTTTACCATGAAAACATCCTGTGTGCGAAGAAGATACCGAGAATTTGTGTGGCTGAGGCAGAGACTCCAAAGTAATGCATTGCTGGTGTAAGTGATTTAAATAAGAGATACTGAGGAGACTTTATTATTACAGCCAACATTTAAAAATTTGTCGGGCATTAAGATACATCATATATGAAGGATTTTGTAGGCTTTCTTCTTGATTGCAATATATAACTTGAGTTAGTTTTGTAGCTACCACATCTGAATTCAAAATTTACCACTTGAATTTCCCCAGCTGGATATTGACCGTGGAAGGTCTAAAAATGTTTAAAAATGGGTTTTTCTTTAAGTTAATTGATTTTCTTATATCCTTATTATGTAACTATATGTGCCATATTGTACGTACACAACTATCTGATAGTTACATGACAATTCTCACACGTAATTTGCTTTCACTAAACCACCTTGATTTGATGATTTAAAATTTTTTTTTTCTTTCTCATAAGACAACTACCAGAACTTCCATCTAAAAACCTGTTTTTCAACATGAATAATCGCCAGCATGTAGATCAGCGTCGTCAGGGGTTGGAAGATTTCCTCAGAAAGTAAGTGCACAGAAGCTCTTGTGGCCAGACAGCAGTTGTGAGCAAAGTGCTTTGCATGAGTGAAGTGTCTTTTAATTATGTGGGGGAGAAGATCCAGGTTGGAAATGCTAATGATGATCTTCTAGAGCCCGGCTCCGTAGTTCATTTCCTATATTAGAGTGCCATCTTGTGGCTTATCTCATACGGTGCACATCCGGGACTGCATCTTCTAGAAGGAAAACAATGAGCTAATTGAGTTTGGTAATAAATGTGCGTACAGTCCCTGAAGCTGCAAATAAGAGCCAAATTACTTGGGAGTTTAGCTGACAAAAGTAAAATTTGCCAGGAGGCAAACGAGCCTTATTAAGAAGGTACTTCTTAAAAACTGTCTGTATTTACCACACTTGGGACTGATGGACCAAAATCAGCTCCATGATGGGCTGCTAGTGAATACTTTCCTGGGCTCTTCTAAGGAAAAAGTTTAACTGTGTTCTTTGGAGAGAGTGTTTTATAAGGGAGTAGTTACTGGTGTTTGAATAGTCTGGGTTATTAACTCTGGATTGCTTGCTGATGCTAGGTACTGTGGTTAATTTAACTCGAATTTGCACTACTGTAATTTCTCTTTTTTTCCACTCTGGAATGCTAGAATACCCATGCCATGAAACAGCACATTGTTTGCACTCAGACGCTCGGGCCGAACTTCCTGGGTTCAAATCTTGGCTCTGCTATTTACTGGCTGGGCTTGGGCAAGTCTTTCACCTGCTCTGTGCTTGCATTTTGCCATCCATAAAATGGGGTTAATAATAGTATGTGCTTCGTAAGTTGTTGAGAGGAGTAAGTGAGTTGATGACAGTAAAGCACGCACATCGCTTTGGCATGTAATGTGTGGTTTTGACCATTATTATTTTAATTCACTTAGACATGAAATAGCTTTGAGCTAATTTTTTGAACTTCTTATTTTATAGATTAGGAAATGGGCTGAGTCATATGACTACTGGTTAGAGGCAGGGCCCAGTTTCCTAAGCTCCCTTTCTTTTTCTACTGACTTCAGGATCTTAAGTAATGTCCTTTGGCGTTCACTGCATGGTCCCTTAGAGCTAACCTGAAATAATATAATGCCTTCTCCCCATATGGCTCACTCATAAAGGATTTGGATATTAAGTATGCACATGAATATTAATATTTATTTCCATTAGGTTGATATAGTGTCTTTCTTTGGAAGGGGTCGTGGAGACATACAGAAACATCCAAGATTATAAATTGAGGAAGGGCCAGAAAAGAAGAAGCCAGAGGAATAAAAATGACAAGAGACCAGAAGAACCCATTAAGTGAGCCAAGTCCTCAGGATCCGTTATAGTGGTATTCTCTTGGATATCACAGGCATGACAGAACAATGGCCTGGTCAAGTTTTTTCTGCCCATTCCCTTCGGAGACAGCTCTGATTTTAATTGTTGTCTCTCTGAGACCCAGGTGGCTGATGGCGTCTCCCTTAAGATGTGGCCCACGAGTCCAAGTTTGCCAAGCGGCCTGTCAGTGCAGATGCTGCTCGGGGGAGCCACAGACTGGCCATTGGCAATAAGGCCTGGAGTGGGACAGCCCTATCCTGCAGTCGCTGTTTGCCCTGGGAAGCTGCTTGTCTTCTGTAGAGAAGTCTCCTTATTGGAGGTCAAAGGATAGCATGTGTCTCTGTATTTATACTGTGAGTTAAGCACAGGGCATGTGTTTTTGACCAGGAATCACTTCACTTTTTTTTTTTTTTTTTTTTAAAGATTGTATTTATTTATTTATCAGACAGAGATCACAGGTAGGCAGAGAGGCAGGTAGAGAGAGAGAGAGGGGAGGAAGCAGGCTCCCTGCAGAGGGGAGAGCCTGATGTAGGGCTCGATTCCAGGACGCTGGGATCATGACCCGAGCTGAAGGCAGAGGCTTTAACCCACTGAGCCACCCAGGCGCCCCTACTTCACTGTTTTGAAAACGACCTTCCCTTCCACAGCTGATCTACCAAATTAACGGCTGAGTGAGGCCACTTGGCCGCAGAGCGGGCAGGCGTGGGCTTGGTTATTTTTGCAAACTGTGCCACTTGGCTACTTGTGGACAGCATTCGTTCGATGTGGACATCCTAGCAGAAGGGATCCTGGATCAGGAGCTTGAAGGGCTGGATTCCCAGGCTCCCATGAATCACAGCTCCTAAGTTTGTTCTGGCTATCTGACCTCAGAAAAGCCCCTTGATTCTTGTGTCCTGCCTCAGGTTGCTGTAAAGAGTGCGATCATGAAACGCAGGTGCTGCTTGAGATCATTAAGATGACACTTGGAAAGGATGCTGGAAACCTATTTATTGTCTACTCGGGGCCAAGCTGGGTCCTGGGGAAATAGGATCCCACACGGTGGACCCAGATCCTTACTCTCTTGAAGCTTCCATTCTGGTGGGAAAGTACTGTATCCATGTCAGGGAAAAATTAGGTCTGGATGGTCACCCAGAAATGCAGTCGTGGAGCAGACACCGAGTTCCCTAGTGTCGTTATTTGTTCCACTACAGTGTGTGAACGCTAGTCTCCAAGCTGATGGGGTTCACATTGAAGATAAAAGCTGGTCCTTCTACATGGTTGGAGCTTGAAGGAAGCAAGAAGTCTATACTACCACCGTTTGGATTGAAGCCTGACCTAAATGGCGTAGACACTGTGGCTGCTCCGGGTCCTCCTGACCCTCCATTCTATGCCCCCCGCATTCTGACACCTGGCGGTCCCGTTCTCTGTCCAGTTTGTGTAGAAGTAGCAACCTTGCAGGTCGTCGCCCCCCCCCCCCCGGGACCTCCTCAGCCCCAGCCCACTTGGGGAAATTGGATATGGCATGCAGCTCTGCCTTCTCGGCGCTGGGTCCTGACCCCAGTGTGACATACCCCCAAGGCCCCATTTGCTGCCCGTTAAGGAAGGTCACTATCAATAGCCCACACTGCAATTTTTTTGTAACTTTAGGAACTTGAGAGGGAAGACACCCTAACATTAAAATGGGAAATATGCTTGTGTTGTAGATTTTTAACATGTATTTTTCATATCTGGTTTTTATGGAGGTTTTGAAGTTATGAACCAAGAACAGTATGTATGTTCAAACCCTTTGAAACAAAATGCTGCTGTCTCTGCCCATATGTGTGTTTATAAGTATATATTTGTTTTTTTACCTTAAGGTGAAATTATATATCTTTAATAACAAAGTACATATCCAGGCCAGTCTTTATAAAGGAGTTGGGAAGTTGTTTCTTTGACTAGGCACCAAATAATAAGTCATACCATTTATTGAACACTTGCTCTGTGTTTAGCTTTTTACATGTTTTGTTTTATCTCCATTTCTACAATAATATTAGGAATTGGGTATCATCTTGATTTTATAGACAAGGAAATTATAGGAAAGGTGGAGGCATCTATTAATTCCAGGAACTGGCAAGTTTATAATTAGTGGATCTCTTAAATGCTAGCTAAATTTGGTCAGGATGATGGTGACATTTTTCAAATACAATCATTTTCTCTCAATCTTGGCTATAATTGCCCTTTTGGATTTTTACCCCCTGGCTAATTGTAAATTTTAAGTCTCTTCTATGAATAGTTATGGAAAAAGAAAGTTATAGACTAAAATTACAAAGTGTTGGTAAGTCACCAGCTATAAACATGGCAGTCCTACTAATTAATGTTTGATTCATATCGCGATGGGAGACAGCTTTCCTTCTTTACTGAATTCATCCTGTTAATATAACTATATATACCTCAGTGTAGACTTTTGTATTACAGTTTTCTATTTCTTAAAAATTTAAGGAATATTATAGTTTTTTTTTTTTAAAGCATGGAAACACTAGTTTCTTACACACACACACACACACACACACACACATCTTTATAAGTCTTTGTGTTCAATAGAGGGCACCATAGCACAGATCATGAATGTCTTCAGTGAAGATTTGTAGGTTTTATTTATTTTTTTTCTCTTGGTAAGAGGTAAACAGACTGAATTAATTTTTTTTCCCTACATCCCAGTGCTAACCTTCCACACTCTATACACATATGTATATATCATTATATTGGGTTCAGTAGACAGGGCATCCTTAGTTAGGATTAAGTGGTTTTGCATAGCTATATATTGTTCCCAACTGAACTAGTATATAATACACCTAATAAAATCATGTTGAGGAAAACCAGATTTCAACTGTGTCCAGTTCAAGTGAAAAACAGGATTTGCTTTGTTTAGTTTAAAGTTGTTTGGGGGGAAAGGAACAACTTTTGACTCATGTTGTAAATATCTTTTCAGACATTTCTTTAAAATTCTAGAGGCTGTTTTGTGCTCTTTTTATAAAGCCTTGAAAATTATATACATTTACTTTTATGGAAGCTTATAAAGATGACATTTTATTGACCGTTTTACAAAGTACTCTTTGTATTAAGCTTGAAGTTGATTTTCTGCTATTAGATTTATTGGTGGAAAATGTGGCACAAATATGACTAAGGTAAAAATAGAATTTAATATTATGACGCTGGCAGTCACAACATTCTGTGAAATACAGTAAACCAGATATTCCTTAAAAAAAAAAAAAAGCTATGCTTACCAAACCAGATGGAAAAATACTTTCAAAATTTGGTATTTTTAACTGCGAGATAAAATACCTGAGAGTAAAAATTATGAATATGTTAAAAGATTTACTTTGCTCATTTAAAACCCATCCCCATGGAGCACAGTAGCATAAATTTAGCCAGCCAGTCAGAAAGCCTTCCAGTAACCAAAACCGTGCCTAGCGGGGGTCCTATTTTTGCACTCCAGGACCCTGTGGTTGTTCAGATCTGGTCTCCCTGGGCCACGGGCCACTGGGCCACCGGAACATCCTTCCCACGTCAGTATTGTGAGCTGGGTGTGTGCGGGCTGGGCTCCCTCTTGCTTTTCTCCGTCATGTCCTCCAGATGGCAGCAGTAAGCAGAAAAGAAAACACTGGGAAATAATGAGTCTAATGTACAGTAAAATTGGAAATTGAATTATAGCTCAAGAAAAAGGACAGTAGCCTTGAGGTCCCAATCAGCCTGGACTCTGATCACTTTTGTTTGCTGTACCCATGTGTTAGGTTACTAGCAAGTTAATAACCGCGCGTGAGCAGTTCAAGGCTCGGTAGAATTGCTTTAGACATGAAATAAAGCTAAAATGAATTTGTGTCCAATATCATTGGCATTAGTGCTCATTACTTTTGTGGTGTAATGCCTCGAACCATCTAAAATCAATTTTAAAGATTACCTATTATTTTATAAAGAAAATAAAACACATTTCCAACAGAAATAAAGCAGTGAGCGTAATCCTATGAGCAGTTACTTGTGCGTGGCTGGCAGGAAAACCACTGACAGGACATGGGAAACTCCGTGCAAACTTCACAGCGAACGCAAGTTAATATTAATGGGTTGTTGCCTTATAAATCTTCTCTTGATTTGAAGTATTTAAAACAAGAGTGGTAAACATTTGTAAATGTAGAAAATAAATCTCAAAGAGCAGTAAAAGGGATTTACTACTTTACTACCTGTACTTGGTAAATTAATCTCTACCATGTGATTTGGTCATCTTCTGGGAGAAGCCAGGGCAGAGGACATGGAGGGGCGGGGCAAGTATTTAGCTGCTTTGCTGGAGATTTTGCCCTTTTAAAAGGCACAAAAGTTTAACTTTTCCTTTTAGTAGGCCAGTAAAAATATTTTCCCAAGCCACACTTGGGAAGCCTGTTGAGGCTAGATTTTTGGCTGTGATCCTATACACGTGTAGACTTTTGCCTTCTTGAGGAAACAACTCTGTTTTATTTTGGAGAAAAGGAAATCTTCTAGTGACCTTGGATTTTAAGTAAATTGACACGAATGGCCAAAAAAGATTTACTTTTCTAATTATTTGTGTAAAAATGCAGAATATAAGGGAAGGTTCGTTTGGTCTGAAATATATAATCTGTTTCATAGAGTTCTCTGGGCAAAATCCCACGTTGGACAAAATTATTCTCAGGTTTTCATGTTTTAGTTTTGTCCCCTCTGTCTGGTCTGAGTGCCTCATAATAGATCATTATTGAACTATTCATAGAGAAGAAATGATCATATGTCAAAATTTTTCCTAGAAAGGTAAAACCAGTTTTTATTTAAAAATAAGGGTGTACATTGACTTAATTTCCTGTTCTGAGACATGCACTTCCGGGGGGGGGGGGGAAGCCTACATTTGGTGTTAATATAAATGTGAGCAGGTACAGATTTGCTGGAGTCATTTTTTAGTTTTCCATATAGTTCTGATGCACTGGTTGAAGTCTGTACTCACTTTGTAAACTTTGACCTTGAATGTGGGAAGGCTAGTATGTACTTAGCACAAAATTATCGTATTTTAAGTGGATATATGGTAAAATCTGTTGGAGCAATTTTATTTGGTGGCTTATTTTAACAACATAGAAACACAGTGCCACAGAAGATTATGGAGATTTCTAGTCCATCTTAGGTTTTCAAAAAAAGCCACTTCTCAGATCAGCCCTTGTAAACATGTATATAAGCACACTTGTAAAGTTTTAAAATGTAAAACGTGCTGAGAGACGTATTGGCTTTTTAATATAGTTTTTAATAGTCGTTGAAAGTTTTGATGTTTCATGACAGCGTCGTCAATAAAGATCACAGAGCAGACCTACTGGTTGGCAGTAAAAAAAAATTTTTTTAAGTAGCATACATTTCTATGACTACAAGCAAAATCTTTCCGTAATTAATCCACATGGTCATAGCAGATGTTTAAATTGAAGAAATGCCCTTGAAGTTATTCTTTTAACAGATGTTCTTAACTATTAGCTTCGTGTTTTTACTCACCTAAATTTCCAAATAATTGAATACAACTTAACATATGCTTTCATCCTTTTAATAAGCAGAGTCTGTAATTGACGCAGAGTTTGCCACAGTGGAGGGACCACTTTGGTGGCACCTTTCTAACGTTTTGTTCTCTCCCTACCCTCTAATCGTCCGTCCCCGACCACCTCTCATTGCTCCTCTCTGCTTTTGCCCCAGGGTCCTGCAGAATGCACTCCTGCTCTCCGACAGCTGCCTCCACCTCTTCCTGCAGAGCCATCTGAGTTCGGAAGACATCGAGGCTTGCGTTTCCGGGCAGACTAAGTACTCCGTAGAAGACGCCATTCACAAGTTTGCCTTGATGAACAGACGTTTCCCCGAAGAAGATGAAGAAGGAAAAAAAGAGAATGATATAGATTATGATTCGGAAAGGTATTTCCTTGCATTTCGACGGGATGCGTATGTGTTTGTGTAACACAGAGTGCACATACACGTGTGTCTAGAGATATACACACACTTCACTTTTTTGTTGATGTAATACTAAGATAATGAAAAAATTAATTGACTGAGATTTTATTGAGCTGTGACAGCTCATCATAGCAGTCTTCACACACACCTCCACACTGAATTAATGAATGCAGTGGAAATTCAATTATCTGCATTCTGATTATGTGACTTTCATTTAGTCAGACTTGAATTATTCGTGTTTAAATTATCTAGCTAAAAAAATATCCAACTGCACTCCAAATGGCTAATTAAAAGTCCAAATTTCCTGTCTCTCTTTGTGACTGGAGATAATTAAAGTTCTCCTCTGTTACTCAGGCTTTGAGTGTGTTGTGAAAACCAATTTCCTCTTTTTATTATTTTCCCCCTCTCTTCTTTTCCAGTTCATCCTCTGGGTTTGGACACAGTAGTGATGACAGCAGTTCACACGGATGTAAAATGAGCACCGCTCCGCAGGAATCCTGAAAAATAATTCCAATGTTACCATCTTAGGAAGAGCAAATGGGATCCACTCATGGAGAAGAAAGCTTGCTAATAATATATCCTTACCTAAAGCTCACTGTCATGACATTAGGCATTTAAATTCTTGAAGACGTCAGGTTGTTTATTAGTGGCGTTGTTATGTTGTCTTATTTAGGCTAAGCTTTTGTAAAAAGCGAAAAGGCCTGTGAATGCAAGTCCCCCTGAGAGGCAAACATTGTGGGTTAAAAACAAGATCCTGCCCTGGAATGAAACGATAGCTACGTTTAGAATAACCTACTTGGTTTTACTCAGTTTTAAAAGACAGCTATATAGATAGCCTGCATTTAAAAATTCAGAGTGCATTCCTTGTTGTATCAGTGGGACAGCGTTCGCAGAAACGCGGCCTCTATGATCTTAACTGCTGTGAAGCCTGACGGCATAGGCCAGGCCGCCTCTCTCAGACATGTGGCTGACGTCTTGTGGGCACCTCCCCTGCCCTGGGAGAGACACTTTGCTTTTGGTTATTTGAGATATTCTGAGACGTCTCACCTTTCCAGCACTTTATGTCACACTTAGATGGAAAGTGCATCTTATGAATAGAGACATGTTAAAATAATGTTGATGTCTTATACAAAAACAGAAGTAGCGCTAGTCATGTTGCTTATATTTGCAATCTAGAGACGCAGAAATACATTTTCATGGTCCAGATTCACACATGGTTTCTGGAAACAAATAGTTTTCATTATCGTTGTGTGATTAGAATTTACGGGTTAACTATTTTCTGACTAAATGTGCAATTTCTTATCACTAGATAACTTCCAGTGTCAATGATGGTCACTTGTCACTTATTTTGAAGTTATAAGTGGGATCTTCTAAAAATTAGTAAGTTTATCAATAAATAGTCCCATAATTTTGAAAAGAATGTCAGCTTGCTAATTTAAGAATTCTTCATTTTTAAAAAGCGCTTTCTTTTAAGGCATCTGCCTGAGGACTGGTCATTTAATAAAATGTCTTCTTTTTTAGTGGCCCAAAGATAAAAGGTCTTAGATAAACTACACTGAACTTCAAATTTCAGATGAGGCAGCATTTTCTTGAGATAATTATCCAAGTTTCTTCTTCGTTGAATGGTACGAAATATCTCTGAAACCACTGGGAAGATATTTTTACGTAACTGGAATAACTTGTTGCTTTAATTAAATGTTACCTCACCTCATTTTATTTTAACTGGGAGTTTAAAAGTTACCATATTATTAAAAAGTCTTTGAAACACTCATAACTAAGAACAGAAAAAAATTCAATTTAAAATAAGAATGATCTTACTTTTTCCTTCTTTTTGTTTGGTCCAGAGTATTATTGAGCTTTTGTGAATATTTTGATTTAGTATATCCTGTATCTTGTTACTTTATCATCTAAGACTCATTGTTTTAGTACAGGAGGAAAAAAGAGTTAGCAATTTCTTTTTCTCTTGCTAACATGTAAAGTTTGCCATCCAGTCATTTAAGAGCAATCCCTAGCTTCCTGGGCAATATGTATTTGAATTCACATTATTTCTGTTTTACAGCAGTTTTTGAAAAGCATGTAGTGTGCCACCGATTGTCATATTATTTTTAGATGATGTAACATAGCCATCAAAATTGATATTAAGTATGCCTAATACTGTGGTATGTAAACTTCACAAGATCATCGTTTTCACATTAAACATGAAAAAAATAAGTTCAGTTTGTTGGATCACTTATTTTATACAAGAGGATATATTTCTTCTGACTTACACCTAAATTCAGTGTGTTTTTGAACAAGCCATAAATTTTAATGAGAAGCTTTGGTAGGATTTGGTTTAAGAGTCACTATAGTTGTGCACATTTGAGGCTTTTAGCCTTGGTTTGGTGGTTGTGATATCTAACCACTGGCTTCTTAAAACTGATTTTCTGGAGCTGAGATATTTAGGTGAACTTCAGCCCCCAGTGGCTTTTTGGCTTTTTTCTAGTCCCTTATATTTCTCTCGTGTATTTTTCTAAAGCTTTCTTTAGGAAAAGAACATAATTCCTAAGTAACTAAATTAAATAGATGTTTATTTAAAACTATCTTTAATGGAACTTAAATGTAAGGAATTCTAATCTTGGATGCTTTATGATTTCACATACAGCAAAACTGTATTTCCTCCGTGGCTAATTCTGAAAGGACAAATGATTCACCTGTAAAGCCATTTTATGTGTTTTGTTTGAGAACTGATCTTATACATAACCCAGAGGTGTCGACAATGAAAGTCAACAACCTGTTACTTAGGGCTTTTTTAAAATCTCACTTGGAAGAAAGTGATTTAGATGGCCAGTTAAAATTTCAAGTTTTAAAAATTACTGAGGAAGAACAGAAATGTTTATCTTTAAGTAGTTGTGACACTTAAGATATTAAGTATTTTGTAGGAGCTTTTCAAGTCTAATGCACATTTTATTGAATAATTAAATACAAACAAGTGATATGCCATAACCTGACTGTAGTAAGGTAAAAGAATAAAATTTCTTTTATGGCTATTAAGAACATAACCAAATTCATTTAGCCTAGGCACAATTACCGTTATATCCAACAGCAAACTGAATGCTCTTTCGAACTCAGTATGTTTTTTTGGTGCCTTAAGGATACATCATTATTGAGCTACTGTGGTACAAATACGTTTTTCAGTATTTCAGCTATAAAAGAGAAGATCCTTTTCCATGAAAGGTCTCTACAGTTTTAAGACAAAAGCAACAAAACAAAAGCTTATTCTGTTTCTAAATAGTTTTCTTCTTAATATTTAAATTGCTTGGTCCTATGAATTCAATGTAGCATCTTTTCAATGGAGAAAACCATTTATTTCAACATAATTTTCTCTTTTTGTTTGGAATATAGACCTTCTCTCACTTTATTATATATAAACACAGTTTCAGAAAGAAATGCCATCAGAAATTAATTACCCCAGTTGGACATTCAAAGCATAGATACAATTTTCTTTGCAAATAAAGGTCATAAGACATTAATACACTGTAATAGAGGGGGTTCAAAAATTGTAGAAGAAGTAAGCAACCATTATCTTCAAAATTTGAAATATTTACAAAAGATTTTGCCTCTGTTCTTTGCCAGATGCATCTCACAAACGAGTAACCATTGTCCCTTCAAGTCAGACACAATTGCTCTTCACTCTTGTTGGAAACTTTTTTAGATCATTCTTATGAACACCGCATTGGACACTAATTTATTTTAGCTGCGCAAACTCTGGTAGTGAATGATCCTTCTCTCTTTCTCTAAAATTCCGAAGACTTCTTTTTCAAAGATACCGAAGAGAAGAGGAAAAAAAAAATTAAGCTACGGTTTTCTGCTGAATGTCAACTCTAGTCTAACGACACTATACAAATGGCTTATTATGCTAAAGAGGAAAATACCCTTTCTCTCCCACACAGAAGTGTAGATGCATCCCAAACCCCACACCGCTAGTCTTTGCTGCTGTGGAGGCACAGCACGGGCGTAACTTGTGGTTGTGTTTTTGTTAGTTTCTTACCTCCGGGTCTTCTTTATAGCTTTGCCCCCACCCCACTGGCGGTGGCGCTCCCGCCGCTGCACCCTCGACCGCCCGTTGGCTGCGGCGCCTCGGCGGCTCGCGCACACTCCCCCGCGCCGCGTCCCGCACACGCGCGCTCCCGCCTCCTCCCGCCCCGGAGCTCCGCCGGCGGCGGCGGCGGCGGCTGCGGCGGCGACTGGGTGGCAGGTAGCGAGCCAGCCGGCCTCGGTCCGGTAACCCATGGCAACCGCCCTGGTAACCCATAGCAACTGCGCTGCGGAAAGAAAGGGGGGGGGGAAGAAAGAAAGAAAACCCGGTGGAGGGGGGCCGTGGGTGGCGAGAGGGAACAACAACCGCAAAAAGACAGCGATTTACAGCGGAGACCTGCAGCGCCTGCTCCCCTGCCCCACCTGCGGCCAACGTGGGCACCGCGAGGCTCCCTTCCCAATGTGAAAATGACAACTCGGGCTGCCTGAAAAATAATAAAAAAATGAGAATGGGGACCTCGCGGGGGTGGGGGGAGGTTGGTGTGGCAGGGAGCTTTGAATGGTAATGCCTCCCCCCCCCCCAACACACACCTCGCCCCGGGGCTCCGGGCTCAGTGGTCTCCTGGGGCCCCTGGGGTTTGTGAGCGCGCGTGGAGCAGCCACCCCGCCGCTCCGGTGGGTTTCGGGGCGGCTGGGTCGGGGTCGGCCGCGCCGGAGCCGGAGCCGAGGGAGGCGGCGGCGGCCCGTGGTTGCGCGGTCTAGACCCGAGTCTTTGTTCTGCAGATGGTCGCAGCGCTGCGGCCTCCTTGCCCGCCCCGGCCCAGCCGGCCGGCGCAAGAGGGGACGATGGCATGCTGCCCGGGCCTGGAGGCGGCGAGGCCTGGCGGGGCCGCGAGCGCCCCGGGGTCCGGCGAGGGTGGGGCACAACCCGAGCGCTCCCGTGTGTGTTATCTGTGGCCGCACCGCACCCAGCAGTTAACCTCTTTCTTCTGCTGTCTCCCCAGGACCTTAAAGCCTGCCGGGCGGACGCGCGGTCGCCTGAACTCGCCGCCCCCCGTTTGGAGAGGGAGGGGACCGTCGCGCTTGGTGGCGGGACTGGGCCTCTGGGTAGAAGGGCGTGCCTCCGGGTCCAGAAACGGCCCTGGGTCGGAGTTTAATGTCTGTGTGTGCGGGGGAAAGGAGGGGGGGTGAGGAACAGGCGGGGAGACACCAGTGGGCCGCCTCTTTAGGCTGCAGTCTCAGAAGAGGGGCTGTTCGTCGCCTGGAAAAAAAAAAAAAAAAAAAAAAAAAAAAAAAAAAAGAGCGCGCGGCCGGTGATATAACCCGGTGCAGGACCGCCGAAGGACAGAGGGGGGCGCTGCCGGGCCAGCGCCGTGGCGGCGGCTGACCACCCAAGAACGCGCCGCCTGGGGTCTGGCGAGTTGTCCGCCTGGTGGAGTGGTGTTAGGGGTTCCTGGTGGAAGGAACCTACGCCGCGCATAGATTTCCGTCCGTGTTTAGGAGTATCGTCTTCTTGCTCGAGTATTCGCAGAACCTCCCGGCCCTCAACGAGAAGATGACGCAGGAAGCATGGGGACTCGTTCCATCCAATACAGAGCACTTAGGCCCATGCAAGTCCATTTTATAAGAAAATGTACTGGAGTGAAGACCCGCCGCCCTAGGAAGGTGAAGTCCACAGTTCTAGGTCTAGTTCAAATGAGCTGTGATTCCAAACTCATTTTGATGTTTTAAAAAGAAAAACGTTTGACCCGGATGATTTTTGAACTCCTTGGATTTCTTAATCCTCAATGATTTTCCCTCTGTAGATGTGTACCAGTTACTAATCCAAATAGCAAAGCCATCAGCAACATCTTTTCTGAAGGCAAAGACCTACACAAGTGTAGCACACACTCCCTTGTACAACGTGTGTTCCTGAACAGGTGATTAGATCACCAGTGTCTTACCTAATTTTGCTGGTAGATAAGAGGAAATCTGGCTATGTAGAGAATCCTATTTTAATCTTTTATAAAGAAAAGAATCTTCCAAATGTATATTTTTGCTGCCACAGATTCTAGGGAAACTTGGTTTATTTTCACAAAATGCACGTTCTGAGTTCCACAGCCAGGGAAGCTCCTGGCACAGAGACGGTGTGAACCTTTTGAGGTAAAAGGTGACTACTTGCATGCCTGGGGATTCGTTCAGTACCATCCCAGCCCTATGCATCGTGGTGTACTGGGAGCCCTCTGGTTTAATTTAATTTTTTTTTTAACAAAAGCAATTACAGAAAAGTGCAAATTTAACGTGTGACATTTAACATTTTGCCGTGGCAGGCAGCCTCCACTTAAATGGGGCCTTTCTGCAGAACAACAGGAGCCAAAAGGCCTTGTGTCATGGAGTAATGTAAGACACAATCTGGCCTGCAAACGCACAATGAATCGAGAAGGATTTATGTAATTAATTGACCAGTCTTAACCTGTTATCGTGATGTAAGGAATTTGGAACTCATTAATTTGGGCTCTGACAGATTTCATATTAGAGCTGGCAAATATGGATTGAACCTCTTATTCTTGTAGCAGCTGGAATTTCCATGACAGTGAGGATTAGTGAAGAAGACCTATTGCTGGAGTCAAACTGCCTCTTTGTAATCAGTAGCCCTGTTCTGCATTAAAGGGATAATGAAAAAAAAAAAAAAGAGGTGTATTACCTGGCTGAAGAAGCAGAAGTGTTCACTCTGCTGGTATGTGTGTTGGGCTCCAGCATTTGCAGTCAGATGAAAACATTAATTTCAATCATAAAGTTAGATGGTTTCCTAAGCACCGTGAAAGAATGAGAAGGTAGAGGGGTCTCAGGGTCGGGTTTGGTATTGTTGTCAAAGTTAAAAGGGATGAAAAGACGGAGCCTTTGAATTTCCTCTATGTGAACACAGAGACTGTATGAAGAAGGATCTAGAAGTCCTCTGAGGGGCAAATGGTATTTCTTGTAATGTCATATCCGCAAATGAGCAATTCAGAGCCTTGAAGGAGAGCCTGGCTTTCTCAGGAGCCACTCACTGTCTTCTGCTCAGAGCTTTTTCGTGGGCCTCACAAAACCCAGGATTCACATAATGAGCCTTTCATTGATCATCTAATCTCTGTCCTCTTCCCAGTATGTGATGTCTAGTGAATCACCCCTTTGGAAATACCTAATTTCTTTTTTGAGATTTCAAGAAAACCCAGTAGAAGCCCAACTTCCATTTTTCCCCCTTGACAATCAGAAAATTGCGAGGTTGAAAAAAGGGTCTCCAGATTAAACTAAATGTCTTTTCTTTTCCTTCCTTTCACAATACTTTTCCTCTATTGCTGGGCTATGTGATAAGGTTAATGCACCAACGGCTGTAGAGATCATTAATACAGGAAGATAAGCAAAGTTGCGCATTTAAAACATTTTCAAGGTATCATTTGCCTCCTTTTACCGATAAAGAAGCCTTTGGTAACAAATACAGAAGCAAACACTGAATATTTAACTTTTGGACAGAAAGCCCAATTGATCTTTCCTAACACATTATTCTTCATAAATACTCTCCAAAGTTGGGCACTGCCTGCATTCTTTCACTTGTATATTGCCTTTAAAATTTTTCATTCAAGCAAAACTTAAATTTTTATATAACGAATATTGTTATAATATAAATCTTCGCAAAACAAAAAGATTTCCAGTCCTCCCTTTTTGTGCTGTCAGGATTCCAACTGAATTGCAAAGTAAAACATTTTCTTTTTAGTCAATAATAATGGAATTTGATCTAGCAACAGAGGACTGGGTACAAAGATTTGTTTTCTGATTATCTTGTTAATGACTGATTTCTTCAGCTTTGGTTCCATTTAAATGAATGCATAAAGATAAACACTAGAAATTGGCATCAATATATTAATGTTATCCTTCTCATTGAGAAAGCAAGTAGTTGTTATTGGTATTATTATTTCAGTGGGAAGGCTGTGAAGATAAACAGTTGATATCAGCAAGACTTGGATAACTAATACAAACCATGACAAGAGCGATTAATAGTGTATATAAACACACTTCAAACTTGTATATATGATCTCAGCTCTCACCTACAGATTTCTTTGTATTTTTTTCAAGGGTAATTTGTAAGTTGACAATTACAAGGTTATCAACTCACGTGCTGTGTGTACTGTTTATGTATTGAAAGTATGGAATGGACATATTGAAGCATGATTTGTTAGGGAGAGTGATGACTGGAAGGAAGTCTAGTGAATTGAGTTCTGGCTCTGCCACTAGTACAAACTCAAAGGTGGCCCCCAAGCCCTCTGGACAGCTGTTTCATCATCACCGCTATGAGAAGATTGAATACAGAATGCAGAATGTCTTTAAAGATGTTCATAAGGGTTGTTGTTTTTGTTGTTGTTGTTGTTGTTGTTGTTGTTTTTAAAGGATGTAGGTTGAAGGTTTCCACGGTCAGTTACATTTTAGACACACTGTGTCAAAATTTCACATTAATTTTTCTGCAGGATTTGTTAGTTCCTTTCATATATTAATATACACTGTTAATTTCTTAGATATTTGTGTGTAAGGGGGGCTGGGGTGGGGATGCGGGCTTCTGTATGCAGTTTCCTTAAACTGGTTTGAAGAAGAGAAATCTAAAATTCTATGATTTTTGAGTCTGTAACACTTTGGACCTCTTCCCAGAATGAATAAGGGGCACCTGCTTTCACCTAGGTGCTCCTGAGATAGGGTGTGAGAAATGTGTGATGATAACTAACTAAGAAGGATTCCCCTTCAGAGAGCCAGTTCTAGGAAGAGGCAGGGAGTGTGGTACTAATTTTGAATCTTAGTTTCACTGCTTACAAGATAAGTGGCCAGGGAATAGGTCACTTAATTTTATGGAATTTGTTTCTTCATTTATAGCATGATACAACGTGAGACCAGGTGTGAAGTGCTGATGAAGTCATTGCGCGTTCCCTCTGCTTAGAAGGGTCTTTGCTTTTCCACTTCCCAATCCTTTTTGCTTGGCTCATTCCTACCACTTATTCAGGACTGGTTTTCTGTCTCTTAAGCGCTGATGACTGATGTTGACTCTGACCACACCCACTACACATCAGGTGCCCTTTCTGCAGCAAGATCCCCGACCAACCTCATATCCCACGTGCCTTTCTGGCAGCACTTCTCCCCCTGTTCTGCATGGTGGGTCACCCGTCTGTCTGTCCCTCTGGTCAGGCAGAAGCTCCTAGAAGGAGAAGACTGCCTTTCATCTCTGCCACCTACTCCCTACCACCCAGCACCAGCCTACACTACATTCTGCAGGCAAAGTTGAATTACTGCCATCGGGGTGGGCGAAAGGCCTGCAGACCCTCTTGAAGCCCCTTTCCTGTGGCAGAACCAGCAAAAGAAGAAGAAGAGCTTGGGGAGCGGGAGCAGGTAATTCAGAGATGTTCACCTCCTTGAACTTGGAAACTTTGGTTATCCTGGGGGTGTATGAGAACCCTCTGGTACAGCACCTCTGTTTCTCAGTGGGCCTTTAGATGGCACATAATTATCCATTTGTGATGTCTGCAGGGCAGTCAAGAAATGCTTTGCTTAAGATGACTTTTTTCATTGATCAACGAGACCGTTCAATGGAATTTTTTTTTTTTAAAGATTTTATTTATCCACTTGACAGAGAGCGATCACAAGTAGGCAGAGAGGCAGGCAGAGAGAGAGAGAGGAGGAAGCAGGCTCCCCGCAAAGCAGAGAGCCCGACGCGGGACCTGATCCCAGGACCCCGAGATCATGACCCGAGCGGAAGGCAGCGGTCCAACCCACTGAGCTGCCCAGGCGCCCCTCAATGGAACGTTTTGATAAAATATTTCTTTTGGCCAACTTGTTTCTGATAAGACACTGTGCCCAGTGCAGGGTGTTTATAGTAGAGAGACATCCTAAAACTGGTAGGTGATTTCAGGTGGAAAGATTGGACTATGTGGACAGGTTAGCGTTTTCTCCAAATGTCTGCTGCTTGGTCATACAGCCCTATATAAAGCTGAAGCCCAGACTGACTTTTAAAGAGGAACTAAAAAGTAATCTAAAGTTTTACTGAAGTCTCCTAAAAAAACACCAAAGAAATCTAATTTAAACCCCCAAACTTTGTGTCTCCATCTCTCTACACACACATACATACACACACACTCACACGCCCCTCACATTCCTTGTCAGTTTTTTTAAACTTCTGACAACTTCAATGACTGTCCAAACTTCCCAGTTCCAACCCACATGGGCTCTTATCTTGCTCCCCCTCTTCTCTATCCTGTCAATTCCATCCTTCGCTCTTCTGTCGTGTAAACTGGTGACGACAATCTCTGATCCTCTTGGTTCCTGCCCACGCGAATTCCAGCCTGCATAACCGGAGCTCATGTAGTCTGGCAAAGACAGGCTTCTTCTGCGGAGCAGGGGCAGGGGCGGGGTTGGGGGTGGGGATGGGGGGCCATCGTGGTGGTGTGGTTGTGGGTATGCTGGGGATGAAGGTGGGGACTGGCTGGCTCTACTCACAAAATATTTTTCTCCCATCACAGAAGTGAGCAGAGGAACCCTGTAGTGTACCCCTGCTGATAGAGCTTCCTGAAACTCCTACTAATTTTTTAGGCTAAGTAATTACAAACATAGTTTGCATCCCCTTTTTACTTTCTTCTTCTTTTTATAAGGATGTATTTTTTAAATTTTTATTTGTTTATTCTTAAGAGAGACAGAGGTAGAGGGGAGAAGCAGGCTCCCTGAGGAGCAGGGAGCCTGACATGGGGCTCAATCCCAGGAACCCGGAATCATGACCTGAGCCAAAGGCTGACGCTCAACCATCTGAGCCACCCAGGCACTCCTCACCCCTTTTTTACTTTCTATTTACCAATTCCATTCTCTGACCTTCATGGGAATTCACCTAAAGCCATAATGTGAAAATTAATCTTATTTCTAAGAACCCCTGGAGAAAGAGTCCTTTGGTAATCCACCACAAGGATTAACAGCTCTTTTTACAAAATTATTTTATTTTATTTTTAAAAGTTTTTATTTTATTTATTTTTATTTATTTGATCAGAGAGAGAGAGAGAGAGAGAGAGAGATTGAGCACAAGCAGGGGAAGCGGGAGACAGAGGGAGAAGGAGAAGAAGACTCCTCACTAAGCAGGGCTCGATCCCAGGACCCTGAGATCATGACCTGAGTTGAAGGCAGACGCTTACCCAACTGAGCCACCCATGCACCCCATAGAATACAACCATATTTTATGTGAAAAGAAAACCAAAAAAACGTTTCATGTTCTAGTTGAAATGTTCTCAACATGACTATTTCATTCTAAGTTTTGCTGTCATAATTTATGGTCCTTTTCAGAATCAAGTTTGTCCATAACTGTTGTAAATAGTAGACCTCTAAATGCAAACATGACATTTTTGTAAAAGTTTCAGCAGTGAAGTAGATTGTGAGCAGTTTAATGTAAGGTTGTCTAGGTGCCATCAAGGAGCTCGTCCAGCTGGCCCCTCAGAGGAGCAAAGACTGTGGCCATGGTAAACACGTATTAAATTGGGCCACTCTTCTGACCCCAAAGAGAACCAGAAAAAAGTAAAAGAATGGTGAAGGCAGGTGAATTATACTGTCTCTTAGGGGAAAGGAGACTGTTTTGAAATAGAATGTAAGTAAATCAGGAGCTGGAGTTACATAGAGAACACTGTCGTCATAAAGAAAGCCCGAGGAGCAATGGCTCCCATGAGCGAGAAATCGATGTCTCTTTCTGGAACTCTCCACCACAGGTAGGCAAGCCCTGCCCCAGGAAATCACGGAAGGACCCAGGCTGGTGGGGTGACCCTGCCAGCTTCCACGAGTGCTTTCCAGCATTGCCCCATTCACTCCTAGGTCTAGCTCATAAGATGGAAAGGTGAGAATAACTGGGGCAAAGCACCTTTTAATGAATTAAGTAAATTAATGTATTGCATTTTAATTTATTTCGATTATTTGTCAATAGAAACTCTCAAGCATATACACATGTAAAGATAATGGAGTAAAATGTACTCCCATGTGGCCATCACTCAAAGTCACCTTCCTGTGATAGAACTTATACACCATCACACCATTTATGTCCTCCAAATGCAACTTCCCCCTTTGATGGATTATTTTAAATCAAATCTCAACCCCCTTTAAGAAGCGATCTGAAAGCTGCAGACGTTGCTGCATCGCTTGGTAGGAATTCAGTCACCTGGTTGCATCTAGCGGCAAGCAGGGCTGGGCAGGGCTTCCAGGTGGCGGCTGCGTGCCCCGGACAGAGGAGAAAATGCCACACTTGAGATCACAGGATTTGGGGGGCGGGGGGATCCTTGAGAGAGGCCACAAAGATTGACGTGAAATCGCTCAAGGGAAGACTAAGGACATTTCTAGACCGCAATAAAAACCGAACGATGACATTGCACACTGATACCCTGTGAAAGGCTACCAAGAGTCTTGAATTTTTAGCAAATGCAACATTTGCTGAACAAAAACAGAACAGCAAAATGAAGTCATTTAGAAAGACATCACAGAATCTTGCTTTTTTCTCACCTGTGTAAAATTAGCTGAGATAATGATTTTGGAAGAAAGTCAATATATATGTAAATTATGAAGATGGCTTATTTGCTTCTGCTTTTGGATTCTTGTCTTGTAAGGTGTTAAAAGGTGTATGTGTGTTTAAACCTGATGTAACTTCAGGTGATAAAAAGAGCGAGACACCACAGAATTTAAAATGAACAAAAGAACTAGTTTAGACTAGTTTAATGAATCAATTCATGCCAAGAAACATTTATTGAGCTTGTACTATATTCAAGGATTGTCCTGGGTCTCAGGGATACAATGAAGCAAACAGATAGTCCTTGTTCTCAGGGGTCTCCATCTGAGGGCAGATGCACATGGAAGCATCTAACCATAACGTAAGACAGAACGTCTTGTCTGCTTTTCCACGGGAGCCACCCCTCTCTGCTCTCAGTTCAGAGTGGAGCCCATTCAACCTCCAAGCCTGGCCGGCCAATCAGAGCAATGGTATTTCCCTGGCCCAAGTGATTGGCTCCGTAATGGGTATGTGACTCTATTAGAACCAGTGATTTTTATGCAGTCACAGGTAAAAGAAACTCTCTTTCTTGCTCTGGAGTGACTGGGCGAGGATGCAACCCAGGAACTCCGGAACGCCATCTTGCCCCTGTAAGGGGAGGCTGCGTGAGAATGAGGCTGCAGAGAGAGACCCAGAGCTGAGATATATGAGAGTGGCCTTGATGCCATCATGGTAAATCTCTTGAATACTTCCCACCTCAAGCACTGCCGGAAGCGCACCACTCACCGATGCAGTCATTCATTCACTCAATTTCCTGGCGCTACGGCATTTCATCACTGGAACATTAATAGGAGTAGGTACCATTATCCCAGTGTGGAGATGAACCTACTGCTAATTAACGGGAGAGCTGGAATTGAACACAGGCCTGTTTATAAATCCGAAGTCATTTCCTTGTATGATTTCCCTAGACAGCACTCCTAAGAAGAAAGTGGATCCTATTGATCAATCTTTTTTCTTAGCTCCTTGAAGAGTGCACTTGCCTCGAAGGTGTCCCTTACACATTTATCGACTGTGTATTTGTGATGCAAGCGGGGGTGGTGCTGTTAGAGTTGGGAGCACATAGGTGCAGGAGGAAGAGGAGGAGAGCGTGAATTCAAGAGCGGAGGTGATGATTTCGGGATGGGGCTACACAATGGAAATTCGGAAATCATCTGCGAGGTGATCAACAGAGATCATTTCTGCACACATGTGTAGTCAGTGAGGACTGCTTTGACCCCAAAATTGCAGTCTCCTCAGACTCCCTCACTGTCTCTCCTACCCCTCTTCTCTGCTTTATACCCCTCCCAGCACTCACCACCTGTATCCATGTTAAGTATCTATTTGTTTCTATCTGTTTCCTCCATACCCACCCAACAATATAAACTGTATTTGGGCAAGGAGATGGCTCTTGATCACTGTGCTACCCCATGTGGCCAGACGAGTGCTTCGCACAGAGGAGGTGCCTCCAAGGTACTTGTTGAATAAATAAATGAAAGAACAGAAGTGGGTGAGATTGCTCACTGATGGTGGTAAATAAGAGAAGGGGACAGAAGGTCAAGGAAGGGAAAATCTTGGAGAAAACTGAGAAAGTCTATGAGGTAGAAGGCAAATCAATAACGAGCAATTCCCAAGAATAAAGGAAGCAGAGTTTCAAGAAGGCAGGGGTGGGCAGCAGGGTCAGATGTGGCTGAGAGGTTTAAAAAAAAAATGGTGGCTTCCATTACCTTTGGAATGAATTCTCTTTGGTAATGTAGCTCAGCAGCAGAGTGTGGTAGCACCTGGGTCTCAGCAGATCATGAGAATTTGAGTTCCAGTTCCATCATTTATTAGTGATGAAAATCTCTGAACACCTGAGCCTTGCTTTCTTTATCTGTACAATGAGTATAATACCGACCTTACCTCAGAACATGACTGTGAAGGTGAGCTGAATCACTGCATGGGAAATGAATATGCATGTGTGAGTTATTACTCTTATTCCTGATTTGCAGTGAATAGAATAAATATATAAGAATAAAGAAAGTCATAGAAACGTCTATACCGATTATTATAATTGATTTCAAGACAAAACAATATACATGATGAGTCTTGCTGTCATTTTTCAATCACCATGCATTCTCATTTGAAAGGGAGTGTTTATGAATTTGATTTTGGGGCATTTTCTTCATCATGCCTGATTCCGGGTTTTCCATGCCCCTTCTTGCTCAGGCTGCGTATGCAAATACACAGAACAAGCCAAGAAGCAACATTTCGGTTCTCTGTCAACAGGAGAGCCGCATACAACCTTTCCCTTCCCCTACCCGCTCCCAGGGCATATTGTTTCCCACCCCCTGTCGCCAGGAGGATACTTATCTCGTGTCTTTCTAGAAAATCTCTGATTATATTTATGCATTTTATATTTAGCCTTTTGTGAGGCTTTGGGTTAGATTTAGCCCTGGTGGCTGAAAGTTCAACGTTTTCTCAATATTTTCCTCCAAAACCGCAACCATAGTTGGCAGCAAAGAAGATGAGGGATGAATAGGCTTCCATGTTGCTTGGTTATAGATATGGAGATGCTGGCAGAAATTTGCAAGCATTTGCATATATACAATTGTCTGTCTGATGTTTGCTTCCATGCTTGCTCTCCTCCTCTGCCCCCTGTTCTCTTTGTGCAGTGAATTACTAATACAAATACAGATAATGAAATTTCTGATCTCAGCCTGCAAAGCAGACACACATTTTGGAAGGTATCTGGGGAAAATGGATAGGCTCTCTTGATCTTGTTGCTTTATCCAGACAAGGAAACGAAGAGGAGAAAGTAATTACAGGGACTTGTCTTTGAAGGTAGAATGAGTGGCATTGACAGGATTTCTTTTCAGAGAAGCTTGTAGAGATGCTATTTTCTTGTTAATACCAGTAGGTATTTCCCTGGAAATAGAGTTTACTTATTAAAATGTGTGTTCAGCAGATGGGACGCTGTCCACAGGAAGAAGAATGAGCTCTGTCCTTGGGGCTTCAGAACAGAGTGGTTTTAGGGGCAGTGAAGTTTGGCCTCGGGATAGGGCAAAGCAGGAGGAAGCAGGAGGAAAGTAAATTTACCCCTGAAAGCATCCTCTGGTCAGTCTCTGCTCTTGCATACTCAGGAGCTACCAGTTTCTTAAAGCAAGAGAGTGACTTTGTTGGGTAACCAGAGGTGGTGTGCCTCGGGGGGCCCTGATTAGGTGGCAATAGTATCTGGAATGCTCAGCTTGCCTGACTTCAGAAAATGTTCTCATTAGTGATTAGAAAGTCCCCTGGAGGAAAGGGCTGAAAGCAACTTTAATTGGAAATAATTTAAGGTAACAAACACCATATTCTTATACCTATCCCTGAGAGTAGACCCAAAGTTGATAGTCCACTAAGCGAACAACTAAAATTAAACCTATGTTTTCTTAAACAATCAAATGAACGCACAATGAAGTTCTCATTGTCAATGGACTATATAATTTACAGCATAACACCATCACCTTCTGTTCCAAAAATGTGTGTCAACTCTTGACTTTTTAAATAATCTTTGATTTTACTTATCGCTGACCTTTTATCATAGGTCGTGTATTAAACACCAATTCTGTGTGTGTGAACAAGTTTCTAAACAACCCAAGTTTGTGCTGACAGCTGTAGGAAAAGAACACACATTTGCTTTTTATTTCATGTAAATATGTGCTTGTTGTCAAATAAGACAGGGTTAAAGACACTAAGATTTTGTCTTTCAGAGCTCACTAAGGGACAGCTAATCTATATCAGAAACAATTTTAGATGTAGAACTGCAGGGTGGAAAATATAGACCTCCCACTGGTTGAAATGACATTAGTAGGAAAAAAAATTGGCTGAAAAGTTATGCTATGTTTCTTTTGTCATACAACTTAAAATATGTTGGGGGAATAGAATTTTAAAAAGAGAAATGGTTTAGAGAACTGTTCTAATAGCTATTACTCTATTGGAAATTAGTTCAGTGGTATTATAACACTTTAAATAGACACATGTGAAATAATATCACTTTATAGTAGAATGGGGTTAAGTAAAAAACATTGATAGTATTATTTTAGATCAGGCAGATTCATTCCTTGAAATTGCTGGTCTTGAACTCACTGGGCACTAGCTGGGAGCTTTGCTTTCTTCCTGTTCTTTGATGACATAGACTTCATAGCCCATAATGAGATAAGTAGAGGTACACTGTTACCATTGTGGTTTTCTGAGGAAAAGGAAAGAAAATTTCTCTTAAAAATGAAAACGGTGTTTATCTTAATGCTGCTGTTGGACTATCAACAGTGGAAATTTAAGCTAGTATGTGGAATTCATGTGCAGATATAATGGCTACCGATCTAAGTATGAAATATTAATTATGTACCATATTGCTTCTGTTTGGATTCGTGCTCTCCACCGTTTTAGGTGGTGCTGTGGACTAATTTTCCCCCTGACTCACTTCCCGTGCCATGACGCCTCCCATGCAGTTTTGCTGGAATATGTCAGCTAAGGAGTTCCCTTACTGGGATGACTGTTGTGCCCACTTTCCTTTACACAACGAAGAATTAACTCTTCAGCTACACCCATCTGCATTATACAATGTATTGTATAACACAGAAGGAGAATTTTAATAAGACCTCCAAGGGGTCTGCTGCCATTTTTAGAGGGAAGGTCTCCTGCAAAGGAAGTGCATGGAGAGTCTCAAGAGAAAGCTGCTGAAAACACCCCCGTGAGAGGAACGGGTGCCATCCCATTTTATTGTCTACCTGTCACCATAGCCCTTGCGTGATTCTGACAGGCTGCTCTTTTCTCTTGTAGCCAGTGCTGCTTAATGTCATTTTCTTGGTTGAACATCTTTATTTCTGACTTGTTACAAACCATTAACTAGTTTCCAGGTTTCAGTGTCCTGGATACTTTTGACTAGTAAGTCATTTGGCATAACAAGGTTTCCCTTTATCTTCTTGCGAAAGGAAAATCTCTACATGAAATGATCAATGTTCCAATTTTTATGAATCCTAGCAGATAGGAAGTGCCTGTCATCGGATGCAAGGCATCTTTTCTGAAAGCATATTCTACTTCATATAATGGAACTTGACAGACACACTAGGTAACCATTACACTGTTTGTAGAAAGCTTCAGACAATTTAGGGGGAAAGCAGAAAATTCTATAAATATACTTATCTTGTGATGGTTTCAAATAAATGTAACAATACTGTTTTTTAATTAGAATTTGTGGATGAAATGTTTTAAAATCCTTTGGATATATTTTTAAAAAGTATTCAGGGGGCGCCTGGGTGGCTCAGTGGGTTAAAGCCTCTTCCTTCGGCTTGGGTCATGATCTCAGGGTCCTGGGATCGAGCCCCACGTCGGGCTCTCTGCTTAGCAGGGAGCCTGCTTCCTCCTCTCTCTGTCTGCCTCTTTGCTTACTTGTGATTGCTCTCTCTGTCAAATAAATAAATAAAATATTTTTAAAAAAGTATTCAGTAGTTTAACAGTTGTCAACTCCATAAACACACTTTAAAAGTGTTCGTTATCTGTAACATGCTAAAATGAAGACTGGCTGCTTTGGGTGTTGATATTAAAAATAATAGAGACAGACATGGGGCTTGATGACATATTGCTAAAACACGAGGAACAACTTAGACTTTAGTTTGCTTTTGCATAAAGCTACTCACACATGAAATCAACGTAATTAAAACTTCAGATGATCTTTTCCTAAATTACTTCATATTATTCCAGTTTTAAAACTATAGGGGCACCCGGGTGGCTCAGTGGGTTAAAGCCTCTGCTCTCGGCTCAGGTCATGTTCCCAGGGTCCTGGGATCGAGCCCCACATCGGGCTCTCTGATCAGCAGGGAGCCTCCTTCCCCTCCTCTCTCTCTGCCTGCCTCTCTGCCTACTTGTGATCTCTGTCAAATAAATAAATAAAACCTTAAAAAAAACTATACTTGTCAGAACACATACTTAAATGTTATGTGCAAACCTATTAATGCAATGTTGTTATACCTAAACCCTAAAGAGGAATAGTTATGTATTCTTGCCTAATTAATGGATTAAGGAGATTTTAGTTTAGTTTTTTGTTTTTGTTTTGTTTGTTTGTTTGTTTAAAGTAAGCTCTTCACCCAGTGTAAGGCTTGAATGCATGACCTTGACATCAAGAGTCACATGCCTACTGACTGAGCTGGCCAGGCACTTTGGATCAAAGAGATTGTAAAAATCAGTTACTGACCTAGCGAATGGCTAGGCACTTTTGGTGCTCTCTTTTGGTGAAATAGTTGAGCAAGTGCCTAAGTGTGTATGTTCAGTGTATGTGGCACTGTTTTTTAATCTTGAAAAATTGGAGACAGTTTAACAATCTGTTAATGAAGGAAGGGATAAATGGACTATGTCAATCTCTAGAAAATGAAGCAGTATACTGTTGTTTAAAATATGAGCTACAAATGTATGTGTTGATACAGGGCATGTCTTCAATAGATGGTTGAGTGAAAAAAAGCAAATCGCAACACTGTATGTGGAGTGTGATGCCATTTTTGAGGGTAGGTGAACTCTCCATTGCTTCTGTCTTTACATGAACATAGAACAGTCTGGAAGGATACTCGTCAGACAGCCCCTGGATGTGAACGCATGGGGGAAATAAGAAGAAAGCCCTGATCTTTTTGCTTTATATACCTCCATATTCCTTGAATTTAGATTCTGTAATGTTTTTAGAGGCTATGAGCTCACCTGACAATCTAATTAAATAATTTAAAGAGGAAATCTAATGTCATAGAAAGGACAGGATGAAACGAGATAAATGTAGCTACTTGAAGTTTCTAACAAAGAAGCATGGCTCTCTTCCATTCAGTTAGCTCTGGCACTTAGAGCATTTGTGTCTCTTTGTGTATTTTAACGGAACCTCAAAATCCGGGTGCACATGGCTGTCAACCTCGGGTGTATGTCATTCCAGGCAGAGGCAGTGGTCCTCGGTTGGTTTCTTGGTGCTGTATTTCAAATCAGCTCATAAATTATTAATAGTACATGTGTAGGTCAGAGACACACTAACCCTGACAATCATTCCATAATATTCTCTCTTTAGCATCAGAAGAGAAGAGAAGAGAGTAATCAATATGCAACATCAGAGGTACATTTCACATAGATATGGTATATGCACTTAGAAAAAAAGAGTCAGATCTTTACAAAAACCTGTCAGCCTGGCATTAATCTTGTATTATGAATAATGTGGCTATCTATGAATCTTTAATATTTTTTAAATGATGAAATTGTATGGTATGCTCTACCAAAGCAAATTTGATAAAATGTGAGAATAGTTTGATCAATGAAGATGTTGATATACTTGAATAAAAGAAATTTAAACCTAGCTCATTAAAGCAGAAAAAGCACCAGCTATACTGTGACCTCGGGGTAAATCTTCAGCCCCAGTAAATTTGCTTCTACCATTATCCAGAATGGCTAGATATTATTCTTTAAACAAGTTATAAAATTATCGTGTGGTTAAAACCATCATCTCACTAGACAAGCAGCTCTGGTAATATACTATCAGCAACCAATATGGTGCTGTCTCCTGGCTTATAATAAACCCCATATTTGAAAATTCCTAACAAACACACAGATTAATGTTTTATATATAAGATACAGCCATGCTTGAGAAAGATTACGAATCCAATGTCTTGCTAGAAATACCGTTATGATCATTTTTCCCCCCATGAAGTGATCCTGGAATAATTTGTTCCAGGTTTAATTTTCAGTGAAAGTAAAGTAGATCAAGAACTTTGCTTATGAAATTTGCCTAATGAAGAAATTTTAATCAGTGCTTGTTGAACTGAAGATAAAAATATAGTTTGTTTCCACAGATTTGAGGAGAATTAACATGTATCTGATTGTTAATATTTGATTCTTGTTTAATTATTTATGATATCAAGGAATGAATCTGTCAAGTAAATAATGAAATGCGTACATGCAGCATATGTAATTAGGTTAGGTGCATAAATCCAAAGTGTTCACTTTATAGTTGTCAGTGTAAAATTTATTAATAATGAGAAATGTTAAGTGAAGAAAATTCTTAACACAGTCTACCTCATTAGTGTGGATTATAGCAATTGTTGGTCAAAGAAGAAGAGGAGGCAAGGGCTATGGAGGAGAAATTAGGCTTCATTTTCTTAGCTGTACTTTAATTGTTTAAAAGTATCAGTGAATTGGAGCACATTTTCTTTTCTGGTGTTTAGAAATGTACGATTTGAACAAACAATTTGTGGATTTGAGTGAATGCTGCAAATGGAATAATTCTATACTGAAAAAATACAGGTCCAGTGTTTCTAAATCCAATTACTGGAGGTGGGAAAATACAACTAACATTGAGAAATAAAAACCCACTTTCATGATTGAGCTGAAAGATTCTGTTCTTCGAATTCAGCTTTAAATTCAGTGTGATGGTACTATGATGGTGAGCAACGCATTACAGCTGTGCTCCTCTGTGTGTCCCTTTCTTCTCAGGGTGAGAGGGAGGGGAGGAGAGAAGCACCTTGTCAAGGACAGTCCTTGAACCCTGGGTTTGCCGGGCTGCTGGGACATGAGATGAAACAGGGACCCGAGGAGACCTTACGTACCTGTGGGTTCGGATGTAGGTAGTACTGGGCTAGGGGTTCAGAGTACAAGTGGAGGATATAACCAGACCCTGCCGCAGCGGGAACTTGGCTGAGTGGGTGCCACCGACTCTCCCATTAAAGATTTATGTATGTATGTATTTATTTATTTACTGGGGGGAGTGGAGAGCATGATGGAGTGAGGAGGATGCAAAAGGAGAGGGGAAACGGAGGGGAGAAGCAGATTTCCCACCGAGTGCGGAGCCCCATGTGGAGCTTGATCTCTTGATCCTGAGATCAGATCATGACCTGAACTGAGCTCAAGAGTCAGATGCTTAATCCATAGAGCTGCCCAGGAGCGCCTGAGCCTACTCTTTCTCTGGAATTTGACCTGATAACCTGGTTAGAGTTAGTTCTGTCCTTAAGGTTAATCATTAATACCATGGTGTGACAGAGAGGATGGTCAACCAGAAAACAAAATGAGATCCTATTCTGCCACTGACTGGCCTGGTGATTTCCAGAAAGTTCTCTGAACTCTAGGGCCTTACTTTCTTTGCTCATCAGATTAGAGGGCTGTTGATTCCGACTCTCATGGTCTACAATTCACAGAGATGATGCTGAAATACATCTGATTTTGTGCAAGCCCTTCCATGAGCTTCTTGAAAAAAAAAATGGGGGGGAGAGTAGTATTATTATACGAACATTCATCATCTGACTGGGTATTGTTATAGAGGCAGTTATACATTTATTAGAAGATGGAAGATATCATCACAAAAGGGAGTCCATGTATTATTTTAGTAAAGGATAGGAATCTAACTATAGCTGCCACTAAAGAATTTCTTGCCTCACACATATGAAAGTTAAAAGAGAATTAGAAGGTCTATTTAGGGCAAAGAAGTGACTTTACAAAACAAAGAATGTTATGTTGTGATTTCCTACGTGCCCTGATTAAAAGGGGGGGGGGGATGCTTATTTAATAATTTTATCCTCACAAGCTTCTGTGATCTCCACGTTTTCAAAAGGGTAATATTCTCATAGTGAATTATCAAAATTATTTGAAAAATTAAAAGAATTATTTGCTATCCTTCTGATCTTAATTCTCAGATGTCTACAGCCTAAAGAATTTAGGGCAGAAATGGCTTAATACAGCAAGCATTAATGTTATTAATGGCAAACCCTTATGTGGAGTCCATAACATGGTTCATTATTTAGGGAAAAACAAAGCAAAAGAGCTAACATGATTTTACCACCCACTAAGAAAATTATCAGTTGAATTAGCCAATCAATTTGTTATTGACCAAATTAATATATGCCATTTTGAACACATATTTTTGTAGAAAGAACAACCAAAAGAATAATATAAATGTGACTACATCTGACTTTCAAGTAAACCGTCATAAGTTGCATGAGAGAGATACTTTCAGTTGCCTATTCACCAATCCTCCCTTCTTCTGTGGGAATCACCTCTCTCCTCACATAGTCCAGAACCTTGAGAAAAATAGTTTTTGTAAGCCAATAATCTTTCAGAGGATTTGTATGCATCATAGATGACTGAGACTAGCTAAAATTTAATCTTTGTTCTGATATTGCCTGTGCTATTCCCTGCCTCTCCCCACTCTCCGGTATAACTCAGAGATAAATCCTTGTTAGTTATCAGTGATGATAATCCTATCTCCCTTGCCAGTAAAAGTTTAGAGACAGGCATGGGATCCAATTCTGGCTTGGATGACATACGACAATGACATATGAGAAAAGATCTGAGATAATTTTCTGATATAATTTTCCTACTCTTCAGAAGAAATTAAAGGTAAAAACAGTCCCACTTTTTCGGTTGCTCTTTAGCATGTCTTGAGGTGATGCCTGGAACTATGGTAGCCATTTTGAGACCCTGAGGAGAACTAGCTAAGGACAAGGTCAGCAAGCCCAGGATGGCTTGGGTCCCTGACAACACTAACATTATGGAGTCACTGAATTAATCAGCCTTCAGCACCTGGCCACCTTGAGACCTCTTTCATGAGATAATACATTTTCCTTGTTGCTTGAACTTGTAGGGACAGGTGTTCTATTACTTATATCCAAGTTATCCTAACGAAAACAAGAGGTACAAGAAACTATTATATCACCCAGTGTCAATACACTCAAACATCTGCAAAATATTACTCATAACAAACATTAGGTAACAAAACTTTATGTCACTAAATACAAGGAATGGGAAAGGAATTTTGGAAGAGGTGGTACTTAATCTGGACCTAGAAAGAGCAGTGGTATTTGAATAGTTGGAGATGGGGTTTAAGGGCATTCTAGACAGTGTGAACAATGAACATACTGAAGTGCATGTCATGGAAGAAGAAATGCAAGAGCATGATTTGGGAGTATATGATGGTAAACAGATAAGCCGGAAGCTGGTTAGATACAGACTGCAGTGGGTCTTGAATGCCTTGCTAATGAGTCAGGGTTTCTTTTCCTCAGCGAAGGGAACTGGGAGCTGTTGGAGCCTGTCACCATACTGATTCTGGATGGATTGTTAAAGCATATTGTATGTATTTTGTATAGGGTTGTGTTTTTTGTTTTGTTTTGTTTTGCTTTGCTTTTTGCATATTTTAGTGGAAAGTGTGCTTGGTTTTAATGAAACAGAAACAATAAAAATCAACTTTCCATTCTAATTTAGATTCTGTTTTAAAGCAGCTGCCAAAGGAAACTACTAAGTGACAGGTTAAGTAGCCATTGTTTTTGAAAATGGCCAGAACCAGATACAAATTCTCTAAAGAGACTTCCTGAAGTCCGGGGGAGAACATTTCAAAGCTCAGACACCTGCAAGTGTGCTTGCAAGACAGTTAGATGGAGGGTCTAGGGAGAGAAGAGATGTTCTGCCTGCGTAGGCAAAGGAGTTAGATGGATGCTCTGGGAGAGAAGAGATGTCTTGCCTGTATAGGCAAAGGACCATCTTAAAAGCAAATAGAGTTGGGGAAAAGCTGCTTAGAGACCAAATGAGGTTGGAGGTAAGTACCCAGGAAGATGTTCCATTTTAAGCGTCTGGAGCAGACTGTCTTCAGTCGTTTTGCTGACGAAGAAAGGGAAAGAGAACAGGGAAGACACATGACCGAATTTCTGGGTTTTTTCCTTTGTTGACTTCTTCATATTGTCTCTCCTTCCAAAAAGGAATTAATTTAAATAGAGCCCTTGATAAACCTGAGGCAGCATGATTTCACTGCCGGTAGAGATGGGAATAAAATGAGACTTTCCTAAACTTTAGCTCTCTTACTGAGTGGACTGAGGAGGTCAGGAAGCGGAAGGGACTCCATTTTAGAAATGCTCCTTCTCTGCTGGTGTTCTGCTAGGCCCTCCTTACTCATGTTCTATATTTTGCTTCTGAATAAGCCAAGGAAGCTATGTTCCCACTTCCAGGGGGAAGCAAGACCATTAATCATTCTCCGAGTTTTGTCCTAGGCTTCCAAACATGGAAGAACAGCCAGATCCCTAACATGCTCCCGGACATTAGCTTCAAACAAACCTCAGCTGACACTGGCATCAACATCCCTACCTTCAGTAATTTATGGAATAACACCTATTGTTCACATGACACTAGCCTTTGATTGGACCCTGTCCTCAGTTCCTGAAGGAACACATACCCTAGACCCCTTCCCTTTCCAGTATAAACTCCTCACCCCAAGTGATGATGAGACTCACTCTCCCTTCCTTCCTGAGTCTTCCAGACACCCTGTCTGCTACCCTCTTTCACTCATGCTATTCAATAAACTGCTTTCACTTTTTCTGGCTTGCATTTGATTTCTCTCATGTAAGAAGCAAGGGACTCTCTTGGCTGATCCTGTGGGACTCATCCTCTGGGTCCTTGGACTCGGCCTGCCCGCCACTGAATCTGGCAAATCTATCTCCACAAAAGGTAGTTTTGCTGCCTGGCTATTCCATGGTTACCAGGTGGTAGATACCATCAAACTATACACAGCACCCAGATATCATCCAGCAGAAGAAATGGGAATCACTTCTGTGTGTCCCTTTTTTGGAGCAAGGAAGCACTCCCCAGAACGGTCCCCTTCCCCCGCCCCCCAGCAGATGTCCCCTCCCATGACACTGGCCAGGACTGCTCACATGTTCTTCTCTCAGCCAAGCCCACAACAAAAGAAGCGGTAGATTGTAACAGATTTGGGGTATATTCCTGGGCCACAAGGGAGAGGACCATCTTGGATGGGCTAGGGAGTTGAAAGAAGGGGGTGCAGAACAGCAGTGCCAGCTGCAAGAAAGGCACCTAAAATAAATACTGCAGAATGGTTGAGAACATAGGCTCTGGGAGGGGAGCCGACCTACTTTTTAAAGGATTGGGCATAATGTTTTGTGCACAATAAATCCTCAGCAGATGTTTACTATTGTTGATGTTATCAATAAAAATGACCTAGCTCCTGCCCTTGAGCTCACGAGGGGTCCCCATGTAATAACTGGAGCTGTCACAAGGCAGGAGGTGACTTCTTGCTAGGGAGTGAGTTCTCCACTCCTTCTATATGCCAAAGGAGGGAGGTAGGCTCTGGACGGACTGTTCTTCCTTCTGTCCAAGACTTGCCTCTATTCCCACTTGGACTGGGAGAGAGGTTCCGCCCACTGATACGGCACCGTCCTGGTGGTAGGTGCAGGTAGATGCACCATAAGGCCTGGGGAGCAGAGAGCCGCACAGTCCCTTCCCTGCTTGTTCAGTAGGCACAAATGGGGCATTAGGGATGCTTTCGTCCAAGTTAATCACCAGGCAGGGCCGTCGGGGACCAGTTGGGTCCAATCTCTCCCATCAGGGTTCAAGGTTACGAATCCCATCCACGGAGTCCTGTTTCCCGGGCATTGCCATACATTAATTAGACGGCAGTTGAGAGGCAGGGCCTTTGCTTAACACTCACGGGCACATCTTAGTAGAGCAGCAATTCTCAGCCGCCCTCTCCCCCATTTCTCTTCCCAAACCGGCCTCCCCCGCGGCCCTCGGAGCGGGCGTGGGGCGGGGGTCCCGGGTCCCGGCGGCGCGGGGGCGCGGGAGGAGGAGCGGACTCTGCCGCGGGCCGTCGGTCAGGTCGGGCGGCGGCGGCGGCGGCTCCCGGGACCTCCGCCCGCAGCCCCCGTCAGAGCGGAGGCAGGCGGCTGAGACCGGCGGGCCATTTGCATTCGCCGGCAGTCATTTTTATACGCGGAGGTAATGAAGTTGTCAGCGGCGCCCGGAGTGTGGCAGAGCCTGATATTCAAATAGACCTGCCCGCTTCGCCCAGCCCCCCGCCCCCGCCGCGGGCCGGCTCGCGAATCCCCGGATGAGCGAATCCCCTCCCGACCGCCGCGGGCGTTTTGTCTGGCGGGTCGCCACCGCCCCCGCCTCCGCCCCGCGCCCCGCGCCCCGCGCCCCGCGCCCCGCGCCCCGCGTCCCGCGCCCCGCGCCCCGCAGCGGCTGCGCCTGGCGCGGCCCCCGGCCCGCGCCCCCGGCCCGGCTCCCCGCCCTCGCCCTCTTCCCTTTCTTTCCCCGCGCCTTTGTCTCCGCCTCCCAACCCCCTTTGTGTCTCTGGGAAGACTCAGCCTCAGACAGCAGCGACCCCACCCGGCCGGCTGTCGGGGACCCCACAGACCCCGAGACGCACGTCTGGGGCAGAAGTTAGTGGCAGTGAGGACGCCACCCTCACACTTGGCATCTTTCCTGCTCCCTTTTCCTTCCCCCAGCGCTCCCCCTTCCTCTTCATCTCCTTCTCCAAGAAGGAGGACCTGCTGCTGACATTATCACGTTGGCCTAAAGTAGTTCTCTCCCCTTTCTGAATGCGTATTTGTGGTCACTTTAATGATTACAAAACCAAAACCTGTCCACCCGCTCAGGCTGCTAAGAAGAGGCTCTTCAGCAGGTGCGGCAGCACTGGTAAGGAAATGAGGGGGAAACTAGACACACACCTACTTTAAGATAGGTCGTTGTGGGCGAACGCCAGAGCTACTGGGGGGCATTCATCTTCCTGGGCCTCTAGCTGTGCTGTCCGCTGGGGCAGCCACGGGCCACATGTGGCCACTGAGCACCTGAAATGTGGCTAGTCTAAATCTAGATGTGCAGTTGGTGCAAAATACAGCCTCTAAAAAAATAAAGAATGTAAACTCCCAATCATTTAAAAATACTGGATATTGAAAAGACAGTATTTTGTGTGAAGTAAAATATATTATTAAAATCTATTAAACCTGTTTCTTTTTACCCTTTTTTAAAAAAAGTGTTAGTACAAAGACCATGTAAAATGACATTTGGGGCTCACTTTGTATTTCTTTTGGGCAGTGCTGGTTGAGAGCCTCAAGCCCCAAGCAGCTTTCCTCCAGCCACGTCCTCTCACCTGACTCTGCAGGTGCTTTGGATCAGGGCAGGAAGAGAGGGAAGGTTCTGGGATCTTAAGAATCAGACACCCAAGAAAATAATTAGAAAATCGTTGGGATTATTATTGAAACACTGAATAGAAGCAGAGGCTTAGGTTAGCGTGAACTAGCTGTCCCTTTCCCTTTGTTCACGTTAAAGGGAGCCCCACGCTCCTGTCCCAGTCATGCCACAATTCCATGGACCAGCCATCCATGTGTCAAGTTGGGCCTCTAGGAGTGTTTTGTGCCTTTTAGGAGTTATTTGTCGGGCACTAAACTTGCTGACATGCCATTTAGAAGAGTGAATACTGTGTATGCACTGTAACTACTATTTCATAAGGATTTTTGGTGTACATTGTTCCTCAGCATGCACAGGCTGCGAGGTAAGGGCTCCCCGAGTGTGCATTGACACGATGCGCTGCAAATGATCCAGGCAAGGGGGCGTCCCCGAGTGTGCACTGACTCCACACTTGGCCATGGCTCCTACAGGGCCTTTATGGTGCAGCTTGCCAATGATCCATGCATTAAAGACTCCCCAAATACACATTGACACAATAGACTGGAGTTGTTTGGGTCTACCATGGCAATGATCCGGGGATAATGGCGGTGTCTTATGCACTTTCACTGAGATTGGAGAGCTCCTGGTCCTAGCAGTAGAGGCAGAACCGAAATTGCCCCAGTTAGGTCCCACTGTGACTCCTGGTGCAGAGTGCATGGGTCTTTGACCTCCTGCATCATGACTCCGTGGCATTGCTAACATTTGTTGATGTTTGCACTGATGTAACTGAGTTCACTCCCCCCCCCCCAAATGTACTTTGCAGTTCAATACCTGGATGGGGGGGTGGAGTCCACGTACTGTTGGTTTCATCTGGTTAATAATAAGCTAAAGACCTTGGAAAGGTCATATTTAAAGTGAAAAAGTGGTTTAGAGAGAGGAAATTTGGGAGATGCATATGAATTTCGAGTAAATATGGAAAAAATAACTTCAGTCCTGAGAAAATCTAGTTGGCTAAACCGAAATAGATAAAACAAGCAGGTGGTAAGAAGATGGAAGACTCTTCTAGAAATCATAAACATCATATATTTTATAGTAAAATAATTCAAACACAGCCAGATATGAACTAAAAAATAAAACTCTTGGGACCCCTGGTTGGCTCAGTGGGTTAAGCCTCTGCCTTTGGCTCAGGTCATAATCCCAGGGTCCTGGGATCAAGTCCCACATCAGGCTCCTTGTTCGGCAGGGAGCCTCCTTCTGCCTCTGCCTGCCTCTCTGCCTGCCTCTCTGCCTGCTTGTGTGCTCTCTCTCTCTTTTTCTCTCTGATAAATAAAATCTTAAAAATAAATAAAAAATAAAACTCTCTTGTTTCTTTCTGACTTCTTTACCATTCATTGTTATAACCTCTGTTAATATTTTGGGTATATCTTTTTAGTTATATTTATATCTACATATATATACACACACACACAACTATATGTATCTATTGTTTGTTTACACAAATGGGATAATACTAAACAATACCCTTCAATGCTTTGAATTTTGAATTAATAATATATCTAAAGTCTCTTCTTAACACATTTAATCTCTTGCATTCTTTGTAATGATTGCATGGAATTCCAGGGTATGGATGTGACCATTTAAAACTTTATGTTATTTCAACCATTGCTGCAATGCATATACTTATACATTTGCAGATTTGTGCAAATATGTTCATAGGGTAAATTTTTAGCAGTGTAAATGCTGGGAAAAAGAGATGTATATTTAAAATGTTGACGCATATTTCAAGTTGGCCACTAGAATGATTGTACTGTCTTTTCTTCTTTTTTTTTTTTTAAGTAGGCTCCATGACTGGAGCCCAACACGGAGCTTGAACTTACTACCCGGAGATCAAGACTTGAGCTGAGATCAAGAGTTGGATGCTTAACTGACTGAGCCACCCAGGTACCCCATAGAACGATTATACTGTCTTATCCTCCGGCTAATAGTATGTTTGCCTATTTTCCCACACCAGGCTAATACAATGGTTTATCATGGGGAACACCTGTGTGTGAGTGAATTTTCCCAACATGTTTTCTGCACAGCCATATGGTGAGAGCCCAGCCCCCGGGGCTCTGATAAATGCAGTGAGGTGCAGAAGTCAGACCACAAGGCAGGAAGTCCTGTTAGTCAAGATAAAAAGTGATTGCTCCACAAAACACACCAAGATCAGTTGAATTTTATAATAACCTATCAATATGGGGGAATTGGAATTAAATCACGTTAATTCATCATTCAGGAAATATTTGCTGAGAAGTTGTAAGTGACTTTTCCATTGGACTTTAAGCCCCTTGAGAACAAAAGCTTTGTCTTGTTATCTTTGTGGCTTCTACAGATTTATGGGGTGAGGCCTGGCCTAAGGTTGTTTTAATTGTCGTTACTGTTTATTTGCTTGCTCTAATTTGGCCATTTATTATCCTCTACATCCTTGGCTATATACGTGGCTCTGTCTGAGGCTAGGGATTCAAGATGGCGGACACTTAATTCTCTCAGCAGCTCACAAGAGGAGAGACAGGGAGATGTAAACCAGTCTGAATATTCACATAGTACGGGCAAAATGAACAATGAGCAACTAACTCTGATGGCGTAAATAGTTTCCTTAAAGTTTCTTTGAGCTGGGTCTTGGAAGATGATTAGAGAACTGTTTCCATAGCAACAGGGTAGGCCTTCTAGACAGAGGAAACCACAAAAGGAGGGTAAAGCTTTGTGGGAATGCTGGTGTGAATGGCTCACAGGGAGGAAGGGAGGCAGAAAGGAAAGCAATGCCTACTTACGAGGAGGCAGAGAGTCAATCATTCTGGAGCATAAAGGGAGGGAGGTATAAGGAAAAAGTGGGGTTCTCACTCAGGCTCTAAGTCTGAATTGCAGTAGGGCATTCAAAAGTCAGGGAAATCCTGTAGCTTTAAAGTGCCTCATTTGTAAAATGGAACATATAGGCTACAGAGTCTCTAATATATTTCTGAAATTCTGTGGCCTTTGAGCTATAAGATTTGAACTTGCCTGCAAGGACTTTATCTTTTGTTCTGTGGGCCAAGGAGCCCTGTGTGATACTTCAGGGTGTTCCTTTACAATGGTAGCTAGTGGCTCGTTATAATTGGGCTGGAACTAACTATCAGGGCCACTTACTGTGATCTCAAGACTGCATACACTTTTTAGTAGTCCCCCCCCCCCCAAAAGATACTAATGAGAATGAAGAAGAAAACAAAACAATAGCAGGCAGTATAAATTTTTTGATAATTACTCTTCAGATGCAACTAAATCCTATCTTTACGGGAAGTTGCACAGACAACTGCTTAAATTGTTTCTCTGAAGTATATTGCAGAGTTGGATGTCAAGTATTCTGTTTCTTGGATTCATACATTGGAACAATTTTGTAGGATTTGTTAAGTATGCCATCTATGGCCTCGTCTGTGGCAGGGGGAAACATTTGGACTGAGGCAACATCTAAAGACAGAGAGAGCCCTGTGACCTTTTGATTAGAGACCTCCCTCCAAGCTGACACCAGTACTCTTTGAGAATTATTAGCCAGCTCATCTTGTCCAAAAGAATGAGAGACTTGGTTTAAGTCTGTGCTGACTTCCAGATGAACTTTACGTAATTCCCCTAATTTTTAGGCTCAGGATTTTCCACGTTGTATCTGAGGCCATCTAGAAGAAAACAAAATAAACACAGGCAGACTTCCCCTAGGATCAAATATGTGGCACAATAACATCTCTTGTGACCAGGGACTAGCCCAAGATTAGGGAGTTGGATGAAATGATTGAATTATTGAAGAAGGATGTTCTGTCAGCCCTACTGGTCCCTGTTCAGTGTCTTGAATTTTACAAATGAAAGCGCGAGGTCTGAGAGGCTCTGCTGAAACCTCACAGCGTTGAGCCGTCTGCTCCACATGTTGATGTTGGGGATTTCCAACATAGTTTCCCATGAGATCACCTCCTATGTGGAATCCTCTGCAGTGACCTCCAAGAGGAACTCCTGACAAGACCAAATTTGTTATTGTCATTGACAGGGAACAATGCCTGGATGATGAGAATAAATTTCCAATTTTCTCAGATATCAAACAGAAGCACAAGGTTATTGAGAGTATGAAGAGAGAGAATTCTTGCTGTATAGGGGTGTAGGTGGCAATCACTAATCATTGTTGGGACTTTGGGGACATGAAATCCTCATTCAGACAACAGTCTTTCATATTGATTTACTCTCAGATTCAAGGAGGAGAGTAAACATTGTTTTGAAGAATGTCATTGTGGACAAATGTGTCCCTTAACCAGTATGAGACAGAGCAACTGGCGGAGCCCGGCACATGATCATCAGGTGTCTGGAGCTCATGTATTTGTATAGCAGCAAAAATCAGAAGATCCAAAGGATGCATCTGGGAGCCATGAGCAACAGATGAATGTTAGTTTTGAGGGCCTGAATGCTAAGACATCACTCTGGAATTTTTTTATGGCCATGATTTACTAAGATTATTGATATTAACTTTCCAGTATTTGCATATTTCCAGTATTTCATATTTCTGAAACTCTGTTGTGATTGTGGAGTTTGACTCCTTCTGGAGAAGCTTAGGAAAGAACAAAATTATATCACCTAGAATTGATGTCGCAAAATTTGTACGTGCTTATGATCTAGCAAAGTAACCAGACCATATCTGGGTGGTCAGTAGGAACTAATCAAATGATGAATGAAGAAGGAAGGAAGGACTCAATGTTAGATAAAATATAAAATAGTAACTGAACTGTTCTTAGCCTCGTATGTCAGTACCTGCGTATGAAGAGAGAAAGGACCGCAAGCTTAAATATGTAGTTGGTAGGATTTAACTTCTTGTCACTAAAAGTTGAAAAAAGAGAAAAAAAAATGCTCAATTTCTTTCTTTTTTTTTTTTTAAAGATTTCATTTATTTATTTGACAGACAGAGATCACAAGCAGGCAGAGAGGCAGGCCGAAAGAGAGAGAGGAAGAAGCAGGCTCCCCGCCGAGCAGAGAGCCCGATGCGGGACTCGATCCCAGGACCCCGGGATCACGGCCCAACCCACTGAGCCACCCAGGCGCCCCCAAAATGCTCAATTTCTAACGCCCATCACATCCTTCAAAAGACCTAATTATAGGAAGACCTCTCAGAGTAGATCTCATTTAAATCCAGACATGTCATGAATTGACTTGCAATCTTAAGTTTCTGTTCTGACAAAATAGATTTGAATAAATCACACATGCTTTGTAAACTGTACTAGTGTCTCAACACTTAAAGCCCATGAAGCTCCTAACACTGAAGTTAAAACTGAGGAGGGAACGAAGAGCCAATAGAAACTTGCAAAAGTCATTCCAAATTTGTGGGGGAGGGGTTGGGGGGGAAACACAGATTGTCAAGATAAAGCAGGAAAGTTCCAATAAGGAATCCAATTTTTTTTTCACCATAGTAGACATATATAGCATCTTCAGTAAATGAAATTCAAATTATATACAGAAGACTGAATTCTTATGAAGGTCATTTAACTACAGAGGACAGAGCCCATTCTTCACATCATAGAGCTATGGAGAATATAGTGTCATACCCAGAATTGGATTTCTGGTATAAAATGTAAGAGAGCTTGAGGATAAAACCTACATAATAAGTTTTATTTGGCATCAACATTTTAACTTCAGATCTTAAGAGGCCACCCAAACCAGGAGAGAGAAAAAGCAATTCTTCAATGGCCAATGGAGCTGTTTTAAGAAGCACCTGATCTTTCTTCATCTCCTGTTGAATTCAAGACAGTCGCTTAGTGTACTTTTTTGCAGGGTAAAGGGTTCTGTGATTGGAGATGCTACTATGATAGTTTTCAAAGTGAGATGAACAGGTGAGACACATCAAGATGCTTGTTAAATTTTAAGGGCAAAACCCTTTATCCCTGAAATCAGCAGTAAAACCTTCCCTTGTGATTCTTAAGCACATCCAACTTTGAGACCACCTGTGCTTAGGGTTGCCAGGGTGTGATCTAAAGTGATTGCTTGGTTCCTTTAAATATTGGAAGTTATATGCTGGAGGAAATCAGCATGGTTAAAGAAATATTTCATTTAACATATAAAAACTGCTTTATTATACTTCTTGGTAGAAAAATGGTATATGTTCATTGTAAAAATACAAATGATTTTTTTTTGGAAAATATAAAGGATTTTATACACTCTTTAGATTAGTGATATTAACTCTTTGCAAATCATGTTTGTTGCAAATATTTTTATTTGTCATTTGCTTTTTTTTATTACAGGGATTTTACTTTTTTTAAATGAAATAAAATGTATCAGGTTTTCCCTTTTCATTTCTGGCTTTGACTCATGATAAGAAAGAGTGCCATTTTTCCTGGCAATAAAAATCTTTATTATTTTTTCTCCTCTTACTTTTACAGTTCCAATTTTTACATTTAAATTGTTGATCCCTCTGGAATTTAACTCAGTATAAAGAATGAGACTGGGATCCAGCTCTATTTATTTTTTCCAAATGGCTATCTAGTTTTTCCAAGATCATTTCTTGAATAATTTATCTTATTCCCATTGATATAAAATGCTTCTTTTATTATGTACTAAATGTCCATATATACTTTCCGGGCTCTACCATGGTCATTTGATGGCTCCATGCATTTTTGTGCCAAGACCACACATTTTAATATCTCATAACTATTCACTTTCGGAATTTTCCTGGCTATTTGAGCGTTTATTCTTCTAGATAGATTTTAGAATCATTTTTTAAAGGTTCAGAGATGATTCTTTTGGGATTTTCATTAGAATTGCATTTTATATATAGATTAATTTGGGGGGGAGAATTGGTTTTTTCACAATTCTGTGTCTTAGGTGAGAATATTCCTCTGTAGGTGTGTAACACAGATTTTACCTGTGTCGCATTGTGTTTGTTTCTGGGTGTTTCTGTGGGTTTTGTTGGTTTTATGATTAATCATATGATTTCTAGGTATGTGCCACCCTCCGGCATTGACTGTAGGCTCAGAGCTAGATTGTGGTGTTTCAGGGTGTCAGTATGCAATAGAAGCCTACCAAGGGGATCTTCCATGTAACTTCCAGGTTGCGATGAGGCTTTGGGCAGATTCTCCTCTCTAAGCTTCTTTTCCCCATCTGGGAAATAGGAAACCTGGCAAGAATCTGTAAGCATCAGTGATGATACCTGAATCATTTTACATAGGGCTTAGTACTTGGAATCATCTTACATAGGGCTAGCACTCCACTCAGAAATTGGAACTACTTGAGGGCCAGGTTAAGCAGTTCATTTCAGAATTCCTCACAAGTTTGAGATACCATGAAGCTTTCAAAAACATATCCACAGCCAGCAGATTTTTAAAAACTGCTCTTCATGGGGTGCCTAGGTGCCTCAGTCGGTTAAGCGGTTAAGCGTCTGCCTTCGGTTCAGGTCATGATCCCAGGCCTGGGATCCAGCCCTGGGTTAAGTTCCCTGCTTAGTATGGAGTCTGCTTCTCCTTCTGCCCCTCCTATTGCTCATGCTCTCTCTCCCTCTCTCTCAAATAAATAAATAAACTCTTTTTTTAAAAAGCTCTTAATAAAAGCACTGTTTTAACACCCTTCCCTCCCAATACCCCTCCTTCTCACGACAGCATATTTCATGTGAATAAGAGAGCTCATCCAGTGACTGTCTAGTTATGAGCATGATCATTGCTGAAAGGTTTGGTCCCAGCCAGATTGCAACAGGAGGCCTGATTCTTTTTCATACACTGTTAATTAATGGTTGCTTGGGGAATTGGGGGAGGGGTTTCAATGTGTTAATGGCTTAGAAAAATACATCTGTGGTACATAGACCATTTGGAGTACCCAGTTAAGAATGATTTGCCACCTATAGGAGAGCTTAAAGAAGGCTTTCACAAACATGGGCATTCAGCTAAACCAATAGTTAGCCCCACATTCTTAATGACACAATCACCAGCATAACCAATTCAGCATAATGGCCTGTGAATACTGAAACAATTATTTTGGATAATAAAACAACACTTTTAATTTGCTTGACACCAAATTTGACCTATGTGGATCATCTGATGGTGAGGTGAGGGGAAAGGGAGTCTGTTGAGTTCTAAATACATTATAAAGCGATAGCACTTAATGCACATAATGTACTTCAGGTCTGAGATGCTTTAAATGGCTAAGTGGAAAAATGAAACAATTATCAGAATATACTATTGCTTTGGAATTTACCAAATACTTCATAATTTATGTACTGATTGCCATAATTTTCTTAAACCTTGAAGTTGATGCAATTTGATTAAATTTGCTCATTTTAAACACCTACTGTGGGAAGTGCTATGAGAGATAAAATCAGTCAATTTTTGTTAGGTAAAAAATAATACTGTGTTCTAGAAGGAAAATGTAAACTGAATTCATTGCTTCACTATCTTTATATCTGTTTTCAGACACTACACACTGTTTTTATTCTGTGTTTTTAAAAAATTGATTGTTTACATCTTTTTTTTTTAAGATTTTATTTATTTATTTGACAGAGATCACAGTAGGCAGAGAGAGGAAGGGACGCAGTCTCCCCACCAAGCAGAGAGCCCGATACAGGACTCGATCCCAGGACCCCGGGATCATGACCTGAGCCGAAGGCAGAGGCTTAACCCACTGAGCCACCCAGGCCCCTGTTTACATCTTTTTAAAAAGTTTTATTTATTTAAGCAATTTCTACTCTCAACGTGGGGCTCTAACTCACAACCCCAAGATCAAGAGTTGCCCACTCTTGTGACTGAGCCAGCCCCTAATTGAGTTTTCATCCAGTGTTTTAAAATTCCTTTGGGAAGTAGGTGAGTTTTAAATCCTAAATAATTCAAAAGCCTCCTTATATATACCTCCTAAGCGGGTGACCAAGACAGCCGTCTGTATTTTCATCTCATAGTTTTTTGGTGTAAGCAAGGACTCTTGCTTTTTCATTTGGAAGGAAAAGAGCTGGGCGCACGCTTCTGAGGCACATACCATGTGTATATCAGGGATTCCAGTTGGCCTCTTCAGTTGCCTGATTTCAAAGTAATATTCCTAATGCATTGATGATTGAAATTTGACAATTAATGACTTTTTGCCAACTATTTCTCCCATTAAAAGACAAATGTTTGCTGGAAAATACTATGAGTTATTAGTCATTTACATCTTAGAATGAATTTATAACTATTTTCTTAAAATAAGTAAAGGAGATATTAGAAAGTATGTTAAGGGAAAAAAAAATTGATGCAAGCTAAAGTCATCTACCAGATTATAATTAAAAGCCAGATAGTTTATAGAGTCCTTAAAAAAAAGATTGACTTACTTATTTATTTATTTACTGGGGGGCACGAGAGAGAGAGTGAGCATGTGCCAGCTCAGGTGCACAGGAGAGAGTGGCAGAGGGAGAGAGAATTCTGAGCAGACTCTGTGCCAAGTGCAGAGCATGACATGGGGCTTGATCCCATGACCCTGAGATCACAACCTGAGCCAAAATCAAGAGTAGGATGCCTAACCAACTGTGCCACCCAGACGCCCCTAGTGTCCTATTGTGATAGCAGATTTTGATGCGTTAGAGATAGTGTTATACTGTATATATCTTACTCTTGTTTTCTACTTAGCATTTTATCTGTTCATCTAGTGACTGCATACTATTCCAGTGAATGACTTCACCAGAATTATTGTTCTGTTATTCTACTGTTCAACAATTGCATCTTATTGACTTATAATATAAAAGGTCTGCATACTACCTTTTTTTTTTTAAAGATTTTATTTATTTATTTGACACAGAGAGAGAGATCACAAGTAGGCAGAGCAGCAGGCAGAGAGAGAGAGAGATAGGGGAAGCAGGCTCCCTGCTGAGCAGAGAGCCCGATGCGGGGCTCGATCCCAGGACCCTGAGATCATGACCGGAGCCAAAGGCAGAGGCTTTAACCCACTGAGCCACCCAGGCGCCCCTCCAAACTACCTTTTTATAAATGTATTTGCTTCCTTTTTTTCCTCTTTTTATTTGGATTTTTTAATATTGGGCTTTTCTTCTCTGAAATGTACCTGTACATATAAACACTAATCATCGTTAAGTGGCCCTCTTGCCTTTTCAGGATTAGGGGGCTACATGTAAAGTATCCTACTTCACTGCTGTTCCAAGTGTGGTCTATGGACCAGTGCATGTCCGTGAACCGTTTGTTACTGATCTACAATGAGAAAAATACATAAATTGAGAGGAAGTGTTTAGATATTAAAGTTTCATAGTGATTTGACATTGTTGCCCCATCCAAGAAGTGGTCAGAGGATTATCTTAGAGAATATTGAGCAGGCTGAGCTCTGAGTCTTGTGTGGTGGGAATCTGTAGGCGTATGGAACTCTGTATTGGTCCGTGGCAGATTGCACAAAATAAATAAGCCAACAAACCGGTTCTTCACTTTGCACAGGCTGAGAAACACTGTCGTAGATCAGAGTAGAGAGTGCAATGAGCTGGGGTCTCAAAAGCTTGATCAACTCTCACAGCGGGGAGCATAGGACAATAGTCAGAAGACAGGCTTGGTTCACACCCCAGTTCTAACTTCTTTTTTTTTTTTTTTTATAAATCTTTATTTTTTTTTTTTAAAGATTTTATTTATTTATTTGACAGAGAGAAATCACAAGTAGATGGAGAGGCAGGCAGAGAGAGAGAGAGAGGGAAGCAGGCTCCCTGCTGAGCAGGGAGCCCGATGTGGGACTCGATCTCAGGACTCTGAGATCATGACCTGAGCCGAAGGCAGCGGCTTAACCCACTGAGCCACCCAGGCGCCCCCCAGTTCTAACTTCTATTTAGCAATTACTAAAATTACTGAAATGCTCTGTGCCTTGGTTTCCTCATCGGTAAAAAAAGAGTAGAATTAACTTCATAAAATGATCCTACAGAGAAACAACTTTGCACACTGCCTGGCCTGTATTAAAGGCTTAATAAATGGAAGCTACTGTCATTATGTCATTAAACAGCACCCCAAGCAGAAGTTTGGGAAGGATTCCTTTATGAATTATTAATTGCAAAACATACAGCTCTCGAGTGAACTCCCCCTTTCTGATGCCTAAATATGATCCCAGGGCTGTTTGTGTTTATCTTCTACAGAGGACGGGGCCACATCCCCTGCCGGGCAGCCTGGCTCAGAGCTGACAGGCCAGGAAATCTCAGACCCTTCAGAACACTCATCTCCTCTCCTTCCTGCACTGCCACCAACTCATCAAAAGCTCTGAGTGCTTATCTCACAATTGCCAGATGTCTATCTATTTGGGATTGTCCTGAGTTTTACTACCTTGTCCTGTTTACAATCCACATGGGCACACAATGGCCCCGTGTCTGTCTGAGACCATGTAGGAGACATGTATCCACACCAGCACACCAGGATCTGGTGGGTGTCTAGTCCTGTCCCTGCTGTTGACCCACTCGCTACCCTGTAGGCTTAATGTAGCACAAGAGCCGGAAGAGTGTCAGGGTTGATGTTGAAGATCTGGATTTTTATCCTGACTCTGCCACTTTAGGCTCTCTGAGCCTCAGCATCCTCATCTGCAAAATGGGGCCATAACACTAACTCTACTGTACAGCTCAGGCGACTAAATGAGATAAGCTTTTGAGAAGTGCTCTGTGGAATAATAAAAGCAACTTTCCTCCCATCCTTCCAGGGTTAGTTATATGCCTTCTCTTTTCCTGTTTTGTACTGTGCTAAGTGTGCAATGCCTCACACAATGTGCATTTCCCACTAAAGCATATGTTTATAAAGGCAGGGAATTGTCTATTTTATTTATTGTTCTATTCCCAAGTTTTAGAAGAGCGCCTCGGGCTAGCGGATGTTCAATTAGTACATGTTGAACAAATTAATTAAAGTGAATTATATAGTCATGTTTTCTGCTGTCTCCTTTAGGAGACTTTCAGCTCTGAGCAGCAGAAAACCCTGACTCAACTTGCGAAATCACTGAGGACATCTATTATTTCATACAACTAGAAGTTAGAAAGTAGAGAGGTTCCGTGGTTGGTTAATTTGATGGCTCACTAACATCATGCCTGGTCCAGCTCCTTCTCATCATTCTGTTCTGTCATTGTCAGGCTAGCTGATCTCATAGTCATAAATGGCTGCTACCGTTGGAGGTACCATATCTGGACACAGTCATATCCAATGGAAATTGAGAGAGCCTCTCCCTTCTTTGGATATCCTTTCATGCAGAAGCCCAGAAACCCTTCAGCTGACATTTGCTCGCTTACACACCTAAACCAGTCACTGGCCTGGATCAGTTAGGATTAATCCTGAGTTACGCGTGGGAAGGGCAGATGTCTGAACTGATTCTGGCCTTTGCCAAAGAGGAAGAACAGAGGGTAGAAAACTGTGTTGGATATACCTGGTCTTTGGAGGCTTAGGGGTAAAAAAAAAAAAAAAAAGAATTGATTAAACAAAAATTAATTAAACAAGTGCACAACCAAGTAGCTGTTTATGTTATATGCAAATTAAGGCTGGGATAATAAGTGAAGAGAGAATTGCATTTTGAGAGTTGGAGGACCGCACCCTACCCAGCTTCCTGAGTCAAGTACAAATATGTTTAGCGTTGCCAACCGGTTGTGTCAAAGCAGGTGCTTAAATGCAAGATGAAGTAGAATAAGATATATTTTGCAGTGTGGCAGTGTCTCATGGATTAGGTTAGAAATTAGGACCCACTGTTCTTGCTGCGGTATAATCTCACTAATGCTTCCTCAATGAATTCAAAGCACACACTAATCCACTTGGCCAGGCTAGGCTAGTGTTGTCTCTGGTATTTTCAAGGGAAAAATGGTTTGCAAAGGAAATGAAGAGTTCAGTAGGAGTATAAGGAAGTGTTAAATTATTCTTAATATTCTGGCATAGGAAATATTGTATGTAAATAATATATTTGTAAAAGATTTTATTTATTTATTTATTTGTCAGAGAGAGAGAGAGAGAGCGAGCAGGCGCATACACAAGCAGGCAGAGTGACAGGCAGAGGTGGAGAGAGAAGCAGGTTCCCGCTGAGCAAGGAGCCCGAAGTGGGTCTCGATTCCAGGACCCTGGGATCATGACTTGAGCTGAAGGCTGTGGCTTAACTGACTGAGCCACCCAGGTGTCCCTGTATGTAAATAATATTTATTGGCTTATTTAAGCAGGTCCCTGGAACCTATACTTGACACATTTAATGGCTTGTGGTTGTGGGTACTACATGTATTTGGAATTAACCAAACCAGTACATTCTAAAATACTTTGTAATGCAAATACTCTTAATTTGGCCATTGCCATTCCTGCAGTTAGCTTAGATTTGTGGGTTTTTCTTGTGTCTTAAAACCTCAGATACTTAGTGGTAATTAGACTACAGGAAGCTAGCTCCTCCTTCTGGTGCCGCTATTGTGAAAGTTGCTTAGGGTCAGCTGTAGGTCCACATTTAGTGGAAGCTGTTTAGGGCACAGAAGCCAAGTGTAAAGGGCTGGGAAGCCAAAGCATCTGTATACAAAGGCAAGTTTGGTTACTTATCTGTGTGACCACACAGAGAGTTCTACTAACTCTCCTTGTCTTGGTTTCCCCATCCGTAAAATGGGAATAATAGTACACATAGTGCTGTGATGATGAATACGTGAATTAGTATATAAAATTCTTATAGCAGTGCTTGGCTTACAGAAAGTATTATAAAAATATTTTCTATTTATTATCATATTTGAATATATGAACTCAATATGAATAGATTAAATCATATCTATTATGATTTAAAGGACAACGTTTGGCCAATTACAAATCACTTTCTTTCTAGGTCCCTTGAAATGCAACATGTTCCTCAGTGCATGTGCAAATTTTGTCTAGCATGTCTCAGATAGGACAGTCATATTATAGCTGGGTGGCATTGGATGCAACAGACTTAAATAAAATTAACTACTCAGTTACTTCTCAAGCAGTTTTCAATGATTTTATTCCAATGTATAATGATGGGCATTCTCACTTTTGCCTCCCCCTGAGTTAAACATAGTAAACATTTAATATATACTTAAAGCACTGAACTAAGATAAAAATTACTGTTTAGGCTTGAACCAAGTTGACTTACTTTTGTCATCTGTTTAGAAATTATCATTACTTTGCCATAGAGCCAGAAAAAAATTGAATAACAACCTATTTTAAAGTAAAATTCTTCTACATGAATTATCCCAATTAACCCCTGAAAGGGGTTAGGATGTATCTGAATTTACCAATGAATTGAGTGATCCTCTGTTTGCCTTCGTGGATCTGGGACTTTAATCCTCTGTTAAGGGTGTTGGTCTAATGTGGGCATGTAAGTCACGTGTTCTTATCCATATAGTTCTGAGTAGCCTGAAGTTTATAGATATTGGAGAGTTGCTTTGTATCCTATATTCAAGCTGGGAGTAAAGGGAAAGCAATTGACTTCTTGTCAGTTTCTGGAATTCTTTCTCTCCATCCACACAGCAAAGCATTGTCTCATCTTAGGTTCTAGCTTAGTCTGCAAGAGGAAATCAGACACACTCAGAACACCATTTATGGCCTTCCCACATGGAGCTTTCTAAGAAAAGTTAGGAGCTTATTAAGGCCTTAGGAGGATACTGACATGGCAGTTCATCTCTAGCTCCATGTGACTCTCTGGATGTCTATGACTCAATCCTTTCATTGATCCTTTCTAGAGTGAATTTGAAAGTGGAATCTCCTCTAAGTTCTGCCCCCAAGTTATAGTGCCCCCAAATTCTGACTCAGCATTCCTATCTGTTATAGACCTTCCATGTTTTCCTATGGTACTTATCACAAATTGTCCTTTCTATTTCTTTTCCTGAGTGTTTGCAGGAATGAGTCAGAGCTTTCTCGTAATACGTGAGCAGCCCAGAGGAAAATGCCGTTATTTTAAGAGCTAGCCAGGAATTCCTTTCAGGGAGGAGACTGTCTACCACCTTAATGGAAGCATTTGGCTGAGAAGATAAGACCTCCAGAGATAACCTCAACAGTCTGGAGCTACAGGAGGAGAGAGCAAGTTGCTGTGTGAAAGTTTACAGGGATTGTGAATATGGGAGAGCAGAGGTGAGAGACTAAATAAGGCAGAAAGCAAGATGGTGGCACGCGTTGGATCTGATGATAGACTTTTAAGGACGGAAAGAGTCTGTTCCACATGAATACTGTTTCTGTGTGGTGTTTTGGCAGAAATCAAGTAAAAGGGGTCACCTTTAAAATCTTGGTTGGCATGGGGCAGCCATAGGACGTGAGAGACAGTGAGGTCAAGAATCCGGCCCAGAGAAGTCACTGGAGAGAGAAGTAACTATGTAAGTATAATTTTTCCGGAATCTTCAGGAATCTAGGGGAGAGCATCAGACTTCTCATAGAATGTGGGGTGGACACTTGGGCCAGTTTTTTATTTAGATCTCAAAGGAGGTAGTGACTTCAGCTGAAAGCCTTGTTCTATTTGTACCAGGGACAAAAGTGGTTTTTAGTTGAAGAATTTTTGCTGTACTGTTACAGAGATGAATGAAACCTTAAAGTAAATTGTATGACTTATGTGTCTCATAAGAAGAAAAAACATATCAATAGCATTTCAAAAAGTTATTTTAAAGGATTTCCTTATTCTAATAGATAGAGATTGCCTTTGGATAATATAGATATTCCAAATATTTAAAGAAGTTATCCGAAGCGACGTAGACATCAATTAGAGTTCTGTAATTAGAATTATAGAAACTTCCTACTGCAAAATAGAGGGCAATATTTCAATATTTCAGGTTTACTGTGCTGTTAGAACACAGTACCTGATGCATTTTCATATACCATGGCTTTAATAATTCTTTCTAACTAACCATTTTGATAGATATTTAATAGTTTCTTAATTAATGTTGGAGTAAAACCCATTTATATTCATGTTCATTTCCAGTCCTCCTTCTCTCCAGGCAAAGTCTGTCTGCCTCCTGCACACACTACTACCCAAACCAGTAATGACACAGAATCCAATCAGAAAAGCAGCATAAAGATGAAAGGTCTTACCAATGAGAAGTGAACTTGCTAAAGTACACCTTTCAATGAATTTGGACAAAACTGAAAAATGTTGTTGATATCAGGTCCTTAGGCTGATTACTGAAGTGTTCGATTTTTCAGTATGTCAATTCATCACTGTCTACCTGGTTATATTTAACACTTTCTCCTGTTTCCAGTGTGTCTGCTGAGATAGGCAATCGCCGTCACATGATATCTACCTCTCAGGAAGGTCAGCAGACCATTTGGGGGGCCGTGGTTTCAGCTGCCTCAATTCTTTCTCAGGTAGTGCTGACAGCAGATGGAGCCTCAGTGTCTTGCAGGATCTAAAATATTAATAAGATTAGGGCTTTTATCCTTCAAACAGTTTAGCCTTTCTTTTTAGAAGCTCTGCAAAAATGTCTAATCTGCTAATTTATAACACTGGCTCTTCAGGAAGACACCAAAACACCGCTTTGTACCAGAGTCCTTCCTTTTTGTTTTGCGCAAGTGCTGGTTCACATATTAAATCACTCTCATTTTTCAGAGACACTTGGATGAGTTTAATTCCGTTTTGAGATGAGAGGTCTTGGGGTGCGTTTTAATAAATAGTTGATGGAAATGTTAGCCTTGGGGGTCATTCTTATTTACAAAATTAGGGATGGCGTCTCTGAGGCAGGCTTAACTTTCTGGACGAATCAGGGTTTTACAAATGTGGGCGGTACTCTCATGAGCCAGGTTCGCTGTACTTTCCAGAACATGGTGATCCATGGTTTTATTTTTAGAAGCACTGATTAAATTGCAGTGCACTGCTGTGTGATATCAACTAAAATAACCATTGTCTATTCAATAGTGTGTGTGTGTATAAAGCAAAATTCACTTTTGTGCGTATATCCTGCAAAAAATACATTTATCATACAGTGTGCATTTCAGATATTTTTGTAAAAGACAGTAATGGCATTAGTTTAGCTAACCCATTCTAGTTGGGCAATGAGCATCAATTTTTTTAATTAAGAATTTTAGGTTCTGGGGGCGCCTGGGTGGCTCAGTGGGTTAAGCCACTGCCTTCGGCTCAGGTCATGATCTCAGGGTCCTGGGATCGAGTCCCACATCGGGCTCTCTGCTCAGCGGGGAGCCTGCTTCCCCCCGTCTCTCTGCCTGCCTCTGCCTACTTGTGATCTCTCTCTCTCTCTGTCAAATAAATAAATAAAATCTTTAAAAAAAAAGAATTTTAGGTTCTGTAAATTTATAGTACAATTACAATTTACTTCGTATGGAAGAGGGTCTTTGCCCCATGCCACCATTAGCAAAATGCCCACTTTTATTATCTGCTGACCATTTCAAAGGCAGATGAATTTTAGAGGAAGAATCACCATTTCTTCTATTGCTTTGAAATTTTTCATTATATGTTAATTGTTGGTCAGCAGAACGCAACCATGAAGACTTTTGACTTAAATCAACTTTCTCTTCTCTTCTCTTCTCTTCTCTCCTCACCTCTTCTCGCCTCGCCTCTCCTCTCCTCTCCTCTTCTCCCTCTGTCCCTCCCTCCCTCCCTTCCTTCCTTCCTCTCCTCCTTTCTTTCTAAGAAAAAGCCAATTCATCAGGTAGGGAAGGACTGCCTTTTGCAGTCTCAGGTCCTGCCAGAGACAAATGACTGTAAAAATTTAAAATCAATCATTAACAGATTAGCTGTTGGTCCAAAGTAAATAGCAATCAGCTTATTAGGCATCAGGCAGAGTGAGATAAAGGGGAAGAAGTATTGAAAATGAGGATGTTGTCTGGGGCTCTGCTTGGGGGCAGCACACAAGGAAGCTGCTTCTTTGAGACTTTAATTACAAATGGAAAACAAGGTAGTTGGCTGAGTAGGTTGAATCTCTGGTTGTGTTAAATAGAGTCCTGTGGTTTTCTGTTCTATGTCATGGCTTTATTCACCTTGATTAGCATGGAAGTTGGCTGTGCTCCCTGGTTGTTCTCCTCTTTGCCTTCTGAGCAAGATCTGTCAACTGCTGTTCAGTTGACGCTGCAAAGAAATTGTGGCTGAGAGTCCTTAGTTTCAGGAACTGGACCTTTCCTACCCCTTTGCACATTTAGTTCAGTCTCATTATTGGTTGGGTTGAAGTTGGGAAGTGAAGGGGCGGTTCATTAGCTGCTTCCCTTCCAGCTTTAGGTGGATGAGCTGCCATTTGGCAAATGCCACAGTAATAGTAGCGTAACATAATGTAATCATATGACAATGTATGTAATGTAATAATGTTGCAAGCAAGCTCCACCAATGGACACTAAAATCAGAGGTGAAGGTTTGAGGAGAAGCAGGATAATTGTATAGTCTTAAAGTACCATTCTCAAGACTTTATTAATTACAAAGGAAAAACAGTAACTCTACAGTGGTGAAACCCAGAAGACACTCCCTTTACCAAGTGATCAAGTAATCAGTTCCCTCCGTTCCCCTAACCCCATGATGCACTGAGAGGGAGCCAACATTGTTTTTGTGGTATTCTTACTAAAAAACGCATAACCTCACTCTAATTATGAGAAAACATCAGACAAATCCACTCTGAAAAATAATTGACCAGCAACTTTCAAAAGTGTCAAAGGCATGAAATGTCAAGAAAGACTAATGAATTATAATGGATTTGAATGGGCTAAGGAGACAAAACATGGTGGGATTCTGGATTAGATCCTAGAACAGAAAAAGGACATTGGTAGAAAAACTGATGCAATCCAAATAAATGTTAGCACTGGGTGTAGGGAGTATGGGAACTGTCTGTATCCTTCTTGCAACTTTTCTGTAAATCTAAAGTTATTTCAAAATAAAAAGTAAAAGAAAAAAAGAAATGATGCATTGAACAAAAAAAGAATGGTGTGAGTTCTGGGGATACCTAGGTGGCTCCTCAGTTAAGTGTCTGACTCTTGGTTTCAACTCAGGTCATGATCTCAGGGTTGTGAGATCGAGCCCTGCATCGGGCTCTGCACTCAGCGCCAGGTCTGCTTGAGATTCTCTCTCTCTCCCTCTGTCCCCACCCCCAGTTTCTAAAAATAAATAAATGTATAAATAAATTAATAAATAAAATCTTTAAAAAAAAAAGATGTCTGAGTTCCAAAAGCTGCTGCTGTAAATCCTAGCCTGGGCAGGTTTTAGGTTTTGTTCACATTTGTGCCTTATTTTAGCCGTACCTGGAGTAAACCACTGTTTTCAATGGGAAAAAAAAAATAAAGAATAACACTCTTTGTGTGGGCCCCTTCTTCACAGTTCCTTACTGTAAAATAGTGCAATAATATTATTGTTTATTGAAAGGTGCATTCGATAAGGTAGGCAAGGACAGTCCCAGTTTGTGGAATGTTGTATTTTGAAATTTGTGTGATTTGGATTTCTAGTTTGTGTGGATTATATTATGCCATTTATTCTCAAGGTGCAGGCTGGCTGGGGTTGGCTCTGCTTCATCCTCTGGGTCTGGGTCTGCCCTAGCTTGGATCAAGGGACTAATTGGGATGCAGTCTTCTCAGAGTGGTGGCAGAAGCGTAAGAGTGCAAGGCCCACCACACAAGCACATTTTAAGCTTCAGCTTGTGTCCCATCTAACACTACTTTGTCAAGCTATTCACTTGGCCATGCCCAGAGTCAAGGAGTGGGGAGCCACACTCTTTGCATGGAGGTTGGGGGGATAAAGTACATTAGTACATTTTTGGTAATGTATCTGTCCGACCATAATATCTGTGGCCTTTGCTGCCTCCCCACATGGCTACTTCTGGCCTGCTCCATGGAGGCTTCTTCCTTTGCTTAAGTGCAGATTTAGAAAGACTGACCTGCCCCTACTAATATCATTAGGTTCCATGGGTGCTATGACTGCTTGGTATTATCTTGGAAGTGAAAATGCTTCTTTCATTACTTTACAGTAAAAAAGGGGTCCCAGAGCATTGTTGCTTGAGCACTGAGGTGTTAAAGGAACATCTTGAGGTCCCCCTCTCAGTTCCTACAGAAGTACAGAGACACCATCAGGTCAGCTGGGGCAGGTGGCTGCAGGTACCAGACCTCACTGGTTGTCCAAGGTCACCACTCGTATGTGGCTCTCTGGCCCTCTTCACAAACTGGCTTGCCCTGCCAGATTCCAGCCCACATAGTAAGTTCTTTCCTGCCATCTCTCCACTGTCCCCCTCAGCCTGGCTTCTGAATGCCCTCCCCCTTCCAGATAGGTGCAAGGTTGTCTGACCAACAGTTATAAAAACAGTTCAAGTTTATTGATTTGTTTGCGTTTCCCCAGGAGGTTCCTTGCCTCCCCCAGATCAGTGGGTGCAAAGAGTCATCTGTCAGGAGACTTAGTCCTATGTCCCAGAATTCTAGTGTCTTGAACCAGAGAGACCATCTTATTTATCTTCTACCCATTGCAAGTAGTTACATGTGACCCCACATAACTTAAATTATCAAAAGGCATTTGTTCAAAGATGCTAAACTTCTGAATCTTTCATAATCTGACCCAAACTTATTTCCTTTGATTCGCCAGTGTTTTCTGTCCACTCAATGTGGCCACTTTTCTCATTGCTCCAAGGTCACAGGGCTGCTTATAACTACTGTCTGGACTTCTCAGTGCCTGGGGTATGTCCCTCTCCCATTCTCCAAGCAAACCCTGCCTGCCCCTCAGGGCTCACATAGAACTGCCCTACAGCATCAAACTTTCCCCTGCTGTTCTGTCTTAGGTGAGTTCTCCATTGTTTTATGCTCTGAAGCACATGTAATTTCAACTACAACGTGACCTTTAGTAATTCTTTAATTATGTTTTTGTAACTGCATACAAATGGAACAAAATAAATTAGCTCAAGTAACTAATTAGGTTATAATGTCTTTGTGGTCAGAACCCCCCTCCCCCACCAATACTGCTTCTGTATCCACCCCGGCCAGGAAGATGACTTTAAGCATACAATAGGATTTCTTTCTTTTCTTTCTTTCTTTCTTTCTTTTTTTTTTTTTTAAGATTTTATTCATTTACTTGACAGACAGAGATCACAAGTAGGCAGAGAGGCAGGTAGAGAGGCAGGCAGAGAGAGAGAGAGGAGGAAGCAGGCTCCCTGCTAAGCAGAGAGCCCGATGTGGGGCTCAATCCCAGAACCCTGAGTCCATGATCTGAGCCGAAGGCAGAGGCCTAACCCACTGAGCCACCCAGGTGCCCCATACAATAGGATTTCAAGAAGTTCAACACTAGTTTAAAAATTAAAATCACAAAATAAATCCTTTGCTTTCTCCTAAATTAACAGACAAAAGCTAAGAAAGAAAGTGAATCAAAAAAGATCAGAAAAAATAGCTTCAGTGTGGATATAAACTATTTTGAAAGAAATGGTAACTTTCAATTAGAAGGAAAACTGTTCCTTTGAGGAGAAAAAGGACATTATTCACGAAGAAAAAGTTATCCTGGATTTATTTTTGTCAGAGGATGAATCAATACTAACTATTCCAAATTCTTATCTAAATATGATAATAGGTTCTGTCTCCCCAGTAATTTTGTAGCTGAGTGAGGGCACTCATTGCCTCCACTTTATAGGAAGATAAGGAGCCGAGGGTCATAGCCTGTACGTGCTTTGCTAGTGTCCCAGCTGCTACAGGACAGAATCAGGGGTGAGTTGTTTCCGACTTCAGGGCTGGGATTCTGCCCACTACCCTTGCTGCTCCTGGAGATTGAATCCTTTCTTTCACTCTCCTGGGGTCACTGTATAGCTGCTGTAAATGATCCAGGACGCTGAGGATGAACTGAGCTAACAGGTAAACATTTGAGGACAGGAGATGAGCTAGGTTGGAATGTGAGTGGATTCTGGTGTTGGTGGCCCCTAGCATTATAACTGATGACAGAATGACTTCCCATCACATGGAGCACCAATCACAGGGAGAGTGTCAGGGACAGAGGCTCCTCAGCAGTTACAAGTATGGATAAAGTGACCACCCCTCATTAACGAGGGTAAAGCAGTTACAAGCACCGATAAAGTGACCACCCTGCATTGATGAAGGCAGTTGCCGGAGTCTGCGCCTCACTGGGAGCGGGATGGGGTTAGGGTGGCCAGTTTTTGGCCCAGTCTCACATTCAGGTCCTCTGCCACATGTGTGATCTGCCTTTCTGGTGCTTTCTTCTCCCAGTTCCCTTTACTTAGCTTACCAGACAGCTTAACTGAGATACCCAGGGTTCTCCAAACACAGTCTCTCTCTTTTCCCCTGTCACCCTAAGTTTGCACACCTCCAGTCACTTTCTGCTCTAAAATCCAGCTCAAAGGCCACTTCTTCCAGGAAGCTGCCCTGCTTCCCCAGTAGGAAGTGGGCTCCTCTGCTTCTAAAACCCCAAACCCTCTCTCTCCCACACTTCTCTGATGGCCATTGTCCTGCACTGTCTTTATGTTTGTGTTTGTTTCCCTCTCCTTTGTGAGTCCAAAATCTTAAATCAGACCCTAGCATAGTGTCAGGCACATGGCAAACCTAAGTGTAAATACTGGTTGGGAAAATGACTGAATGAGCAAAGGCCTTAATGTCTTATCTAGCCTGCTAAGTATTTTAATGCAACATTTTCATATTATCATCTGAATCACTTATTCTCTTTTTAAAGTAGGAAACAAAGGGCACCTGGGTGGCTCAGTTGGCTAAGCATCTGCCTTTGAGCCCCAGGATGGAGCCCTAGGTTTTTGGGCTCTCTGCTCAGCACAGAGTCGGCTTCTCCCTCTCCTTCTGCCCCTCTCCCTGCTTGCACTCTCTGTCTTTCTCTCGCTCCCTCAAATAAACAAATAAAATCTTAAAAAAAGAAAAAGAATAGGAAAAAAAATCATTTCACCCAAGACATGGGCTCTTCCTTCTCTCCAAAAACTGTCTTATTAAGAACATCATATGGAAGAGGGAAATTAAACAAACTGAGGGATGACTTTACTAAGCACCCGAAAACATCCTGCTATTATATCTTAAGGCTCATTTGGGTAGAAAGAGGATTTTTAAAACACTGGGTGTTGTACTTGTTTCTCATGGATACTTCACTTATTTAAATAGTTGTACCAAATATAGAAGTGATTTAGGGTTGGAGATCCTGTTCCTTCTCTTTGGAAAAGCTTCCCCCCATGTAGTGAGTGTTATCAGTCTTGCACAGTGTGCTGACACCAGAACAGCCTTGTCCAATAGAAATTTCTAAGATCATGGAAATGTCTTATGTCTGCACTGTCCACTATGGATGGCCCCACTAGCCACGTGTGGCCACTGAGCACTTGAAATGTGACCATGTAAGTCAGGAACTGAATTTTAAATTTTATTTAAATTATTTAAAATTGATTAGTATAGTAGTCACATGTGGCTAGTGGCTACTATATTGGACGAGTCAGATTTAGGGCCTTGTGGTCTTTGTCACTGGTCCTGAGAAAGGTATCAGAGAGAAGGGATCCACCTCTACTCCCAGTGTATTGGGCAGCCTGCGAAAACTCAGGCTCTGAAGGTCACTTGCCTCCACTCCAGAAGGATTTCCCTACCAGCTTCAGAGCCGTGCATGAGAGCAAGGCAAGGATTCTGTCTACATGTTTATGAGTTCAGTTACCTTTGCGCAGCTTTTTATTTAAAGGCCACATGCCACATAGCAATAATCAGTTGGGATCATCACAGTCTTGTCTATGATGTTTTAAAAATTATTGTTTACAGCTTAATTCTTCACGAAGATGATGAGTCCACAGAGAATCAGTATAAGTGTTATTATGTATTATAAGTATAAAGATTTCCCTGTAAATTACTGGTGTCCTCATAAGATGCCTTCCACCACACTGTCCCTATCTTGTACTGCTCACATGCATGGTTTTGTTAGGAGAGGCTTTTTATTGCAGGGGGGAGGGGAGGTGATGAGTTGCTACCACTTTTTTTCTGTGGGGTTGAGAATGTTATTTTCATATTGTAACGAATGCCATCTCTGCCTGCACTATTTTGATGTTTGGAAGTAAAACAACCACTTTCTCTTTGTCTAAAAATTCTTATCAGTGAGGCCCACACAGGTGAGCAAGGTGTTTACATAAAGAAATAAACTCACAAAATAAAAACTCTATGAAGAGGTGAGGCTGGGATAAAAGACATACCTTTTTTTGAGGGGGTCTGCCATGGAGCCTCTCATAGAAGCTTTAGTCTCATGCAGGAAGATGGAAATTAGAACGAAAAAGAAGAATTTTGTTTAGAGCAGGTCGTTGAAATGTGTCATGCTGTTTCCAGACACACTGTTTCCTTAGCAGAAAGCCAGCCATTTCCATGGAAGCACAGAGACATCATTTCATGGCCCTTCTGCTCAGCAGTAACAACATATGAATTGCTTTCCAATATTATATTTGTGAGATTTGTCTAAGTGGATACATGTAACATACTTTATTCATACTCCTGCCCTCACCTCCAGATGTGCCCCCTTTCCCCCCCACATCCCGGCCTCAACTTGCCACCCGCAGGGGCACCATGAATAGTCCCTGCAACATCCAGGGGGACCGCATTGCAACAATCCTTCGTTTTTTGGGGTGGGGTGGTAATTACCAGCACATGATTATTTTATTTTGTCTGAATTATTTACCATGGAAGGAAGCAGTTTGGAGGGGAGGGGACGTTAAGGAGGGTGTTCAACTCCACTCGCTTGCATTGATTCTACCCAGAGCACGAAGAGCAAACCTATTAAGAAGAAAAATCACTTCCTTTTCTTCTTCTCTTTCCTCTCCCACCCCCAGGTCTTAGAAATAAATAAATAATGCAAAGAGAAATCCTGGCTGCTGGGAGGGGCTGGCGGCTGGGGACCTGTCCCCATTAGCGCAGGTGAGCGCGGGCCGGAGCTGTCCGTGGTTCTGTTCTCTCTCCCGCTTCCATCCTGTCTCGTGGTGCATAATGAGCACCACGTATGTATGGATTGAAATCCCATTTAGAGGATGTTCCCTTGCGGAACCTGTAATCAGGAAAGTTGGGTTTTAACCCCACAGGTGCCATTCCCTTGTTGTTTTTACATTTAAGAGTTAGAGCTTCTGACTTCCAAAAGAACTCGTGGATAATACAGAAGCAAACAGTTCCTGAGGCCCCTTCGGGGATAAAACAGAATGGAAGCCACGGGAAGAAAGAGAGTGATGCTAACAGTTGCCCAGTAGACTACCGTGGTTTTGTGCTTCCATTCTTTCTTTGCAAAGCCGTGAAAGCAAACCCACCTCTTGCCTTGTGAAGTCTCTGTGAAAAGAGGTGTTATATCATTTTGGTAGGATACTGCATTCTTCTATTGCGGAAACAAACAACTATGTAAAGAGAGGCAGAGTGCCCCTCTAACCTGACTCTACTGCATTTTCTTAACTAGAAATATCTGCAGAACAGTGCCCTGGTGTGCTGAAAAGGGGGAACTGGGGTCTTCTCAGTATGTGCTGCCGTAAATGTGTGTGTGGGTGAGCCAGCTGAGAGAAATGGGATAGGACCCTGAGCAAGGTAGTGGCTATATTTATTTTTTCTTCATTGAAGAACTTTTGAATAAAATGTTAAAATGCTTACAAATTCATAATATATGCGCATTAGATATATATGCATTTTATTTGCAATAAAATGAATGTCTATGCACCTACCCACCCAAATTAAGAAACATAGTACATTATTACCAACAGTGAGACTCCAGTAATGCCCTTCTTACTCCCAGAGGTAATCCCTACCCTGATTTCATGCATGTTATGCTCCTGATATGCATCTATTTGTGTGTCGATGTGATTTTTTTCTATTATGGCTTCATTTTCAGGTCCTGATTATTTAAACTCCTCTCTTGCTCCTGCTTTTTAAAAACAAATTTTCCATGTTTGAGCCATATGTAAAAGGAATCATACTGTTATCATCTATGATTGCCTTTCTTCACTCAATATTATATTTGTGAGATTTGTCTAAGTTGATATATGTAACATACTTTATTCATACTCACTACTGTTTGTTATTCCATTGTGTAAATACTCTACGACTTATTTATCCGTCCTTTTCTTGATGACCATCTGGATGTCTCCATTTTTTTGTTATTACAAACCATATTTCCATGAATATTCTAATCCAATCTAGTCTCTTGGTCTAAAATTTCTCTGAGAGTAGCATTGCTAGTTCATAGGGAATGAGCTTCTTCAACTTTATTAGATCATGCCAAGATTGGAGTGGTTATCCAAGTTGCACTCCTAATAGCACTGTTTAAGAAGGAACTCAAGAATGTGAATCAATTATGGGCTGATTCAACTATTGTCAAATACCTGAGTTAAGAAGAAAGAGAACCAGCATGATTAAGAAGAATCCCCATATAATGAGGATAGTGACATGATGCTGGCCAGACGCTGTTCTCAACACCTTATACATGTGGACTCAATTCATTTTTATAATTACTCTAAGAGGTATGTACTATTATCCTCACCTGCAGGTAAAAAACAAAAAAAAAACAACAACCAACAAAAAAACAAAACTGAGCACAGAAAGGTTAAGTAATTTGGCTGGTAAATGTAAGACCTGGAATTTGAACTGCTGCTCTGAACCCCATGACTCATTTTGGCCATTAACCTATGAGTTCACTCTAGATGAGCCAGTAATAAGGACAGCTTCTCAACTGATGAATGGTCTGCTATTCAGGGTGGAGCTTACCTTTCCGATCATATTCCTTATCACACACTGTCTTTTGCACTTCTCTTCACTGAGAGTTTTGACTGTACTTAGGCTTCATCAGAATTTGATTGTTAAGAAGTAAAGAAAAGCCTTCTTTCTTGGGTAGCATGGAATTTGGATGACCTCTCTGGCTAATGTAAGAAAAAAAATGTGAGAAGGAACTCTCAAACCCAACACTCCAAATCCTAACCTAGCATAGCTTACCTGAAGTTGATGTCATGGTATTGACACTTGGCTGGACAAAAAGAGAAATAATTGTTTTACGTGCCCATCCTCATGTAGTTTGATGCTAGGTACTGTAGTTTGCATGGCAAAGGCCTTTCAAAGGGTGCTCAAAATGGCTAAAATATGACAATATAATGCTGTCACAAGGCATATAGGCATTGCTATTTTTTGTCATGAAAAATCAGCAAAAATGAAGAACCATACATAAATTCATACCTTAAGATCAATAAACCTGTATTTTTTGGTCCAAATTATTCAGATTAGTCTCTTACATGATATCTCCACTTCCCTTTGTCTGCACACAGACATTTGAATAGGGTGGAAAAGTGGTGTTACTGAAATTTAATACCTGGAATCTTTTTTTATGATCCATCTTTAAAAGTAAACATTATTTCACATATGATTAGCAACAATGTTCTCAAGACAATAATTTCTCTTTTTGTTTGTTCGTTTAAAATAAGAATGTTCATATGAAAACCTTGTACAAGGGCCAAACCATTAAGCTCCTCTGAAGTCAAAGTAAGCATATTTCATGCTGAAATATGCCATTTTAATGTCGAAAGATAAAAAAGAAAGTCTTTAAAGATTTGGCCTATAGAGTAAATCTCAAAAGGGAAACAACACTGGTCCTATAATGAGATGTAAATCATAACGCTGACATTTATCTTCTCCTGGTGAGTTCAATTCCCTGTAGCAGCATAGAGAGGAAAAGAAAATATTGAAGCTGAGAGTAATAAAGTGAATACAGCAGGCTCCACATGTATGAACGACACTTCTTTCACAGAATGAGAGTAACTAGAAGGCCTAAGACATATTCCCCTTTTCTGAAAATATCCCAGACCTTTTGACTTTGACTGATGTATTTACTGTCTTGAATCTCACCAATGGGAGAATCACTGTGCTTTGGGACAAGCCCCTTTAAAAAGTCAAAAGTCTTGGGGACTGTTAGGAAACAATGGGCCATTCATTTGTGACTATGAAGTAGATCAGTCAGAAGGTTTTCCTTTCAGCAGCCAGTTGGGAGGGGTCTACAATGTGGGGTTCAGAGAGCTGAAACTAGGGGCTGAAATAATTGGGAGGGGGGACATGAAGAGTGAGTGAGGCACAGAGGTGAGGGGTTTAGGGCAGCCATGAGGATCCTGAACACATGGGGAGAAATGGGAACGATGTTAAGAAGATAAAAGAAGTGATATGGGAAGACAAATTTGGCTTACTTAAAAAATTTGACTGTAGGGGCACCTGAGTGGCTCAGTTGGTTAAGCATTTATTTTGGCTCAGGTCATGATCTCAGGGTCCTGGGTTGAGCCCCGCATCAAGTTCTAACCTCAGTGGGGAGGATCCTTGAGATTCTCTCTCTCCCTGTCTCTCTGCCCTCCCCCTACCACCCCGTGCTCTTACTCTCTCAAAATTTTAAAATCTTAAAAAAAAAAAAGTGACTATATCATAGAACTACCTGATTCTATGCCATTGATGATATTCCTCTTAGCATTAAATCAGTTTTGGTGAGCTAATATGATAAACTATAATATGCAATTTTGTTTTTAAGGAAAAATGCATTCAGAAGCTAATAGATTGAATGATTGGCTCTAATTCTTTACTCCTCGCTTTAGGCTCATGTAGAAGGAGTGTATTTTATTATCCCTTGACTATGAAGTCATCGATGGAACTTGATTTTGGCCAACCGCATGTGGGCAAAGTGCTAGTTCTGACTCTAGGGCTTTAGAGGGCTTTGTTTTTTTCTGTGTGCCCTCTTGTGCCTTATGCACCTCTGTGCTCTCTATGAGGTGAGCTTTCCGTGGATAGGTGTTACCCATTTAGCTGAGTGACAACTTGAAGCAAAGCCATGGAACTGAGCACCAGCTTAAATTACCTGATCTCTAAGTGGTCTGCAGATTATGTGAGAATAAATGCTAGCTGTTTAGGTCACTGAGTTTTGGGATGGTTTGTTACACAGCATCTTTGTGGCAAGAGTTAGCTGATACCTAGAATTCTAAAGAACCCTCTTACAAGTGAATTCTTGGACTATAACCCATTAGTAAATTGGAATTTTCCTGTGCTGCAACAAGATCTTAGAATTTAAAAAATCCAGTTATAGGTCACTGACTGGTCTCTCAGTTCATTCATTGTTAGGAAATCCAGTAGCCATTTTATGAGAACACTCAAGCAGCCTGAGAGAGAGACCCAGTAAGATGAACCGAGGCCTCCTGCCAACAGCCATGTGAGTGGTCTTGATTGCAACCTAATGAGAAACCTTGAGTCAGCTCTCAACCTCTTGGCTCAGAAATTGTGAGGAAAAAAAAAGTTGGCTTTAAGCTACTATGTTTTGGGGTAATTTGTTATGCAGCAACTTAGGTGTCCCTTGCTTTCTGAAAGTTTTTCACTTCACTTTTAATGAAAGGTTATTAGTACACTGATGGCTTTCTTCATAAAAGTGAAAATCCTCTTCAGATTTCTTTAGGTTAGTGAAAAGTACTAATTTTGGTTAGTAAAAACAGGTACTTATGTGGGTCTTCTGAAATTTCTGAGTAAGTGTTAATATTTTTTCCTCTTTCTCATAGCATTCAATGTACACCTGATTTGCAGATTTTATCCCAATGCATGATCTATTTACATATCCATCTTCCCCATTAAGCATTAGATACATCTATTCTCAGATGCCTGGCATGGTTCTTGGCATTTTATATATTAGATGAAAGATTTAAAAAAAAATAGCTTCAGCCCAATTCTGAAAGAAATCACTCAAGAATGAGACAAAGGACCAAAAAGAATTATCTCTATTTCCACCACAGTCATTCTCAGCTTGGGCCAGAGATGATAAAAAAGCAGAAAACCCTCAAATGAAGCCAATACTGTATTTTTTTTTAATAGTTTGCAAGGATTTGAAACAGTTTCCTTGTTTTGGCAAATGATAGACATTCCTGCTCAGATGGTGTGTCTAAAATCACAGGGTCTGTAAAAGACTAGGATTGGTGTTTTGGGTTTATAGGTGAACAAGTTGGAAATCTATCACCATCCAAAACAAGCTCTGGATTTATGGCTTTGATCAAGTGTAAATAGAAGGTATATAATTTACTAAGCTATAGAGGATGTTTGATGTTTTTTAGAAGGCAGCACTATGAAGTCAAATCAAAATGGTGGAGCTGGTATCTAGTTAATTCCAAGTAGACCCAGTGATTTGGGATGAGAGTTCTCTGGGTATGCCAGACTACACAACCCCAGAAAATTGAGTATTTAAAATTGAGATTCATTGATGGTGATTTGTGTTTTTACTTTAATGATCATCTAGATAGTAGTAGAAAAGTACTCTGGATCATCTGAAGGTCAGTCTAACAACTTAGAACTGCCATATAATTTCAGGTCTCAGGTCATGACTCAACATGCCTCAAATGGTCCCTCAGGTGACAGGGTTTAACTTCTAATGCAATGTTTCTCAGACAGAGGTCTGTGGGCTTATAATTTTAAGGATCCACAAGTTCTTACATTTGGAAAACTGTGATAGAGACAATAAATGCTTCCTTGGAGGAAGGATTATTGATTTTTCATCTGGGTAGTCAAGGGAAGGTTTTATGAGGGAGCTGGTATCGGAACTGGCCCTCAAGGACAGACCCTGTATGCTTTCTCTTAACAAATGACATCGAGTGTCCATTTAAACCATTTGCTTGAGAAAACACCCTACTTCCAGGGGCCATTCATTACTTCCCGGTTTTCTTTGAGAGCCTCGATGTGATAGTTATATTTAATTATGGTGTGGCCCAGAGAGAAGATGGAGGGGAAGCAGTATGTTCAGGGAGCCATGGAGAAAAGGAGAGAGTGAGGCCAGAAGAGGGAACAGAAAACAGCTCAGGTTAGTTGGATTCCTGGGCATATGCAGGCTACAGTGGACAGAGGGTGCAGTGCTGGCAAAGTCTGTCATGAAGGCCAAGGCTCAAGAGTGTATTTTTTTTTTCTGTAATTAGGCAAGGGAGGAGGAGGGTGTGTGTGTGTGTGTGTGTGTGTGTGTGTTTTCGAGTGTTGGTCATTTTATACTGATAGGGATGACTGTGACAACATTACAACTAACATAAATTCATGGTCCTGTTGCTGAATAACCATGTCAGCATCATTTTGTTTTAGAACTCTTGCTCATTAGTAAAGCTGTTGGCATGTGGGGAATTTTCAATGCATATGTCACCTTGAGCCCTTGAAAAAGACATAGGAGACGTGTTTGGAGCATGTGCCTTGCCCTTGCTGATGGAGTGGACCTGGGCAGTCATGTCTAAACTGCATCACCCTGCCCCTTCCTACCCCAGCAGCTGAAATCCAGCTCAGCACCTAACCGTGGGCAAACCCATCCATTGCCTGGGCTGAGCTAATCAGGTTCTGTCTTATGGGGATTTGAAATTTGGACACTGAGAAACTCCATCAATAAGGTAAGGGTGCTGCCAGAACTGGAAGTTTCTTCCAAGTAAACTGTGTTAAAGGCAGAGGAAGTCTAATGAAAGCAGGTGAAGAGAGAAGAGCGTGACCAAGACGAAGTCCATGTAGAGAGAATAACCCTGGCTTCTGGTTTTCAGTTTCATTCTAATTCTGACTTGGCCCGTGTCTCATTTATTTCCTGTCTTTGCTTCCCATTCTTCATAGGATAGCCTGTTGCCTCTTTACAATAAATTCTCTGTGCCTAAGCTAATTTGAGTGGGTTACTCTTTTGTGCACCCATACGTAACCCTTCTAAAATAATGCTGAATTTTCCAGTGAAACCATTCATTCTCAGGAGACCATCAGGCTGCAGGGAGTGTCATTAGCTTACCAGTGTAAGGGCTAAATCACCTTTCACCATGAAGACATGAACGGCTTCGGTGTATTAGCAAGAACTCTGGGAGACAATTTGGCAATTGTGGCTTGACCATTTGCTGGATGATATTCTACCTCTTGATATGCCAAGGATTGGCCAAAGACCTAAGCAGTCATGAATAAGCCATGGTAGCCATGGATATTTTGACAAAAATCTGATACAAGTAACCACAGTGATTATATATATATATATATATATATATATATATATATTTTTTTTTTTTTTTTTACCCTTAATTTTCTGTTCTTCATTGTGAGTAACAAAATCTCACAGCTGAAGAGAAGTCATTGCTATTCTTTCAGATGTCTGATGAAATCTGAAGATCTCTTTATACTAACTGCAGGATTTAATCAGCAGTGGGTAATGCGAGTGTGTGTACTATAATGAATTTCAAGTATTGCAACCTGCAGAGGTTGTCAGTGACTGAATTTCTAGGCTATGCAACTTGTAATTGAAAATCTTTACATTTTAGTTCCACCTGTCATTTTTCTAATTCTATTAGAAGAATGTCTATTATAATAATACTTTTTCTCTATCAAAAGTTATGCTTTAGTAGAAATGTATATCATTAGAAATTATTAATTCCAACTTGTTGGTAATTTGGAAATCTTGATTTTTGGGGGGGGTCATTAAAACTGTAGAAAAGACTTTCATCTTGATAAATAAAATTTTGGTAAATATGAGGTAGCAATTATAAATATTGTTTTATTTTTTTATTTTTTTTTTTTTTTTTTTTTTATTTTTTTTTTTTAAAGATTTTATTTATTTATTTGACAGAAAGAGATCACAAGCAGGCAGAGAGGCAGGCAGAGAGAGAGGAGGAAGCAGGCTCCCCGCTGAGCAGAGAGCCCGATGCGGGCCTCAATCCCAGGACCCTGAGATCATGACCTGAGCCGAAGGCAGAGGCTTAACCCACTGAGCCACCCAGGCGCCCATAAATATTGTTTTAAAGTTGATTTCCTTTAAGATGCTGGGAATCTTCTTCAGGCATCCATGCAGCAGGCAGTATCAGAGGACTGCACCAACAGGGGATGGAGACCGAGGGATCCTCTTTGCACTTTTGTCTTCAAGAAGCATTGCCCTCCTGCTGCTACTCATCTGTCCATTTGTGGGAATCCTATTCTCCAAATACAGAGGCTAACGGCAGCATAATGAAGCTTTGCATACCTTGCTCTTGCTAGATTTCTTTGAGCATAGACATTTTACAAGGAACAACCAAACTGCACCACAAAATGATATTGATATTATGGGATTGCATCAATAGCATTGGCTGTTTCATTTCCATTCACTTATCAGACATATTTACTTCTCAGATATTTCCTTAACCGGAATTGACTGTACTATAATTGCCTATTTCTTTGGTCCATTGGCTGTTAACCTTGAAGTGACTGGGGTAGAGCTGGCGAGGCCTTCCCTGTCAGGCCTGACCTCTCACTATGCTGGAGAGAGCGCTACCATGACAACGGCGACAGATGTCAGCTAAGCAATGTGCACCCTAGAAAGACTCCTGTATTGAGAAAATCGATCTTGTAATGGTGCCACGGAGCACATTCGCTGAACTGCCAAGTGTTCTAGGCTTAATCATTTATTTCATCTAGCAGAGAGAAGAAAACATAAAAGAAATGAAATGAATTTGACCTCTGTCTTTTGAGTGACTTTAGTGCTACACTGAATTCTAGCAAGTGCCTCTTATGAATTTTAAAAAATTACATTAGGAATAACATTTTGAAGTGAAATGACTCTTGTAATGCCAACCCTCCAGAAACATGTTATTTCAAATGTCAGACACATAATAGTCATTTGCTACTTTCTGTGTATGTCCAGGGGTTAGCTCTGTCTTGGGTATGTTTCAGGCAAATTATTATAAAGGAACCGGGAATGAAGCAGACCAGAGCCTGCTGCTTTGGCTTTCTCTCTTTTTCTTAGCATGAGGGGACTTCCTTTGTGCTGATGATCACGGGGCTTATTGAGTAGCATAAACAATGTTTCGTATTGACAGCTTCGCGCCCCCTCTCAATTTTACAGTCTTCCCATAGCATGCTCGTGTCTCTGTCTCCAGAGTGGAGTTTGTCTCCGTGACAGTTAATCCTGGGACAGCCTTCCATCGTCTTGATAGGCTTGTCATTCAAGCCTTGACACCTCTCATTCATTTGAGTCTGGCCTGCTGGATATGCAAATGATTGGAGGACTGAAAACCATAATCCCTCAGGCATGATGGCCAGTATGTCAATGTCACTATTTTTGGAACGACCATTCAGTCAGTAGTCGGGGAGCGGAGGAGGGCTAAGCCAGGGGACACAGAATGCACTTATGACCTTTCTTTGGCCCAGGTTAGAACTACATTTTTTGAAAAGCAAATCCTCAAACCAAGACAAACCCCCAAAGCTTAAGGATTGTAGACAAATCTCTCTGATAACCTTGCCCATATAAATAAATATCATTGAGAGTGATTATAGTGAAAAGGATCTCTTAAGATTTTCAATGCGATATGTCTGTCTCTTGTGCTGTGGGATATTTTATTGCATTTTTGCCCTCAAGTGGAGCTGACGGGAGCCAAGCTTGTAATTTAAATCAATAAGAACCCTTTACCATGGCCATAAAATACTTGGCTAAACCTTTGAAGTGGCCACAGTTGAATGCACAGTGAACACAGTATAAATGTTCCTTAAGATGTATTGTATGAGACCACTACTAAAACAGCATTCAAAGGAACCGGCCTTAAGCATCTTTTGTGACTGATGGGAGAGGGTCCTGGCTGCTTTTGATCATTTACATGCACTGTTCGCCTTGCCACTCGAAGTGGCTCTAAACAAGCCCTCTTAATCGGCACATCACCCAAACCACAGGCTTCTGCTTTCTCTTCAGACCTTTTCACCATCTCTTTGGTGGGGTTTCTGGGATCCGGGTTCCCTTCGAAACCAATAATCCACATCTGATAGGCTGTTGTGTTGACTGCCCCTGTTCATTTGCTCCGTAGCCAGGGAAAAGAGAACAAAGGCGGGTTGTTCATCCCCGTCAGGAGAGCAGGGAGCGCGGCACAGGGGCTCTGTAAAGCCAGCAGGGCAGTGGGCTCTGCAGGAAACCGAAGGCCCAGGCTGCTGCTTACCTGTTTTGTTCCTTTTGCAGTTTTTGGAGCACAGATTTTCAGCAGACTGTCAGACCTGAAGATACGGTGTTTGCTTCCCTCTGTTCCTCTCTCTGTCTCACACCTGTTCTTGCCTCTGCCTTTCTCGGCTCCTTCTTGCTGCCTTTGCCTCTCCTATGGATGGACAGATGGGTGGGTGGGTAGATGATGCTTCCTCTCTCTTGTCCTCTGCGTCTCTGTCTCCGTTTGCCTCTCACTCTGTCTCTCTGTCTCTCTCCTTCTCTCTCTCTCAGATTCTAAAATCCTCTCTGATTCTGTAATAAGAGTAGACAGTAATCATCTGAGTTTGGAATTTGGCCACGATACCTTTGGGTCATACCCGCTCTCCTGGTTGGCAGTGTTGCAGGTACTATGCTGAAGGTACAGGCTCAAACCTGGGTTGACCATCTCTTCTTTCCAGAGTTGTTAGTTGGCCACGTTTCTTGGCCATTGCCTCACAGGAGTCATTTATTTTTGATGAAAAGCCGAAGATAGGGACTAGAATCACAGCCACTTTCCACTTCGATAAAACATAGCCTTTCCCACAGTTCCCCCAGTCTTAAAATGGGACCTCTGCATATTCCAGTGGTGAAGGAGATGGATACACACTCCGTGTGGCCTTTCTCCTTGTGGTAGGCACTTTCTGAAGGGCCCTTCTGGGTCACATGTCATGTGTGTTTGACGTATGTGGTCTGGTCACATATGTTGTTGTCTGGCCTCTGCAAACCCAACACGATTATGTGGCCTATGACATTTCAGCTGATGTTTACCGATTTTTTTTTTTTTTTTTTTTTTGGTTGTATGTGACAGCAGAGTAGGCAGGGCCTTGAAAACGTATTTCTTCACATTGTTGAAGTCGATATGTATAAATGGCACTTAAAAATGTGTGCAGTGGTAAAGCTATCAGGGCTGAAATCTGGATTTAAAAACATACCAATGAGATGTAGTGTTTGAAACTGGTCTTGAGTCCTGATTTGAACAAATTAACTAAAAAAGTTTTTTTTGTTGAGACAAATGGGGACTTTTGACTCTGGACTGGTTATTAGATCATTTAAAAAATACTGCAGGGGGAAAAAGTAATACTTGGAAAGAAACATACAGAATAGATACATTTGCACCATAGATTACAATGATTCAAATTGGGTGATGAGCTGAGGAAGGGCTTATGGCACTATTCTCTGTATTTTTCTGTGTGTTTTAAAATATCCTGTACTACAAACCTAGAAGGAGTCAGGATGCCCCTTCGGGATTGCATGATCACCACATTTACACCTACTGTTGAACAGAATTTTATCTCTTTAAAATGTTTTCCTGGTCTTTAACTGTTTTCCTGTTAGCCTTTTACTTCACACGGACAAATCATGCTTCTGTTAGGGGGCTATTTGAATGAGACGGTATCTGCTTGCCATCTTTGTGGCCTGAGCGTTAATGTTTGACATGGGAATATTTGCCTGCCTGCTCTCCCAATTTGGACTATGAGCTGTTTGAAAGCAGGCCTATTTCAGGGACACCTGGGTGGCTCAGTTGGTTAAACTTCCAACTCTTGGTCAAGACGTTGAGCCCTGCATTGTGTTCCATACTCAGCCGGGGGTCTGCTTGAGGTTCTGCTTCTCTCTCTGCCCCTCCCCACACGGCATGTGTGTGCTTACTCTCTCTCTCCCAAAAAGAAAAGAAAAAAAAAAAAAGAAGAAGAAGAAGAAAAAGAAAGCAAGCCTGTTTCTTACCTTTCTGGGCTTCCTACCTCAAATCTTGCAGTGTAAGGCCCAGAACAGGCTGGACTGTGCTGTGGTAACACATAAACCGTGAAATCTAAGCAACTGAATGCAACAAAAGTCCATTTCCTGTTGTGTATCAGGCATCCCTGTTTTGTCTTACAGCTGTGCTCTCAGGAGCAGGTGGCCTTCCAGGAGACTCCAGCAGGGCAAAAGAGACAGACATGGAGGCAGCTGGCTGGCTTGGACTGCTTTGTCCTTGGAAAGACCCACAGAATTTTCCCCACACTCCATAGGCTGGAACTAGTCACATGGCCCCACAACAGCGAAGGAGACTGGGATACAGAGTGGAGCATGTGGATATTTGGTGAGCTCGAATCCCCTCTGTCACACAGAGCTAAATGATGTCTGGTGAAGCTGCTTCTCACCCCACATGCATATGCTTCCTGAATTTCAACATGAGAGAATGCCAGGGAAGGATGCTTTGTGTTATTTGTATAGAATAAGAAAATGACAACCAGACTGTTTACTCCTCCTCCTCCTCCCCCCGCCCCCCCATGAACTGGATTCTTTTCTATGCAGCTGGAGCCCTCTCTCCACTTAATGGCAGGACCCCAGTGGTCTGAGTGACCACTGTTCAAGTGTTTGGCTCTGTGGCTATGACAGTTGGAATTGGAGGCACAAGGAATGATCTCGTGTCAGTGCCCAAAGGTGTTATAGCTCTGCCCTGTCTCGGGACCAGCTCTGGCTGCCACAAGCTGAGGGTGCTCACAGAATGGCATGGGGCACTGACTGGGGCCTACACAGTTAATATAGTAACAACAGAAAAATAACAGTGGTATATGAGACCATTGCAATTATACGTTATCATGAGAAGTTTTATCTAAGGAATGGACACCACTAAGCAGAGGAAATGTCGACTCTCACATTGCTCTGTATGTGCTCATGCTACTGTCTTCACTCAGATTTAGTGATTGAAAGGTGCCTGTAAATATTTGCTTATAGGTAAACAGTCTAAATGAATGGGTGCTAGAGACTTCTCTACCAGCCCTGTTCTGCCTCCCTCCTACCTTCTTCCTCCATGACTTTTTGTTCCAAGCTCAATACTGTGAAAATGCCATTTCTTATCCATTGTGCAGAATGCGCCCGTTAAACTGAATGAGAAAACCAATCTCCGATTACCACACCAGCCATCGTTTTGGATGTAAATTTCATTCACTTAATTCTTTCCCAGCACGTACATACCAAGAAGTTTGTGTGCCAAGGCTGAGGCCAAAGAGTTAGAGGTTGTGACCTAGCTGAGTAGCCGTCTGCTTGGATCCTGTGGATGCATCCCTCAGCGTAGTTGGAGTAGGGAAGAATCCAATGGCAAAGGTTCACCTGGGGTGACAATGGAAAAAGGGATCTCAGGGCCAGCTTGGGCCACAATGAGGCAGGGCTACCACTTGGGGCAGGAGACAGGAGCTGTCCAGAGCCAAGGCACCCAGGTCAGGGAATCTCTATTTCTCGGGGGCGGGGGGGGGGGTTGGTCACAAGATCTGTCTTTCGTTACATCTCTGCTTCTCTCTGGGCCTTTGCTCCATTCTCTCCCTCTGTGGACTGGCTTCTGCTACCACTTGGCACTTGTCTCCATCTATGGGACATTGCTGTGGCTTTGGCTTGACATGGCCCTCCCTGAGGCTCATGGCACCCTTTCAACTTCTGGTCACTCTTGTGGAATTCCTTAGCTCAAACTCCTGACTAAAACATTCTGACTTATCCAGTTCTCTTTCTCTCCACTATGTTTTAGATTCCATACCAGGGGACATTGGGAAGCTTTTAGTTTGGGGAACATGCCTGATTTAGTCAGCCATGATGGATTGGGGGGGTGGGGGCCTGTTGTGTTGTACAGTGCTGGACACATGGATGAAAAGAGCTGTGGGTAGGGCCGGTTCCTCAGAAGAGGCTGTGTTATTGCATCCCTATTGGGGCTAAGAGGTGAAGGGACTCAGCCAGACAGATACCTTATGGATGCTGATATGAGTCTCCTAGAAACAATGGTCAGTCATTCAGGGCATTAAGAGGAGGGTGATCTGACTATTTGTCTCTTTAAATGACCCCTGTGACTGTGTCCTGGAGAGTGAGCTGGAGGGACACAGACAGAAGGGGAGGGGTGTTGAGTTCCTTAAACTCCCTTGGGTCATTTCCTCCTCAGGGTCTTTGCACCCACTCCTTATGTGCCCTTTGTTGGAACATTCTAGCTCCACCTAATTATCGTTCCATCTCAGCTCCAATGTTACTTCCTCAGAAAGCCTTCTCTGACACCCTTCCACACACAGAATAGGTTAAGACCCCTAGTTCAGGGGCGCCTGGGTGGCTCAGTGGGTTAGGCCGCTGCCTTCGGCTCAGGTCATGATCTCAGGGGCCTGGGATCGAGTCCCGCGTCGGGCTCTCTGCTCAGCGGGGAGCCTGCTTCCTCCTCTCTCTGCCTGCCTCTGCCTACTTGTGATCTCTGTCTGTCAAATAAATGAGTAAAATCTTTAAAAAAAAAAAAAAGACCCCTAGTTCACAATTAGTTATTTAATGTCTGTTCTTCCATTAGAATGCAAGTCATTTGAGTTCAAGGATTATGTTAACCACATTAAAAGAATCCCCTACCCCAATATGTTGCCTGTTAGATAGTGGGACCTTAACAGATATTTTTTGAATGAAGTATGCTGGCTTTTCTCATACTATCTTGTTCAATCCTCCTTACTGTTTTACAACCACATTTTTACGGATATACAAACCAAGGCTTAGAGAACATGAGGCAAGAAAGCAGCAGACCCAGGATTTGAAGCTAAGACTGTTTAACACCAAAGCTTTCACTCTTCATATCACAGCAGGAATAAGGTGAGGTTTTTTTTTTTATTCAAGCCACCTAATTCAGATTAGGTCAGAACACTATGAATTCATTTTGGTCCCTTGCTCCATCCTACTGAGATCAATTTAATTCACTTAGTATTTATGGAGAGCCATGAACTCAATTCACTATGTTAAGTGGGAGGGCAAGAAGGGACAAGCTGGGCTTCAAGGGAATGCTTGTAGTAAGCTGGACATAGAGGGCTTCAGGAGGAGGAGGAGCTTGATGCCTCCCAGAGGAGCAGGCTGGCCAAAGGCTCAGGGCATTGAGTCATTAGGAATGGCTTTTGGGGTTGGCAAGGTCCTGCTGTCTCCAATCCCTGCTGAGATGGGTAAAACGTTGAGGTTGGCTGCTTCATGGAAAGCACTTGGCTTTGGAGTCCCCCTCTACTACTTTCTAGCCAAGTAACAGTGGACAAGGTACTTACAGTGTCCAAATTTGCAGGGTTGTGGTGAAGATTTTGTGAAAAAATGCAGATAAAGCACCAGGCTCATTATCTAGCATTTGGTATTGCTGGGTATAGGTGAACCTCTGTTTCCTCTGAGCCACTGGGCAAGCATTCCGTCTGCTCCTCTGGATAGACCAACCTGGGAGGGGGGCACAGAGAAGCATTTCACAGTGGGGGATTGAGAGAGTTGGTGACCAAGAATATCAGAAACAGTGAAAAGAGGACACCCCCACTTTCCCTTTTTATTGTTGCGATGACATTTATATAACATGAATTAACCATTTTGAAATATACAACTCTGGCATTTAGTACATTCACAGTGTTGTGCAACAATAACTTGTATCAAGTTCCAAAGAATTTTCATCACCCCAAGAAAAACCCTGTACCTGATCAGCAGTCACTTCCCCATTCCTTCCACCTCTCAGCTGTTGGCAACCATCAATTTGAGTTCTGTCTCTATGGATTTACCTATTCTGGATATTTCATACAAATACAACCATATGATATATGTGACCTTTTGGGGGTTCATCCATGTTGTTGCATGTGTCAGAATTTCCTTCCTTTTTTATGACTGAGTAATATTCCTTTGTATGTACATATCACCTTTTTTTCCTCCCTTCATCTGTGGATGGATATTTGGGCTGTTTCTACCTCTTGCTACTGAGAATAATGCTGCTGTGAACATTGACGGAAAAGTGTTTGAATACCTGTTTTCAGTCCTTTGAAGCTTATAGACCTAGGAGTAGAATTGCTGAATCATAAAGCAATTATCTGCTTAATTTTTGGAGAAGCCACCAAACTGTTTTCCATGGTGGCTGCACTGTTTCGTGTTTCCACCAGCAGTGCACAAAGAGTTCAGAATTCCCTACAGCCACCACTTACTGTCTGGTGTCTTGGATCATAGCCATCCTAGTGGGGGAGATGTGGTTTCCATTTGTGTTTCCTTACACCTTTATTTTCTCAATGTGGAGGAGGAGTTGGGTCTTCCAGGCTTCTCTGACTTCTCAGACCATCTCTCAGGGCTAATAGGTAAAGAGGCTGCCACGGGGAAAGAGGTCCACTAAGACACTTCAAGTTGAATTTTAAATCAGGACAAACTGCGGAAGGCCGTTTGGCAACACTCCTCCCTACAAATGCACATATACTTCGACCCAGAGTTCCAAGTCCAGGAATCGTTTTTATGGATTTGCTCCCAAGTGAACAAAATGATAAATATATAAGTTTATTCACTGCAGCATTATTTATAACAGCAGCAGATGGGAAACAAACTCAGTGCTCCTCACTGGGAGACTGGTTAAATTAAATTTTGGGACAGGCCTACCATGGGATACTGTACAGTTGTAAAAAAGATGGAGGCACCTCTTTGTGTGTTGATACAGAAGGAATTCCAAGCCAGATTATCGAGTGAAAAACAGAGCAAGATGTAGAACAGAGTTTTAGTAGGTTGCCCATCATATAAAAATGGGAGAAAAAAAATGGAAGAAAAAAATTGTGTGTGTATATATGTGTGTGTCTATGTGTGTGTGTATTTTCTTGCATATTCATGAAATACCTCTGGCAGAGGAATTTGGTGATGACGGACAAGAGCGGGAAGGACAATATTTACACTCTACTTTTTTGTGCCTTTGAAATTTTAAACTGTCCAAATATATTTTTGTGCAAAAAATAAATGAATGAAATTAAAATTAAGAGAATCCATAACCCCTAAGTATCTCACTGATTTAGGCTCTGTTATTTCTCATTTTTTAAAAAAGATTTTATTTATTTATTTGACAGAGAGAGATCACAAGTAGGCAGAGAGGCAGGCAGAGAGAGAGGAGGAAGCAGGCTCCCCACTGAGCAGAGAGCCTGATGCGGGACCCGATCCCAGGACCCTGAGATCATGACCTGAGCCGAAGGCAGCGGCTTAACCCACTGAGCCACCCAGGCGCCCTCTGTTATTTCTCATTTTATGGTTAGTTTGATAGGCCATGGACTCTAATGTAAGATTTTTTGTTTTTATGCAAACCAAGGCCAAGGATAGGATTGTAGGAGAAGTAATTCAAACTCCCACCCTCCCCTCTCCCACTGCAGGCCTGGCTGTAGCCTCCACTTGCTGACTTGACCACAATTTGAGCTTGAGTCAGCAGCCCGAGGGCAACCCAGGTAACCTCCTGCAGCATGCCTTCCCTTAGTCCTTCCCTCAGGGGAGCCCCTAGAGGGCTCAGACCACAACTAAAGGACCAAAGGAGCAGAGGGGCAGATGTGGGTGGCCCTAGGTGCTGCACGGAGATTGTGTCCTAAGTACATCTTCCAACCTGAGACCTGGAGCTCAGTGCCACTCCCCTACCATGCAGCCCAGAGGGCTCAGAGCAGACCAGAATGCCCCAGCCATGGCTGAACTCTGGCACTTTCTTGCTGAGTGACCCTGGGCACATCATCGCAAGTTTCTGAACCTCTGTCTTCACATCTCTAAATGGGGCTAATCAATGCAAGATTGTTGTGTGTCGAGGAGGAAAACTGTTAAGAGGGCTTTGAAATGCATGGAAGAACGTGAAGGGTTATCTTGCAAGTCACTGAAAGTCTGCATCTCCCGTGTGCTTGTGCTGAGGTGCCTGAGAGCTGAGGAGACAACAGATGAGAGTAACACATTTTCCACCCTTCAAGGGTTTTGAGGGCTCATCGGCTAGTGAGAGAGGCGGATGTGAGACGATTTATTGCAGCCATGTGTTCAGCGTAGAACAGAATGGAATCTATTGTGTAAGGGGGCAGAGAGGAGGGCATCCATCCTGCTGGGGACGTCAGCAAAGGTTCCAGGCACCAGACTATATTAGGGTTGAATCTGGAAAGGGAAATAGGAGGTTGCCAGGCACACACAACCTTCCAGGTGGAGGCAACCGTCTGTGAAAAGGCAAGAGGGGAGAAAGAATAGAGTGTCTTTGGGCACTTCCACGCAACTGTCTGCTGCACATACAGGGGGGTGTGCAGGAGGAGGGGAGCGGCGGAGGGATGAGCATCCTCCTCTCCGAGGCCTTTTTACCATAGGTCACAGCCAGATGGCGCAGTAAGAGAAAAGGAAAGTAGGTCAATGTGGACAGCAAAGAAACATTTTATAGATCTCCTGAGTGAGCCATAAGATCCAGAAGACACCGAGGCACCTGATTTTTCACTCCAGGCACCAGAGGAGTCTGGCTCCCAGTCGTGACGTCAGCCCGGACACTGTGTCTTCCTGGCTGCGATGTCCATCCTTCCTCCCAACAGCAGGGAGACCCAGAGACAAGCCGTCCTCACCAGCAGTTCCTTGTCCCATAGCATGCATGAGCCCAGAAAGCTGCTGTGTCCCAGGATGAAGTCACTCAATAGAACAGGGGGCTTGCTCTTTGATGAGAGCGGCCTTGGAGAAGTCTTCTGCTCAGGGTAACTCCCAAGATCAAATGTGAGGCACATGCTTTATGCTGTGCCAGTGGCCTTTCCAAACCCCAGACTCGATCATGCTCCTCTCCCAATTTAAAAACTGCCTCAGGTCTGATCCGACTGCGGAGTCCAGCTTGAACTGCTTGGCCTGTTGCCCTGGGGTTATTCACAACAGGCCCCTCACCTTCCCTGTAGCCTCAGTAGACCCCACTCTTCCCTGCACCCCTCTGCTCTCTCCTGTTTGTTGTGTGAGGAAAGCATACTCATCACAGAGGGGGCTAAAACTCACTCTTCGTAAAGCCTGCCCCCAGAGCGGAGGCCAGGGGGAGTCGCCTCCTCTTGTGGAGTCTCAGCAGTTGGCACTTTCCTCTCTAAGAGATCTTTCTAGATAGTTCGTTGTGTGCTGGTTTCTTAAGAAGTCTGTGTTTCCTTGAGGATAGGGGTTGTGTGGGACTCATCTCTGTCGGGCTCCATCTGTAGGTCTGGCCCATAGTAGGTGCTCCATAAATGCTTGAAGAACAGATGCTTGGGAGCAGCTGGGAGGGAGGTGTGCTTTCTGGCAAAGATGTAGGGAATGTTTTCTGAAAAGAGTGAGGGGTCAGGAATGGCGAGTGGGACTCTCTTCTTCCTTTTCTCCTGCTTTAAGAAAAATTCTCTCCCTCTTGCACTGCTGCCCTCACACCCATTTTTTAAATACATCCTTAATTCTCCAGGAATACCTACTGTGCTGGGCTTTAGGGATTTCAGACATAACACCCCCAGACGAGGACAGCTATTGTGGTTGATATATCTGCGATCTCTAATGCAGATTTCTACTTTACCATTCTTCACTGAGTGTGTTAGAAAATATTAGTCACAATGAAAAGGAGAGGTAGGAGAAACATAATTCAGTGTTCTGACACAAGGTTGTTTTCTGTGGTCCACAGGCTAATTTTTTTTTTCAATTAGAATTAAAAACTGATGATACTTTCACTTTTTCCCTTAGGAAAATATTTATGGATCTAGCTGTCTTACTTTGAGGGCAATTCTGCCTAAATGTTTCTCTTTTAATTTTCATCCCAAGGCCAAGCTTTAATGCTTGAAATGATTAGTTCATCCCGCAACTAATTTAGAACTTGAGTTCACACAGACACAGTTTTCATGTATATTCTCATAAGATTTGAAATAACCCTTTATCTCCAACGCTTCAGAGTTGTACTTACAAATATGCAGAATTTCATCCAAGGTCATCACCAGTTTATAAACCAAGGGCTCAACAAATCAAGACCTCCTGAATCATCAGGCCCTATCTACTGTTTTAAAAGACTTTAATGTTTATGATGCATGAATAGGTATTATACACTTACTACAAATTTAAAATTTTAGTCAGTTGGTCTTATTAAGAGCCATTTATAGAAAATTCAGTTCACCCGGGTATCTGTGTAGGATGATGTGGGCAAAGACTCTGTAAACTAGTGAGAACTACACACATTTTGGGTATCATATTAATACCTGCATGTCATTGCACCTGCCAGATGGCATTTTAAAAAGGTCTGTCATTTCTGTTACAAATAAATCTTTATTATTTTCCATATTAAGAAAAATGAAACCAGAGAAAGTATTTTTACTTTACTTTTCTTTCTTTCTCTTTCTTCTTTTTTTTTAAGTCAACACAAATTTATTCTATCACAGTTATGGGTCCAAATTGGTCATATGGGGCTAAAGTGAAAGGTGCTGGAGGAGCTGATGTTTCTGGAGGCTTCCAGGGACAATCTGCTTCCATGGTTGTTCCAGCTTCTAGAGGTTCTCCTCATTCCATTGCCCACATGATAGCCTCATGATACCACTTGCTCTCCCTTGCGTCCTGCATGGCCTTATTCTCTCCTGTTGTCAAAACCCTCTGCCTCCTTCTTTTTCTTTTTTCCATTTTATTTTATTTTATTTCTTTTCAGTGTTCCAGAATTCATTGTTTGTGCACCATACCCAGTGCTCCATGCAATATGTGTCCTCCATAATACCCACCACCAGGCTCACCCAACCCCGTATCCCTCTCCCCTCCAAATCCCTCAGTTTGTTTCTCAGAGTCCACAGTCTCTCTCAGTTATTTTTACTTTTCATTTCTTCCTTCCTTCCTGTCTTATCTTATCTACATGAGAGGGCAGGCAGGAGCACACAGGCGATGGCAGGGGTAGAGAGGGAGGGAGGGAGAGAATCTCAAGCAGACTCTGCACTGAGTGTGGAGCCCAGCATGGGGTTCAGTCTCATGACCCTGAGATCATGACTTGAGCTGGAATCAAGAGTCAGACACTTAACTGACTGAGCCACCCAGGTGCCCTTCATATCTTCCTACATCCTCAAGAGAAACTAAGTCTTGCTTCCCAGGTTCTTGCATTTTCAAGACAGGTAATAACCTTGCCATCCAAGGTGACAGAGCCCTTCCACTGGAGATGAGAAGTGACTTAGACATAAAACCCAACACTATGCCTCCCCACAATGTGCTTCCTGATGATCTTCCTTCCAACAGAGCTTCTCTTGAAGGCTCTGGATTTTTGGGCATGGCTTCAGGATGCTATCCTATGTGGCTGGCCTCAGAGGGCCCTCTGAAAACTCAGAGAAACTTCATCTATCAGGGGATTAATTTCTTATCTTGAAATTATTCTTAAGAGATGGTATTTAAACAGTCACTCTCTTGACCCTAGAATTCTCTTCTCAGACTAATAAGTCAATTACACAGATGGCTACATTCTCCCCACAGCAGCCACAGGGATCATAATCTGGTAACCCACCTCCTCATTGCATTTCTAATACCATGCTCCTCACCAAAGCCTACAAGGTCCTTCAGGGTCCTGTGCTGCTCCTCTAAAGCCCTAGCTGATGCCTCTGCCTCTGCTCGTCACCCATCCTGCTCTATGTCCACTCTTTTCTTGTCTTTACCACACCATCTTCATTTTCTTCCCGGATCTTTATGTTTGGCAATTACTTCTTTATTTGTCTATTTTCTAACCCCTCCAGACTGTGAACTCCATGGGAGCCACTATATTTGGTGGTCTCTTTGTTATTCAGCTTAATTTTCAACCTGACTGACACGCCATTGAATAAATAGTTGTGGAACCATCAGAGGCTCACCATATTACCCTGTGCTCTTGTACCACAAGGGCATGCCATCACTGGGTGTAGTCAGCACCAGGAATCATTCATTAAGCACCTTCTGGTACTGGAAAAAACACACCGTGCACTGTCCTATGCTGGTTGGGTATCCTCATCTTTTCCCATCCAAAAGTCGCTTGTGGCTTGCAATGTCTCATTGCATCACTGACAGATTTTGCTCTGTCTTGCAAAACAGACCAAACTTGAAAGAATGTCACAAACACAAACCTTGCAGCATGTGTGAAGATTCTAGGTCACTCTGTTATAAAAGTTCTTGTGCAAGACAGAAATGCCATCTCACAGCTTGTGGCAACCTGTGACCCACATCATAGTGGAGAGGAGTCCTTCCCATTTAATAGTGCTAGAGTGACTTCCACAGTTAATGTCTGTGACACTTCATACCTGAACTTTTAATGTTAGACAAGTTTTTCCTGAAACTCTTGCTCCATGATGATGGGTAGTTTTGTTCGTTTAGTGGAATCTTTGGGGAGTATGCTAGCTGGGAGTCATGATTTCCCTAAGGAATCGTCAATTATGGATTTAATTATGGAAAAAAGTCTTCCCTTTCTCAATGAACTTTTCTTCTTAAGTCCAGTATATTTTTAAACCTCCGGTATTTTTGAAGAAAGACATTTAGTAGTCAATCAGTTAATCTCTTACCTCCTCTCAGAGGTAGCATTTAAAAAAAAAAGATTTTGTTTATTCATTTGACAGAGAGAGAGAGATCACAAGTAGGCAGAGAGGCAGGCAGAGAGAGAGGAAGGGAAGCAGGCTCTCCACTGAGCAGAGAGCCCGATGTGGAGCTCGATCCCAGGACCCCGAGATCATGACCTGAGCCAAAGGCAGAGGCTTAACCCACTGAGCCACCCAGGTGTCCCTCAGAGGTAACATTTAAGAAGGATTTGGGCTTGTTTTAAGGCTATTCCTGCTGAAAACAGCCTCTGAGATGGGGATCTGTGTGCTGAAAGTTGATTGGAAAGTGCTTTGGAGATAATTCTTGGGAGGGATGAAGGGAAGATAAGGGCACAGAAGAAGTTGAGCTGCAATAAAGCTAGGATCTAGAGGTGAAATGGCCCCTCAGAGCGGTCTTGTATTAAGGCAAGGGGGCTAGGCTTTTATATTGTTCCTTCCTCCCATTCACCTGTCATGAGATGTGGCTAGAAGGGAAAGTAACCTCTGGGGGCACCAGGCTGTCTCGGTCATTAAGCATCTGCCTTTGACTCAGGTCATGATCCCAGGGCCCGGGGATTGAGTCTTGCATCGGGCTCTCTGCTCAGCGAGAAGTCTGCTTCTCCCTCTCCCACTTTCCCTCCTTGTATTCCCTCCCTTGCTGTCTCTTTCTCTCTGTCAAATAAATAAAATCTTTTAAAAAGAAAGTAACCACTGGTGAGGCAGCTCCCTTAGCCAAGGGCAAGGCCTAGAGAGAGCCTCAGATGTGAGCCAGAAGTAGCTCAGACTCCTTACAACCAGGCAGATGAGTGTCATGGTCCTAAAGAAGGCTCTAGGTGGCCCTGTCTGGCACCCACTACATGGCTTCTGCATCAGATTAGCACCTGAATAACGCTGGCCTCAGGAAGACACTGCTTTGTCCAGCTTGTTCCCTGTGGTCTCTCCCGCACTTAGAACAATGCCTAGCACATAGCAGAAGCTCAGTAGGTATTTGCTGAATAAATGAATGAAAGAAAGAACATGCAGGATTATGCAAGGGATATACAAATTATGATACCTTTAATAACCTTTGTCAAAATTGAGAAAACTTATTTGACTTTAAACTTCTAAGTAGAAGCTGAAATCTTTCTCGATGTATTGAAACTATACATGCATCATAAGCTCTACCATTTCCCATGTTTGGACAGATTGTGGCAAATGTTTTGAGTCCACTTGAGTAGGCAAGTGGCAGGTGAGTTTCTTGTGAGACAGGAATAAGTCAATGCATTGGGGAAAAGAACGCTAAGCTCACAGTAAGAACATATGGTGTGATGAGGTTTGATAATAGGAGAGACTATTTTAAGTTGGGGTCTCCCTGGAAAATCCAGGAGACATCTTTGCCAAACTCACAGGCTGAGGGTTCTGAGTTATAGGTGATGACTACATCTGTGAGAGAGTAGGAATTAATCACCAAGCCTGGTTCCTGACCAGCCAATGGGCTGTTGCCATGGCAAGGGCCACCTTTGTGCCATGCATTATCATCATTTGTAGCAGGTGCAGCAGCTTTGGAGCCTACATGCTGATAGCACTTAACAATCTACAAAACATGTTCACATTTGCAATCTCATTTGATTTTCAAATATAAGAAGAGAGTAAAAGTACTTTTCTTATAGTATTACAACAATAACAGAGACATAAAGTCATTAGCAGAATATTAACAATTTGAGTCTGACAATATGTGGGATTTATCCCAAGAACGTAAACTTCTTTAATTATTTGAAATCTAATCATTGCAATGTAGTACTCTATAGAATATGGGAGGAAATCATGTGATCATCTCAATAAATAAGAAAAACGCATCCAAAAAAGACAAGCATTCTCAGTAAACTAGGATTAGGAGAAAACTGCTTCACCCTGACATCAATGAAAGGCCTACAGATAACATCATAATTAGTGGTGAAACATTAAATCCCTTCCCATAAGAATGGGAATAAGGCAAGGATGTTCATTCTCAGCACTTCATTTCAACATTGTACTGGAGGTCTTTGCCAGTGCACTAAGGCAGGAAAAAAAAAAAAGCATACAGATTGGAAAGGAAAAAAGAAAACTGTTTTGAAGATGTATTTGTAGATAACCTGACTACCTGCATATTACCACCATGGCAGAGATCATGAAACTGAGGCTTAGGGAGGAGTAGTGACTCATGTGAGGCAGTACAGCAGGATAGTGAAGCTGGCACTCAAACCTAGATCTTCTGATTCAAACACTGGAATGGAAAGGGGACTATTTCATTTGATTAAAAAAACACAAAGTCAAATTTCAGTTGTGCTTCTTACAAGAGCTCCAGTAGCATTGGAAATTTTCCAGAGAAAATCCTAAAAAGGAAGAAAAGGGGCTGGAGAAAGGTTATTGAGGATGGACTGACTGGCCAGGTTCTTTGGCCTGAATACATTAAAATGTGGAAAACATGCAGTTAGAGTGAACATGGATCCATTCACCAGATCCTGAAATAAATAGAGGGTAACCGTTAAGTCAAATGCAGGGCAATCCTCAACATTTGATCCAGATAAGGAAAGGGTTGATGAAAAGAGCTTACTCAGTCAGATAAGGTGAGGACTGATGAAAAGTAACTTTAATATACTTATGAAACTCAAGTGGTGACATAGGATCATAAAAGTTTAGAGAAAAAGATGTCAAGAGAATTGGAACTGGGGTGACCATAGCATTCATCATCATAATTGTCGGGGACTGCCTCCGGCCAGGAAAGTCCCCACCATTACAAGATGGCGCTTGGTTCACTGCCAGCAAAATTCACTGCAAGTAAACAACGAACAAGCCTGCCTAAAGGAGGACATAGTCATTGGCTGTTTCAAATTTAATCAGCATAGTAACAGGACTCCCATTGGCTCTCCCCATTGCTTGGCCCCTTATTGGTGACCCTGCCGCATATAAGCTAAGGAAGTTGACGAAATAAACGGATGAAGCATTAACACCATACCAGGCTGATTGTCGTTCTTGCGGGCCGAGGGCGACAATAATTGTGACCCTTATGAGTGAAAGTAGGTGCTCTTAGTAATCACCTTGAGTCAACATAAACAAACCAGGACTGGGCTGGGCAAATTGGACATTTGGTCCCCAGCCGATAATAGGCATAAAGGAAACAGGTGTATTATCATACCAGAGGGTGTCAAAAGCATGTGAAGTTTTATGGGTTTTGCTCAGTCCCTGGCATAATCTTCCAGGCCAAGCAACCCATAGGATTTAGGACTTGGAACCCCTATTAAGGAAGATCAAAACTTTGTTGATCTTCGAGGTTTTCCCTGGTATTGCTGTTAATTCTAAGAAACAAGAACAATAGATACTGTGTACTGAGTACTTACTACAGGCTAGACACTCTGAGAAGAGCTTTATGAGAACAATTTCATCCAACAACACTAGGAAAAGGCCATTATTATCTCCATTTTACAAGTGATGAAAGAGCCACTCAGAGAAACTGAGTCACTTCCCCAGGGTCACTCAACTGGGAAGCGTTGAAACAGAGATTTGAACCCAGACTTAACCATGATGTTAACCAACCCGTACAACTTCCCTTTTGGGGTGCAGGCCATTTCAGGAACCCAGGTGTGTGGCATAGAATGACTGTATGGTTAGACAAGCAACAATAGGGGACCTTGTCAACACTGCAGCCTTTTGGGATTATCCTGACCCCACCCTGCAAGGCACAGAAGCTCGGGGTGGCTGTCTGCAGCCCCGGCTCTTGACCTGGACCAGCAGCAGGTTCTTTGTGCTTGTTATTTCATTGTGATCCTGGGTAGACTGACGCGTACCACAGACGGGAATCCTGTCCCTCTAGGTAGCTCCATATCATTCCTAGAACCACCAGGTCATCACTGGGCCACACAGCTCACCCTTAATTCTTTTCAACTCTTTCCATCAGTCAATCTGAGGGCCTCCTTAATTATCTTTATTGCTTTTCTCTGAACTCTCTTCAATTTGCTGGCATATCACTTTGCAGGTAGTGAGATACCAGAAGTGTGCAGAGAAATTATAATCTCCTGTGCATGATGTAATGCTTTGACCTAGGAAGTTGAAAATCATAGCAGTTGTTTCAACTGCCGTTGGTATCATAACCTGCGATCAATTTTGTCATCTCCAATTAACTTGGCTTTTTTTTCAGTTAAGGTGAGTACAGGGCTCAAAGTCAATAAAATTTATATCGAATATTTCAAGGTGTGTGTGTGTGTGTGTGTGTGTGTATTAAAAGTAAAAATAATGAAGAAAATTCAGGAAGCAAAAAGAAAAATAGAATTTCTTGCTCATTTCATTTACTGATCATCCACTATGTTCTAGCCCCAGATGCTCTGTTCAAAAGAATCTTTTTTTTTTTTTAGACTTTATTTATTTATTTGACAGACAGAGATCACAAGTAGGCAGAGAGGCCGGTAGAAAGAGAGAGAGGAGGAAGCAGGCTCTCCGCGGAGCGGACAGCCCGATGCGGGGCTCGATCCCAGGCTGGGATCATGACCTGAGCCGAAGGCAGAGGCTTTAACCCACTGAGCCACCCAGGCGCCCCTGTTCAAAAGAATCTTATCGTGGAATGCTTTGAATATTTTAAATATTTGTTCATGAACAATTATTCTTGTTTTCTGTGACACCCCTTTAATAATAACATCTTAATTTTCATGTTCCTATTTATAACTTGACAGCTCTTAGTTTGTGGTAACAGTGACCCACTGTGACTCAGTTTATAACCATCTTTGGCTTGCTTATTTTGGAGTTTATTGGTGTGAATAATTATATCGAACAGGATATATTAAAATGCTCACCATTGACGAGTCTTTTTCTGTAAGTAAAAATGGAAAACTGAGTTAATTCAGAGTTTCACAAAATTTTTTTTTAACTCCACTCCACATCTTGAAGTTCCCTCCTTCAGATCTAGAACGCTTTATTATTTTTCAAGTCGCTTTGTCTTTAGAATAGGTTTCAGTTTTTTTACTTTGTATTATTTGTCCGAAAATGGCTATATGAGTATCAATCCCCGAGTTCTGGAAGTGTCTTGTGACAGCAGATGCAGTTTTAAAGCTCTAATACTTAAAACTTTGCTAGAATGTAATGAAAACACAAAAATGCACAGTTTCTTAGGGCAGGCTGTAGCTTACAGAGTCACACAGAAGCATGTCTTCAGAGTCATCTTCTCTCGTCAGGGTAATAATTTGGAAACGGAGCTCAATGCTCAGAAAGTCAGTGCTGACCCCAGTTCCGTCCACAGCCCAGAAGCTGGTTCCCAGAGCCCAGAGAGATCTCATGATGGTGCGAGATCTGGCTGATATTTTCAGCCCCCACCCATCACTTCTTTTGGAAATCTAGGCCTAAAAATGTCTTCTCAAATGGTTTTTTTTTTTTTTTCATGGTATAAGAATTTATTTTCTTCCAAGAATTTACCTAGGTTTCGAAGTTAGCTTCTTTTTTCTGCAAGGTGAGCCTGGGGGTGGGAGAGAGGTGATCTAGGGAATGGATTTCATTAGCCCATTTTGTTTGAAAATGAGTACAGATCCTGGTCTTCGGTTTGTGTCTCTGATTAAAAACACCACCATCTGGTACCACCCTAGAAACTTCTGTGCAAAGTCACGACACATCCTCTCTTGAACCTCCCCTGACTTTGTGTCTTTCTATAGCATACAGTATAATTTATAAAAGTGTGAGCAACTGTGGAATTGTTCTCCTAATAGATTCTGAAGATTCCAATTTCCATTCTGCCACACAAGACTGAAAATCCACTTGTGCTCACTTATCTGTATCTGTACCTCATCCCCACGCTGCATCAAAAATCAGGTTCAGGTGCAGGTTAAGAGCACACATTTACCTCCAGAATATGAGACTTATTAAATATCTCTCCACAATTAACATCACCATATCAATAAGAATTATCATTAGGTCCTGTCAATCAGGTGCTGAATTTTGCTTCAGGGAAACAAAACAATTTAAATTATAGCAAGTGGTCCCTTCTTTTTTACATGCTTCTCTTTAAATTGGATAATTATGTGGCTTTTCATTAGATTCCTCTAAGCATAATAGATCACGATATTCACCCTTTGACCTTGGTGATGAATGTCTCTGGTGAAAACATGTGACAAGCAGTGTTCTAATGAGAACAAAATACTGAATAACTGGAAATCTTGTATAATGAAAAGAGAAAGCAGGAGGGAAACACAACAACCTTTAAGGTGGCTGCACAAAATGTATTTGTAATGTGGCAATGATGTGGGTTGGGGAGAAAAGAGGCTATTTTTGGTTCTAATAATATGGATAGAAATGCTGATTTCTCTTCTTTGGTATGATAAAAAAAAAAAAAAAGGAGAAACAGACATTTCAGGAATCAGAAAAGGCTGGTCTCGGCTGAATTGCAGGCACAGATGGAGTGAATCCACTGGCCTAAGGGGGGATTCAAATGGCTTGCTGCATCTTAGAACACCTGCAGATGGTAATCTGAGGGTACCTCTCATTTTATTGCTGTCTTTATGGCAGTTCCAAATGTGAGGACAGCTTAAAAAGGAAGTGATTTGGTCTTGGGGGATCTATAATCTTCAAGGGGGCTGTTGAGGAAGAGCAAGAGGAGCAGGAGACCCCCGAATCTCTCCACTTTGCCCTCTCTCAATCAGTGCCTGGGAAGCCTCCCCTGCTGGGGCTCAGGCACCTGCCATGTCTCCAGAGTTCACAAGCTCTGATGGCTGAAAGAGGCTGGGGCATCCTAAAGTTGGCAGTGAGATGAGGTCAGAGGTCAAAGGCAAGCTGGTGACCTCTCACTTCTTTTTGCTTTCTTCTCCAATCTCCTCCACACCAAACTCCTCTGTATGACTAGTTGCTGGGTGGACTTAGGCAGAGCTTTTGTCCTGGTGGAAATGGATGGAGAAGTTCCTGTCGCATCAGCCTGTCACAGTGTGGTATGCCCTAGGGTCAGGGAATCGGGCAAAGTTTGCTTCTTTTAGATTTTCTAGATGCTTGCCTGTCCATTTGATTTTGGGATATACAGCGCAAGAGCAGCCCATTGTAAAGCTGTTTATCAAAGGTATGGATTTGCTGTGTCTTCTAAGGACATACTTGTTAAACCTATTAAACACACAAGCTAGACTGTGCTTATTTAGAAATTGAAGAAAGGGAGACAGGAACCACCATGTTTTAAGCTTCTATTATGTGCAAGGTGACATAATACCGGGTTCTTGAGACATGCTCTCTAACTCAATTCTCCCGTCCAACTTTTTTTTTTTTTAAGATTTTATTTATTTATTTGACAGAGAGAGGGGTGGGGGAGAACACAAGCAGGCAGACAGGCAGGCAGAGAGAGGGGTGGGGGAAGCAGGCTCCCCGCTGAGCAGAGAGCCCAATGTGGGGCTCGATCCCAGGACCCTGAGACCATGACCTGAGCTGGAGGCAGAGGCTTAACCCACTGAGCCACTCAGGCGCCCCTCCCATCCAACCTTTTAATTCCACTTTATTATTTATGAAATGACCTAACCATGACCCAGAATAACATGGTAGAAGGGCTTGGATTTGATCACAGGTTGGTCTGACCCTCGAGTCCATGTTCATCAGGTTGAAGATAGCACATAACATAATGCTAGAAGGTCTCCTAAGAACTGTGCCTTTGTCACAAACTTTTCCTCAACTTATCTTCTCATGTCTCACACTTAAGAAGTGATTTGCATTATTATGAACTTAATATTATTACTATCAATCTTGCTAGTTGTGCAATTTATTTTGCTTAAGAGAAGACAAGCGAGAGAAAAAAACATCTGCCACCAAAAATTGATTTCTTCCGGTGAATTCCAGTTTGGGGTAAGAGTCTGCCATGAGTGATGTGTGTGCTTAGAGAGGATTAAGAGGCTGACCAGGCTCAAAACCATGGTTCCCTTTATTTATTGGCAGATCTGGTCTGCTGAAGGTAAAGTCCACCCGAGGTCCTCATCCTTGACCTCCGCCAGGTGGATCTGAGTGGAGACATCTTTGGGGCCAGCAGCACTTCATCTCTTTGCACAAGAGCCTGCCAGGAAGAGAAATATCCAAAGTCCATTTTGAGCTCTCTGCCTGGGATTTCCCTGCCATTTGTCACAGACAGCAGGCAATTACTGGCACCAGAGCCAAGGGAGAGCTGAAAGAGGGAAGGTCTGCCTCTCCAGCAAGATCATCGTCTTTGCATCAGTCACTGTGAGAGACACGTCCGGTTTAGGGCCCCAGCTCAGCTGCACAGGAAGGAGATCTTTTGGCTTCTCCTGAGTTACCCATGTGCTGAGAAAGCAGGAAAGAATGGGGTATAGTAGTCGCCAGTACTTGGGGGTTCCAGGAGGTATCCCCAAGAACTCTATAAAGAGGGGCTGTCATTTGTCTCTGAGATTTAACCCTTCAACACAACATATGTCAGAGTGGAGGCATTAGAAGTCGCCTGAAGGAGCTGAAGTACTGCCCAGACCCACACAACTTAAATAGAACCTGTTTGAACATTTTATTAGAAAATCTAAAGAGGAGCCCCTGGGTGGCTCAGTTGGTTAAAGCGTCTGCCTTTGGCTCGGGTCCTGATCGGGGGTCCTGGGATGGAGCCCCGCCTCAGGCTCCCGGCTCCTTGGGGAGCCTTCTTCTCCCCCTCCCTCTGCTGCTCCCCATGCTTTTGCTCTTTCTGTCTCTTTCTCTGTCAAATAAATAAATATCAAATAAATAAATAAATAAAATCTTAAAAAAAAATCCAAAGAAAGAATGATTTGATCAGAAAGGGGAAAGGTTGTTCACCCCTAGAAGCAGGACAAAAAAAGAGGGTCTCAGAGGCAAATGTTACCAGGGCCCACGCAGAACTTGTTCAAGGGAGAAGGAGTGGCAGCCAGTGGACTGGTCATTTCCGACCCTCTTGGAAGAGGCGTCTCCACTACAGTGATGGAAGCCACGGACATATATGTCTGTCCTCAATAGACTTCAAAGACTCAGGTCCCTTTGGCAAGAACATCCCATTCTCTCACGGTGCCACTTAAACATTTAGTCTTCCCAGTCTTGCTTCATTGTTCATCAAATAGCCTTCACATGCCTTCTCATGACGAATTACTGACAGAAAGCAGAGAGGATGGGGTACTGACTTACATTATACCTGATAGCGATTCTTGCTAAAAAAAAAAAAAAAAAAAAAAAAAAAAAGGTCAGTGCTGTGTTTTGGTCCTTCCCACATACATGCTGCACTGCTTTATGTGCTTATGAATAGCTGGACCAGCGCCCTTTGGGCTGACAAAGGCAGGGTGCAGACCAGACCACAGGCAGTGGGGAAGACACCAGGCGGAGGCACGGTCAGGATCCCCCTCCAGGAAGAGTTGCTGGAGCTTAGCTTTGGCACACACAGCCCCAGTTGCATTCCCGAAAGTATCTTTTAAAACCATTTTAGTGATTTTTAAGTGTGTAGTTCAGTGGCATTAAGGGCGTTCGCACTCTTGTACAACCATCAGCGTCCAGCCCCAGAACTTCTTCATGGCCGTCTGGAACCCTGAACCTAGTCAACAGCACACCCCCCCTCCCCTTCTCCACAGCTCCTGGTAACTGCCATTCTACCTTCTACCTCTGTGAATTTGACCACTCTAGCTACTGCACACGAATGGAATCATACAATATTTCTCCCTTTGTGTCTGATGTAGTTCACTTAGTATAATGTCTTCAAAGTTCATACATATTGTAGCAGATGTCAGAATTTTCTTCCCTTTTAAGGATGAAGAATATTCTGTTGTATGTGTGTACCACATTTTGTTAATCTGTTTATCTATTGGTGGATCTTTGGGGTGTTTCTATGTTTTGGCTCTTGTGAATATATTGCTTATGAATATGGATGTGTACTTAGCTGCTTAAGTCTCTGCTTTCAATTTTCTTGAGAATGAAAAAAAAATTTAAATTTCTATAGTGGTCATACGTTATCTTCTCATAATGTAAACGATAGAAGTTTATAGAGCATGTCAGCATGTTTATCTGATCTGTGTGGTGGATAGGTAGGGAGGTCAATAGAACTACCTCCTTGATTTCGCTTAAGGTAAACTGAGGCTCAACGAGATAAAGTGGGAGTCTGGATTCAAATGCTGATCTCTGACCACATGCCTGGGGATATTTTCATCACAGAGCAATCTCTGTGAGGACAGCAGAATGTTTACCTTATTAACTATTGCACCCCATGTTCTAGCACAGGGCTGGACATAGCAGGTGCTTAATAAGCATTTGTTGAGTGAATTCTGCCCCCCTTTGCCTGAAGAGCCAATAGCATGCATGCTGCAGGGAGGTCCAGTGGAATACACATGTTAATGGTCCTTGGTTGAGGACATGAGAGGGTCTCGAGGACGGCCGTAAAGTTCCTGAGGGAACCTAACTAGTTTCCTGATTGACATGAAAACCCACTAAAGTAGACATGATAACTTGTCCCAATACCGACTCCATCAAGTTCCACACTCCCTATGTCAGTGGTGAGTGTCTTTGTGATTGTGCTGAAGAGGGAAATGCTCCTGAACCTACCTTTTTTTTTGTACCAGAAGAAAACCCGAACTCATGAAGGAATGAGAGCTTTAACAAGCTTTCTTTTGCCCTGTGGCTACCCTGAAAGAACCATAGGTTCATCCTACTTTGGCCATCTGGCTAATCATGAATCATGGACCAGAAGCGAGAGTGAAATCTTAGGAGTTCAGTTAGTATTGTCATCATCTGATTTGGTAGAAAGTGCAATGAATACTTCTTATGGCAGAGCACAAGAGAAAGAACCATTGAACATGGGAGAGGTGCTGGGTCTTTCAGAAGTATCTGGAGGCTTCTCCCTCATTCCCAGACTCACTCATCATCAAAAACACCTAGCTTCTGGTAGTCACTCACTTTGCTAAGTTTGTTGTTGAAAATAAGCTGAGTAATGGAGAGTTACCGTCAGAGATCATTCCAGTTAGAGGATTAATGCCAACATCCACATGTATTGATATTTGAGTGCCACATGTATATTTAAAGTATTATACCAAAGTGTAACACGTGCACTCTGCGTTCACAGTATCCCATGCCCGTCATTTAAATGATTTCTCCAACAAAAAAGACATATGACTCATGTTGGACTCAACCCTGCCAGTGTGGGGTCATAAATGGTTGGTTTGCAGGAGTCTGGGGGACCTCAGCAACAAACATATCCTGAAGAGAAGAAGAGATGTACCCAGACCAAGTTGGGCTTTGAGGGTACAGCCTCTTCTTTCCCAGTTCTTAAAGAGGTCCATGACCTGTGTCAAAATCCTAGCTTCAGAGTAGTAATCACAGCATTTTAGTTAAGCCATCTAATGCAGACAGTACCTACTTGACGTGACACACATAATCAGGTAGGGGTACCTTAACTTCTTTTTTTTTCCTTTTACTTTAGTGTTTTTACTTTGGAAGCAGAAGGGATGGTGGCAGACTGAAACCCAAAGTCATGTGGATTACATGTGTTAATAAGAATATGTTATTTTTATTAAGGGGCTAAAGGGTGAGGGGGTGTAGGGGACATATACTAGGGCAGTGAGAAGTGGACAGGCATCCCCTTTGGGTAGCCCTCTTCCCCAACTCACTCCTCCAAATGTGTCCTGGAAAGTTCACAGGTATGTTGCTGAATTAAACATTCCAGGAAACGCTGGTATAGACAGTTTGTAATTCATTGCATAATTACTGGAATTCATTGGATAATTACCAACTCTCCATGCCACTCTCCTCAGTGGAGACCTGGCCTGAGTCTTCTCCACGTCTGAACCCAAATCAATAGAGAGCTGAGTAATGGAGAGTTACCGTCAGAGATCATTCCAGTTAGAGGATTAATGCCAACATCCACATGTATTGATATTTGAGTGCCACATGTATATTTAAAGTATTATACCAAAGTGTAACACGTGCACTCTGCGTTCACAGTATCCCATGCCCGTCATTTAAAGTTACTCCCAAAGTAAGTCATTTGGCTTTCTAACAAGGACAGTCTTTTATTTTACAACATGCAATATATTTGTAACGACGTGTCATTTTTCTGAATTCAGTTCACCACCCTTGCAGGACGGGGAAGGTCTGCCATAAATGTGAGAAGGATGCCAAGGGCAATCTGTGCCTCTGTGGGCTTGTGTGAAGGAGGAGAGGGAGGAGGAGGAGGAGAGAAAGGAGGTGAAAAGCCTGAACAGGTTCACACAGCCTATGCTGGTTTCCACCATCCCTGAGCCTTGGCCAGGGGTTAACCCAGAGTGCTGGGTTAGAAACTGTCACTTCACAGTGATTCTAGGGTCACCTTTCGATGGGATTAGAAAGGAAACCAGCATCCAGTGAGCATGTGCCGGGCTTCAGGTGTTACCCACTCTTCATTTCATTTAATCCCATGATGTCCCTGGAAGTCCGCTCTGCTTTTCCCGTCCTATTCGTAAGAAAGCTGAGATTTAGGAGATTAAAAACCTTGGCCAAAATAGTCAGTAAATGGAAGAGCTGAGACTTGGCATCCCGGCCCCTGCTCCCTCAGCTTAATGGAAGGAAACTGTGGGTTACGGTCGATTACGTTTGTTTTGGAGGGAAGCAACCAGGCAGCAGCTGGCATCAGAAAACTCATTTCCCAGGCAAGGGATCAGAGGGCAGGAATACACTCCTGGTAATCCTGCGGGATGGGGGACGGAGGACGGTGGGCCGGCAGGGCTGGGCATTCAGGCAGTGTTTGTGGCAGCTGTGGGAGTTAGTCCACACCTTGGACGTTGAGCTACCTGGCCTTGGATGGCTGGGGCAGAGGGGGGTTTTGTGTTTTCCTTGCAGATAGCAGGTGCAAAGTGTGGGTTCCGATAAGTACTGCTCATTCCATGAGCATTTATGGAGCTCCTACTCCATGGTAGGCACTGAACGGGAGTGAGCACCACATAGGTCCTACCCCAGATGAGCTCTGTTCTACTGAGAGACGAACACGGAAGGACAAGGACTCGGTTTCACAGATGGCGATAAGCTGAATGGAGAAGAGTCAAGCTGAAGAAGCAAACTACAGGGCCAGTATGTGTGGGTGCTTCATACAGAGCGGGCGGGAAGGTTTCACTGAACAGGTGGGTGACACGGAGCAGGATCTGGGGACCCGGAGGAGCCAGCCACGGGACCCTCTGGGAGAATTCCACTGCAGCCAGCATGACCAATATGTGCAAAGGGGTGTTTGAGAAACAGCCAGGGCCAGTGTCCAGAGCAGAGGGAGTGAGGGAGAGGATAGACAGAGAAGTAGCTGGGGCCAGAGAGGGTAGGACTTCTTAGGCTATCGTAAGGAGGTTGGATGCTACTCTGAGTATCTGGGTAGTCATTAGGAGGCTTTCAGCCTGAAGCGACATGCTCCGAATTTTACTTTACAAAGGATGCTCTGGCTCGTGTGTTGAGCATAGGCTGTATTAGGGCAAAGATGGAAGCCGGGAGACCAGATACAAGGCTGTGGCAGTGATCCTGGGAGTGATGGTGATTTGGAGATGGCGTGGAGACGGCGAGAAGCGGTCAGTCCGGATTTAGTGTAGGAACAGGGTCAGTTGGCTTTGCTGATGGACTGGAATGGAGGGTGTGAGAGCAGGTAAGGATGGCTGAGGTTTTGGTCCTGAGCAAAGGGGAGGAGGGAGCTGCCACTGAGAAGGCTGCTGGGAAGCAGGTTTTGGCACATGTGTGTAGAGGCAGGGCGTGTGGGGGGCAAGGGGGTAGGAGGTGGGCAGGAGCCAGGAATTCACGTCTGGAAATCGTAAATTCCAGATGCCTGTTAGACCTTCAAGTAGAGACCAATCCAGAGTTGGGAGTGATCCAAACTGGAGATTGAAATGTGGGACTTGTTAGCAGGTAGGTGGTGTTTACAGCCTCGAGCCTGGATGAGATCGACTAGGGATAGAGTTCAGAGAGCGAAGAGGCCAAGGACTCATTATAATTTTTAGAGGTTGAAAAAAATGGGAAGAAACCAGATGGAGACCGAGAAGGAACAGTGTCCTGGGAGCCAAGTGCAAAGGCTGCCAGGAGTTCAGAGAAGATTAGGATGGAGAGTTGATCATTGCATTTAGCAACACTATAGGTCATTAGGTCAGCTGTGACCTTACCAATGACAGTGGGAGGAGCACCCTCGAGTGGGGGAGGGGCCTTCTGGCCACAGGTGGAGGTGTTGGCAGAGACGGGAGGGGGCAGAGCATCAGGCCAAAGGCAGGCCAGAGGATAGAAGTAGGAGGAGTAGGAAGAAGAGGCAGGTCAGCCCTGAGAGCAGGACCCAAGCAGAGGTGCCAGGAGTTTGAGAAGAGAGAAGAAGTTCAAAATTTTCACTCTGAAAGGAAGGGAGTGAATGAGCCTGGGAGATACAGTTAGATTTCTGGGCAGCACTGACTCCCATTCTAAGCAAGTGGCTTTGAATATAATAGTGACTGAAATTCACGAAATTGAAGGTGAATTAAAATTTAAAACCCAAACATATTTTTTTAATGTAAAGCAAATGTGCTGTCAAGTGATTTAAATCCTTTAATCACGTGATTCTTCTTGTCTGAAACCTACACGGGTTCCCTTTAAGTCCAGCATTAAATTCAAACTCCCCCACGTGGTTTTCCCTGCACCACCCTCCCTCCGAGCTTACGGTCTACTAGTTCCCAGCTCAAAGCCTGCCTTCTGAGGGCCAGTCCTCCTATTCCTCTGCATGCCTTTCCTCTGTCAGTTTTGTTCTCAAGTTCTCAAGAAGAGCTTCTCTTTCTCTCTCTTTCCCTCTGCCCTTCCCCACTGCTCATTTTCTCTCTCTCTCAAATAAATAAAATCTTAAAAAAAAAAAAAAAAAAAAAGATCCTGTTCCAGAGCCCTACAGCACACCTTTGCAAATTCCATTCAGCAGCTATTGAAAGAGGTACCCGGGTCAGAACGGCATAGAGTTGGGCTTCCCCACTTCATAGCTCCTCGCCTGCCCACGGCTTTCAGTGTGGCCAGGGGAGCGGCTGGGCGGAGGCGTGCACGGGTGTTCGTGTTTCCTCTGCGCTAGCCCTCAGTGAACCAGACAGTCTCAGCTCCCCGAAGCTGGCAGAGAGGTGACCTGCATCGCGGCCTCTCCTCTCTACCCCCCTGGGTGGCATCCAATTGAGCCCCCCGTGCAGTTATTAGAGGGATAATGGGATTCATTTCAGCAAGGGCTGCCTGGCTGGGGCCAAGCTTATTTTAATTTTCAATGTTAATAAACTTGTGGCTATTGCCTTTTTCACACCGATGTGCCTCACACCTCATTTCGCCCGCCCATTAGGCAATTACCAGCAGCGCCTCTGTCCCTAGCACCTCTTCAACACGGAGCAATTATGCGTATTTGGTGAAGGATGATGAAACTCGGAGGAAGCAAATGCACTGGCGTAGAACTTTCCTCCCAACTTCATCAGGTGTGCGCTGAGGACATCCCCTGAGTGAAAAACGGGGCCATGGTTCCAACCTTCACCAGAGCGGAAATGCAGGGACCTGCCCCTCCCGGGTCCCCGACCTCCACCAGCCTGCTTGCCACTTGAGCCCGCCCCGGGCTGACCAGGCCCTCAGACCTCCAGCGCGGGGCTGTGGAAACAGCCCATCTGGCTTGGGAAATGAACAGCTAATGCTTTTCATTTATCTTGAAATGGGAAGTTTTCAATAGGTCTTAAGTGTGTATTAATGCATCGAGAGTAATGAACCCTTTATTTACGAAGTTGTTTAATTCCTCACTTTTGTGCTGCTGGTGGGTCTAAGTGGATTTTTCATTTGCCAAGTTGCTCCATGATTTTCACAGCTGCCATATAATGGTGCTATTCTTCCCCCTTCCTGGTCCTCCGACAAGATATCGAGGCCAATGATTGCCAGCCTGACTTCTGACTTCTGACTGTATTTCTGGGTTTGAGGAATGGTTTCATGTGAGGGGACCGCGGGGCCGTGTGTGGATTGGGACGGAGACACAGAACATAGTTCTCTTGTGCGGCCTGCGATGGACCTGACAGTACTCTGCCCATCCAGACAGGGCCTCGGCCAGCCTGCGTGCCCCCAGGGCCCCAAAGCCCCTGCTTCCTACTTGGCAAGTTTCAGGAATCTTCGATGAGGGACAGGCAGTGCCTGAAACTCCTTTCAGAACAGGCTACCTGTTAGTGGTGGTGACATCATGTTAGTGGATTGCAACTCATTCCCTTTTTAAAGAAATGAAAAAGAATAAGAACCATCAGAGTGCACCACCTCTGGCAAGGTGAGTCTGGTTTCTCTAAGGTCTGGCTGGGCTTTGTTCATTTGAGAAATAATTATTGAAGAGCTCTTCCGCAGCAGGAAGTTTTGGGAGCTGGTTTCAGTTATCTGTTTATATCTGTGTCCACGTGTAGCTAGCTATGTGTACCAGGTCACCACAGAAAATATACATCTTACTGTCGACTGGTATAGAAAGATCTTGGAGAATTCCCTGGTGTCATTCCCAGCATGCCCCCAAATCTGAGTAATCCCTATCAATTTGGCTCCGAGTTCCTCACCTGCCAGCCAGAGCCTCGGTTCCCATATATAGTACTCTTGGTTGCCCAGTGCTTGCCTGGCAGGATTCAGGGTGTGTTTCTAACTTCTTTTTTCCTACCCTACTCCCTGTAGGTTGGGTGGGTGTCAGGCATTTGAAAACATGTGGCTCAGAGAGATTGGCCACTTGAAATGGTAAGAGATCCCCCAAATTTGGGATCCTTTGCTAAAAATGCAGCCAAGTTGCATGGGGAAGAGCTTCCATAAACTTATACATACATACACAGTCCTACACCAATCCAGAATTACTGCAACCAGAAAAAACGGAAGTTTCTTTAAATTAAGGCTTTCCCATTTGTGGTTGTAGCAGATGCCATAGAGACCATCTGAAGTTATTCAAGAAATAAAAACAGTCTTCATAAGTGTTGCTTTTCAGAAATTGTGGCCAGCCCACCCCACAGGGATCTCACTGACTTGGCACTGTGTGTCTTCTGCGAAAATGTCTCACCTGAGCAGAGACCTGGATTGAAATGTTTCAAGCCCAATATGGTCTGGCTGATCTGCTACCTGTGTCTCTGCTGGCTGAGTCATTGACCTCTTTCTGTCTGAGCCATGTGTTTCCAAACACCTGACCCTGCCCCTACCTCCAAGGAGGGTCATCCTAGAGACTGAGGGTAATGATGGCCAGAGCTTGCATCTGAGATGCCTTTGCCCCAGCTCCAGGGCGAGGATGATGAGGGATGATGGGCTGTGGGAACCAGGCTTCCACTTAGAGGGTCTCAACCCAGACTTTTGATGTTATCTTCAAATGAGGCTATGGGTAGAGTTGCAGGATAGGAGACAGAAAGAAGATGGTTTCTGCACAATGTTGTTTCCTATTACAGGACAAAGCTGCAGATAAGGCTTTATAAATTAGTATCTGAACACAAATTGTGGGATTATATTAAGAATAGCACCATTATATGGCCCTGTATTTTTCAGTGTTGAAATCTTTAGGTAGTTGGATGTCCATGCCTTTCTGTAATTTTAGTTGTGCAGTAGATGCAGCCTGTGAGGCTTTGGATGGGTCCATTTGAGAAGGTTGATTCAGGGCATGCCTGAATGTCAGTCCTGTAAGGATGCTGAGTGGAGGCCATTCTAGAAAAATTACTTCATGCTAAGGAAAGGTAAAAGCAGAATCTAATCCCATGTACCGAGCACTTCAGACACTTTCAGGGCAACACTGAGTACCATAGGTGATGGGCAACACGTCCCCAAATGGCATCTTCACAAAGCGTATGATGGTGCCCTGGGGATCCTGAAGTGGGGAGGGGGGCGTCTCAGGCCAGGTACTGCCTAGCACTGTAGTTCTGGAAAGCTCAAGAATTCTCCTTCCTTTTAGTTTACTTTTTCCCTTATATGGAAAAGGGGCTGCCCCCCACCCTCCTACCCCACCATATAGCAAGAGTCACGTATTTAGAAAACCTGGAAAACCGAAATTGCAAAAAGCCAAAGAAAAAGAATCACCCACGACGCTCCCATTCTGCAGTCCCACACCCAGCCAGGCAAGGTAGCCTTGAAAGCAACAGGGCATATGTCCTTCCAGATCTTCCTCTTCACCTTTACAGAGACATGCAGATGGCAAGGGGAACCGTTCCTTTTTTCCTCCTTAGGTTTATACTTAGGACAATTAAATGGGAACTTCCTTCTTTAAAGATGTACTAGGTAGAGCACTTTCACTTTTCCCTCTGCTGCCTCACATACTCCCCTGTGCCCATGGGAAGGGGGATTTGTAAAGGGAGGGGAGATGAGGGAAATTACACAAGCATGCTCCTTCCACTCATGGTTCATGAGTTTCACCTTGGCTTAGCCTCAGTACCTCTGTGGGTTCTCAGCCCAGGGCAGCTCACCATCCTTGGTTGGTGGAGCATTTGGAAACATGTGGGAAAGACTCTTCATTGTCACAATGCTTTGGGGAGGTTGATTCTATGCTACCTGATGGGTGACGGCTAGGGATGCTAACGGCCTGCACTGGCCTGCACCCTGTTAGACAGCCTCACCCAACATGCCAGGAACCAGCAACGCGGGGTTGAGAACGCTGCACAGAGATAAACTCAGGGCTGGCCCTGCCTCACAGTGATGAGCTGTAGTTCTCAGGGGCTCAGGAAGATTCACAGAGGAAGAGTAGGGAGCCTGCTCTGCCTTAGCTCCAGGCTACATTTTTCTGATCAGAGCTCTTAGTAACAAAGCTTGTATTTTGTTTCCATCCACCCCGATCTCAACTCTGCTTCTCAATTGGAGGGGAAGAGAGAAGGGTGATTAATTATCAACCTCCAGCACAGACTTGAAAAAAATATAGTTCCATTATGCTCTACATGTTGCCTTGTACCTTGCTTTTTTCACATTGAAATTGATCATAAACAGTTTCTCACGACAGTATTTTGTCATGACTTTCAATGACCGCATCACATCCCAATATAAAGATATGCCATACTTTACCTAATTTATTCTCTCCTTTTAGGCATTTAAGCTGTTTCCAGTTTGTCTTTTTTTTTTTCTCGTGTATAAATAGTTGCTGCCTCGAATACCCTTATCCTCCTCATCTCAGCACGCATTTCTGATTCTTTGAATATCTCAGAACTTGCATTAAGATTTGTGCATAGTATTTAAACTTTTTGTTTAAAAACTACTTTTTTGGAAATGTCATTGGCAGATGATAAACTGCATGTATTAGAAGTATATACTTCGATGGGCTTTGACATATACATGCACCCAAGGACCCATCATCACAATCGTGATAACAAACATATCCATCATCCCAAAAGTTTCTTTGTGACCCTTTGTAAATTCTCCCTCTCCCTCATGCCCTCCCCACCCTGTCCCCAACACCACTGATCTGCTTTTCTAGGACTATAGATAGTTTCACTTTTCTGGACTTTTACATAAATGGAATTATGCTGAATGTACTGTTTTTGTTTTTTTTTTTTTAGATTTTATTTACTTATTTGAGAGAGAGAGCGTAAGAGGGGAGAAGGTCAGAGGGAGAAGCAGACTTCCCGTGGAGCTGGGAGCCTGATGCGGGACTCGATTCCTGGACTCCGGGATCATGACCCAAGCTGAAGACAGTTGCCTAACCAACTGAGCCCCCCCAAGCACTCTGAATGTACTGTTTTTGTTTGGCTTCTTTTGCTCAGCATACTTATTTTGAGACTTGCCTGTGTTGAGCACATCGACAATTCATTGGTCTTTCTTGCTGGGTAGTATTCCATTCCAATGAATGCAGCGTATTTCTGTATTACACATACAGATGTGAGATGGACAGTTGTGTCTAAGACTCCATGCAGACTTCAGGGTTCATTTTCCTTCAGGGTTCATATTTCCTAAGTAGGAAATATCTAGAAGGGCAATGGTTGAATCTTATGGTGTGTATGGTGGGGGAATGTTTAACTTTTTAAGAAACTGCCGAACTGTTTGCTTGAATGGTATTTAGCTTAAAATGATGCAAGTGAATTTGAATTGGTTTTAATTGCCCTTAGATTAGGAGTATAAGTTCATAGGATGGTGGAGCCAGAAGGAACTGATATCACAGTCCAGTTCTTGGATTTACTGTAGAAGAAAGAGTGATCCAGAAAAGTTAAATGCCTTTCCTGAGCTCTTGTTGCTCACTAGTTGTTGCTAGTTGTTTCTAGTCTCTTTACTCTTCCATAAGATCCTGCAATCTGGGGGGAATTCTACTAAGTCATGTTGCCACTTCCCTGCATAGTCTTACATTTGGCTGCCAAGGACATGGCTGTCCTTCAGAACAGGCCTAGCTCTGCATGTGTTACATAACTTTGGCCATGAAACATCTTTTGAAATTCTGGGGCTTTTTCCGGACAGGGAGTAAAGAGCATCACAAGGATAATGAGCCTGTCTTCTATGGGACATCACATGTGACCACTCACAATATCCACAGCAGCTCAGCATCAGGTCAGATAAAATGTGCTATCGTCATTAATATTTGGTTCCTGGAGGAGATTCACCTCGTTTCTGAACACACTGATGCACCCGAAGAATTAAGACTGCAGAGTGCTCCATTAGAAGTGAAGAAAACAGTATGCCAATTACCCCGCTTCTTTAGCTTACCTTTCCGGCTCCCGCCTCTTATTATCATATTCATAAGCATTGCCCCTAATCAGTCTTCTTGAGTAAAGTTAACAAGTGTATGCGTGCACTCTCTTGAAATTGTTGTGCTTAGCCTAAGAAGCTGTCACGGGGTTGAGAAGGCTGCCGCTTTAACCAGATTTCATCTCCGTGTGTCACTGCTCACGTCAAAGTAAAAATGTGCTCACACATAAGAGTTGTCTTCCTTTCATCAAGAGTGCGGGCCTGCCTCAGCTTCGCTCCACTTGGTTAATCTTGTTATTTAAATTGTTAAAATGGAGACATCGGCAGTAAATTTCAGAGAAGATATAACAATTATTAGATACAAGCTGGGCTCTTGTACTATACCATGCCCTCCATCCACCGGCAGCCCCGGCCACAAGTAATTTACAACGGTTTCTTTAAGAAGTGCGTCCTATAGTACTTGAACGGCCTTAAATCACAGTCCATCCCCACCTGGATCGTATTTCCCACTTTAAGACAGATTCGGTTCCAGGCAGCCGAGTGGCGGAGCCCTCCAGGGGACCACCTTTTAATGCCTGTAACGCTTGAAGAGCTGAGAGAGGATTCCCGAAGCTGCCTTCTGGTTATGAGTTTTGTGTTTAGGTGACTTTATACACCAGGCAGGGGAGCTACAATCCAGAACAATCACACCTTGAGGGTAAAGAGAAGGAAAAGCTGGGAGGCTCTCCGGGTGACCTTGCGCCATTCAGTGATCCCATTAAAATCCAATAGGGGCACTTGACCTTGTGGCTGTTGTGCCCTGGGCCACAGTCTAATTGGACTGACGCAAAGGCTAAAGGGATGGGATAAGCGTGAATGAAGCTTGGAATCTTTAGATAGATCATCAGAGGCCGTGGCCCTCTGATCCGTCTTATCCAACCCCTGTCTCAGTGAAGAAACCCCAGTAAGTACCTGCTTATTGAGCAGTTGACTCACTGAATATTGGGATCAACAGAATTCCCAGGCGTGGCTGTTGCTGTTTAATCCAGATGGCTCTCAAGCCAAATCTCCCTGAATCCGTACTTGTGGAATTGGTCAGTTGGTCCCAAATGCAGGAATTGACATTTAGTTATGCTAAATTTCATCATATTGATTTTGGCCCCTTATATTAGTGAAATATTTTAAAATTCTGCTTCTGACATTGAATGTGTTAGAAGGAATCTTTATGTGTCAACATGTTTGTCCAAGTCGGAGAGGAAAATATAAATTTTAGAGCTGAGAGAAGGCTTGGACATCATCAGTCTAGAATGTTCTCACTTCAAAAACCAATAAACCAGGAACCTGGCCCGAAGTCTTACATCTAGATAGTGGCGTTCAACCATCGGTACTGTGGAGTATATGTTGTGTTGTTATTTGAAAATTTACCCCACTGTCAAGTGAGCACACATTTTCTCACCTTACCCATAAGCCTATTGTAGGAGGCTTTGTAAGCAACTTTTGAGAATCAGAACCTGCTTTGGCATTCCCCTCTGCACGGTTCACTCTCAGGCCTCACCTCAGACCCTCTTGCCTGAACTGATTCCCCACCCTTGGCCACTTGCTTCTTCCAAGTCACCATGGCGACTGCCTTTTATAGGTGTGATCCAACACTGCCTGTCTCCTGACTGTCCATGAGCCCTCTGGACACTGATGCATGAGACTACTTGGAGCCCCAGTCAGTACCTCTGCGTGAGCAGCTTGGAAATACAGGGATGCCTTAGGATTTTCCAGTGAAACAAGCAATGGCCTGTGTGTATGTGTGCAGGTGTGTGTACATACACACATGTTTGTGCGTATGTATATGTACATGCATATGTATGCATATGTACATAAGGGATTGTATGTATATATATGTATATATAATATATATATTCATATGTGCATATAATAAATTAGCTCACCTGATTATGGAGGCAAGTCCAACAGGTGCAGTGTGGGCTGATCTGAGACAGATCCAAGACCTGGGAGAGCCCACAGTGCAGCTCCAGTCAGAAGGCCAGCCGGCTGCCACTGCAGATGATGATGTTAATCTCATCCCAAAACACCCCCAAATTTGACATGTAAAATTACTCGTCACAGGGGTTAATACCAAGCTTTTCCCATTGAAGTATGGGGGCCCATGGATAAGTGATTCTTTCTGCCCTTCCCTGCCCCACCACCCCCTGTAGATTGTCTGGAATGCAGTAATTCATGTGGCCTCACCCGAGATCATCTTGTACCACTGAGAGGTTAGTTGTGCTGGTACTTCCTGGACCCCAGCTTGATGTCTCACTTTCTTGCTCTTCCTCCTTCCCCGACTTACTCCCCTTTCTCTCACTTTTGCTCCTGTGGGATTACACCACCCAAGGATAACTCAGCACCTAAGATTTTGCCTCAGGCTTCATTATCTAGGAACGTGGGCTTCTATATATCTTCTTCTCAACTAGCAAACCTCTTCTTATACCTGGTTAAAACCAGAAGCCTGTTGTACAAAACACACCTTTCCCCCAACTTTGTATTTTATGCAGATTTCAAGAACCTCTGACTGCAAAGTTTCAGTTGATTCCCTTTGGCTAGTTAAAGACCCATGGTAGCTTTTATACCAAGCTTCCATGTATGGAAATATTATTACCACTTGTGCATAGAATCTGAACTGTAACTTCATCTGCCCAGATCAATCCTCTTTGTCTAGACAAAGAAATTTAACTTCTTGGTAATTTACCAATTACAGAGCACTTATTTATTGGAAAATTCATAAATGTAGGGCATCGTGAAGGGTATGAAGAATAAAAGATGATTTCTGTTCTCAAATTGGTTACAGTCCACCAAGCAGTTTTGCTTTTTATTCCCCTGTCATAGTAAAAATATATTTACCAAGTTAGATGCATGAAATATTTTTTTAAAAGTCTTCTATAAAGATGTTTCAAGATTCAGATTGTTTTGTTAGAACGATAGAAATATCTTGGTGGCGATGAGCTGGCTGGTGTAAACCAGGTTTGGAGGCTGGCCAGGACAAGAGACACAATTGGTACCAGTGAAAGACCACTAGTGAGTTTAAGTAGTCTTTTCTTCTAGTTGCTTACTAATATTTTGAGGGGACTGGAAAAGGGTAGACCCACAGATATTACAAAATCCAATAAGTAATACAGAGACAATGCTGCCTTTGAAATATACAGACTATTTTTTAGTAGTAGATTAATAATCTGAATTAAATCTTATTTAAGCCAGTATTGTGATTCAGTTGCATTCTCCAAAGCCAAGGGAGGCTTGCATGTTGGAGAAGTCTAAGGCTACAGTTAGGCTGTGAAGATTTCTAGCCTTTCTTCTGGCTACTGAAGAGGAGCCCAGAATCTAAGTTAATAGCATAATGCATAGTTGCTGAGAAGTCTTTGTCTTTCCATAACCCTACTTCGGTTTTAAGATATATATCTTAGCCATTTTGTATTTTTTACTGCTCTTGCTTTTGTCCAAAAAAATTTAAAAAGATTCAGATAGAAAGTTCAAGATTCTCTTGAAAGAAAGTATTGGACAGAAAACCTTTATCAACAATGTATTGCCTGTATTAAACAGGTGCTACTTCAATATATCTTTGAACTGTGAAAAATTACTGTAAGATGTAATGTCTTCAAAAACATCCCCTTGTTCTATTATGCCTTTCAATAATTGGTCTTGACCCTCACTCAGGCAAAACTCCCACTGACTTTCAATTGATTGAGCTGATTTGACTTGAATAAGGTCAGCTACAAATGGCCCTCTTTCTACTCTACATTCTGATTGCATGATGCAATGTGTCATAATGTAGCAATGATATGTATTGGCAATCTTATACTGGTGATTAATTGCTGGGAAAGTAATTTCTTTATAATTGCACTCGAATGCTTTTGGTGGCCTGACATCACAGGGACTTGGGCACACTGACTCAGAATGGCCCTAAGCGCCTGATTTCACACTCCTTTCCCACCTCAAAATGAACCCAAGTCTTGAAAATAATAGTAGCAGTTGACATTTCTTGAGTGCTGACTTTGTGCCAGGCACAGTGTAACCATTTTTGTGTACCCTGCCTCATCACTTGTAATCTCAATAATCACGCCAGAAGGATGTGTGACTGTCCCATTGGGAACCAATAGGAGACCATTTGTGGCTCAATGTGCTAGCACCTAAAGTACCTTCTGCTCCTGTTTGTCACATGGCTGGGTTCTTTTCCCCTCTCAGGTGTCTACTCACATGTCAACCTCTTGGCCAGGCCATCCTTGATCCGCCCATGCAAAGCAGGACTCCTGGCTCACTGGGTAGGCATCAGCGAGAGACTAGCAACTCTCTTTCCTTTATAGCATTTGGCACAATCTATAGTTAGCTTGTTTGGGATAGCATCGTGTTTCTTTCTTTCTTTTTTTTTTTTTAAATTTTTATTAACATATAATGTATTATTTGCCCCAGGGGTACAGGTGTGTGAATCATAAGGCTTACACATTTCACAGCACTCACCATAGCACATACCTTCCACAATGTCCATAATTCAGCCACCTTCTCTATACCCCTCCTCCCCACAGCAACCCTCAGTTTGTTTTTTGTGAGACTGAGTCTCTTATGGTTTGTCTCCCTCCCGATCCCATCTTGTTTCATTTTTTCCTTCCCTACCCCCCAAATCCTTCACTCTGCCTCTCAAATTCCTCATATCAGGGAGATCATATAATAATTGTCTTTCTGATGACTTATTTTGCTCTGCATAATACCCTCTAGTTCCATCCATATCATTGCAAATGGCAAGATTTCATGTCTTTTGATGGCTGCATAGTATTCCATTGTGTATATATATCCCCCATCTTCTTCTTCTTCTTCTTCTTTTTTTTTTTAAACACCACATCTTCTTTACCCATTTATTGATGGACTCTAGGTTCTTTCCATAGTTTGGCTATTGTGGACAGTGCTGCTATAAACATTCAGGTTCATGTGCCCCTTTGGATCACTACATTTGTATCTTTAGTGTAAATAAACCAGTAGGGTAGCTCAAATTTCAACTTTCTGAGGAACCTCCATGCTGTTTTCCAGAGTAGCTGCACCAACTTGCATTCTCACCAACAATGTAGGAGGGTTCCCCTTTCTCCACATCCTCTCCAACATCTGTCATTTCCTGACTTGTTAATATTAGCCATTCTGACTGATGTGAGGTGATATCTCATTGTGGTTTTGATTTGTATTTCCCTGAAGCCGAGTGATATTAGCACTTTTTCATGTGTCTGTTGGCCATCTAGATGTCTTCTTTGCAGAAATATCTGTTCATGTCCTCTGCCCATTTTTTGATTGGATTATTTATTCTTTGGGTGTTGAGTTTGATAAGTTTTGATAAGTTTGATAAGATTTTTGGATACTAGCCCTTTATCTGATATGTCATTTGTGAATGTCTTCTCCCATTCTGTCCATTGTCTTTCAGTTATGTTGACTGTTTCCTTTGCTGTGCAAAAGCTTTTGATCTTGATAAAGTCCCAATAGTTCATTTTTGCCCTTGTTTCCCTTGCCTTTGGAAATGTTTCTAGGAAGAAGTTTCTGTGGCTGAGGTCAAAGAGGTTGCTGCCTGTGTTCTCCTCAAGGATTTTGATGGATACCTGTCTCACATTGAGATCTTTCATCTATCTTGAGTCTATTTTTGTGTGTGGTATAAGGAAATGGTCCAGTTTCATTTTTCTGCATGTGGCTGTCCAATTTTCCCAAAACCATTTGTTGAAGAGGCTGTCTTTTTTCCATTGGACATTCTTTCCTGCTTTGTCGAAGATCAGTTGACCAGAGAGTGAGGGTCTATTTCTGGGCTCTCTATTCTGTTCCATTGATCTATATGTCTGTTTTTGTGCCGGCATCATACTGTGTTGATGATTATAGCTTTGTAATAGAGCTTGAAGTCTGGAATTGTGATGCCACCAACTTTGGCTTTTTTTTTTTTTCAAAATTCCTCTGACTATTTGGGGTCTTTTATTGTTCCATATAAATTTTAGGATTATTTGTTCCATTTCTTTGAAAAAAAAAATGATGGAGCTTTGATAGGGATTGCATTAAATGTGTAGATTGCTTTAGGTAGTATAGACATTTTCACAGTATTTGTTCTTCCAATCCATGAGAATGAAACATATTCCCATTTCTTTGTGTCTTCCTCAATTTCTTTCCTGAGTACTTTATAGTTTTCTGAGTACAGATTCTTTGCCTCTTTGGTTAGGTTTATTCCTAGGTACTTATGGTTTTGGGTGTAATTGTAAATGGGACTGACTCCTAAATTTCTCTCTTCTGTCTTGTTGTTGTTATATAGAAATGCAACTGATTTCTGTGCATTGATTTTATATCCTGATACTTTACTGAATTCCTGTATGAGTTCTAGCCGTTTTGGAGTGGAGTCTTTTGGGTTTTCCACATAAAGTATCATATCATCTGCAAAGAGTGAGAGAGTGACTTCTTCTTTGCTGATTTGGATGCCTTTTATTTCTTTTTGTTGTCTGATTGCTGAGGCAAGGACTTCTAGTACTATGTTGAATAGCAGTGGTGATAGTGGACATCCCTGCCATGTTCCTGACCTTAGGGAAAAAGCTCTCATGTTTTCTCCCTTGGGAATGATATTTGTTGTGGGTTTTTCATAGATGGCTTAGATGATATTGCGGTATGTACCCTCTATCCCTACACTTTGAAGAGTTTTGATCAAGAAAGGATACTGTACTTTGTCAAATGCTTTTTCAGCATCTGTTCAGAGTACATATGGTTCTTGTTCTTTCTTTTATTAATGTATTGTATCACATTGATTGATGTGTGGATGTTGAACCAAACTTGCAGCCCAGGAATAAATCCCACTTAGTTGTGGTGAATAATCCTTTTAATGTACTGTTGGATCCTATTGGCTAATATTTTGGTGAGAATTTTCACATCTGTGTTCATCAAGGATATTGGTCTGTAATTCTCCTTTTGGTGGAGTCTTTATCTGGTTTTGGGATCAAGGTAATGCTGACCTCATAAAATGAGTTTGGAAGTTTTCCTTCCATTTCTATTTTTTGGAACAGTTTCAGGAGAATAGGTATTAATTCTTTAAATGTTTGGTAGAATTCCCCTGAGAAGCCATCTGGCCCTGGACCCTTGTTTCTTGGGAGATTTTAGATGACCGTTTCAATTTCCTTACTGGTTACGGGTCTGTTCAGGTTTTCTGTTTCTTCCTGGTTCAGTTTTGATAGTTTGTATGTCTCTAGGAATGCATCCATTTCTTCCAGATTGTCAGATTTGCTGGTGTATAGTTGCTCATGATATGTTCTTATAATTGTTTGTATTTCTTTGGTGTTGGTTGTGATCTCTCCTCCTTCTTTCATGATTTTATTTATTTGGGTCCATTCTCTTTTCTTTTTGATAAGTCTAGCCAGGGGTTTATCGGTCTTATTAATTCTTTCAAAGAACAATCTCCTAGTTTCATTGATTTGTTCTACTGTTCTTTGGTTTCTATTTCATTGATTTCTGCTCTGATCTTTATTATTTCTCTTCTCCTGCTGGGTTTAGGCTTTCTTTGTTGTTCTTTCTCCAGCTCCCTTAGGTGTAGGGTTAGGTTGTGTACTTGAGACCTTTCTTGTTTCTTGAGAAAGGCTTATATTACTATACACTTTCCTCTCAGGACCACCTTTGCTGTGTCCCGCAGATTTTGAACAGTTTTGTTTTCATTTTCATTTGTTTCCATGAATTTTTTCAATCCTCTTTAATATCCTGGTTGACACACTCTTTCTTTAGTAGGATGCTCTTTAGTTGCCATGTATTTGGGTTCTTTCCAACTTTCCTCTAGTAATTGAGTTCTAGCTTCAGTGCATTGTGGAAAAAAAAAAAAAAGAGGAAAGAATGTGCTCAGGCTGGATACTAGAACAAAGCTATGTGCTAGATTTAGGGTATATTTTGATCTATTAGAAGAAATTGTATCTCAAAATTTTTTAGAAAAAAAAGCCCATATGTATACAAAAAATAAGGTTAAATACAATGAAGGGATAAAATATTATTTTTTTTTGTTTTTTGTTTTGTTTTTAGAAACGTATTGGTAAGATAAACTAGTTAAAAATACATTAAAAGAGGAAAGAGAACAATTTTAAAAATAGAATAAGAAAAAAATTTTTAAATTTAATTTTGTAAGACTAAAGGATCATGGGGGAAAAGCCATGAATTCTATGCATTGCTTTCCCCTAGCTCTGGACTTCTGCAGTTCTCCTTGATCGGTTAAGCTTGGTCTTGGCTGGATGATCTTGCTGATCTTCTGGGGGAGGGTCCTGTTGCAGGGATTCTCAAATGTCTTTGCCATAGGCAGAAGTGCACAGCTCTTGCCAGAGGCCGGACTAAGAATCTGCTCCGGTTCGCCCTGGGGAGATTTTGTTCCCTGAATGCTTTCTGTAGAGCTCTGGAGGATGGGAATGAAAATGGTGGCCTCCCAAACTCTGGCCGGAAGAGCCAAGAGCCCAGGGCCCCACTCCTCAGTGTGCCCTCAGAGATAAGTGGTTAATCATTCCTGTCTTCCTGGTCTCCAGCTGCGCTCAGAGCTCACCTGGCCTGTGACCAAGCATTTCTATCTCTGGCACTCAGCCCCATTTGGAGTCTCCAAACCCAGCAGATTCTAGCCATGCTGCTCCTTCCGGAGGAGGAAGGTGAGTCTCTCCAGATATTCCACTTGTGGGGTCCCTGCTTGAAGTGCAGTGGCCTGAATGTGCCTTGAATCCCTGTTTAATGTAAACCCTAGCTGAGAGCTCACTCCTTGGCTCCATCTCTGTAGCCGGCTTCCCCACTCAAATACCTGCGAGCTCTGCCATCAGACATCCATGATCTTTTTGTGACCCTGCGGGACCAGAGACCACACTGTCCCCATGAGAGTTCCACTCCTGCTTAGCCTCTGGAGCAGCGTCCCTCAGTGGAGCAGACTTCTAAAAGTTCTGGTTGCCAGGAGCCGGCCCTTCGCCCCATGGTCTGCCTTCCTGTCACTTCGGATTCACTTCTCAGCATGTCCTACTTTTCAGAAAGTGGTCGATTTTCTGTTCCTAGAATTGCTGCTCTTCTTCTCTTCTGTCTCCTGTTGAGTTTGTAGGTGTTCAAAATGGTTTGATAACTATCTAACTGAACTCTTGGGACCTGATATCATATCAGTCTGCGACTCCTCCACCATCTTACTTCTCTTTCCTAGCATCTTGTTTCTTTACTGTCTCGCTCTGCCCTGTCAATTCCACGAGGAGAGAAACTCTGTACGAGTTATTCATCACTGTAGTTCTAGCATCCAGGACAGGGGCCAGCCCTTTACCAGTGCTCAACCGCTATTTGCGGGATGCTCAAAGAGCCAAATTAGCAGGGGCAAGCCAGCAGATGAGAGGCCTGGTGTCTGTGAAACCTGGGGCAGGGTGTCCCAGCAAAAGAGGGCAGGAGGAGGACTCCACAAGGCAGACACCCTTCCAGCAATGCATGCTTTTCTCACGCTGGACTACCACCTTGTTCTTTCCTGTTTCCCCCAGGCTTACTCCCAACCCACCCCATATTTCATGAGTGTTTTCTGGCCTTAGAGCAGGAATACCTCCCCTGCACCGTGGGTGATGTTGAAACTGACTTCGGCTGTCTTGTGACTGATAGGTACTAGTATTTGCTTTGGAGGACAACCACAAAGACTGGACAGTCCAGGAAATCCAAGGAGACAGCTCACTGCAGGGACTTCAGCATCTTGAAGGCTGCACAGAGGTGGGGGTACACTTGACTTGGATGTCCACTGACCACACACCTTGAAAGGTGACACTGCTCATTACTAGCAGGTTTTCTTGGTGAGAAGTGACGAGACCTTAATGCCTCAGTGCGAGCCCACTGGCTTAGGACGACTGGTTGTTTCTAACTCAGCAGGAAACCAGGCATTAGAGGCAATGCTCTTTTTGCCCCTGACATGGGAGGGAGATGGAAGGGGCCACCCGAGTCTGCAGGCTCTGCTTGTTCTGCACAAGTCACAGGGCCCCATCTGGCCAGGAGCCTCTGGGAAGCACATGGCATCCCCGTCCTCCAGGTTCTGAAGGCAACCTCGCAGGCTTCAAAGCACCTGACATCCTTTTGAGTTAACTGCTACAAAGGCAAATGCAAACAGAGCGCGTTTTGGAGGCGTTCTGTCAGTCAGCTTTCAATCTGTATGTTCTTGCAGACACTCCTTCTCCTGCCTGATTTATTTCATATTAAAAGGGCTGTCAGTCTGTATCACAAGAACAGGTGGGGAGAAAGTGAGTGATGTTTACCCAGTGAGTTTGGGGTTGTTGTTTGTTATTGTTAGGAAGAAAAGCCCCCCTGTCTCCAGCCGCACTCCTGACTCACCCTCCCCGGCTCCCCCTGGCCCCTGCTTGCCTTTCTCTGCAGGTATCGGGACATCAGAGGTAGGAATGCCACGGACTAGATGCATTTACATTAGAAACGTATTTCATGAGGGGGTGGCAGACCCTTTTTTATTATCCATCAAATATATCTCTTCTTAACATCTGATGGCTTGGCAACAGGACCATTCTTCTTTCAAATAAAATAAATGTGACTGCAATGTGGCAGAATATTCCACGCTGAAGAGGCTTTGCCCTGGCTAATGTGTGCTGCATTCTGTGGGCTTCATTATAACGGGACACTAAGGATGCAATATACAGTTCCCGATGGGATTGCTTTATGCTACCAGCTGCATTATTGTTTTCTGTTAGGATATTGATTATTGCCTTCTCCTCTCATTTGGGCCAGCTTTCCTTACTTTTATATGCTAGTTTGGCCTATCAATAGAATGTGCCATCATTCTGCTCTGTTAATTTCTCACTACTCTCACTACTCTTGAAAGTGCCTGATTCTTAGGGAACTAATCAAAATCATCTCACACCTGCCATGTGAAAACTCCCAAATTACAAAGTAACCAGAAATCAGATTGTCTCCACGCATAAGGTATCAACTAGTGCTTTGTTTTAAGCATGCATGAGAATTATGGGGTGGGGGCAAGGGGAGAGCTTGCTGACAACCAGACTCCTGGGCTCAACCTCAGACATGCAGAAGAAGTGAGGTGAGGCCCAGGAATCTGCATTTTAAATAATCACTCAGGTAATGTATGGGAAAGGCTTAGGGTGGCATGAGGTCAGCTGGGGAGTGATCAGGGGTTGGCAGGAGACCATGGACTCTGCTCCGGGCATCTCCCTGTGGTGCAGCTGACCAGGTTCCATTTCCTCTCTCCAGCTTTCCTCCAGGCCCAATCTTTTGGTTCTGCTCTCAAGGAATATTCTAGAGAAGAAAAATCACTAAAGAGAAAGACCCAAATTTGAAATATTATTGCTACTCTCTCCTTTACAAAAGAATTAGGCACATACTACAATTTTGTGATGAAGAAATTGGAAGGAGTGAAGAGGACAAGGAAAACTATTTTAGAATAAAAATATGTGCAAAGTACTGCTTAATAACAGAGCCCTCCACAGGCCCAAGGAAAATGGGACTTCAGGGAAACAACAGACCCATCTCCTTGAGGTTGGGTCACTGGGAGATGAGAGCACCACACACCTGTGTTTTCAGGAACACCTGCTGAAAGGTAGCTCCTGAAGAAGATGTGGCAGATCTGTGAGGACCCACTAGGACTTGGGAGGAAAAGTCATGGGACAACTGCAATGAAATGAATTATATTAAAAACAGGATAACAAATATTCAAACCAATCGATCCTAATTATTTAAGCATATTTGGTAAAATATGGTAAAACATTTTTTTTTTAAGGTTTCATTTATTTACTTGACAGAGAGAGATCACAAGTAGGCAGAGAGGCAGGCAGAGAGAGAGGAGGAAGCAGGCTCCCCACTGAGCAGAGAGCCGGATGCAGTGCTCGATCCCAGGACCCTGAGATCATGACCTGTGAGAAAGGCAGAGGCTCAACCCACTGAGCCACCCAGACGCCCCAGCTCTGTGTGCTCTTGAGATTGTTTACAGCTATTCTGTCTGGGTCGTGGAAATCCTAGGCAATGGTGGGCCACCTTGTGTCTTACCTGGATTCTGCGTTCAGTGACATTGGCTTGAAGGTGACCATGGTAGGCATATTTATGCCACAGAAAACAGCAAATACTGCAAATCAGCACTTGATTTTCTGTTTTGTTGACTATGTGGACTTAAGAAAGTGATGGAGAAAATGCTAATGCTGCAGATTAAACTTAAAAGTGTGTCATGTGTATGGCTGCTACATTGTAACTAATGCAAAAATGTGAGAAAATACCTTTCCAATGTTCAAAAACCATTATCCGATTCAGCAAAGAAGTCACTCATATCACTGATGAACGCATATAGTTCTGACATATGTCTTCGTTTTTTAGTTTTGTCCTACTCATTCATGTAAATGAAACTATCAGCCAGTCTTATAGCGGATCTGCACTCGCTCATCACATGTAACCTAGGATGGTTTGGGTTACCAGAGTTCATAAAAAACTGGTAAAAGCCTTCGAGTGTGTGAAATTATAATAAAGTTGTGCTTATTTTTATTTGTAAATTATGTGCTCGTACCCTTCAGATGAGTAAGGTTTATAATAAACCCATGTTCCCATATACACAAGCAGCCTCCCCCCGCCACCACTCCTGTGCTGAGAGATGGTTGTTTGTTTTTTTTTTTTTTTTTTTTTAAAGATTTTATTTATTTATTTAACAGAGAGAGATCACAAGCAGGCAAAGAGGCAGGCAGAGAGAGAGGAGGAAGCAGGCTCCCTGCGGAGCAGAGAGCCCGATGCGGGACTCGATCCCAGGACCCTGAGATCATGACCTGAGCCGGAGGCAGCAGCTTAACCCACTGAGCCACCCAGGCGCCCGAGAGATGGTTGTTAAACATTCACCAGCACCTCATTGCCCGAAGGGCACTTACAAATGTGAACTAGTTTGCTAGTTGGGAACGCCAAGTAGGGAGGCTGGTTCAGAGGCAGTCTTATCTCATTTACTGGATTCTGGGCGTCTTGAGTTAAGAACCCATCTCCGACCACGTCGTCACAAATGGCAAGATTTCATTTCTTTTGATGGCTGCATAGTATTCCATTGTGTATATATACCACATCTTCTTGATCCATTCATCTGTTGATGAACATCTAGGTTCTTTCCATAGTTTGGCTATTGTGGACATTGCTGCTATAAACATTCGGGTGCACGTGCCCCTTTGGATCACTACATTTGTATCTTTAGGGTAAATACCCAGTAGTGCAATTGCTGGGTCATAGGGCAGTTCTATTTTCAACATTTTGAGGAACCTCCATGCTGTTTTCCAGAGTGGTTGCACCAGCTTGCATTCCCACCAACAGTATAGGAGGGTTCCCCTTTCTCCGCATCCTCGCCAGCATCTGTCATTTCCTGACTTGTTGATTTTAGCCATTCTGACTGGTGTAAGGTGATATCTCATTGTGGTTTTGATTTGTATTTCCCTGATGCTGAGTGATATGGAGCACTTTTTCATGTGTCTGTTGGCCATCTGGTTGTCTTCTTTGCAGAAATGTCTGTTCATGTCCTCTGCCCATTTCTTGATTGGATTATTTGTTCTTTGGGTGTTGAGTTTGCTAAGTTCTTTATAGATTTTAGACACTAGTCCTTTATCTGATATGTTGTTTGCAAATATCTTCTCCCATTCTGTCAGCTGTCTTTTGATTTTGTTAACTGTTTCCTTTGCTGTGCAAAAGCTTTTGATCTTCATGAAATCCCAATAGTTCATTTTTGCCCTTGCTTCCCTTGCCTTTGGCGTTGTTCCTAGGAAGATGTTGCTGCGGCTGAGGTCGAAGAGGTTGTTGCCTGTGTTCTCCTCAAGGATTTTGATGGATTCCTTTCGCACATTGAGGTCCTTCATCCATTTTGAGTCTATTTTCGTGTGTGGTGTAAGGAAATGGTCCAATTTCATTTTTCTGCATGTGGCTGTCCAATTTCCCCAGCACCATTTTTTGAAGAGGCTGTCTTTTTTCCATTGGACAGTCTTTCCTGCTTTGTCGAAGATTAGTTGACTGTAGAGTTGAGGGTCTATTTCTGGGCTCTCTATTCTGTTCCATTGATCTATGTGTCTGTTTTTGTGCCAGTACCATGCTGTCTTGATGATGACAGCTTTGTAATAGAGCTTGAAATCCGGAATTGTGATCCCACCAACGTTGGCTTTCTTTTTCAATATCCCTTTGGCTATTCGAGGTCTTTTCTGGTTCCATATAAATTTTAGAATTATTTGTTCCATTTCTTTGAAAAAGATGGATGGTACTTAGCGAAATAAGGCAAGCGGAGAAAGACAACTATCATATGATCTCCCTGATATGAGGAAGTGGTGATGCAATATGGGGGCTTAAGTGGGTAGAAGAAGAATCAATGAAACAAGATGGAATTGGGAGGGAGACAAACCATAAGTGACTCTTAATCTCACAAAACAAACTGAGGGTTGCTGGGGGGAGGGGGGTTGGGAGAAGGGGGTGGGATTAAGGACATTGGGGAGGGTATGTGCTTTGGTGAGTGCTGTGAAGTGTGTAAACCTGGTGATTCACAGACCTGTACCCCTGGGGATAAAAATATCTGTTTATAAAAAATAAAAAATTAAAAAAAAAAAGAACCCATCTCCGATACAATCCTTTACCTGCTGTGTTGCCTAACATAGAGCCTGCATCCAGCAAGTGCTCAGAAATGCTGAATGAAGAGCCTCTCTCAATCCAAGCATGCCAGTTAATGGTTAGTTGCATAGAATACCCGTGGCAGGAGGAAAACAGGAAGACCTGAGAGTGGGGGACAGACACGTCTCTTCCACCGTCCACCATAGTTCAGGACTAGCATTTAGCATGAAATCCCTGTTTTACTTAAGAATCTCTCTGATCGTTCACAAGCATTGTCGGTTGGGCTTGGCTCTCCATTCCTCAACCATCTTCTTTGCTTATGGTGCAGCCCTTGGAAGCCACCTTATTTAAGATATGTGTAGTATCAGAGCAGCAGGGCATGGCGAGGAACGTGGCTGGAATGAGGAAGTAAAGGGAAGAAGGAATGAGGAGAAAGCGAGGTTAGACTAGTTCTACGAGTTATGCTGGCCCGCATGATATCTGCACTAGGTGGCAGGGACCGTGCTGCACATTCTTCAGTGTTTTATTTAAACCTCACAATAGGCTTTGTGAAGTCACGATACCATTCCAACTTTCGTCTTTGAAAATTGAGGCTCTGCAAGGTTGAGTAACCTAACGAGCTGGTAGCAGAGCTGGGGTGCTGGAGACTGACCGGGCTGTCTCACTGATGGAAGGAGGGGTAGCAATCACACAGGACCATCTTTTCTCACGCCTCCTGCTGTCCCGGCCATGGGTAATGTTTGGGATTGTAGTCTGGTGCTTATGAGTCTGCCCCAAGAGAGCATGTGGGCTTTTGGGGGGCGGCTTCTTGAGTCACCAGCACATTGGGAACTTCGCTGCAGCGAGGGAGGTTGCTACAGAGCTCTGCTGCTCTGGGCTGGGAATTTGCCTGGCTTCTTCCATGCAGGTCAGTTCCTCAGGCCTTGGAGGAGGAGGGGGTCATGAGGAAGCCCGTTGCGTGCCAAACTCATGCTTAAAGCCCCCTAGGGAGGGACACTCCAGCACACGTCTCAAGCGGCTTGTTCTACTATTTCATAGTTTTTACTTCCAGGAATTTCTAATTTATAGCTGTCCTGAATTTCTCACCAGATTTTAGTACATTTCCCAAAACAAGGGTGCCCTGTTAACGGAGAATTCACATAGCAGGAGTCTTTGGGGAGGTCGCGGGTCTTGGGTCCTGAGATGTTCTCAAGTTTTGTTCTCAGAGGAAGTGCCAAGCTTCCAGGCACCAGTTTTCATGCCAGCCAGGCTGGAAAGTGTCTGTGTGTGGGTAGCCCACGGTCTGAATAGGTGGCCGCTTTGTACCACATGGGTCTCATTGCGGTCCATTTGCTGCCTCTGCATTAAGGCCTGTGATATTGGCTGCCAGGACATGTCTCACAAGCAGCATACTTGGTGTTAACGTGAAGGTAATATGCCATTCCATAGGAATTCTGCTGGCATTCAGCTAGCAGGCATTAATGTCCACTGACTGTAAAGTGTTCTAAAATACACTTTATCGCCCACAAATTGCCAAAGTGATTTCCCCCTGTGTGAATACAAATGTTGTGCGTGCCGTTTAATGAGGTCTTCGTGAACTCAGGAACCCTAGTAAATATAAACTTCATATAAAGTCCCAGGTCATAAATCAAGCAACTATTGCAAATGACCTTACTGTCTAAGGGTCAGATGTGCTTGGTCTCGTCAAAGGACTTTGATCTTTTGTAGTGTCCAAGGACGTTGCAGCACTTTGTTCCAGTGGCCTCATTTCAAGGGTCCGTTCAGTGTGTGCATTTCCTGAGATCTACCAGGAGCCACTGAGTTCCCTCAGTTGGCCGTTTGTTGCGTTTCTGTCCTGATCGCCCCTCACAGGGGCAGTCACGTTCACCTCTCCTGTTCACAGAAATTTTCCTCTGTGACACTTGTGAATACTAAGTGAGCAGGGCTATTCGAACCCGCCCCACTTAGAAGCTAAACTCCTGTCGCCATAGTTTCGGCTAGATTGAAGATCAAAGGCAGAGGTAAAAGTCAGTGTAGCAATGCAAAGCATTAATCTCCTATGTCAGTTGTGTTCACTGTTGCTTTTTAAAAAAACATTTCAATAGCTTGACATATTATTCATTTATATGCAATCGGAAGAATTTCCTTTGCTTTGTGCCACACATTTAACCCATGCACCATTGTGGGACTTTTCTGTTGTCCCGGTTGTTGTTTTTAACAAAGGTCATCTCCATACGAGAACTAAGCCCAGCAGAGTAAATGCCACACACCACACCCCTCGCTCTCCTTTATCCTTTTGATACCATTTTCCCTGTGATGTAACTGAGTGATTTTGCAGCAGAAAGCTCCAAAAATTAAACCTGAACTTTCCAAATAGCTCCCTAATAACCGTTGCCCAAATCAATGGGGCTCCATGAATATTTTGACACAGTTTAAATGGGTTTGTATCCTCACCACTGAGATCGGGTGATTTAGCCTGTCAGGCTGCAAATGTGGAAATATCACCTCTCACTGAGCAAAGTCCAATATCTCATTAGAAATGAAAATAGAAGAGAAGGGAAGCACAAATGCTGTCAGTGGCGGTGAGGAAAGAAATTAAACCTCCGGAGGCCTGTATATCTTATACAAAAGATTATGCACTGCCAGGCTATATAAATCATGCCAGGGCTCTGGGGCCGCAATGGACTAGAAAATAAAAAACCATAAAAGTGTCATATTGAAATACAGTCGCCGAGAATTCTTTTATGATGAGTCTAAATTCGCCTGACATTCTCGCAAATTCAGGGGCCTGCTCGGGTTGTTTATACCCGGCCTTTCTCTGTCAGTCACGAAGTCCCAGTTTCCACAGCAAATTATTCTAAACAGGGCTTATTATCAAGGCATAAAAAAGTTAAAACACAGATGGCTGGAGAGTTCCTGTTTAATTTAAATGCCCTGTGGCCCACATCAATGTGAGTCTGTCTTGTCCTAGATTTACTATCGATAAATTGGCTGCACTTATTAGATGGCAGAGCCCTAAGATGTTGGTGGGGAGTATTTCAAATAGAATTAACATGAAGAGATGCAGAGCCGTATCCTATCATCTGTGAAATATGGAGAAGGACAAGCCGTACATAAACAGGTATGACCAGTCGTACCCGGGTCGACGTGGGCTGGCAGGACTCTACCAGGAGGGAGAGGAGTTATACCCGTTACAGGAATTAATTACAGACATGGGCTTAATTACCAGAGCTGTTTTCTCCCTGGGTTAAAAAAAAATTTTTTTTAATAAAGGATTAGCATGATCCAAGCAAATGGTGATCCAGATTTTCAGAGCAAATAAGGGAGGTTTTGTCCCAGAGAACCCAACATGGTCTCTACGAGCATTTTCTGTGGACTGACACAATGCCAGTTTGTGGAAATACGGGCCGGCTCTCTCCTGGGCTGATTTATCTCACAGCCTTGCTTGTACATCAGCCAGTCAGTTGGCAACATTTGCTGGGTCCTTGTTGTGCTCCGGGCATTGCAGTGGGCGTCTGGGAAGGTTGAAAAGATGCGGGGCGCCTCTGCGCCGGAAGCCGACCTTGAGAGCCAAGCAGACCTGAGCCGCACACCCCGGTGAACCGGACCCTGGGCGCATCGAAAGTTGCCACCAAGGGTCTCCTTTATGTGCCAGGACACCTGCAGCGTGGACCAGGGTGACAGCAGAGAACCGGGGTGCCTTAACCATCAACAGGAGCGGATGGGAGCCAGACAGGCCTAGGTTCAAGAATGGGCATTGCTTTTTAGTAGGCGCATGTCTGTGGGTCTGTGGTAAAGTCCAGGCTTTCTTTGATCTTTCATTTCTCTCCAAAAAAGAGAATAATCTGACCGGCCTCAGGAGGTGCATATAAGAATCAAATGAGAAGACACAGGCAGGGACCCGGCAGGACAGCTGGCACATCGTCAGCAATCGGCTCAGCAACCACGTGGCAAGCTAAAGTAGCCCCTGTCCCTCTGACCCTGGAATTGTGGAGAGCTTTTGTGACCCACCCAAGCACCCAGTTGAATACCCAGAATGAGGGACGGATGTCATTCCTCGTGACCTTAGAGCAGCATTGCTCAGTTTCCTTCTCGGAGGGCTATGAAGGGCTCACGCATCTGGATCCCAAATCAACACCCACCCCCTTCTTCCCTCCACAGAAGAAAGATTTGGAAGTTTTATTAGGTGCCTCCGCCGGACCTTCTTCGGGACCCTGCTAGGACTTAGGTTCCATGTGGAGAAATCCCAGTTTAAACAGGCCCCACGGCAGTTTACGTCAGTCAATCCTATTGAAGACAAGGGTTCTACCCGCTGTTCGTACTGGAGTCCAAGCGAACTAGCACCCCCCTATCCGTGTGAGATGGAGTACCACAAAATGTCAAGCCGAACATGGGGTGCTGGATGCCAGCCACTAGGCGAGAAGTCCAAACACTTCCGCCCGGTGCAGCTTGGTAGCAGGGTCGCCCAGGAAAACAGCATGGTGCAGCAGTGGATGGAAAGGCCCTTCTGCTCATATCCAGAGGGAAAAGAGCAGAATCAGCTCTAGTCGCGTGTCTCAACTCCTTACGGCTATAACGGCTAGCAGGGGTCACCCGTGGCTGACGTGTCTCTCTCGTGCCACAGCAGAAGGACCCTGATCCCATTCGTGTGAGGTCAGAACTATTGAAACCTGGAGGCCTTTGAGGGTGCAGTGCTTAAACTGAACAAAGAAACACTCATTGAGCCTGAAGCAGGGAAAGAAATTCCCCCACAGGGTGATAAGCCCAGTGCAGGCCGTGTGGGCTCCTTGTCTCTAGGTAAGGAAGTGTTCTGGGCCCAAGACCCATTCTTATGTGGCCAAGTCTGGGTGGAAAGATTGCACGCATGAGGCTGCCATTACCAGTGCAAAATCATGGCAGGCTTCTCCCTACCTGAGACAAAGGAGAGATGCTCCAGGTCTACTATGTTTCCCCAAAACAAAGGGGTCGAAGACAACATCAGTTGCAGCCTTTGGCTCTACTCTTCACCTGTGTGTTCTGACTCTAGGTGGGCGGTGGGGGCGCAGAAAGCCGACCAAGGAGGCAATCTTTGCTTCACAGGTTCGGCCCCGGAAGTTCCAGCCCCACTTAACATTTTTCTTGGCTCTAAAGAAAGAAAGCAACTCAGCCAAGACTTGGCTAACTGCAGGCAATCACAGACTCCTGAGTCTTCACTTACAAGGTTCTCCCTCGTTCATGCCTCCAAATGTCCTTGCCTTCTGGAAAGTCAGCTGTCCTCAGAGTTTGAAACTTGGCTTTGGTCAAATAACTTTGAAACACTGTATGTCAAGATTGATAGCCCAGTAGGCATCAAGACCACCATTTGTTTCCTGTCCAGCACTTTTCAGTGGAGGAGGGATGAAGGTGGAAGGGTGGAGAGGAGTACCAAGGTCTGCGTGGGGTGTCTGGCTCCCCACCCTCACTCCCTACACACATACGGACTGTTACCTGCTTTTTATCCCCTCTTCCAGCCGCCAGGCCGCTGCTTCTTCACTGTGAGGGACTGACTAGAAATCAGGCCTCATGGTTTTTCCATGTTGCCTCTACCTGGCTGGGACTGTGGGGCAAGGTGCTATCGTCTTAAGGTCGACGCTCTAGTCCACTGCCCAGACCCTCCTCCAGGATCCAGATATCATTCCCTTTCTGCCAGGAGCTCTGCCTGCTGGTGCCTAGCAGCTGAATCCCTGCCCAAGAATCACCTTTGGCCAAAGAGGGCTGCCTTGTGCCCAGTTATGACCCCTCTTCGGAGGCATCTTGCATCCAATGACTTGTCTCTGAAGGGCTGTCCCAACTCCCGTGGGCCTGGCTGAGCTCTCGGTTATGACCCCAGCACAGCTAAACCTCTCCTTCTGGCCAGGCCTGATTCCCCTGTGCACCCACAGGTGTTCTTCCTGAGCCCACTCTCCAAATCTCCTGCATACCATCTCATCTCTGAGACTGCTTCCCGGGGAACCCGATCTGAGGCAACTCTCCCAAGAGTTCTGCAATGCAAGAGGGAGAAAATGCAATGGCAAATCATCAGTGATGTAGATTCAATATTCAGACCTGGTGGCTAACGTCCCCTCCCTGTTTCTTAGGTGTTTGGGTGGGTGAGGGGAATATCATTGTGGGTACAATTAGAATGAAGCATGTGCTAGTGAAGTGATTGATCCCTACATCTTTTGCTAGAGGATCATCACCATCTGAAAAGACCGTATCTGTCAAATCTTAAAGTCTTTGCTATATTCTTAAGCAAATTTCCATGTTTTGGGGCAGGCTAAATATAAATCTGTGGGGAGGCCTGAGGCCTGGTGAATGAGTGGGTGATTAGTAGTCACCTAATGTATGTGATTTAAATTAAATGGCACAATCTTCTTGCATTATGTCTAAGATTCCAATGAAGTCTGGGAGACTGAGATTTGAGTTTTGAAAAAAGATCTCTTTTTGGAAAAGAGACTTTGAAAAGTCTCTTATCAATGTAAGAAATAGGAGATTACTACCTCATTAACTTTTAGTTGTCAACCAGCTCAAAGCAAGGCTAGTACTTAGAGGGGGTGGGGGATGTAGGTGTGTGGGCCCAAGAGGGTGTAAGGTGAGGTGAGGGAAGCAAAGACAAGGTATATTTTATGGCTTACAGCTTATACATACTTTATATTTTTTAAGCAACAATTGATTATTCTCATCATCATGAGTTTATTATTATGGTCACCTATTTTTGGTGTTTCTGGTCTTCTGTTTATGGGTACTGATAGGAAGTTTTCTTTTAAAATAAATTTATCTAAATACAAAATGAATTTATTTAAATAAAATATTTACTAGTACAAGTGGCCTGCAGATATTGTAAAAGAAAAAAATCACAGTGGTCCTATGTGAGTAACGACAGTTTAGATATAAAATCTGTAGTTTCGAGGTGCTAAAGAGAATTAGAGAAAAGAGATCATTACCCAGAACATTGTGGGAACCTAGCAAATATTAAATAAAATCCCAAATGGCTAAAACTGCTTGCATTTTCGTTGGTATTTTGTTTTTTTTTTTAAAGATTTTATTTATTTATTTGACAGAGATCACAAGTAGGCAGAAAGGCAGGCAGAGAGAGGAGGAAGCAGGCTCTCTGCCCAGCAGAAAGCCTGATGTGGAGCTCAATCCCAGGACCCCAAGATCATGACCTGAGCCAAAGGCAGAGGCTTTAACCCACTGAGCCACCCAGGCGCCCCTTCGTTGGTGTTTTTGATATGCATCCTCTCCCCCGACCCGCCATTGCATAGTGTGCAAAATTGTTTAAGGGTTTTCAGCCTCTAGCACTTTTGCACTGTCTATGAAATTTTATTACTTATCATGCCCGTGGTATTACTGCTCATTAATTACATACCCAACATGTATCAGGTATCAGTAAAGCTCATTAATTAAACGTAAAAGCTAGAGGATTTAAAGAGAATTTGGAAAAAAAAAAAAAAAAAAAAAAAAAGAATTCCCCAGTCTGGAAGACTTCCAGACTAAATATAGAAACTTGAAACAACTGGTGGTTTTCAAACTTTTGCAGCCACAGAACATTCTGTTCGAATAAACCTTCCCAGAAGCCCAGAGTAACAAACAGAAAACTACGCATAACTTCTTGGTGGGTGGGGGCATTGGGGCCATAAGAGTCCTTCTGAGTAGCTCAGGCAAACTGTCCCCTCCCCTGTCGGCTGGGTGCTGAGGTTCACAGGGTGGGGTGCTCTGAGGCTCACAGGGTGGGGTGCTCTGTTTGAAAACCTCTGACCTGGAGCAGTTCTCTTTCTCATTTTGTCTGTATCTGTCATTCTGTGTCCCCAGCACGGTCAATGGGATTTATTTTACCGTATGATGCAGCGACCCCATATTCTCTCCGAGAGTACAACAGGCTTGTCTTGTCCAAGAAAGGAAATACATACATAAATAAAAAAAACATGTGGATGGACAGGAGAAACAAGCAACCGCCTGTACTGTAGCCCTACGCAGGGCTGAGTGCTGCTGGCCTGTGGCTGTGGCGTAACCCCCAGCATCTGGCAGGACTCCTGAGGCCCCTGAGCGGCACAGATGCAAGAACCCCAAAGAGAGAAAAGTTAGGCAATGATACATTCTGAGGAACGGAGTTAATGGGTCAAAGGCGGGTACATTTTTAGGACTTATAGCAAAGGAGCTATCATACCGGGGCCCGGGCTGTGCTAATCCAGATGTAGGGAGCTGGGAGAGCAGGGGTGTCCAAAGGCCGTGATGCTCGGGGGAAGGGAGTTGTGATGAAATAGGAAAGAAAGTGTGAGTCCACGACACTCAGGAAAGAAACAGTAGTGGTGATGGGTGGGGTTCAGGTACCTGAAAGGCTTGGGCTAAAAATGATTTCTGTCTTCATTGCAAGGGTTCTGTGCAAAGGACTGGAAAGGTCATAATAATTTTTCAAGAAGCTGGTCAGAAGTTGAGCTCACGGTATAAGGGGAGAGCTGCGTTGGGAGACATAAGTCAGCAGCCTCCAGCCGTGTGGGGTGCAAGCGCCACCATCGAGAGGGAAACAGGGCACTGCGGTGACGGGCTGCTGCCCCGCGGAGCTCCCCAGGCAGAGCCTGCAAGCATCTCAGGCACGTGGGTTGGACAGGACAGATAAATGAGCGTCCTCATGTCAAGTGTGCACAAACTCCTCACTCCACCCTGCCACTCCTCCCTTCAGCCCTCTGAGCCATCCCGCGAGGCCCCAGGTGGCCGCCACCTCTTCCCCAGCTTCCACAGACAACCCAGCCCTTAGAAAGCTCATCCAGCCCTGAACACTTCTGAGAGACTTATGGACACCAGTCCCTGCCTGTGTGCCTGCTGGGTGTGTACAAGGGCGGTCTCCCTGCCTGGATGAAAAAGGCCAGCAGGGGAGGATCTTCTCTTTCTTTATACTTTCCACGTGACTTTCTCCCAGACCCCTCATGGGGCAGGCATCAAGGCCGTGCTGGTTGAATGACACTGGTAACTAGCACAGCTTCTGGAATGCTCCATGTCCAGGCCACGTCTGTCTGTACTGTTTTTTGGATTATCCAGCCCACAAAGGCCCACAGACCAGGTCTTGGGACCTTTGGGTGGCCTTATAATTCCTGCAGACGACAGTAGGAACATCACTTCCTGACACAGGAGAGCTGGGGTTAGCAGAGTTCTGGGAGAAAGGCGCGTTTGGGGCTCTCCATGACTCCTGGTTCTGGGGTTTGGTTTTGAAGTTTCCCTCCATCTAGCCTCCTACAGGTCTCATAGCAACAGAGATTTATGCAGTTCTCTCCCAGAATAACAATGGCTGGGCCCACAGGAGCCTGGGGTCTCTTACTGGTAGGAAGAGAATTTGCCTCTTGACCCACCAAACACACGAAGGGCCGAGGTCCCAAGACAAGGTGATTTCCTGAAGCGCAGCCCAGCGTGAGGGGTTGCTCCAGGACATGGTGAGACCCCTGAACCCAAGGCCATGACATCAGGGAGAAAATTTTCTGCTCCAGGGTTACCCCAATTCACTACTAACGGGCCTTTGAGATTTCTTCAGGAGAAATGGTGTCTTCGGGGTCCTGAAAGTTCTTCCTAAAGCTGCCTGCAACAAATGTGTGGAGGGCACAGATCTCATGCCACTGTGTTTTTTTCTTCTGTACCTCCGCCCAAGCTGTTTGCCGCGTACACAGTTCCTTCTTGCGTCTGTCCACCAAAGCAGAGGGGGCTGCACTCAGAAGACCTTCACTTTCACCGAGCAAGCTACCCATGGGGCTCAAATGAATGGTCCACAAGGAATGAGAGAGCAGAAAGCTTTATGTCTTGGAGCAAAAAGCACAAACTTAGGAACAAGAAAGCTGGGGCTGGAATACCCTTGAGACTTAATGACCAGAACTAAGATCCGGAGAGTCTGCCGAGGGTTTTCATCACCTTGCCTGACAGTCAGATGCCTCTCAGTTCAAGGAGGCCACTGAAGTGGAACTGAAGGCTGTTTTTCACTCATGTCTCAGTGGAAGCTGGCAGTCCGCTCACCTGCCCCACTTGGCTGCGTCTTGCCTGCCTCTCTGCTCCAACAACGTCTTGACTTGGCAGCACTACAAGACAGAATAAAAACATACACTTCTACCCAAATTCCTGTCTCCTCTCATTTATGCGGAAGATTAAATGATTTCTTGCTTTGTCTTCTTCTACAAGGATTCTTACCGCCTTGTTCCTGTTCCGTCTACATCAGCTGGGAGAAAAAACAGTTATCAGGTGTCACAATGGTTCTCACAACGAAGTAGTAGTACCATTTCTCAGATAAGGAGAGTTACCAATATAACCCCCAGCCACCCACCTCCACCCAAAACCTGGTCCCTGGGTATCTGCTTTGAGCCAAGCAAAGTGCTACTTGCTTTGGACTCCAAATCCAGTGCTCTTTCTACCTCGCCAGAGATATCTCAGGAATAGCCTCTCTGATTATCGTGAGCTTGGTTCATTCATTAAATACTTTTGAGGCACCTCCAATGTACTAGCACATTCTTTTTGTTTGTTTGTTTGTTTTTTAGTAATCTCTATAACTGACGTGGGGCTCAAACCCCCAAACCTGAGAATCGCCTGCTCTTCTAACAGAGCCAACCAGGCACCCCTGTGCTGGTAGTACCTTCTAAATACGTAATTTATTTAATTTTAAATACGTAATTCCATGCATTTATGAATACATAATTCCATGCATTCTGAGGGAGCCAAACAATAAAAAATAATTTTAAAAAATAAGACATGGAACATGTTAGTGACACACACAGTGGAGAAGAATAAGGCAGAGAAGCTGGAGAGGGAGCTTAACAAATCTTACGTCAATAACATTTTTTCCACAAAACTGACAATACTCAAGCAGAGATAACGTCTTTCTGTTCACCATAGAATTTTCCTTGAGATTAGCAATTTCTGCCCCAAAAGTATTTCAGGAGCAGCTAAAGCTACTTTCCTGCTTCTTCTTGCTTGGGCTGACTGTGTCCCATGATGTGCCCACTGTTGGGACATTTTCCTCATGAATGAAAATAGAACTGCTTGGTTCCTCCATCCATAGCAAAGGAGCTATGGCAGAAATAACTTGTGTGCATTTCCCCAGCTACATTTAGTTAAGTTACGCCTCTTCTTCTTTTTTTTTTTTTTTTTTTTAAGATGTACCATAAAACCTTATTGATTTAGCTCAGCAGTTTGAAATTTATGATGCTTTAGATAGGCTTTGGCTTGAGATTGCCTTGAGGAGAGGTGGATGTAAGCAAATTAAGAATAAAAATAAGATTGCTAAACATTGCACTACTTAAGGGAATAAGTTGCTTTTTTATTATTTTGAATAAGTTGTTTTAAGCACATCAGAGGGACTAAATCATTCTTGACTGATATGCTCATTATAAATAATTCTTACCTATTTCTAAAAGCAGGAGCCAATTATATACTTGCTACCTCGATTTAAGACTCATAAAATTGTGCTTCTAGCCCATTTGGATTTGAAAGTAATGAAATGGCTTTTATTAAACAAACATTCTAGAATTCACAGTTCACTAAATTGAGATCCACCTTCTACCCAAATTTAGCTAGATTTTAACGTGTATGGCACATCTCCAACCTGGGTTTTTCCTATAGCCTATTTCAAAAGACGTATTTGTTCAGCCTTATCAGTAAGGTACTCAATCATGCTTCCCTTGTATCAGGCACCTCAAGGGCAGGAGATAACACAAATGTGTTTGGTTTTTAATAGCTGGAAATATGTCTACGTGAGGTTGATTGTATTTACCCAGTGCCAGATATCTGAAAGGCGTGTGAAAAATTAAGGTAGTCATCGGTGCCTCCAAATGGCTGGATGTTGGAGTCCTATTTGCAAAACCTAGGTTACGCGTCCATGTCAGATTTGGGACACGCTGGGAGGTTGGGAGTGGGATGGCAGATGCCAGACTGGGTGGCTGTGTAGGTGATGGCGGAGCTGACTCACAGAGGTGCTTAGTTCCCTGAATCTCTCCTCATGTAGGGATGCATGATTTCATTCCCGAGACACCAGTTCCAGGTTGAGAGTCCAAGTCTATTTTATGTTTTCTTTTTGTTATTTAAAAAAAAATATTCAGAAATGTACCAAGAGGAAATAAAAATCACCCTAATCCTATCAGTGAGAGATAGCTACTGCGATGATTTCGGTGTATTTCCAGTAAGTGTCTTTTTATTTCTTCCTTAATGCAAACACATTGAAAAAATAAACATTGGGATAATATTGTTTATACAGGCTTATATGCTACTTTTCCCACTTACTACAATTAGGGCATTTTTTCATGTTAATAAATACTTACTGAAAACATAAATATCTAATGGCTGCATCATAATTTATTCAACCTTTCCCTTGTCGAACATTTAGGTTGCTTTCATTTTTCCTTGCTTATAAATAATGAACATTCTTGAACATAAATACATGTTAACAGCTCTGACAAATTACCCCAGGTACTTATTCTTGGTTACTTTCCTTACCTTCAGAGAGGCTTATGGAGACATAAAGTGTGTCCGAGATCTAGAGGAGGGACCCAATGTCTGATTTGTGGCAAGAATGTTTTGGAGTCACATTGATCCAATTACATTTAATCCATCAATTTCTTTATTGCTTGTTCTATTAAGAATTGATTAAGCTACACTATGTGTTAGGCACTCTAGGGGGCCGCAAAAAGACTTTGAAGAATGCACCATCTTGTTGGAAAGACATGCTTTAGACAACATTGAGAAAATCCTTGACTGTTTGCTAGTACTAACTGCTAACAGTTATAGGGAACGTCCTATATGTTATCATAGGTGCTATACGTACCTTTACTCAGTTCTCACAATAGCTGCTGTTATGATCATGAACTGCATTTTACAGAGAGGTTAAGTGATTTGTTCAAGATCACACAGCTAATAAGTGATGGAACTGTGATTTGAAACCAGACAAGGAAGCCCCAGAGTCCATACTCTTCACTAGCCACACATATCTTGAATGTACCAATGTAGAGAAAAAGTATTATAGAAGGGTATGTCTAGGTAAGCATTTTCGAGAGGTGAGTTGTTTGGTTTTGCATTAGTTTTGTAAACTTTCTATAATAAAGCAGTTTAGGGTTTTATTGTCAAGGCTGCTCTGATACCATTTTCCCCAATGCTTAGAATGTTAATAAGGATTACTAACTCAAGAAAAGCAAATCATCTCATCCAGTTTGGGTTAAGTGAATTTTTTGAAGGTAGAAAAGCCATCATTCCACCTGCCTTGTGCACCTGCCTTGTCTCAAGAAACTTCTCAGGGGAAGTATTAGGAAAATAATATTATTTTGTAATAAAACCAATAAGGGAATAGATTTGCAATAAAGAACTAATTCAATAGATACCTTGTTTATGTCCCTAGTATAATAATAAAAAAAATGTTTGTTGAATGGATGAATGAAAAATGCCTGAACAATGCTTTAGACTGCAAGGCTTACAGATGAATTGTCCTATGACCCAGACTCAGTGGTATGCTGGTGCCAGTTCCTCTTGGCTCATATTTCTTTCCAACGTTGTGTGCAGTGACTTGGCATTAGTGGGAAACCAGCCATGGTGGGAATATTGAAACCACAGAAGTCAGCAGATGCTACCAATCAGGGTTTTTTTGTTTTCTTGGAGAGCTGGTGGTTAAACATTAGCAGCCCACCACTCTCCAGGCTTATTAGAACATTCATAAGCTAGAAATTCTGTAAATCCAAGGGAAGAAAGAGGGAATTGTATTAAGAATATCAATTTGAACACCTTTCTCCTCCTCAGTCTTGAATCACTATGTCTGTTGCTCTTTTACTGAGATATTTCAGAGTCTGGAGAGACTTTGTGAAGATAGTTGAGATATTTAGGTCGTTAGGGGGTGAGTGCCGTTGAAGCATAAAGGCTGTTTGGGGCAGGAAAAAGAATGATAAATAACTCAGGGGCATTGTCAGTTTCAGCTGAGATCAACTTTCCTTTCCAGTCCTGCAGCATTAATGGTGCCATAATTCAAGGGTGGGGGGAAGTGTTGGTGGACACCCATCTGCGAAGCACATGGAGTATCCTTTGCATGCAAGGACAAGAAAATGGGCATGTTCAAGCTGGAATGAAATCTTACAAAACATCTGGTCCAATCCCCTCATTTCCCAGGTGAGGAAAAATAGGACCTAAGAGCGTGGAAGGGAATTTTCCAGTGCCACGGGGCTGATTAATTAATTAATTAAAATGGTCTTATTTTTTTAAACTTTTATTTATTTTTATTTTTAAAATTACTATTATTTTTTTATGGGACTGATTTCTAATAAGCGTCAGGATCAGACTGCCTGGTATGACTGTCATCTTGCCACTTCCTTGCTATTTGACATTGGACAGGTTACTTAACCTCTATGTGTTTTCTCAGCTATAAAACGAGGATGTTGTGGGGATTAAATAATACATGTAAGGAGCTTACAAGTGGTAAGTTCTCAATAAATATTAATAACACAGAGCCTTCATGATAATACTGGTTACTCTTATGGCCAGAGAGAGAGAGAGAGAGAAAGAGAGAGCATTCAGAAAAGAAAGCTGTATTAATATATTGAAAACTAGCATACTACTAATTAATAATACATTAATTCAATATATTAATTTATTGAAAACCAGCATAGACATTAGCAAGACATTAATATTTCGAAATCTCCAAGCTAAGAAATCTCCCCCAAATCAGATTGTACAGATATTCTAGTGAATGGTTCACCAATGGGTTAATTATTCCATTATTTTTTTTCTTTTTAAACTTGAGAAGATTTCTAGCTGGACAAGGGGCCCACGAATCTCCAGGCAGCTTTAGACTGCTGTGTGCTCCCTCAGACCTTTTCCTGGAGAATGTTTAAGGAAGCCTCCCCTTGCTCTAGTCAGGAGTAAGTCCCACGTCCCTTGATGTTGACAGTGACTGCATCCGAGGCTGCATCTTCCCTCAAAAGCCTCTGCCACCAGCCGTAAGAGTCAGAAGGAGGAGACTCTGGCCTGGGCAGGCATGATTGGCCCAACATTAGGAAGGCACTGCATGGAGGGCCTACAGGAAGTCTAGGAGCTAGGAGGAGGCTCAGGCTGGGACCCCCTCACATAACCTCCTCTCTACCCATGCACAGATAACACTCATGATGTGTTCAGTCAGCTGAGAGGATGCAGTGTGTATTATAGGGGCTGACTCTGACTCTCTGGGCTCCCTTTCCTCCCTCTACCATCAATTGTCTCCCTTTCCATGAACAAAACATTTACCTTCATGGATCCTCCATTTCTCATCCGTGAAATAGGAATGACAGTTGTACCTGCTTTGTAGGATGGTGGAGAGGCTCAACTCAAGTGACAAGCAAAAGCATTTAGGACAGCAGCTGGCATGTAAGCACAGGATTTTATGTTTTGTTTTGTTTTGATTTTATTCCTTAAATTTTTTAAAAAATGATTTTATCTATTTATGACAGAGCAAGAGAGAGAATGAGTGGGGGATGGGGAGATGGAGAGGCAGAAACAGACTCCCCACTGAGCAGGAAGCCTGACTCAGGGCTCAATTCCAGGACCCCGAGATCATGACTTGAACCAAAGGCAGATGTTTAACTGACTGAACTACTGAGGCGCCTCTATTCATAAGACTTTTATTGTGGTAAGACACATGTAACATACAGTCTACATTTTAACTGCTTAAAAATACGTACTTCCGTAGCATCAAGTATGTTCACATTGTTGTGCAGACACTACCTCAACCATTTCCTAAACTGACTCATCACCCCAAGCAAAATCTCTGTATCCCCTTCATCTTCTCTCCTATACCTCTGCTAACTTCTCTTCTATTTCCCGTCTCTATTAACTAGACTATTCTAGGTATTACATATCGGCAGTCCGGCTTATTTCAGTTAGCACAATGTCCTTGAAGTTCATCCATGTTGTAACATGTGCCCGAATTTCATTCCTTTTTTAAGCTGAATAATATTGAGTTGTATGTACACACCACATTTTGTTTATTCATTCATCTGTCAATGGATATTTGGGTTGTGTTCACTTCTGGCTATTGTAAATAATGCTGGTATGAATATTGGTGTACAAACATCTGTTTGAGTCCCTACTTTCAGTTTTTTGGGGTATATACCCAGAAATAGGATTGCCGAATTATATGGAGATTCCATGTTTAATTTCTTGAGAAACCACTATACTGTTTCCATGGCAGTGACCCCACTTTACATCCCAACCAACAGCGCAGAAGTGTCCATTTTTCTACATCTGTACCAACACTTCTGTTTGTTTGTTTGTTTGTTTCTTTCTTTCTCTTGTTAGTCATCCTAATGAGTGTGAGTGGTATCTCTTTGTGGTTTGGGCTGCATTTCTCTAGCGATTAGTGATACTGAGCATCTTTTCATGTATTATTGGTCAGCTGTATATCTTTTTTTGAGAAATGTCTGTTCAAGTCCTTTGCTCATTTTTTAAAAAGATTTTATTTTTAAGTAATCTCTACCCCCAATATGGGGTTTAAACTCTTAACTCCAAGATCAAGAGTTGCACCCACTTCTGACCGAGCCAGTCAGGCTCTACATCCCCCTACCCCCACTTTGCTCATTTTTAAATTGGGTTTTTGTTGTTGCTGCTGAGTTGCAGAAGATCTTTAAATATTCTGGCTACTAATCCCTTATCAAATATATGATTGCAAATGTTTTCTCCAGTGCTGTGGGTTGCCTTTTCACTTGCTTGGCAGTGTCCTTTGATGAACGAAAGTTATACATTTTAATTAGTCCAAAGTATCTATTTTTTTCTTTTGTTGCTTATGCTTCTGGTGTCATATCCAAGAAATCACTGTCAAATGTAATGTCATGAAACTTTACCCCTATGTTTTCTTTTAAGAAGAGTTTTACAGTATTACCTCTTTATGTCTTTGATCTATTTTGAGTTAGTTTTTGTATATAGTGTAGCATACACTATATCCTTTGTTTTGCTTGTGGGTATCCAGCACTCTTTGTTGGAAAAACTGTTCTTTCCCCCATTGAACAGTCTGGCACCCTTGTTGAAAACCATAGGAAAGGGTTTATTTCTAGGCTCTTTATTCTGTATCATTGGTTCATGCACCTGTCCTTCTGCCAGTACCACACTATTTTGATTGATGCAGTTCTGTAATAAACATTGCAATCAAGGAGTGAGAGTCTTCTATCTCTCTTCTTTTTCAAGATTGTTTTGGATATTCAGGGTCCTTTGAGATTCTTTGTGAATTTTAGGATGGATTTTTTTTTTTTAATTTCTACAAAAAAAAATGTTGGAATTTTGATAGGGTTTGCCTGTAATCTACAGATCGCTTTGGGTAGAATTGAACTCTTCCAATCCATGAACATGAAATGTGTTTGCATTTACTTGTGTCTTCTTTAATTTCTTTCAGCAGTGTTTTGTAGATTCCAGCATCCAGATCTTTTGTCCCCTCTGTTAAGTTTATTTCTACTGTATACTAGTTTATTTTTTTTATTTATTTTTTATTTATTTAACAGACAGAGATCACAAGTAGGCAGAGAGGCAGGCAGAGAGAGGAAGGGAAGCAGGCCCCCCGCTCAGCAGAGAGCCCGATGTGGGGCTCTATCCCAGGACCCTTGGACCATGACCTAAGACAAAGGCAGAGGCTTAACCCACTGAAACACCCAGGCGCCCCTGTATGCTAGTTTATTTTTAACACTAAACTAGTGCTTTATTTTTGCCTGGCCCTGTACCAAAAATATTACAAATGTTACCTTTTTCAATCCTTATAACTTAGTATTCTGTAGAGGAGGAAAACTGAGATAGGGGTACCAAAACGAAGGGATGGTAAAAGGCAAATAAAACAGTGCGATGAATAATATTATAGGAGAAATATATGTCAATATATACAAATATTTGTGTATGTGGGCAATTTATGTGGGTAAGATAAGTAAAGTAAATAGGTGTATGTGTGTGTGTGTCAGTGATATTCATGGCCATGTGTTTTGAGGCAGTTAGAGATGGCACATACCAGGATAATGTTAATTGACTTCTGTGTTTTCCTATAATGTAGATAAATAATAGCCACACTTTGAAATTTTCCTACCCTATTATTATTTTCTTTTTGTAACGTTCCTATTCTTACTCCATGCCTCCTTGAAGTGCCACAAAGCATGTATTTAATTTTTAAGATAAAGTAAATACTGTTTTATCCATTGAGATCTTTTTTGAGAGTTTTGCAATAATTTTTGAGGTAACTAGAAATATCCAGGGGTATCAGGAAGCCAGGGTTTTGCAGATTTAGTTTGCTAAAACTTGGTTGGTTGGTATTAAAATTGACCAGTTAAAAATATTTGCTTACTAAGGTCTTCAAAACAGTTCAGAGATAAATATCTCCCAGGGACTTTTCCTTTGGTTGCCACCTTTGTGCCATAAGATTGGGCTGTGAAAAGCCAGGGGTGAGTGGGTGGCTCAGGTGGTTAAGCATCTGCCTTCAGCTCAGGTCCTCATCCCAGGGTCCTGGGATCGAGCCCTGCATCAGGCTCCTTGCTTGGTGGGGAGCCTACTTTCTCTCTCTCCTTCTACTGCTCCCCCTGCTTGTGCTCTCTCAATCTGTCAAATAAATAAATAATTTTTTTAAAAAAAAAAAGTCAGTTTGGAGCGTGCAGAGCAGAGTTTCACAGTACATCTGAAGCAGATGGGGTGAGAAGTTAGCATCGTTGGGCATGGGGAAACTTTGCTTATGTTGATAGTAGGACACCAGCTTGAACAACAGACCTTGAGAGGGCTAAGCTCTGTCCCTAAGGCACCAAATCTAGGGTCGTCTGACCCTGGGTTCTCTGGGATTCTGGTCATTAATAAGAAAAAAAAGTCTCACTTGCCAAACTAGCTCCTGAATAACTTCCCAGCAGTAATGGAAATCATTCATTCATTGCATGTATAAATACATTGGACATGTACCTGTCAGACTTTCTGCCAGGCTAAGCAGCAATGATGTCCAAGGCCAGTCTCAAGGAGTATATAGAAGTCTAACATGGATAAGGGAGGTGTAGCAATCTAGGTCCAACTAGGAGAATAAAACTACCCTGTAATTTGAACAGGGGAAGCTTAAAATGAAGAAATATTGATTATAACAGGGATTGGAATAACAAGGTACTGGCTTGTAAGAAGTAAAGAGAATGCCAAAAAACACAAGAACAGCAGATACAAGGAACAGCTACTCTATCTGGGGCTGAAATCCAGATCTTGGCAGAGGTACGTGGCCCAGCTTACTGGCTGGCAAAGAAGATGCTGTGTTATCAATGGGTCTTGCTGGAAATCTGCCATCTGGAACTTGCCCCACACCCACCCTCAGTGTAAGGGAAAGTTGTTCATAGTGATGTGTCTCATGGGAGACAGGTGCCCTGCTGCAACTCTGTTGGAAATGGAGAGATGCCAGGGGAAGCTATTAGCCATTGTGCACTGGCAGATCTCGGCACCAGGGATGCCTGCTCAACAAGCACTTGGAAACTAGTATGGGAGCCCCCTCTTCCTTCTGCAATGTCTCTCCAGCGCCCTCTACTGATAAAGTTTAGCATAGTGGTGGCTGGCAAAGGAAAGATGAAGGGCTCAGATCAATTTTTACCAGGAAGACAAAAAGGATGAATTTGGAGGCAAGCAGCAATAAATTGATAACCAGCACAAGAGAGGAGGGAATCCCAAGGGGAAGGAAGGACACATGCAAGGGCAGGAAGGTCTGAGAGAGCACGCCATGCTCTGGGAGCAGCCATGTTTCGTTTTGGTAATCAGAGCAGTGTCCCCTACATCTACCTCCATGTCTGTCTCTGACCATTCTGAACACAGGGCTTATTTCTGGGAGTCAGTCATGGTGGTTTTACAACTCTCCATAGAAAACCTCAGCACATTCAGGCTTAATAACAAGTCATTGATTGATTGCCTAATTGTTGCAACACTGAGGATTTTTCTACTGGGCGAGTTCCATAAGAGTTATAGCGATGAGGGCGTGGGTCCTGCATTTTTAGGAGTATAGGATCCAGAACATGGAAGGTGATTCTTCTCTACTACATCTGGAGTATTCAAAAATCCCCACCTAATAAAGGATACTGAGTGCCCAACGAAACAGCAGCAACAAAAGGTTGAAATGTCCAGGGTGGCAAAGTGTTTAGAAACCTTATTGTGCTAGAAACAGTTGCATCCTGTTTGCCTCACTTCCTGTTTTCCCTCTTTTATGCCCACCCCCCACATGCTGCTTCCCATTCACTTTCTCTCTCTCTCTCTTTTGAGTGAGAGAGCACACGTGGAGGCAGAAGAAAGAGAGAGAAAATCTTAAGCAGGTTCTATGTCCAGCCCGGAGCCTGACCCAGGGCTTGATCTCATGACCCTGAAGTCATGACCTGAGCTGAAATTAAGAGTCAGCAGTTTCACCGACTGAGTCACCCAGGTGCCCCTATTTCCCATTCTCTTGTCATGTTCTATGCATCTGCTGCCTGGCTTCATCCACACCCAAGTCCTCAATGACCGCTTCTGGGCTCGTGACTCACGAATCCACATCTCTAGCCCAGATCTCTCTTTTAAGCTCTGATACCACTTGCCCAACAACTTCACCTGGCCTGCCACCAACAGCACAGACTCAACATGCACAAAGCTCCATGCTCCACAGCAGGTTCCCCCCATCCATTGTCTATCTTCATTGTCATAGTATCACTGTTCAGTCAAGCCCGGAAAATGGACTTGTTTCCCTCTCCCACATTCTCACATCTGACCCTTATTGAATCAATACTCTTGGCACCTCTCCCATGAGCCCTCTTCTTGCCATTCCCACCACTACTTTCCTCAGGTAAGGCCAAGGGCATCTCTGCCCTGGGGCTCATCTTAAGCCTCCTTACACTCACCCTGTCTCCATTTCTGTCCCTCTCAAACTACTTGGGCACATAGCAGTCAAAGACATCTTTTTAAAAAATATTTATTTATTTATTTGAGAGAGAGAGCAAGTGAGCATGAGTAGGAAGGGCCGAGGGGAGGAAGGGGGGAATCTCAAGCAGATTCCACGCTGAACATGGAGTCCTATGCAGGGCTCCATCTCACGACCCTGAGATCATGATCTGAGCCCAAACCAAGAGTAGGACACTCAACTGACTCCATCTCCTGTGCCCCAAAGTCATCTTTCTAAAACTAAAATAGAATTGTATGATTCCCTGTGTAAAACTCCAGCATGACCTGTAGTGTCCTTTGTGATCTGGTGCTGGCTTGCTCCTCCAGTGTTATCTCTCATTACTCCCATTCCCATTACTCCCACTCCACGCCCCCCTTCCAGAAACTTTCCAGCGTTATCACTGGATTTCTGCACCTACAGTCCAATGTCTGGAATACCTTCCCACCTGCTCCTTGCACATCCAGTGCTGCTTTCTCCCCTGAGAGTCCGCCCCAGACTCTCCAACTCTTCCCTTCCATTCTATAAACTCTTTGAAGGCGGAAACCATACATTACTCATCTTTGCACCCCAAGCACTCACAATGCTGCTTAAAACTGAGTAGGAACTGAGCTAAATTTACTTGCCTTTTTTTTTCCTCTTAGTTTGGCAAAGAAATAATATGACAAACAGGAGGGAGAAGAACATATGATTGCTGACTTTGAAAAATTCGAGTGCTGTGTTCCTCACCAAAAAAAAGTAGAAACCAAGATGATCGGTGGGTTTTCAAGGTGATGAAGTTGAAGTCTGTATAAAGGAGATTTTAGCAACTAAATATACCTAATAATGGCTGAAATTATCTTGAAAAGTACTGAGTGCCTCTAATGGAAATGTTCAAAAGTAAGACCTCCATGTCCACTTCTCAACAATTACTATCAAGGCATTCCTTGAGTATGTAGTCTTTGAAACTAACCCTAAAGTTCAATGAATCTAGATGTCACAAAGAGAATTATTTTACAGTGACTCAGAATTTGTCCTCTAAGACCTTCTGATTTCCTCACCAAGATGTTTTCTGGTGAACAATGACTTGAAATGCCTCTGAGAACTCGTGTATAGCTGATGGTGAGTGGGTATCCCTGGGGATGAATCTGGGATTCATAAATCTAGGAGGGCCTCAAGAGATGATGATAAGGACACTCAGGATGGGCAGGTGGCCTTGCCAGTGCTGGGCAGACCCAACTTGGAGCACAGGTGGGCAAGGGCCTGACTTCCAGGAACTCCTAGGGCAAGAGGGTAAAGACGAGCAACATGGGAGCCTGGCTGCAGGCAAATGGCAGACAAGATTGGCCCCTAGGTCTGGTATTAGGTAGCCCCGGGACTCTAGATTATAAAAAAACTGGCAAAAACAAGTCAGGACCCCACTTTCAGGCAACTGAGACAGAAGCCAGGCTTAGCAGCATGGCAGGGCTGTGATTGCTATGCCTGGGGAGTAAGAGGCGGGCTTGTTTACAAGCATCCTTAATTACCAGCCTCATCTAAAGATCAGAGTGGGAGCACAGTAGGAAGTCAGCATGGATGCTGCAACACCAACCAGCTGGTCTGGAGTTCTTCCTTTCCCCCACTTCTCAATGGGAACAGGGTTAGTTTCTTAACTGGGATAGTTTGGGTTCCTCCTACTTGAGGTTATGTGGCTACACCTATGGAGTGAAGAGAAAGTGGAGACATAGAGAGTTATATTTTCACAGTTTAGAGATTAATCTCAGTAGGTCACGAAGTTGATGGAGCCTCAGTTTGAGAAAGAGTTCCCTCTACTGGCTGATCTAAGTCAGGGTCTTCTGACTCAGGGTATCTGTTCATTGTCGAAGATGTATTTAAGATGAGAAAGTTAATGTACTGAGCATAAGAAAATCATTGCTGGCTTTAGTTTGTTTTTCTGATTTGGTTAGAGGTTCTTGGAGTTTTCCTTTTAACCCCAGTCAACTTTCTTGAGGTGTACTTTACATTAAATAAAACACTCACACACACACACACACACACACACACACACACACACGTACACCCTTGTGTAACCACCACTCTCACCACAATCAAGATATTAAACATTTCTATCCCTCCCAAAAGTTCCATCGTGCCTTTTTGCAGCTAATGCTCATCCCTGATCCTCCCCCCAACCCTGCACGTCTCTGGGCAAACACGAATCTGCTTACTGTCAGTACAAATTGCATTGCCTATTTTAGAACTTCAAGTAAATAGAACCACATAGTATTCACCCTTGTGTTTAAATTCTATCACTCAACATAATGACTTTGAAATTCATTTATATTATATGTGTTAGTGGTTAATCTTTTTATTGCTGAGTAGTATCCTTTGCATGAGTATGTCAAAATGCACCCATTTGCTACTGGATGGCCATTTCAGTTGTTTCCACTTTGGGGCTATTATGAATAAAGTGCCATCAACATTTGTATACCAGTCTTTTTTTGTGGACATATATTTTCATTTCTCTTGAGGAAATGTCTGGGTGTGGGATTGCTAAATCCTATCATAGGTGTATGTTTAACTTTATAAGAAATTGTGAAGCTACTTTCCAAAGTGGTTGTATATTCCATAAGCAGTATCCAAGAGTTCTAGTTCCTTCCCATCCTTGTCAACACTTGATATTATCAGTCTTTTTAATTTTAGCCATTTTTGTGTATATATTGAATACATGAAAGTCCTTGTTAGATTTTATTTTAGCTCTTCTGATGATGAGGTCTTGGAAAATTTTTTATTAAACTTTTTATTTTGAGGTAATTGTCGATTCACAGCAGTAGGAGAGGTCCTATGGATCTTTTACCCATTTTCTCCTAATAGCAACAACTTGAAAAACTGTGGCAATGATTCATGACCTATTGGATCCTTTTAAAAACACACACCTCTCAAGGTTTAATAAGTAAACGGACACCAGGAAACATCTGATCACGCCCTACCTCAACTGTCAATGAGATAGGCAGACTACGAAGCATTGGAAGCTGCCCAAACCATAACGCTAATGAATACTCTGAGCATCGCGTTTCAGGGACTGGAAGAAGCACCAGTCTGTTAATACTGGCAGTACTCACTCTCCATGCTTCCAGTAGGAAAATACAATATGTGGAATTCCAAATTAAACAGCCACAATGAGAAAGCAAGAGTGAACCACAAGGAGATAGACCAAACTATGGTACGAGAGATATTACTTAGCTCTCCTCCAGGAGGGCCTTCACTAAGCGTGTCCTTTTCCCCCTCACATTGACATTTTTCAGCTCTCTGACTTTGGGACTAATTGTGGGTGGTTCCACTCATGGATAATGAAATAACTACGAACTTGAGTTAGCCCCCAACCTCATTTGAGCTAATAGCTTAAAATATTTGGCTGGATCCCAAAATAAGTAATAAAGTGAACTGAATTGGGTTTTAGCTTTTCACGTTTCCCCTTCCCACCCCCGGCGAAAGGACTGATGAGCAGTGAAATGGCTGTGATGCAGAGAGTCTGGAGGAAGACGAAGAGAAAGACCCAGGTAAACTTCAGCCTGGGTAATTAGCCCCTATGAACTCTAGATTTGATGGTATTAAGAAGAGGCAAATCCTTGAGATAAATGTCAGAAGATACTCATAAGGTGAAGTAAAGACAGAGCAGGTTGAATAACTAAACTTACTATAATTTTGTATGTAAGCGAACAAAATAATGAGAAAGAAAAAGATGAACATTTGCTTGATGAAAAACAAACATAGTGAATCTTTCCCCATTTCCTCTAGCATTTTCCTTCAGAAGGTGGCCATCTTAGCACAGTCCCCACACTCCTCTGATAGGACAAACACTTCTGGAGATCATTTGCGATGTCATGGCAAAGTCAAGGTCTCCAAGGTCAGCATCCCCCTTTCCATGTCGAATGGCTGTACCATCCCTCTTCCTCTTTCCCTGCCTCAGTCTCAAAGGGCCTCTTTGTCTTTCTCATGTGAATTTGTCCCCTTGCGCCCTTGGCCACTCCTGCCTACCCTCAAATCTTGCTCCGTCAGGAACCTGCTATCATGTTTGAATCGCCCCGTCCTTCAAACACATTCCTCAGGCCTGCTACCCTCTTCCTTCACTGCCTCCATCTCTTTGACTTTCACTAATAAACATTCCTAAGTAGCAGTCCACACTCTTCAGTTACTTTCCCCACTACCCAGGTGTATCCTTGACCCTGGGGAAACTGCTGGCCTCCCTTACATACACTATTTTCTCGGGGGTGGGGTGGTGGTGGTCAGCATTGACCTTGTCACTGGGGCCCATGGCCTTTTCTCCAGTCTCATCATGTTTGTCTCATTGGACATAATGGATGTGTCCCTCCCATGAGTCAGCTTTGCTCCATGGGGGGCTGAGCTCTTACTCTCTTTCCTTGCTCCGTGTCTAGGATGTCTTTGCTGTTGCCTCTGTTGAAGCCTGCACAGAAGTCCCCTTCTGGGTATTATTCGCCACTATCCCTATCTGTCTTCTCCCAATGATCTCATCTGCTTCCTTAGAGCAACTATGGCCTCTTAGCAGATGTCTTTGAACTTCAGTGATTATATCTTTCTAGGGGTACCTTTTCTTACTCTATTTGGCACTCTATATACTTGTCGAATTGTAGGGCTGAGACTGGGCTTTCTTTCTTTAAGTTTATTTACTTAAGTAATCTCTACACCCAATGTGGGACTTGAGCTCACGGCTCTGAGATCAAGAGTCACAGGCTCTTCCATCTGAGCCAGACCGGTGCCCTAAGATTGGGCTTTCGATTCACCTTTGTACTCCCTCGCATAATGTCCTGAATGCGGTAGAGGCTCAGATGACATTTGCTGAGTGGCACTGTCTTGCCTGTTGGATGTCGGGAGCCCTCCACTGCATGGCCCGTTGACACTGTGGCGAGACGAAGCCAATTAAGCCCTTCACCCCTTCGTTCCAGGGTCCCATCCTAAGTAACACCACTGGCCCGGGATATTTGGTAGTCTTGCCTGTACCAGTTCTTATAGATGACAGGCCAGCCTTCAGGAGAAGTCCTGTGAGTAATTGAGCCGTGATTGGCACCCTCTCCACTGTTCTGAGCTGACAACAAGCTGGCATGGCAGCACGTGCCTCTTCCGAGTGGCATCTCTTTTCTCGGAGGTGACTTTATATTGCTTTGCAGAGGCTGGCAAGCTGATTCGAGAGAGCCTACTGGGAGTCGCACCTGAGCCTGGTGCCTGACTGCGGCAGACAGCTGGTTAGTGAAGGCGACTTTTACAGTTAAATTGTGTTCTGCCTGGGAATTGGAAGCTACTGCAGAAGGACAAATGCAAATGAGCTTCTTGTGGAGGGTAGGAGCTTGTTAAGAAGCCTCCCCACCGCAAAGCCTGATGTCTCTTGGGTTGGTCTTCAACTATTGTTTTGGGAAAACTTATGGGCCATTTTCCAAAAGGCTTTTAGACAGGACAGAGATGAAGAGTGTGGGCTTTGGGGCATGACGCTGGTGGGGTCACTATTGTAAGTAAGCCCAGGTCACCCAGGTCAAATGCTGGCTCCATTCCTTTTGGGCTGGCTCACCTTGGGCAAGTTGCTTTCTGTCTCTGAGCCTCCATTTCCTCATCTGTATGCTGAAAATAACATTTGCTTTGTTGGGATTTTAAAACATACAGATATAAAAACCTTAGCCCAGCACTTGGCCTAGAATAAGCCTTTAACAATGTTAGCAATTTCATCATCATATTACCTACAAAGGATGAGACCTTGGGCAAGTGCCTTAACCTCACAGGGCCCTTTTCTCCATTTCTTGAGGTCATTGTGAGAATTAAGTGAAAAAAGATCTATGAAGTGTTTGGCACAGGATGGTCACATCAGGGTGGAGAGCTATGTTATTGGTATTGTTATTCTAATTAGCCAAGTGTCAGCAAGTTTGCTTTGCTTACCTGAGGATAGTGGGTACCTGCTGGCTACGACTCCCTGGGGAGCAAAGTACCTTAAAAAAAAAAAAAAGTGGGCACAGGATTTCAGAGAAAAGTTTGTCAAGTCAGATGGGTCTGGCTCACAGCTAATGACCTGACCTCCTTTAAACTCGGTTTCCTTCTCTGAAAAAACAGGGACAGTCCCAACGTGATAGCATCTGCGTAGAGTCGTGGTGAGGATCCTTCAGACCGGTGACTGCAGAGTGCCAAGGAGAGACTCTCTGTCCTGGCAGTCTTCACAGAACAGAGCTGCAGTTATTGAGAGTGTGGGATTTCCTGCAGGATGCTCGGGGAAGGGCAGGAGAGAGGAAGAAGAGGACAGGGAGCAGGACATGGTGGGGAGGAGAATCAGAGAGGGAGGAGAGAGAAGTTTGGCTAACAACACCTCAAGGAGATGCTAACTAGCAAGACACAAACCCTGAGTGTGCACTGAGGTGGCTTCCTACTCTCTTTATGCCTCCCTGCCCCTGCGTGTGTCTCCCACAGCACAAGCCCTGTACTTAGAAAGCCATCAACAGATGCTTATGGAATTAGTAGTTACCCCCAGTGAGAGGTTATATGTCTGCTCATTGCTGCAAGATTCTGGAACTCAAGACTGCGGAGGGGCAGTGCCCTTCTAAAAGTCTGTGTCTGGGGAGCCCTGGCAGGCTCGCTGTCCTTCGCCGTCTGTTCCTGTGGACCGAGAGGATCTTGTAAAGCCCCAAGGGTCGTGGTTTGATTCTTCCCCAAAGAGGGTGGCATGAGGCCCGGAGTGGATCTTTTGTGAGAGCAACAGTCAGCCTCATCCAAAGTTCATAAAGCAATGTGTCCCCGTGGGCAGCGGTTGTAGCCCGAAAGGAGAAAGAGGGGGTGCCCTCCGTGCCGCAGCTGGCTGCAGGGAGAGCGCCAGCCCAGACGGTGTCCTGCACCCTCGTTTGCTCGCGGGCCAAACTGCAGAGAGAGGGAAAGGCTGTTTGTTTTCCTCCCAGAACAGGAATTCTCAGGAAATCGATTCTCCCTCATTGACAATACATACTAAGTGATTGAAAGGCCATTAAACCCATTAATGGGGTGCTCTTTAAATAAAATAAGTCCCTAAAAGGCATCTTAGACTTGGCAAAGTCAGTAGAGCTGACAGTGTGCTGGCCTGCCCAGGGACCGTAAACAGAACAGAACAAATATGGGGTGGGGGGTGGCAGGCGGGCAGGCAGAGGCTGCGGGAATCAGGAACAATGAATAACTTGGTGCATAAAGGACAAATGTTGCCAGACAAGCTTAATGGCTTTTATTTTATTTTTGACAGGATTTACAGAACGGGTAGATGAAGGGAAGTTTGCATCTTGATTTCAGTTAAACATTTGGCACTGCATCCCACCAAATTTCATGCACAAAATTAATTCAAATTGTCTTGGATGGAAGCGTGGTCACATGGGTTGAAAATTGGCTGGCACTCGGTGAACAGCAGGGAGAGAAAGGTGGCTCCCTGTGGCTGGCCTGGTGGTAAGGCCTCATTTTAATTTCTGTCAGAAACTGGGACTCCTCATTCTCCAGCTTCTCCCTCCATAATATTATAACAATAACAACAACATTAACTGATCACATACACTGTTCCAGATTCCAGACACTCTATCTTACTGAGACCCTTTGTTCTTTTTGCCCTTACGTTTCTTTCTTCACTCTCCATCTTCCTTCCCAAGCAGCTAGTCAGGAGTCAAATGTGACTAGAATGTAGAGGATGCGTGGCAAAGAGAAAATGTTCACGAGAAGCGAGAAGAGAGGGGAGCTTCCACCCTCTGACTAGAAACCAGTTCCCCTGAGAGACACTCTTGAGCAAAGGACAAGGTGGGGCTGAGGGTGTGGGGCTCTGCCTCCCATTTCCTAACCAGAATTGCTGCCTGTGTCTCCCACCACCCACTGCGCCTGAGAGGGGAGTCTCCCGGGGACGGTCACAGAGGCTGCCACCACCAGTGGGCTCAGAAGCAGAGAACGGCAAGGTCCGGCTGGACCATCTGGCCAAGAACATTGACCTCTCAGCAGTGACCTTCGGGGACTGAAGACGGTGAGTCAGCTGCTCCCTGTCTCTCCTGTCCTGGAGAGGTGAGGACTCAGTAAACAAGTGACTTGCATTATAGGAAAATATTTTCTGGCATGCCTGAGATTGTGGAGGCATTGGAAGACCTACTCCTCACAGAAATGTGGTAAAGGACGGCTCAGGAAACAAATAGGGAGAGGATAAGGAGAGGAGCAGGTTAGGAGCTCGGGCAGGAGCCCCCTCTACTGACATGTTGCCCTCACTGAAGGGTGGTGAGAACCTCCTGGTTCTAGTCCAGGCTGCTGTTTCATGGAAGGCAAAGACCACTCAAAGTCTTTGGTGAGTGGCAACAAATTTGGGGGAATAAATAGCCCAGCTGGGGAAAGCAGTATTCCACAAAGTTCTGTTTTGTTTTATGGTATCACCATAAAAAGTGATCTTCCTCCCTTCCTTCCTTCCTTCGTTCCTTCATTTAGTCAGTGAACATGTATATTGGGAGCCTGTTGTGTGCCAGCCACAAGCTGGAGTCAGGCCTGTGTCTGTTCTCCGAGGGCTGCTGCTGCCTGGTGAGAGCACACACATACAAATGGGCAGTTTAATTCAGGGCTGTTTTTATTTTTAAATGCCCTGAGCATATTCTCCTTGATCCTTCTTCAATAGCACTGAACTTAACTTTTTTCAATTTATGGGATTCAAAGTTTAATATTTGAATTTTTAAAGCCAATGAGCTAGATCAACATATATTTGCTCAATTGAGTTTTGACAAAGGCATTGAAGCAGTTCAATTGGAAAAGGGTAGTTTTTTCAACAATTGATGCAGAAATAGCTGGATATTTATATGGAAAAAAAAAAGTGAATCTTGACCTTTATCCCACATTATACACAAAAGATAATTGAAAGGACTAATATGTCTAAATAAAAAGCTGGAGTTATAGAACATAGAAGAAAAGAAAGGATACTGTCTTCATGATTTTGTCTTATTTAAGTTTTCTTAGGACACAAAAAGCAATAATCATTAAAAGAGAGATAAATTTGGGAGTGCTGACAGATGGTAGCTACACTTACTGTGTCAGAACTGCATAATGTAGAGAACCATCATATCACTCTGTTGTACATATGAAACTAAAGTAATATTGTAAAAAAAGATAAATTTGACTTGATTAAAATTAAAAATTTTTATTCTTTGAAAGGTACCATGAAAGATCGAATAAGCAAGCCAGATAAATGTTAACAAAACGTATATCTCATCACAAAAACAAAAACTTGTATCCAGAATATAGAAAGACCTCTTACAATTCAGTAACACACACACCCACGCACTCACAAAACCCCAACTTGGTTTTTAAAAATGGGCAAAAAAAATATGAAGAGAAATTTCACAAAAGAAATTGTGTAAAAGGCCAAAAAGCACATGAAGAGCTATTCAACATTTCATCTCATCAGGTAACTAAAAATGAAAACCACAACAAAATATTACAACATGCCCATAAGAGCAGGGAATCTTTAAAAAGACCGACAATACCAAGTGTTAGCGAGTGTGTGGAGCAACTGGAACTCTCGCATGCTGTTATGGGCATGTGAAGTGGTCCAACTGCTTTGGAAAACAGCTTGGCAATTTCTTATAAAGTTCATTATACCATTACCATTTATTCAATGATTTCAATCTTAGATAACTAATCAAGAGACATTGAAACATATATCTCAGCAAAAATTTGTGCATCGATGTTCCTAGTAGCTTTATTTCCTTTTTTTCCTTTAGATTTTATTTATTTGAGAAAGAGAGAGACAGAGAGAGAAAGAACATGCACAAGCGGGGAAGAGGCAAGAGAGGGAGAAGCAGGCTCCCCACTGAGCAGAGAGCCTGATGTGGGGCTCTTTCCCAGGACCCCTGGATCATGACCTGAGCCAAGGCCAGGAGCTTAACCAACTGAGTCACCCAGGTGCCCCGTAGTAGCTTTACTTCTAGCAGTTTAAAACCAGAAAGAACCCAAATGGCTGTCAACTGTTCAGTGGATAAGCAAATTGCAGTATAGCCTTGCAATGGAATATTATGCAGAAATAAGGAGAAAAGAACTACCGAGGCGTGAAACAACGTAGATGACTCTTACATACTATGTGCTAGAGATAGGAGCCAGATACCAAAGCCTACATACATGATGTATGATTTCATTTCTACTTAATCATTGAGAAAGTAAAACCAATCTGTAGTGACAAGAGAGCAGAGCAATACTTTCTTAGGGGTAGGGTGGAGAGACTGACCACAGCAGTGTACAAGAAGACTTTTTGGAGTGTTGGAGATAGTCCATTTCTTACTTGGGTGATTGTTACATTAGGGGTGCATACATTTGTTAAAACTCACTGAACTGTATAAAGAGGGGGCATTCTATTGTATGTCATTATACCTCAATGAAATGGATTTAAAATGAAAAATTAATCACAAGCATTTGAATAAATAATAGCATTTATTTTCATTAAGTGTTCAAAATATACAAGCCAATTTTTTAACCAAATTTTTTCATAGATTGAAATGCAGAAATATTACATATGAGAAAACTCCACATCTTGACTGAATTCTCACTGAAATCTCAGGCTCTGGAAAACAATGATGCATTCATCACATAAGTAAGAAAGAATAGGAGAGGAAGACCTCCCTTATAATCATTCCAAGGATCATTCGATTCCTACTTAATTGAGTTTTCCCCCACCCAGATGCCCAGGAGAGGTAGGAAACAGGGTATTTATCTACGCAGCACAACAAATTCATAAATACTAAATTTGCTTCCTCCCATCTCCTTCTATAATTTCTACAGTTTTGTAGAATATAGAACAGATTGGCTTCCATTAGAGCCAGGAGAAGGGAAAGGGAATTGCCACACTGGCTTGAGAGAACTATCTGATAAAAATACAACTTTCTTTTATTGTGTGGCAAAGTAGCCAAGAGTTTCAAAGTAAACATACTATATATTTTGCTTTGAGCATTATATTTCATTGACAAATAGTATAAGTTTTATAACACAGCCTGCCGACATCTGTTATAAACAAGGTTTTGGAATAGGTTTTGGGCACATTCCCCCTCACCAAAAGCTAGATTAAAATGCCTTCATGCTGTGGGCTGGATGCCCGTAGTGTGCTATGGAACACACATAGATCAGAAAACTGTGTGCAGCGAGGACTTCGTGGAGGAAGAGTCCTGAAGGTTCAAGAAAAGAATTCACTGTGAAAGTAAGCTATGTCACCCTTATGGGATTTGGTATGTTGGTAGGAGTGAATTTTTTGTCTCTGTTTTCCAAGTGAATGGCCTTGTGCATGACTCATGTTTTAGAGGACAGGGGTAAACCCTTCACTGTGTGTTGTCTTGGTATCTAAGATTGTGAACAATTCTTCCTTTGTAAGTTCCTTAAACAAAAGCTATCCCCTTTGCCTAGGCTCCTGTCTGGACCCCGGGGGAGCAGCCTTAGTAGCTGATTTGCATGTGGTTCCTGATGAGGGTCCCCACGATCCATATTTGCCTTCAGTCTTGCCTGTTTAAGGGGTAGCAGATAGGCCCAGCTGGTGCATGGCCAATAGGGTAAAAACCCTGCCCTATGTAACTGTTTATGAATATGTTGTGTGAGGGAGTGCAGTGGGGGCGAGCGCCTTTGCAGACCCGCTCCTCACCCGATATCCCTGTAAAGACAGCGGAACTATTTTTCTCTGATGAAACAGTAAGAGAAGTCTAAAAGATGTCCAAGGTCACCTTCTATGCACTGTCTGGGCAGGCAGGCTTGTCCCTGGGATTACATCTGTGTTTTTCTTTGTACTAGCTTCAAAATACAGACAGTTTCCAAAGATCTATCCGAGGTCCTTGTCTCTGCTCTTGACCCTTGGCAATCCCACTCACCTCACAGCTTCCTCTTTCATCTGCGTCTACCCAGTGCCTGACATTGAGTCTTTCAAAGTGAGTCTAACTTGAGTGGGGGCCTCTGGATGCTCTCAATCATGCAGGAGGCCAAAGGTGGCCCCCTTATTAGGTAACTAGTTTATGACAGACGTGTGCTCACAGTATAGGCTGCAGAAAGGCAGGACAGAAGGCAGGGTCAGGGGAGTGTTTGTAGAGTGGTGATGATCTTGAAAGACAAAGAGGGAGTTGGCCAGGGGAGAAAGGGGTCAGAAAGGGGAAGGGCATTCCAGGTAGAAGAATAGTTATGAACAAAGGCATCAAATTGCCTTGGGGAATTACAAGCATAGTGGTTTGAATTAAAATACTCATAGCAAATTCCCATAGAGCTCTTATTAGCTACCAAGAACTGTCCGAGCTTTTTTTCCTTATTCCTACCTATCCTTCAAAACCCAACCCAAATGATGCAACCCCTACCAACCCTTTCCTGTCCTCTCTTCATGGAAACAAACCTCACTTTCTTTTGGACTTACATAGCATTTGACTTGTGACATTTATTTCTTTATCTTGTAGTTTAGTTAATAAAGTATCTCTGATATACTGTATTTGTCTACGTGGCCTGAGAGCCTGGAAACAGGCAGATAGATGCATGTTTTGTATCTCTCTCTAGATACCCAGCACAATACCCTGCACATGGTTGCTACTAAAAAAAATTTGTTCATACCGAGTGAATGAGTGGATGAGTGAATGGTCTCTTCAGGCAGTATCCTGGTAACTCACTATCACTTTATCTTCTTGAAACCAGCTGTGACTTAAGATTCTTTCTGTAGTATAGGATTTTTTTATTCCTTATAGGAAAAGTTGTTCTTATCCATGTCCAGAGTCATTGCACACATTTTAACTTGGCCCAGGTTTACCCTGTGAATCAAACTGTTTTGGTGGTCCTTCATTTTCCTAAATTCACCTTCTCTATAACTCCATTCTGTAGAAAATCTCTTTACTTTCCTCTCTTTCTATTGGGTGGGTTTCAGGTTCCCCTGTGATTCCAGGTGACAGTGTCTTTCTTGAAATTACCTCATCACAGCCGATGAACACCCTGAGTTTTGCCCAGAGAACGTCTAGATAGTCACTCCCAAGGTACACAGTGTTTCTGTCCTCACACTTCATGTCTCAGACCCTGATTCCTTTAAGTGCTCCAAGGCTGTCCCACATCTGCCTACGCCTTCCATGTCTCCTCGAACTCACCTACTCCCTCGGCCCTAAGGACTCTCCACCATCTTGGTGACATGGACGTTATGTCCATTTCTAGTTGTCATTTTTTTCCCCCAGGAAAGCTTTCAAGGATCTAAAATCAACTGTTTTCCTCTCATATTCTGCATGATCTTAGGGTTTTCTCCATTCCATATATCATGAAAAGCACTTGGCTTAATGGTTTTTGCTTTTATTCTCTCCTATCCCCTCATAGGAACTATTGCCTTCCGCTCCCTCAGATACATCAAAGCCCAGACTTTCATTTCAAGGACATCAATATTAATTGAGCATACATGTGCCAAGCAATGCGAATAGTTTGGTGGGGAAGAGAGACGTGTGGAAAGGACTCCGTGTGTTTGATGCCCAGGGACCGGGGAGAAGGGGAGAGAGGTATGCGCTGGAGGAACTGGTGCTGGAGTTCAGTTGTGAAGAAGATGGAGCCAGGTGCATGGCAAGGGATGGCAGAAGGCAGAGGGTTGTGGAGGAAAGGGAGGGAACATTCCAGACAGAGGGGAGAGAATATAGGACTGGTCTTGTTTATGAAGCCCCATCTCTCTCTCTCAACGCTCCTGATAAATTGCCTTGGGTATTTCTCTTAACAGACATCTGGTCTCCCCAGCTCTATTGTTAAGTGTCTTAAGAACAAAGATGCTGCCACTTCCTTGGGATTGAGAGAAATTGCTAGAAGTAGCAGGAACTATTAAGAAGAACAGTCGCTGGGTAGGTGTTGGAGGGGTGAGTGAAAGGTCTGCAGAGGCGGGCTCCTTTAAATGAAATGGTAGGTTCTGCCCCCCGTGTGTAAAGGCACTCCTGCCTTGAAATGAAGAGTGAACAGACGATCAATAGCTTCTAGCTTCTGGCCTGGGTGTGGTAACATCCAGCCCATTAATATACTGTTGGGCCCTTTCCACGGACATTTGTTTCCCGAAGCTGTGCTACAGCATTCCTGAGGTCCTTGGCTTCCTCTCCTACTGTTTGCATACCCTCAGGGAGGAAGGGCTCTCTCTCTCTCTCTCTCTCTCTGTTTATGAACAAGGTAATGTGTGTCAAATTGCCTTGGCTTCACCAGGCAATTGTGCACCTTTAAAAGGTACGGGGAAATGTTTCTCTGCGGTCAGATTGGCCCATAATGCACATCTGTTCTCTTGACCAAACTCCAGCCATCTGCCCTCGCTTAGCTGCTAACTCTACAACCCATCCCTGGCCAGGGGCCAGGCCCAGCAGGACAGTCTCTGTGTGGCCAGCCGGCTGGGCTGTCCCGAGGCACTGGAAGGTGGCAGTCAGAGGACTCCAAATTCATGGGTCCTCATAGCTTCAGGGCATCCCCCGGAAATCTACAAAGGGCTCAGGAGGGACCCCAGGAGAAAAGGAGAGAAGTGAAGAGGATTTACTTGAGGAAAAGGAATGAAAACTGCCGTAGGGAAGATCAGGGTGGAAATTGAAACCAGGATCTGTTTGTTTTTTCCTTTTAGAAGTTTACCTGCGAGGGGCACCTGGGTGGCTCACTGGGTTAAAGCCTCTGCCTTTGGCTTAGGTCATGATCCCAGGGTCCTGGGATCGAGCCCCTGCATCGGGCTGTCTGCTCCACGGAGAGCCTGCTTCCTTCTCTCTCTCTGCCTGCCTCTCTGCCTACTTGTGACCTCTGTCTGTCAAGTGAATGAATGAAATCTTTAAAAAAAAAAAAAAGTTTACCTGCGAGGGGGTTGAATTTGGTTACAGACCTATTTTTGTTCTTCCCTGAACTCTGGCTTTCCCCAGATTCCATGCATGGGTTCTACACTTCAGTAAATCCCTGTGAACAAGGCGCAGCCACCACTGGGTACAATTAAGCCCAGTTGCCTTCATAGAGGATTTCATTTCTGAACACCTCCGTACCACACCTCACCACTTCTCACCATCCCACTACCTCTTCCCCTTTCCTAGGGGCTCCGCCACTCCTCTAGGTGACGTAGCCTGGCGCCATGCTTCTGCTCTTGCCCCACTGTGGCCTAGTCTCAACAAGGGTGCCAGAGTTTGCCTCTTAAAACAGGGCAGACCCTGTCACGTCTCAGTGTGAAATCTTCCAGCGGCTTTCCCCCAACACAGAATAGAAGTCCAGGTCCCCCTCTTGGTCACTGGGGCCCTCCTGACCTCAGTTCCCCCCCCCACCTTGCTCACTGATCCAACCACGCTGACCTTCTTCTGTCCCTTTCATGGACACTCCTCCCCCAGATATCTTTGCTTCCTTGTTCAGCTGGCCCCTTAGGTCACTCTCTCACCGTCTTCTGGTCTGTGCTCAAATGTTGCCGCTTCCACGGGGCCCTGCTGTCATCCCTGTTTGTGGTTGCTCTCGTGGCCCGGATGGGGATGGGTTCCTGCAGCCTGGTCTTAACATTTCCTCCTGAGTATCAGACTTCCTTGTTGGGGACCCCATGGCTCCTGAGTTATGGCTCCTGATGGGGGAACGTAATGGGGAATATACCCCGGTACCTGTTCTCTAAATCCCTTAAAGGGCTGGTTAAAGCACACACCCCCATGTCTGAATCAGGGTGTCTGGGGCAGGGCCTGAGAATTTGCATTTCTAACCTCTTCAGTGACATCTTAAGTACGCTGATGCTGCTGGTCCAGAGGTCACACTCCGAAGCTGTGGGATGAAAGCACGAGAGGAAGGTGCTGGATTTATTCTCCGTTGCCTCCTCCTCTGTGGTAGCTTTGAAAATGTCTTCTCTCTGAAAAATGGCAGCAGGTTGCTATGTGAATGGGGTAACATGTGACTGAACCCCTCTCCTTGGACGTGGCCCTTTTATTATTCCGTTCCCTCAGCTCAGAATGCCCCCTCCCATGCTCTGGCCATCCAGAGCCCCCTGGGACCAGGTTGAGAGCCACCTTCTCCAGGAGCTCTTCAAGACCCTGACCACTAACTTCTGCACCTGTCACACCCCACCTTGGGTTGTTGACAATGTGTGATCGCCTTATCCCCCTGAAAGTGGGAGTGCGTGTGTGTGGCCAGAGAGAGGTCCTGATGTGTTTGGGGATCTCCCGTAGCTGTGCTTTGTGCCTTGTGCTCCGATCCCAGTATCTCCCTTGCCCCAGTGTGTCGGCGGTTTCTCTTTCTGTGGCACAAATTAGAGTTCTACTCCGTGCCTTGAGTTAAGCATCACCTTCCTCAGGGACCTTGTTCACGGTGTCAGGTCTCTGGGAGGACAGCAGTCATTCGTGTCTGGAGGTCTTGCCCTCATTCTCCTCACCATTACTGAGAGCATCCCCTCATCGATGCCCAAAACACCAGCGGAGGATCTGTGCCGCGTTGGGAGAGGCCGTCACTGACCCTTCCTCCGGAGAAGACAGCGGACCGAAGTGGGAGGAGGAGATCGTGTGTGTTCGGAGGGACCAGAGAAGAAGAGAGGCAGGATCTCATGATGATGAAGAAATGTGGGCTTTGAGGCAGGCAGGATTTGTTTGAATCCTAACCCGGCCTGTTATTAGCTTTTTGATCTTGGGCAAGGGATCCATTTCTCGGCCCTCAGTTTCCTCATTTATCAAGCAGGTATAATGCCAACTCCCACAGGTGTTTGTCACAAGGAAAGGGCGCTACAGATTGCCAAGTCTCTGGCGCAGTGGCTAGCAGAGATGACATGTGCAAGGACCCGCAGCGACTGCAATGAGCAGTGGGGAAGGGGACCGACATTTCCTAGCTGAGTTTGCTGAGTTTCTCCCCTTCCAAGTTTCTGCACTTGGACCTGCTTGCGGACAGTAGGGCCAAGATGAGGCTCCCTTGTGATGCTGTTCTGTCGGGACAGTGATTTCCATGAGCATCCGTGAGCACTTGCTGACCACGGCATGGTGTGAAAGGAGCCAGGAGAGAATTGTTAAAAAATGGGTCAGACCCAGTCTCGGGGTGTTCACAGCCTAGAAGACCAAGTTCTTGTTGGATGGTGGGATTTTCCCAGACGTCCTTTCATTCCGTCCTTCACAAATCCTTACTGCCCTTCCAATCTAATAACAAGAGAAGACACACCCGGGATGTACAATGTATATCTTCCTGATTGTCAAAAATTAAGCAGTCCATCTGAAAACATGAGTGTTGGGGAAGCTGCGGACTAAGGGGGCCTCTCATACACGGCCAGTGGGAGTCTAAATTGACACTATCACTTTGAAAGCAATTTGGAACCAATTTGAACATCCATATAGACCTGACAACCCAGCAATTCCACTCCCGTCATACACCTGGAGAGTCTCTTCACATATGACCTTGAAGACACATGAGGAGTGAAAACAAAACAAAACAGCCCAAACGTCCATCAGCAGAAGACTGGATAGATAACTGGTGGTCTTTACATAGAGTAGAACAGTCTATGGGAATGAGAGTGACCAAACTCGCTCTCCTTGTCAGTCTGGCTCCGTCTTGGGTAACATAATATTGCGTGAACAAAGCAAGGAGTGGGAGGCTACTTAGAGTGGGATGATAATGTGGAAAAGCTTCAAAAGCAAAACCGAACAATATCTTATTTAGGATTATATATATAACATATATATGATAAATTGTTTTTTTTAAATCAAACGGTAAGCACAGTTTGGTACAGGAGGGGAGCGCAGAGCATAGGTGTGTGCACCGACGTTGGTAATATTCTACACCTTGAGCTGCGTGGTGGATTCATTAGCACTTGTTTATTTTGTTGTTTTGCTTCCTATCTAATACTCTTATGAATGTATCAAACATCATACTACTTTTTCAGTCTGGCTTTGGAGGCAGGCAGGCAGGGGCGGGCATCTCATTTCCCACATAATCTTGGGTTGTTACTTCCTTTCTCAAACCTGTAATACTCAAATCTATCATCTTTGGGAGCTTACTAGATGCTAGCCACTGTGCTATGTGCTTTCCCTCTAACATCTGAAGTTAGTTCTTGCAAAGTCTCTTTGATGTGCATAGTGTTCCCATTTTACAGACGAGGAACTGAGGCTGAGGCCAGGAAACTCACCAAAGGATCAGCCAGTGAGTGGCAAGGCAAGAATTCCAAGACAAGCCTCCAGCCAGATACTGTAACCCTTCCACATTCGTGGAACCAGGACCATTTTCATACTGTGTCACAGGGTGGTTCCGAGTCCTGAGTGTTTATGCACTTGCAAAGCCCGTAACAAAGGCCCGTGGAGTGCTAGAAGCTGGTAGGAGCTCCCATCCTGTTCCTCTAAGGAGGCACTGCTTTTCAGACTCAGCTGGGGTTCGCATGGAAGCGGGGGCTGAGGGTCTGGTGCATGGGGCTTTACCCTGAACCAGCTTTCCTATGGACATTTTGGGGTTTGCAGCCTTAAGTGTGCGGAGGTTTAGTAAAACAAAGAATCCTCACTCCAGGTTGGATTTTAAATGCACCTGAACTGGGAACACAGGGTAGTGGTTCCGCAGAACATGCAGGTCTTTACTGTTCTACACTTGGAAGGAAGCTGCGTGTTCCCCCGTGCTTGCCATGGGGATGTGAGTCAATGCCGTGTGGGACAGGCACCCGCATAGGCCACCAGGGAGATAGGCAAGCACAGGCACTTTGATCACCTTCAATTAGAGCAGCTTAACTGGCTTCTTTCTCATTAGAAATATGGGGACAGCATTTAATGCCCCCACGGGCCTCTTGTCTGGTTGATAAAATCTTCCCATCTGTTTCCAGCATTGGATCCCTCCAGCTTCTTAAAAGCCCAATCAGAGGCTTTGCCTTAACTAGGAGAGAGCCAGGGTATGGGTAGGTTAAATGCAGGAATTTCTGCTGGCTTCAGCACAGTGGTTTCTGGAACTCATTGGTTTGGGTTTCTTGTTTTTGTTTTTGTTTTTTTTTTTAAGCAAATTGACTCCGAGGTTAGTTCCCTTTCTAGTTGATTAATCTCTTATGCTTGGCAATTACATATATTTAGAAAGTGGGTAGGATTTGGTTCTCCTGCAATAGAACTAATTTGCCATTTGTGGTAAAGAGCAAAATTCCAGAGTCTATGGTGTGCAAAGCAATGGGTTTTGCCTTTCTTAGATGTACACCCTGGGCTTATGATTCTTGCACTAATCGTAGTTAAATTAGAGTGACTGGCTTGTTTATTTTAGATAATTTATAGCCATTCTGTGTTTTTTCCCGTTGCCTTAGAGAGGAAAGACAAAGCCACCATTTGTAGAATGCTCATTATGTTCTGGGCTTTTTATGTGTATTATTTAATTTCTTTCTCATGACATCTCTGGAGGAAAGCATTATAGGCTTTATTTCACAGACGGGAAGCCCGGCTAAGAACATGTCATGTTCAAGTTTACAGTTAGTAGAGGAGCTAGGGTTTGACCTCAGGCCAGCTGGCCCCACAGCCTTCCACTAAGTATACCGCTTCCCAGGCCTTCCAGTATGGGCCGAAAAAACGGAGCTGGAGCAATGAGGGAGCTGGCCCTGTTGTTTGGGAGGTTGACTGTAAGCATTTCTGTTACTACTCTATGTAATGAAAAGTTTCTTTTGCCCCATAGTATCTTGGTCTCACTAGTATTTTGTGTTGTAATATGATGTTCTTTTGGGTTCCCAACACAGCTCAATCACTCACCTTCTCCACATAACAAATTCCTCATTGATAAAACTGTGCTAATCATAGTATTTAGTTGTTAGTTGCTATGAGTTAAGTAAGGCACCGGTATGTGTGTGGGTGCCAAGTAAGGCTCAGTAAGGGGTCATCTGTTATTGTTGTCGTCCCTGAATGGCACACCTTCTGTGGCTAGTCAGGAGGAGCTCATCGTGCTCTGCAAGCCTTGCAATTCCTGAGTCTGTGTCACAATATATTATTAAGAAAACATGACTCTAAGATACTCTTTCTATTTGGAAGGTGATTGTTGGCGTTGGATTTTATGGCTTTCGCGTGTTTGTTTCCTTTATGGAGTGTATAACTTGGGAGATGTATACATTAAGCTCCCTATTCTTTGCAACAACTGTGTCTTTCATTCTCTTGCCTGCTGCCAAATATTTATGCAGTATTGGATAAATTCATTCACTTATTCAGTGAATATTCAGCTCCTACTTCGTCTTCCTAGGGCCTCGGAATGTATTCCCTAGGTTCCTGTGCACAAGGAGGCCAAGTTCTAGGGCAGGGAGACATATACTTCCATAAAGAGTCATATCATTCATCTCACTTCATATCACATATAGGAAATATGTTGGAGCCAGGAGAGGAAGCAGCTATCTGTGTCTGGAGGAAAGGGGGAGAGCAAGGAAGACTTTGAGATGGAGGAAACCCGGGGAGAGGAATGGGAGGCGTGTGACATTCTTTGTCTCAAGACGAAGGGGTGTGATAGGGTCAAACGCAGGTTACATGTGAGGGAGGCCAAAGGCAAGCCAAGTAAGGCCAACAGTCCCGATTAAGAAGGAATTTCCAGGCCACACCAAGGATCTGGGGCTTTATATGTACACACCCAGGGAACCTGACAAGGATTTAATGGAATGGGAGCATCAGATTTCCACTGTAGCAAGAAAGGCTGAGACTAGAGGCAGAGAGACCAGTTAATAATAAGAGCCGCTTGTGTTTTAACTCAGTCTTCAAAAGTACACTATGAAGTAGGTACTGCTATTATCACTTTACTGATAAAGAAGCTGAAATACAGAGAAGAAACTAGCCCAAGGTTCACATTGTGACTAAGAAGGGGCCACTTGGATTTGAACCCTATCAGCGTGACTCCAGAGTCTGCAGATAGAAACGCTAGACAATGGTGTCTCACTAGAACTCTGCTGTCTAAGAAACGTCGGTAATAGTCCTCATGAGAGATGGTGAATACTGACCCACCTGTGTAGCCCTGAGGCTGCAGGGTCAGGGACAATTGTCCTCTGTAGCAGAGGTTGCTACATGTCCCCTCAACATGCATTCTCTCTTAGAACTCCCCATTCTTATCTGAGCACCTGACTGCCTGGTATAGAGATTATAATCCCCAGCTCTCCTTGCAGTTGGGTGTGGCCATGAGGCAAAGTTTTGGCAAGTGAAATATTTAGGAGTGTCATATGACAGCTTCTGGAGAATTTCCTCATGATTGGCACATGCCGTTTGCCTCCTTTTTCCTGATCCCTTTCTCCATCCTGGTTTGTGGAATGTGGATGCGATGGCTACCATCTTGGATCATGGCAGCAGGAGTCACTCCCCGGAAGGAGCTCAGACACTTGCAGTCTGGGTGAAGGAGAACTCCTACACCAGTCTGAACTGCCTTCCCTGGGATTTTCCCTGAGAGAGACGTCATCTTTATTTTGCTTCAGACAGTGTTATTTTGGGTCTTTGTTGTTTTTGGCCAAACCTAACTCTTACCAATACATCCCCCAACTTCCCAGAGGAAAATGATAAATGTTGGAAATATGATAAAGTAGAAGGATCAATGTAAATGAAATCAGCTCTGCATGTTTGTGAAACAAAAATCACCATTCAATTTGTTTGACAACTGTTTAGAAATCTCAACATTTTTGTCAAGGTAGACGATGAAAACGAGGAAAGCTACTATCAGTGGAAGAGGAAGACCTGATTTCCCAGTGTATCAGGGTCAGGAGGCCCAAGTCTGCCAGCATTCCACTGTGTGGGGTGTCATACTCCTCACTACCACCCCACGGAAAGTGATCACCTGTAGTAGATTTTTTTATTAGTCCCCACCCCCTTCCTGTGATAATAGGATTATACATCCACGCCCTTTGCAACCTGACATTGGCAATGCCTCCTTGTAAAGTAGGTGGATAATACATTCCCTTGCCATTAATTTTAGGGCTTGCCCATGCAACTTGCTTGATCAATAGAATGTTAATGGTGGCAATACAAGTAGAGGCTTTAAATATGCTTGAGTAGTTCTATTTGCTTCTTACACTTCTGCCATGTACTGTGAGAAGGACATGTCCTTGAATGAGATGCTCATATATCAAAATTCATGAATACTCCTTTCAAGTCCGTAGAAAGATGTGAAAATACCAACCTGGAAGCATCATGATCCAAAATGATGGCAGTGATCCTTTTATTTTGGTAACCGCTTCATTCGCATATAATTCAATTCACCCATTTAAAGTATATAATTCGATGGTTCTTTGTATTTTTACAGATTTGAGTAGCGATCATCACAATCAATTTTAGAATACTTCCATCAGCTCCCAGAGAAACCCCATACCCTTTAGCAATTACCTCTTACTCCCCAAATTCCGATCTCTTTCCATCCTGAGGCAACCATGAATATACCTTCTGTTTCTATGGATTTGTCTGTTCTGGACATTTCATATAAATGGGATCATACATTATGTATTCTTTTGTGACTGGCTTCTTTCGCTGAGCGTAATGTTTTAAAGGTTCATCCATGTGATAGCATGAATTGTTACTTCATTCTTATTATTGACAAATAATACTCCACTGTGTGGCCATGCTACATTTTATTCATCCATTCACCAGCTGATAAATTCAGTGGTACTTTTGCGTAACCACAGAAATATGCAGAAGGAAGAAGAGTGGTGCAGTGCACTGATGATGGGACTGGTCATGTCCACATGGAGTTTCACCCACACAAGAGCCCATTTCTCACTGTAAATAAATATGTTGCCATACGATTTAATAAACCAGTCTCTCCAAGACTTACCAACATGAAACAGTGTCTCCAGGTACGATCAACTTACAATTTCACATAGCACATGAAGATTGAAAGTTTCTACTAGGTAATTAAGTCCTTTCTTCTATCTGGTGTGCTGTGTGATACTATCAGAATTCTAGGGACGCCTGGGTGGCTCAGTTGGTTAAGCGGCTGCCTTCGGCTCAGGTCATGATCCCAGCATCCTGGGATCAAGTCCCACATTGGGCTCCTTGCTCAGCAGGGAGCCTGCTTCTCTCTCTGTCTCTGCCTGCCACTCTGTCTGCCTGTGCTCTCTCTCTCTCTCTCTGACAAATAAATAAATAAAATCTTAAAAAAAAAAAAAAGAATTTTAGTGTTACTTCCTCCTTCATGGCCTGTACTCTTCAATATCTTTATTTTACTGAATCAGCAGATTTACTGATACCCAGTTTCAAATATATTTGTCCAAATTGCTCGTGGTCCACCAAGGACTCTGTCATCTCAATGATCATGAGAACACTAGAGTAACTAAGGAGTCCTGGTGTCCCACCAGGTCAGAAATATCAGACTAGAACAATTTTCTTTGGAGCAGTGACTGTCAACCCTAGAGATGGAGTAGCAGTACCTCAGAAATGTACCCTTCAAAGACAGAGCAATATTTTGTCCCATTGCTTTGGTTTAATTTTGATTGAATGGAAGTTTTTATTAAAGAAGGGCAGGAGAATTTCATCTTACCAAAAGTGCTCAGAGACTTGCAACTAGTAGATAGGTAAGTAGGGGCTGGAGATAGAACCCACAGCCAAGTGATTACAGTTAGCAACACTGTATTATAGACTTTAAAGTTGCTAAGTGACTAGATCTCAACTGTTCTCACCACAAAAAAAAAAAATAATAATTATATGACCTGATAGGGGTGTTAGCTAATTCCTCAGCAGTAATCACATTACAATAGATAAATGTATTAAATCAACCTGCTATATACCTTAATCTTACACAACGTTATATAACAATTATATCTCAATAAGAAAATAAAACAATCTTTCATGACAAAAAGTGTTCCGGGGAACATGGGTTTAGAAAGTTTAAAAAAATACTGTGTGAAAAAAAAATACTCCACGGACAATAAACCCCAATGCCTACAGGACCAGACGGGAAGAACAGGTCACATGGAAGGATTGGAAAAAACCTCTATCAAGCTGGAGAATAGAGATCAGCTACATTTTTTAGTTAAATGCTGATACCATTAGACACAGATAATCAAAAGATGGGTAAAAATACACTTAGACATTATGAAATGCACTCTTGAAGAACGCTGTGAAAGAGATTCTAAAGCCCAGTTGAGATCCAGGGAGGACAAATTGGGGATTGATTTGCCATTCCTGATTTAGCTTGGAATATAAAGTCATACGGATCTTCTGGGAAATTTTCCACACATATAGTGAAGAATTCCTGTATGATATCTTGCAGATTTCTCACCTATTTGAGAGAATTTATTCATACAAGCTCATGAGATTATTTTTCAGTTCGAGAACCATCGCGGGAAGAGCATCTCTCCCGTGTTTGGTGCCTTTGCTGATTGGTGGCGGAACAGAAATCTCCCCATTCCACCGATCAAACAGGGACCTCGGGGCTTTCTTCTCACTCACGCAATGCAAAAGCAACCAGACTACATCGCCTCCATTCCCAAAGGGCAGCTCCTTAAAGCGGCTGCGCTCGCCGACCCTTCCCGACCCCTCCCGCCCCTTCCCGAGCTTCCGCAAGGCTGCGGCAGCTCCCCCTGCAGGTAGAAGGAGGAAAAGGGGCCAGAAGTCCGCAGGAGAGGAAGGAAGAGGAAGTGCCGCTGCGAGGAGTAAATCTTCATTACTGTGAAAAAGGGAACCGTGATTTTACTCTCCCCGTTTTTATGAAGTAAAATAAAATGGAAAAGAAGAGCGAGCGAGGTGATGGCTTAGTAAACGGCCTCAAACCTAGCACGTGTTTATTTAAGCGTCTCTGTGCAAACATAACCCTGGGTGTCCGTTAAATCAGCAGGCATGTCAGTTGGTACTTCTGGTTACAGACCATTTTACGGTCATACATCATTCATAGCCGTAAAAGCCGTTTGCCCTCTGTCACCCAACCAATCAGGATCCAGCCAAGAGGAAGCCGAGCAGGAGCCTGGCAGTTTTCTCCGGGCTCCTCTGAATTTCCTCAACCTGGTTCAGCAGAATGTTACAGAAAATTAACTCTCCTGGGTTATTAAGAACCCCTTCCCTCTCCCCCTCCCTACTAGACAGCAGTATATGATTTCAGGCTAATATGTACCCCATCCCAAGCAACACCTTGTGACGTCATCCGGGGCCAAAGCCGCAGGCGCTGCACACGAGGTCGGTGTCACACCTGCTGCTCCGAACCCCCGGAATGAAGGTGCCGGGATAGGGGCACAGCTCGCCCTTCCTGTGCAAGTCACCAAGGCCCACTTCCAGCAGATCTGAAATTGCCGTCAGTGTCGAAGCCACCCAGTGGGTAACCTTGATCTGCCCTTGCACCTCCCTTGCGAGTTCACGTTGCTTCACTCCTCTCCTCCTTGCTGTTATTCTGTGATAGAAACGGAGATGCCTGCCAAGGCCTGATGACCGCCTCGGGCCTTGCAGACCATGCATCTCGCGGTTCTTCCCAAATGCATTTGCCTCCGGATGGTATTTCGCTTGAAATGCCTCCCCAAGTCGCGGGTCCTCCCTTTGTATTTCTTATTCCTTAACTCTTTCTGGGTGCACACCTTCATTCTGAGTAAGCCTCTGGAGCGGTGGACACCACCCCAGGGGGCGCTGGGACAGCCCGGTCCGTGGCCCCCGCTCCATCTCTGCTCGGGTCTGTCCCTGGCCTCTCCAGTCGTAACGGGCTAGGATCAATTTTCCAGTGGCAGCTTGGCAATAATAGTGCAAAATGTATATTAATACAGAAATAGATTGTGAAACTGTCCTTAAACAAACAAATGAGCCACTTTAAAATATTACTGCTATAAATGACCATGACAGTAGCACAGCACATATAATAAAAAATAGCTGCTCAAGAGAAGCTGCTGAATTACTATAGTAATAAACCAGATGTGATTATTATCATTTAACACGGTCATTGAATACCATGAATCCCCGAAGCCATTAAAATATTTATGATTAAACATTTGCTATTCCTTAGAACAGAACATATAGTTGGGTACTAAAAAACTGTTAAAGTATTATTTCAGCTAATATATGCCAGTTCTATAATAGAGGTCAACCAACATTGCCGGAATTCTCTAGAAGAGCGATGAACAGCTGCCTCTCCATATCTTGACATATTTCAGGATGTTTATGCTAGTATTATATACTCTCGTGGTCCTGGGGAGGGTGTATCAACTACACACTGCGAAGGTAAAAATATGTTCCTGTTCTTTATATTCATGAACAGATGTGGGCTTGGGGGCTGTTCTGGTCATTCTTCTAGAAAAAAAAAGCAGATGTAGCAGATGCTTTCAAAGCCCTGTTCATATCACGCGGCATTTGTCTTACGCCTTCTTCAGCAAGCATCTCCACCAGGCGGCCTCCATTTGGCCAGCAGGGGCCCGAAGAAGGGCCAGGGAGTGAATGCCCCTGGGAGGGGCCCTTGAGCCGGGGAGTAAATATCTTGGCCAAACGTATGGACATAGCTCTCTTTCAGGCTCTGCTCTTTGCCTGTACTCTTGACCTGGTTGCTTTCCTGATGATTGTTTTCAGTTAAAATTTTAGTTCTGTTAAATACCAATTGGGTTTGTTACGCTAGGCAAAAATATGGCAGTGTCTTCTCAAATTTAACTGGAGACACTTCTGAGCCACAAGGTCAGTATTCCGGGTATTCTCTTCTCATCTCTCTTCCTGTTTCTCGGCAGTCCCAGCTTCATCAGTGGATGGGGGCCGTTGCCAGGAAAGAACTCATCCATCCTTGGAGTATCCCAGTGACGGCCCAGGAGCAGAGAGCTCCGTGCTGGAAAAGAAGAGCTGAGTGAGAATTCTTCGTCGCTGTTGCTTGAGGTTTACTTGAAGACTTTAATTTTTCATGCTATCAGAACTGGCTATTTCTTATTAAATGGGTACCGACAGTAATCACCATTCCTTGTATCTTTAGAGACATATTTTCCAAGAAATAAGATGCTTGAGTTGCTTCAACCCTGCCAAGGGACAACGCGGTAAGAAACAAAAATGTGGCAATTCTAGAAGGAGATCTATTCCTTACCTGTCGTAAATAGATAAAACACATTGTGTGACTCTTTCGTGTGTCCTAGTTTGCTAGTTGCTTAATTTTCTCATTTGTGAAAGGGCCATAGCAACTGTAAAAATTGATAAAATGTGTATAGATTATTTATATAGACTATGTATGGGTAATAAGCATTTAATAAACAACTTATTAAATGATGAATGAATGGTGAATGTACCCACTATGAAGCTGTTCCACACTATCCTGGTGACAACTAAATTCTTGGCATCAGATATTACCTAGTGGGAACACATTTCATTCCCAGCATGTCTCTCTCTAGCTTCCCATCATATGGTTTGGGCAGTGTCATATATCTCTGTCAAGTGGGTTTCATATTTGCCTTAGACTCCCAGGTTATATTTGTCGAGGTCCATCCTGCTCTTGCTGTGGTTTCTCATTTGTAGGTTTAATAACCTGGGCGGCTGCCTGATATATGTACAGGAAAGCTCACAAAACCTCAGAGTGGAATAAAAAACATTTTCGAAGACCCCTGCTGGCTCAGTCAACCCTAATGAGCTATTAGATCATTAGAGACTCTTTGCCATCAATTAGTCATTAGATCGGCAACCATTGGTTGATGACAGGGCTCTCCTACTTAAAGGGATAGTGCTGCTGGAATGCGAAAGGGCCATTGCTGGCATCTCTGAAAACTCTGAAAAAGTAACTCCACATGGTCTTTTCAACTGTCAGGTACTCCAAAACCTAAAAGGAGGTTCATCTACTATGGCTGCTAAATTTTCAGGTCACCTTGACTTAGTAAGAATTTCCAATTAAAGAAGAACTGAAGGCTTCTTATAGTTTACGTGTAGATATATAGCCCAGGTGGAGTAAGAACAGGTCACATCCTCTTGTCCATGTGCCTTGTCCATGATTTCTGTGACTTCTAGGGCCTCATGTTCTCATGGGTCTTTTCCTCCAATACCTTGTCCTGCTGACCTCAGGACCTGTCTTGGACCTCAAGGCTGCTCTCTTTTTGGCCCTGTGACCACCTGGACATACCCAGTTTCCTGGAGGCCTCCAATTCCTACTCATTGAAGGCACTGTATATGGATCTATGCTGCCAATTGCACTTGTGTGCGTGTGTGTGTCTGTGTGTGCACGCTTGCACATAACCAATGTTACCTAGCCATCCAGCTTGGCAGATAACTAACTGCTAACTAAGAATTGATATTGGGTATCATTTTTGGTACTAGTTCCTTTTTACATCTACATCAAGGGCAAGGCCAGCTTTCCTCCTAAACATCTCCCAGCAGCTGCTCTGCCCTTCTCTCTCAAAATACTCCTTCTCTCTCTCTGATTCTCAGGCTGTACCCAGAGCCTCAAAATCCCTCATCTGCTACTAGGCAGAGCAATTGACCACTGTCTTGGACCCAATCCAAAAGCAAGCAAATGGTCCATATAAGTACTTGCTAAAATGATGATAGTTCTCTCTCCTAAGATGAATTCTGGTGCAGTTCAACTAAGAGATGATTTCCCCCAAATATGTGTAGTATTTGTATAAGTAATAAAAGATCATGTGCATCAGTGCTTGATATATCTTCAGGAATTGTATTGGAGAACTCCATAACCCACAGTGCATCCACCAAGACATAGCACCTTCTGGAATGAACCATGATCTCTTATGGTTAAGCAAGGCCAAAGTTTGTCTCTGTTCAGGTGCATTCCTGAAACTATAATGAACAAATACGATTCCCAGTGTGTAAACTTCTGTCTAAAAGTGCTTCCTGGCTATCTTCAAATGAAAGTAAATGTTATCACCTTTTAAACTGGTAAGAACCTTTTGAAGGAGCATTATTCTGCTAGGAATGTCCGAGACTCAGTGGGGAGGATGAGTGCCCTTTTGAGGTGGGTGGAACTGAGTTGCCAGATCCTCTCTGCCCTAGAGAAGTTGGTGTTTGATAAAGACTCAATTGCTGATGATGTTTACTAGAGAGAGTCTATTAAGTTTAGTTCATTTATCTTCAAATTTACTTTCATGTTCTACAGACAACATAAGTGTTTAGTTCTTTCTGTTAAGAACAGGAACTACAGGGTAAAGTCTGTGTCTTTTTAAAGGTGAAATGTGGGGGCACCTGAGTGGTTTAGTGGGTTAAGCGTCCCATTCTTGGTCTCAGCTCAGGTCTTGATCACAGGGTCATGAGTTCAAGCCTCACAATGGGCTCCACACTGTAAATGAAGCCTCCTTTAAAAAAAAAAAATAGTGAAATGTGGTTCTTTAATATTAATTTTGGGGGGAATCCTGGAATGATTCTTAGCAATAATGACAAAAATCACTTATCACTTTCTGATTTTTTTTTTCTTTTTTTGAACCAGCCTTTGGCTTTATGTGAGGAGCAACACAAAGCCCTGTTGGACATTACCACCCTTTTTCTCATAGCGCCTCCATGAGGCAGGTAGATGACCTTCTATTTTACATGGGAGGATACTGATTTCATTTCACCCACATATTACTTTTTCCAGAAGGCTTCCCTAGCTTCCTCGATTATCACGCTCACCACATTTTATTGTAAATGTTGGTCTATCTGTCAGCCCCACTAGATTCATATGGGCAAGAACCACATCTATGTTGTTACCTGTTACCCACTGTGCCTAACTCAGTGCCTGGCCTATGGTAGGTACCCACTAAGTATTTGCCAACTGACTGGTTGGATCAATGAATCGGTGTAGAGAGGAGTAACTCACTCAAGGCCTCTGGGTAGGAATTGGAACCAAGACTCAAACCCACATGGCTGGACTGTTGAGGCCGAGCTCTTAAATGCCATCTAGCAATTTCCTCCACCCGATCCCCAGCTCCCATACAAAAACAACATATTGATTTGAACAGTGATATCTTTCTTGCTTCCAAGGCACACACTTTTAGTCTTTGTAGAAATGTAAGCTCCATAGCAAAGCATTTTTCATCCCTGGGGAAAGGCAGAATTCCTCCCTGAATTTCCCCCCCCTGAGTTGTATAAAAAAGCCCCTGACCCTTGGTGCACCCAGAAGCATCCCAAGCCACACCTTCTCCAGATCATGGTCAAAGCTCCAAAGAAATCTGTTTAAGACTCCAACGTCCAGCCTTGAGAAATTCTTAATGGTCCAAATACAAAGGGGCGGAGTGGGCAGATGATGCAGAATTGAGGATGGTAGGGGCAGTGCAGAGTTTCTTTTCTTAAATGAAAAGCCCAAATAAAATAAATAAATGAAAACATAAATCACAGTGTCTTCTGCGGGCTCCTGGCTGGAGGAAAACAAATTAGAAAGGGCTTGAATGAAAGGAGTATTGAAGAAGCTTGACTTGAATTAAGTGGTTATATATTTTAAAAGCACTTTTGTTGGGTCCTGTAAAAATAGCAAATAAAAAGGTAGTAATATCCCCTGGCTCTGCGAGGCAAATACCAGTAATAAAGTAAGCTTGGGTATGTTGTGTATGTGTATTGGGAGGGGGGAATTTAAGAGTATAAACTTCAGTAGAAGGGAAAAGCAAAGCATTTGGTTTAGAAAGACTTTCGTTTTCCCTTAATAATTAATGATGAGGTGCTATGTTTTCAAATAGATATCATGTGTCTTTCTAACACCATTCACTTTGCTCTTAAAATGGCCCCCAATGAAATTTAAAGACAGAACTTGAATTTTTTTTTTCTTTGACAGGAAGCCTAAAGGAGTTATTTCAGGGCTATCGAATACTTATAATTTCGGATCCATTTTACAATCCCTTTGTACATAGTCCGAGGGGAATTTCGCAGCGAAAACTGCAACAAGCACCTACCACAGGCACCACCAGCGAATCTACAACTCCTTTTTTGACCTGCCGTGTTATGATTAATTTAAAAATAAACAGCGACTGGCGAGCTTAGATATTGTTTTACAAATACATAGAGGCTGGGGCAACACATTTTGCAAAAATGGTTACGGGAGGAAATAACGCGGGGAGGGTTACCAGGAAAGAGCCAAATGAACTTTCTCCTCGTTAAGAAATGTTTAGGTCCCTTTGTTTGAAAATGGCAGGTGGGTGGTGCAATTCCAGTGTAATTTCAGAAAGCCATCTTCTGAATGTAATAAACATGTCTGCAATAATAGGATTCAGAAAAGAGCAAAATGCATTCCAGACACCCTTTGATTGTGCATACAGAACAGAGAATTTAGCTATAATTGGCTATAACACAGTTATGGACGGCAAATGACACACCGTGGGGTTGGGAGATGTAGCAGCTCTGATTAGCGACGGTTCAGTTCAGCTGAACACCACACATAAAATAGCAGGCATTTGGTGACACAGCACCTTCCCTCCCTTCTTGTCCCCTCTCCCGTCCCCTGTCCCTCTCTCCTCTCCTCTCCTCCCTCCCTCCCTTCCTCGCTTTCTTCCTTTCCACCTCATCGAAGCATCATAACTTAGATGAGAAAACTTGTTTTGTTATTGTTCAACTAATCAAATGTCAGCCAAGCCTTCATTCTCTTCAGAGAGTAAGAGTCGCATGGAAAGGGGAAGTAGGAGCCCGTGGGGAATTGACTTTTGGAGAACTAGATGTAATTTGAATCAAGAATTATAATAGGAAATAAACCATTACAATAAACAAGGAAACATGTACACAATTACTTTCACGGTGTAATTTTATTCACTCTAGTTGAGAAAATAAAGAGATAATACTGACCGTAGCACCTGGGTATTTAATGCGAACTGTAAAATCTATTATATTAAACAAAGTCAAAAGCAATGTGAAAGATCTTGAATCTATTCAAGGCATGCACCTCATTACAGACTTAGCAAATTAAAACACAAATAGGATTAGAAAAGAATAATGTAACAATCTCCCACTACGGTCCCTAGAGCATTAAGTCATAAATTGGGTTTGCATTAAATTGTGCCTGCAGTATTGAATTCAGGGAAAGAGCTGTGGGCTGGAGATAAACCATGCTGGGCTACTCACCAACTTTGGCAAAGCTATGTGTTTTCTGAGACGTGTAGTAAATTTGTTAGACTATAGCAGGTCCACAAAAAAATGAGCACTTCATATCTTAATTAAAAAAACGGCGGTGTCACACTGTATGTGGTTTCCAGAGATATAAATGCAGACAAAAACCCGTATGTGAAAAGGAGCTCGGTTACCTGCGTGAGTTTCAAGCCATTTCACTAAATGCACTGCTTACTACCAGACACAATAATTGGTTTGTTTTAGGTTTGTTTTAGCTCTCAACACCACGTTTTTGATCAATTTGTTTTGCTTTTATCTTTTTTTTTATTTGTTTGTTTTTGCAAAGGAAGGAAGGAATGGAAGCAAACCATCGTCTTTAGAGAACACGTGTGGGCTTTTAGAATACTCAGAGGAACATTCTCTTTCATTCCACGTGAAGATTAGGCCTTAAGTATTCTGGCTGATCTATAGAAAAATACATGGGACTTATTTTTTAAAAGAAAGTGAATGTACTAACATATATATATATTTTTTAAGTGAGGCAGGCTTTGGAAAAACATTGTCTACTGCAATGCATGTTCCTTCTAATAGGGGTTTACTCTCTTTGGTTTGTCTCCTAATTCCTTGTGTGAGGGAGACTGACCAGGAAGAAGAATTCGTTCTGATCAGCGTAGGACGACACCCTCATGTTACTTCCTATCTACTGGCTCTTTGGAAATAGGCAGGCCACATGCAAAAAGCCGACCGCCAGACCTGTGTCCTCAGGGCTGCTTTCAGGCACGGGCCTCTATTTTATTTTCTCTGACTTCCTAAGGCTGCTATGAGAATTACAGAAAACGAATGTAAAACGCCGAGTGCTCAAAAACGTTTGTCTCCCAGATCCTGCTTCATCGCGGAGTGGAAGTCACGGAAGAAGCCTTTGAAGGCAACCCAGCTGCCCCGTTCCGCTGGCGTGTGTGTGACCTTCCGTGCTTCATGGTATGCAGGAACTTTTCCCTTCTGGAGAGAAATATTTCTCCAGCTCCCTGTTGGGGGAGGTCCAGCTCTTCCTGGACAGTTGCGTTTTCCCTTTCTCTGCCTCTGGGCTCCCGCCCTCTCCCTTCCAGCCTGTGCAGCTGTTCTGACCGCCAGGCGAAGTCTTTCTACATCACACTTAGTAGCAGACAGTCTGTTTCAACCGGCATCGTATAGTTTTAAAAGCTTATTTGAAAGTCGAAACGGCTCCCATTTTGGCTTTAGTAAGACAAATATGGACAAAACCACGCAGTGCCCCTTAAGTATGATGGATACTGGGGACCCCTGAAGTTTCCCGTAGCCAAAGTCTGGCTCATCATAGGGGCAATTTTTCTGCCACGTTATTTATGTGGTGGTTTTACTTCTAATTATGGCTCATGATGGCTGTTAGTGCCGAGCCGTAAGAGAGCAAACTGCATTGTACTGCCATTTAACTCCAGCCCATAAAACGGGTGATAAAGCTGAAGGCTTAAAACCAAAACAAAACCCCCCCAAAACGTAACTTTCTGTAACAAGCTCACATCCGCTTCTGCCATTCGGAGACTGGAAACCTTCACTGAGGAAGCGCAGGCAGGTGGGTGACTTCTGAGGCCCAGGACCTCAAATTTCACTCGGGCTTCACCCTTAAGTAATCCTTTATTATGGACAAAACAAACCCAGACCTCGGATATAATTAACACATGCCAGGTTTAATCAGAACCAGTGTCCTTGTTGTTTGGAAACTAATGAAAGCAAATGGACGTTAGTTAACACCGTAAATAATGAAAGGTCTTTTGTTGTTCTCAATTCTGATTACTATTTTTTGATGCTAAGACAAATGCCACTTGGTGCGTGCATAAACAAAGAAGATAAATGGCCGGGATGAGAATGAGTTGTCCATAATCTGATTACAGCGATAGAGCTGGCTCCTAGGAGAACCGCACAGGGCTTAATGATTGGGTTGTTGTTCTTAATATGTCTAATGTTCACTCTTAAAGAAATCAAGAAAAATGTTAAGAGGTTACTGATATTTCACCATGCCGTTGGGCTGTCTGTCGGAGATTCTGACAGGAAAAGAACATTCTCTCTGCCTGGAACACAAGGTCCAGCCATGTAAGCTAATTTGCCCAAATGACATTAGCAGCATCTAAAACCGAAATGTGTCCCAATTCACTCCCTCGGCTGGCACAGCCGTCGGGGACAGGGCAAGGACAGGCTTGGTTTTGTGGAGGTTGCGATGGGATGAAACAGCGGAGAGATGCCACTGATCTTCGGCGTACTTAGTTCCTTTTTCTTCTTGACAGAACGCTTCTGGATTTCAGGAAAACGCCTGCCAGTGTTTGGAAAAGAAATACATTATTTAAAAGCCTGTGGCCAATCTTGCCTACTGGGATATTAGGGAACGAACTTAGGGTTACGGTAAGTTCGGTAGGAGCTCATGTTGGTGGAATGCAATGATTTTCACCCCTCCTTTTAGCATGAGTTCCTTGGTCTTGCGTGTGTGTGTGTGTTTGCACGCGTGTGTGCATGCACATTCACACATACCAGAACTTATAACTGAGTGGTCCTAGAAATTAAGACGGTCTAACAGAGAGGTCTCCCTATATGCATGGCTCGTGGCCTCCCAGATACCATCATCGTGGAGCCTGCAGTTCTCCTAATACATTTTAGATTACCCCAATGTCATTCAGCCATTAAGACCTTTGCTGCCTTTGGAACTCCAAACTGGACAATTGGATTTCAGATAAATGGGAATTGGGATATTCTGTTTATTTTAAACCAGCAACCCAAATGAGTTAGAATACTCTAATTTCAATTCACCAAATACATATTGAAAGCCCACTATGTGCTAGTGTCCCATTTTACAGATGAGGAAGCTGAGGTTCAGAGTGGTTAACTCCCCCAAGACCCCTGGCTGAGTGGTTAGTTAGTAGTTTCGTCTCAGCTTTGAACCAAAGCTTGTTCTCAGATCCGTACTCTTTCTACCACCCTGTGTGTCTTGATCAACAGTTAAACCTCCATGTTTCAACACATTTTCCTAATAGGATCTATGAATTTGCTAGAAGTAGGTGATTGGCCCTGTCCCATGCAAGGAGAAGCAGCAGACGACAATGGCCTGGGGGACTTGCTCTCTGCGCCGCGGAATGTGTCTTGGGACACTTCTCAGTTCCATGGTGGGTCTGCCCCGCTCTCTCCCTCGCAGACCACACACTTTGGATTCGGTGACTTCCGAAACCCCACAGACTGAGGCTGGACTCCCGGGGACATGGGAAGGATACTGGGGCGGAAAGGAAGAAAGAGAGCGAGAGTGGGCTGGCCCTCTTCCTGTCCGCTCCGGGCCCGGCCTCCTCCTGTTGGTCCGTTTTGGATCCACATTGCCGCACACTGGCACCCCCACCCGAGGGCAGGGGGAGGAAATGAAAGGGGATGATATAAAAGCACAGCGGGGCTGCTTATTAGGTCTCTGGTTTAAAAAAAAAAAAAAAAAAAGTGATGGAGAAAGAGGTTGGAACGAAGCTGCTCTCTCTCAGACCTCAGAGAGTTGCTAAGAGTTTAGACGGGCTCGTGCACGGACAGCTTCTGGAGAAGACGTTTTCCCAGACTTGAAGGAAGGTCTGGTGAGTGGGATGCTTTGAAGCAGAGTGGGGAGAGGAACGGGTCCATGAAGCCGTGCACGGAGAGGCCTGCCCTGGAGGTGGGCTATGGGGCTCGGAGCCACCCTTCCCAAGGGAGGAGCAAATGAAGTCACTCTTGGTAGCAGGGCAGAAAATGGGACACCTGGTTGCCAAGTTTGGTTGGGAACGTTGCCTTCAAGGGGGTCGGTAGGGGGGAGAAATCTTGGAGCACTCCCTCCTCCTTGCCTACTGCTTTTCATTTCTTAACTCTTTATTTTTAATGAAGTTGGGAAGGTTTACGACTCTGACAGTTCCATTTATTTCTACCATTTTCATCTAAAACAATACAATGAACAGCAATTATTTCCACCCGGGGTTTCAACTGCAGCTGGAGAAATGTCAGTATTAATTAAACATGTTCTGTGGACTCTGTATCGTCTCTTCTGTTTCTGCTTGTCTGTATTTCTCTCTCTGCCCCCAGCTACCAAACCATCCCTCTCTCCTTCTTTCTTCTTGTCCCCGTTTTTTGTTCTCCCAGCGGACACAGGAAAACACTGAATATGGGCGCCTGAGTGACTCAGTGGGTTAAGGGTCTGCCTTCAGCTCAGGTTGTGATCCCTGGGTCCCGGGATTGAGACCTGCATCGGACTCCGTGCTCAAGTGGGGAGCCTGCTTCTCCCTCTCTCTCTCCTCCTTCCCTCTGCTCCTGCTCTCGTTTTTTCTCTCTCTCTCAAATGAATAAACAAAATCTTAAAAAAAAAAAAAAAAAAAGACAAAGAAAACACCGAATAAGGACCCAGTTGAACTGAAGGGGTTGACCCCATGACCAGGAGCCCTGTGCACGAGGAAGCCCAGAAGAGTAAACCCTGCCCAGAAGAGCACATGGAGGGTCCTAGTGGGGGACAGAGGACACCTTCCATTTTGGGGCTCACTGTCCAAGGCCTCCTGGCTGCAGGGGGGGTGACCCAACTATTCCCCCAGCCCCAGAAGCTGGCCCGTCCCTCCCAGCACCAAGCAGTGGACAGAGGATCTTGCACCTGAGCAAGTAGATTTCATACCTTCCACATTTAACTTCTCCCTAGGACTCCTCCTCAGGCGTTACTCACCTGGTGTCACTGGGGCTCTGTGTCCCCAAGAAGGAGGTAGGAACTCTCTGTGCATCATCATGGTCAAATAGTTATATTTGTTAGGGATTTGTTTTTATAAATATTTTTTAGTAATACAAATTTATTTCCAAAATAAATATGGATCCCTTCTGTAAGTAAACACAACAACAACAACAAAACACAGAATGCTAGAGGAAGAAAAGAGAATTGAAATCACTGGAAAAGTTTCAGATGTTACCAGAAGTCTAAGATGAGAACATTAGAACAGCTCAGCTCTGGGCTAAGGCAAAAGGGAAAATCTGGGGTGATATTTATTGTTTATATCATCTGACAATATTCCTTTTTTTTCCTGAACCACTGCTTCCTAGAACAAACTCAGGGAAGAATTTATTACTTGGGTCCTTGTATAAGTGCATGTTGGACAGCTAGCTGAACAAAGCTTTCAAATAGAGTCTTACAAAAAGACCTTCGTCTTTGTGACACGGATATTCCCTTGTCTGAAAGGATGGGGGGATTTCAGGCTACAGAGGCAGACCCCATACATGGACACTACCTTTAGGTTGGATTTAACACCATCTTTTATTTATCTATGTATTTTTATTATGTCGTGTTAGTCACCATACAGTACCTCATTAGTTTTTGATGTAGTGCTCTGTGATTCATTGTTTGCATGTAACATATCTTTTAAAAAATAATCACTTTGTAAATAAATCTCTCTTGTATCAGAAGTAATACATGTGCAATGCAGAAAATTTAGAAAATACAGATTTTTGAAAAAAGAGAAATCTCCAACCCCACATTCACTTAACCAATATTCACATTTCAGTGTTGTCTTCAGCTTCTTGTGTGTGTATATCTTTGGCACACGAGTCTATTTTGTTTTGTTAGATGTTTTTAAAATTTAATAACGCAAATATGTCCCATTCAGTAAATCTCTCTATAATATCACTTTGAATGCTTGCATTACTGTGGTGATGTCAATACTAGAGAATGTGTCAGGAAAATGTTATTCCAATGTATTTAGCCAATTGTCTGCATGCTAGATATTCGGGATTCTAATACTTTTATAAGCAATTCTGTACCGAACATCTTGTGCTAACTGTTCTCAAGGTGTCTTCGGTGACCAGTCGTTTCAGGGAGGTGTTTCAGGGAGGGCAGGTTTAGTCCATTAAGACCTGAGTGCCCCAGAGGCTAATAATTTATTTGTCCAATGACTTGTAGACATAACCTGCACTTTGTACACTTTTCCAGGCCAGAAGGAGGAAATAGTACTGAAACACACAAGCTTGATATAAACAGTATTTTCCAGGCTGCTTATAGAAGGCGGTAAAATTCTTCATTTCTGTCCTTACATCCTGCAGCATCGAGGTAGGAGAGAATGAAGAAGGTGGATGTGGGGATCACTGAAGAGGCAGACAAGACGGGGCTCACGTTGGCAACTGAGTGGAGCCCCAATATTCCCTGAAGGGAGTGGACTCTAGATTCTCTAGACCCTCTACGTGAGGTTCTGCCTCTACTCGATGGTCCTGCATAGAGATGGAACACATTTGGAGCTCTCGCTTGTATGCGGTGACTTTGTTCCTGTTCCCCAGAAGGTGTGTGGTATTTGGAAGTCACTCTCCCTCTCTGTGGTTCTTTGGAAGACTAACACAGCTTGCGATCTAGACACCAAAGACTGAAATCTCCAGAGAGCTATCTTAATATACGCCCTCCCCTTCCATCAAGTTCTTCCCATGCACAGTAATTCCTAGTTAAGGTCAGACAGGTGGACATTTATAATATGTCTGAACACCAATAAGGAAGGATTTTTCTGGGTGATGTGGTTTGGAAGCAAACATGACTACAAAATGTCCCCAGGCACATCTTTCTTTATTCATTTGCACGCGAAACAACTTCACTCTAAGTGCACGTAGGTAGACATAAAGATTTACTCATTACCAATCTGAATTTATTGTAATCATATTCCCAATACTATTCTTTTTCCCTAAGTGTTTTTTGTTTTCAAGATTGTACTTCAACCCCAAAGGACATACTTTTGAGAAAATACTCCATTAAAGACATTGTTGGAGCAACTTTGATTATTCATTAGTGTGTTTTAAAGTGGACCTAAATAGAAATGCTTTTCGCTAAAGTAAAAATACATCCGTTCCTATGATCTAATTGTACAATTGGTTAGAATTTCTATCTATCAGTTCAAAGGGAAACTTGGTTTCAATGAATTTGTTTTTAATAAAAATGTGTTATCTATGATAAATATATTTCACTTTGTTCAAATGGATTTGATTGGGAAAACATATTGAGCAGAAGTACTGGTAGAGCTTAATTTCATTGCTTTGAGAAAACGTATTGAATGCTGGTTTGAATTAAATTCTATTTGTTTTAATAAAAGTGTATTGGCCTGAGTGTACATATATTTGTTTTAGTGGCAGTGCATTGGATCCAATAAAACTATATTGGCTTCACTGCTTATGTCTCCTTTTCAGTGAAAATGGATTGAATGGGAAAACGAAATCGGCATGAAGCCGCCAGCCCCAAGGTCTCAGCTTGGCGCGAGTATCCACGTAACTGAGAGGGGGCGGGTTTCTATAGACTTTACATCAAAATATGCTTTTAAATTTAAATACCTTTTACCAGCAAGGACTCAGATGTGGGACTGAATTGCCACCATGAAGAGTGCAATTTTCTGAAGCAGCCCTTTCCATGGGCAAGTTATGGAGCTGCCCAGGACACCAGAGGGAGACATTCTATGAAAGCCAAGAGCAGGTTTGTCAATGTCCCTTAAGCTTTATGTAGCCTCATTGGTTCCAATAAGATGCTGTCTACCAGGCATTCCTAAATTCCTTAAATAAGCAGAAAAGAGATCATGAGTACTCCCTAAGGATGGTGCTGGCCCATCAGCACTGAAATGGGGCTGACTTTGAGCTGATTAAAAAGGGGAAGAGTTGAAACTAGTGTTACCCCGAATGACACATCAGAATGACCAGACTTCCTGTGGATTATGGACACTTGGAGAGGAGTCAGCTCTCCAGAGGCACTTGATGCTGGTACTGCCATCCAGAAAATGGCCGTCCACGCAAAGCACCATGATCCCATGGGATCTCTGGGTGTGACTCCCAGGAGCCTTGACTTACAGATTCTCCTTTGTGTGGCTGCCCTGTCCCAAAAACTGGAGTTAAGATAATGAGGGTTCATAATAATATTGGTTGTTATTCTTATGTGACTGTCTCTCTATTAAGAGCGTAGGTGCTCTGAATTGTTTTTCCCCCAGAAGATGAACTTGACCTGACTTTCCTATGTAGTTTCATTTACCCTTGATGAGAAATAAATGCAAATACCACTTTCATTAACACCTCTGTTCCAACTAAATCTGCTAACAAGCTCTAGACTTCTTCCTACTAATAAGTGGTAATTTTCAGCTAGTACCATTACCAAGGAACCCTAACCCCTTGGTGTATAGTTGCTCATTTTTTGAATGCCTAGATTCTTATAAGACTCTCCAAGGTTAAGAGATGAAACCTGAATCATGGGTTTTTTTTTTTTTTTCTTCCTCTGTGGCAATATCCCCAATTATGTACTGAAAATCAAGAATTAAATGGAATTTCTAATAAGGAAGTTCGCCGTGCTGTCCTTGGAGATGTGGGATTGTTATCCTAGGGGACAGTAAGTGGTTTACTCTGTCAGAACCTAGTATCCTAGTATTGATCCATCACATTGTAGAAATATGATATGGAGCTGAATCTACCAGCTTCAGAAGGGAAATAACAACATACAAACTTAATTCACTGTCCTAAATATGGAGTTTTCAAATGATAGTCCTAGGATATTGCTAGGGTTGAATAACAGAGATGCAGACTACCTTGGGAAGGATCCCTGCAGGAGTTTGGGGTTGGCTGTGAAGAGAGAACAAATATATCTGGGAGCTGGAAAAACTTATGTGTAGATTTGTAGGCTCTCTCTGACCACAGGGTTGAAAAACAAACCAAAAAACTATATTTATTGGGGGAGATGACCAGTAGAGACCAGTAAGAAAAAGGCTGCCCTCCGCTTCCCAAGACAAATGAGAAAAAGTCAGTCTCTGAAACGATCTGGGAGATGATTTCAGGGAACTCCAGAAGGTGAGCGGGCAATAAGATAAAGAAGGAAGACAGCCAGGAAAGCGTGCGTGCGCTATGATGCAAGCTACCACTGTGGTCGGCTGGAGCCCGATCTGCTGTAGAAATCTGGGGGCCAATATACAGCCTGCGTCTTACAGTTATGTCACTCAAGAGGTAAGGGAACGGAGGTATTTATATACCAATACCAATTTATTTTTATTTTTTTCAAGATTTTTTAAAAAAATTTATTTGACAGAGAGACAGCGAAAGAGGGAACACAAGAAGGGAGAGTGAGAGAGGGAGCTCGATCCCAGGACCCTGGGATCATGACCTGAGCCGAAGACAGAGGCTTAACCCACTGAGCCACCAGGCGCCCCACCAATACCAACTTAAACACCAGCTCCCAGCCTCACAGGCTGAGAGTGTCTCTGGGGAGCATGAATCCTCAGCGGCTGCCAGCCTGCCAGATGAGAAAGCATATGGTGTCTCTGGCCACCAGAAAAGGCTTTTAAGGCAAAGAACGCAGTTGGAAGGGGTATGGTGGTAGGGAAGGGCAGGGCAATGACAAGATCTGCTAGCCCCATGAAGCCCATTTTACAGGTGAGTAAACTGAGATATAAGTAAAGGTTCAGTCGTTTTCCCAGTGAAGTTCAGCTAATAAGCAGCACAGGCAGAAGGCAAAGCCAGCTTCTGGTCCATTAGAAAGTCAGCGGCCTAACCACTTAGCCACACTGCCTGGGCCATGCGGTCCAGCTGAAGAAGCTGGAGAGCCTCCCAAGATCTAAATACCATGTCTCGGTTTTATACTACCTCCGGGCTGGGGGCTGAGTATTACAGGTAGGAGAGCCTTCTACGGTCTGAGCTTCTGTCTCTAGGACTGGCCAGATAGTGATCTCTCTGGCTGAACTGAATCTTAGTGTCTAGGTATTTGTCTACTCACCGGACACTAAACTAAATCTGTTCTCTGGTATATCTTTGCTTCATCATGAATTGCAAAATAAATAAATAATAATAATAATAATAAAATAAAATCTAATCACATGCTTCTGCATGATTTGCGTTGAGCCAAGGGGCTCCCTGCTACCTCCCAATTCCACTAAGCTCTGAGTTGTCCCCTTTCCTGTTCATTCTTTCTGCAATCGGCTTTTCGGTTTCAGCGGCACTTGCTAGCTGCTAGCTGCTTTGTAAAGTAAGTTATGATGGCTTTGTGCTATAAAATAAAACAGCAATCCTCACAGCTGTTTTGATTCCATTTAATGAAATGGTGGTGACATGTGAATGTCACAATTGCAGAGAGGCGGACGGGTTGTTGTGGTTGCTGGGAGGAGAAAGATCAGTATTATTCCCCAGGCTAATATCTCATACAACAATTCCACAGTTATTATTGTTCTCTGTCGGTCCGTGGTTGCTGCTATGCCCCTCTTACGAGGGAGGGACTTCAGGGATAGCAACGGACCTCTAGCTATTTTTTTGTTACCTATGAATCCAATCGGACAGCCAGTGGAAAGGGGATGTGTGCAGTATTGTGAAGATGAGTAAAAGAAGTCAGTGGGGAGGACCCTCAAGTAACAGTTCCTGCCATTCAAAAGTCAAAAAGTATACTGATCGGGAGAGCCCATAGTGTTGTGTGTCATCCCAGCAGAAAGTGCCAGAAAAATCTTTGGTTTCTCCTTCGTCACACAGAAAGTGGAGAGAGCGGTGCTGGGAAGAGAGCAGACAGCAAACATGGAGGCAAGTCAAGAAGCCGGTCTCGTCCTCAATCAATTATGCGCGAGTATTATCAAATCAATAAATTCACAGTGTGAATGCTCGCGGCAGATGGACGAACACTTGTCGGCTATCTGGAGCCGCGAGAGAGTCAGATTTATTTTCGAAGCTTGTTTGTCTCATTTCTCCTGCCTGGTGCTGGAAGGCAGAGCATGCATCTGTGATTTTTCAAATGCAAGAGATCTCCAACTATTTTATAGCGTGTGAGATTGGGCTCTGCAAGCTGAACTCTCTAGGACTTCTGGCTTTTTCTCCTCAAAATGAGGACAAAGGGGAGCAGGTTTCGAAAGGGGTCTCTCTCTCATGCCTGTGGTTGTCCGCCACGGCAGACCCAGGCTGGCTGGTTCTGTGAATGGGCCTCCCACACTTGGCTGTGACAGTGAGGGTGGGCTGCACTCTGACCTTGCGGACACACTTACAGGAAGGGCAGAGGAAGCTTTAGCTGGGGTCCGAGTGAGGACGATGCAGCCTCGATAGCACGCAGGGGTGTTACCCATGGTCGCTGACAGTGCTAACCCTCCCTCCGGCCACCAAGGATTCTGGCATACGTAATTGGTGGAGAACTCCAGATGAGCTCTTGACTCCTTAGTCAAGGAGGAAAGGGACATAACCTTTTGAGTCAGAATGGGTAACTTCACAGCAGCTCCCATTCCGTTCCAGAAGGCATATTTTGGTTTCCATCTCAAAAGAGGAATCAGCTTTCCCATTTTGTGTATTGGGACAAGCGTGTCCTTGAAATTAAACAAGGAGCCCATGAACATTCTAGGTCTGAATTGGCAGCCTCCTGACCAAGGGCATGACCAAAAGCCCCATTAGACAAATTCTAAGTACCTGAGGGCAGAGTGAGTCCGAAATCTCCAGGGCTAGGGGAGGTGGGAAAGAGTCTCAGGCTCGGTGGCTTGGTGTGTTCATTCATTCCTTCAGCTGTTCAGTTGGTCGCTCAGCAAACCTCAGTGAGTCTAGATGTTCTCAACCCTAGCCCACCACTGGCTTAAATCAGACTTTCTGGGTGATTCTATCATCTAGTATGGGTTGAATGACTATGGTGCCAAGAATACACAAGGTGGAGAACACGATCCCTGACCTCATGGTCCAGGGTGATGAAATTCAACAAGGTCATGATAGAAGTAAGCCTGAGCCTCCAAAAGGGGCAGAGAGAAGCAGCCCCAGATGGAGGGAGGGCAAGGAGATGAAAATGCAGGAGATGACACTGAGCTGCCTTCAAAGACGAAGCAGGAATTGCACATTAGCCCGACAAAGAACGGAGAAGGCAGATCTTGCAAAGACTGGGAATATCTCCAAGGAGACCATTGCAGTCGATGTGTATAAGGCAAGTCAGAGGGAGAGGGTGGCAGAGAGCGGAGAGGTGAATGGGGAGCTCTGAGGAGTGGACCAGCCTGCGGACTCCAGCTCTCGTTTAAAAGGAAAGCCTGTGCAGAGACTAATCTGGTCAGATTTCAGTTTCTGGAAAGGTATTCTGACAGCTGAATGGAAAAATAAATCAAAGGGGGTTATGAACAGTTACAGAATAAGCAAACCAAGATCACTACAATTTGCCACTTTTTCCAACTAAGGTTCATAGATGAATCTTAAAGAAAAAGACGGTGAAAATTTCTTGAAAGAAAATCTACCCATAAAACCCCCATTGGTTTTTTTTTAGGGAAACCCTTTTTAGTAATTGAAGAACTGGATTTGATATTGAAAAATTTTAAAGTTTGCTTCAAATGTATATATTTGGGGACATAGATTTTTGTTGTTTGACTCTCCAAACAAATCACTCTGGCTTGAGATTTTCTGGGTGATGATATTTGATGAGCCTTGCTGTCCCCTCCCTTCCAGCTAGAAGGACAGGACTTTGCTGAGTTTATCAAGAACCCAGCTTCTGGGGTCAGAGAAATCTGATTTAAATCCCAGCTCAGATTCTAACTAGCTGTGTGATCTCGAGAAATTTACTTAATCTCTCTGTACCTTAGATCATTCACCTGTAAAGTAAGATGACAATAGTGTCTCCCTGCCAGGATTCCATGATGAAATTTACATAAACCCATATGCAGACAAGTAAAAAGCTTAGCACAAAACCTGGCACATTGAATGCATCAAAAATGACAGAAGGAACCAATGATCAAAAAAATAAAATTAAATTTAAAAAAAAGACTTAGAAAAAAAAAATGTCATGATCCACTAAGGAACTCCTACTTCCATTCTCTTCTATTATTTTTTTCCACTCTGGCATGATCTAGCAACTTTTTTTTTTTTTTTTTTAACAAAAAGGAAAAGAAACTTGTCATCATGTGGGTCAGTCTCTCCAACCAGTCGTTATAACCTCAGTGCAGAAGAACTGCATTAACCTGATGATTTCTGCTCCAAATCCCTGAACCCAAACTCCATCTGCGAAACGACCCGGGTCTGCTCCCGCAACTCTTTCTCGTTCTGGTGACGGTAGAGGAGAATTTGGCTCCTTTGCTTATAATATCTACAGTAACCCATCAGCTGCTGAGCTGAAGAATGGGTTCGGTGCGCCCCTTTCCCCTTTAATGTGCCATTAAATCAAATACTCTATTAGCAGAATTAGTTCATTCAGGGTCTGCACTGAAACATCCTGCGAATTGCGCGATGTCTCTTGCAAATGGCCCTGCACTCTGGGTCTACTTCAGCAGTTTATATCCTGCGGAGGTGGGCTGAGCTGCCCGAGGAGCTGCCTGTCTTCCTCTAAGTGAAATATTATGGCTTCCACAAAGGATAATTATTTCGATCATTTTGCCGTGTGCAAACCTGGTGAATTCCAAACACCGTCGATCAGGCTCTGGCCCAAAGCCTGCTGTCCTCACACCTGCAGCCTCGGACCTACCTTGGCCATGGACTTTCCACCCTCCCTGCTTCTCCCCTCCGCACAAGTCCAACTCCAGACACTGCTGCCAACATATAGGCTATTGCTGAGAGTTCAAACATTTAGAAATTCCCTTCCCCAAAGAACTGGGCAGGAAGCAAGTATGTCTCCACTTTTGTATTCCCTAGCAAGAGCTGTGGGCTGAAACTCATCATCCATATTCCCTCTTCTTTACACTGGTTACCTAGTACCCGTGAAAACGGGAGATGACCACTGCTGTGCCTCTCTCATAACAATCTCATGCTCTGGAGATTAGCGAGGACCCCAAGGACCCCATGTCACTTTCAGCTGGGCCATGTTGAGCGTTGGAGTGCTTCTTTATCTGCAGGCACTCCGGGTTGCTGCTGGGGGCATGCCGGCTGCTTTTCCTTTATGCTGAGCTGCATCTAGCCAAGGTGCATTTAATCTGGTATACTCTCTGTCCCTAAAAGTAGGAAGTCAGTGTGTTAGGGAAGTATTTCCTCCTGTATCAGATAAACCTTAGAATGATACACTGGTTATCCTTTTCCAGCGGGGAGGAAAGTCTGGTTTGTAATGTTTGCCAATTCCCCTGGTGTAAGTAACTATCATCGTGGCTGATTTCAAGCAATCCACATACATTACTGAATGCAGAGTTGGGAAGAGATATTTGAAACACCCCCTTTACAGAATATTTCCACAAAAATAATCTCAAGAGCTGGACATGATGGTTAAATAGGGTAAGATTGTTGTGTTGGGATGAGTTTTGAGTATTTATTACCTTTTAAACATATAATGTATTTAATTATAAGTTTATAAAACTTTTAAGGATGACCACATTGAACAATTGACTTGCGAAATTCCTCAACATTTGATAATTGACTTTCACAAACTCAAATAAGCCAGCTCTAGCACATCACTGGGTTTAAGAGCATAATGTGGTATTTCTCATTTATTGCCCAGTTCAAAGTGATATGTGGCAGTGGCTCTCTACATGGCGATTCACGGTGATGGATCTCTCCGTCTTGAATCTCTGTTAGCCCCTGGGGACCTCACACCACTTCATTCCAGCCAGGAGCTGGGGAAAGAGCACATGGGTAGTTCTCACAGGGACAGACTTAGAAATGGTTTATGTCATTTTCCACCGTGTTCCCTTGGCTAGAAGTACATCACATGGGTACAGCTAACTTCAAGGGAGGGTGGGAAATAGAATCTCACTGTGCGCCCAAAAAGGAAAGGTAATGGGGTTGGTGGGCAGCTGGCCAATTTCTGACATGGCTCTAAGAGCAACTCCTCCCTCAGATTCTATCAGGAAACAGGTAGACCAAGTAGATGGAAAAGAGCATCTGGCCTTCCTCCCCATATTAAGCATCAAAGAGTTTAACAGGCACGGACAGTGAAATAAATTGCTATGAAGTTGGCAATTAATGAATAGAATTACACCCACGTAAGAACTGGGTTATATGTTATTAAGTAGTACTGTGACATGAAATAATGGCAGTTAGCAGGATTCTGTGGCAAATATAGGAGCTGATTTTTCTAAGCGTAATGGTCAGTCTTCCCATCCACCCATCCATGTGGGCCCTGTGCCAGCACCTGCGGATACAGAAACTCAAGAGGTACTCACAGTCCAGTGAGGAAGAATTGGACATGCCCAGGTCAAGATATGGGCTCTAATTAAGGAGGAAATAGATTAAAAACCCGAGAAGCTAAAATGTTTTCTAAGGAGCAAACACCTGATGTAGATTCAGATAGAGGCATCGGTAGAATTTTCTAGGCATAGAAGGGGGAAATGGATTCTAGACAAGGGAAATAGCTTATACAAAGATCCAGAGGAATGGAAGAACATGGTTTGTTCCAGACATGGGACAGAAGATGAGGGAATGGCTGCCAGGAAGGCTACCAGGAGCTGACCTAAATAGGTGGGAAAAAAACCAAATGGGTGACTATTGTCTCTGAGACTGCCATCTGCAATAGAGAGCTAGTCAGGTATGAGAGAAAGAAAAAAAAAAAATTCTTTCAGTTTTCAATTCTTGAAAACTGAATCAAAGAAAGAACCAAAAGAATCCAGAAAGGGCTTTTTTTATTAGATAGAAGTGGGTGGGAAGCTGGGAGGCCAAGCCCTTCATCTCCAGCCTTTGAAACAGAAACCAAGGCCCCATCCTGCTTCCCCTCAGGCCTCTGGTCCGGGTGGCTCCTAGGCAAAGCCATCAGCTTCATTGCGGTCGCTGTAATTGTGTCAAGTCATGAACCCACAGGCCTGAGTCAGGAAGGCCCTGCCCCACAGCAGATAAGCAAGGCTGGTAAGTGAGGGCCCCACACCTCACATCCTGCCTAACAAATGGCTGTAGGGGAACCACAAAGCCCAGAGCAGACCCTGCTGGGCTGCTTGTGGGAAAGCGCCCACGGCCAAGCCAAGATCAGTGTCTACAGACCCTGAGCCCCAGGACAGAGGTATTATTTATGAGGTTTCTGTGTGGTGGTTGTGGTAGGAAGAGTCGGAATCAGACAGGCCAGGTTGAGATTCCTGTTGTGTGCTCATCACCTCTGAGTCCCAAGGCGCGTGACTTCACCCTGAATCGGTGCCCTTCTAGGGACATGGGGATGACAGTGCCCACCCTTTGGGTTTGTAGAGAGTCAGTAAGATAGCCCAAGGAAGGCTCCTGGCATGAGGGGTGGCACAAAGCAGGGGCTCAGGGGATGCCAGGCCGCTCAACCGTCATGGCGGACACTTAGGAGGAGTTACCGTGTCCCAGAGCCTTTCCTCACATTATTTCATTTAATTCCCACCACTGGAGGAGGTGAGTCATATTATCATTCTCCCCTTACAGGTGACGAATGGGATCAAGCTGTTGCCCTGGGGTTACATGGCTGGTAAGCAGAGAGCCAGATTTGCCCTCAGGCCGCTGGGGGTCTAAGGAGACCAAGAAAGAATGGCTTTTCCACACTGACAGAAGCAGCTGGTGATGTCACCTGAGAAAGGCACGAGGTCGGCTGCCCCGGCCAGCGGTTGGTGTGGACAGCAGCCACTCCTCAGCGAGCTGACCTAGCTGCAAATCCAGCTTTGAGTTTCTGGCAGCTTCAAGCTGTCCCTGCTGAATGGAGCACAGGAGGAAAAGGGAGAACGTAAATGGTGCAAGGCACCCATTAAAAATTTACAGCCACCATCTAATTTTAGAGCTTTCATTTTTCAGTATAAAAGTGCTACTGTATGTGCTGCCAAATGATGAAACCAACAGAACAGTGTGGTCAGAAAGGGTCCTCTGTAAGTCTGATGCTGTGAAAATGTCCAGTGGGAGAAAACTTCTTTTTTTAATTCTTTTTTTTAAAAGACTTTATTTATTTATTTGTTAGAGAGAGTGGAGAGCACAAGCAGGGGGAGGAGCAGAGGCAGAGGGAGAAGCAGGCTTCCCACTGGGCCAGGAGCCCGATGTGGGGCTCGATCCTAGGACCCCGGGATCATGATCTAGGCTGAAGGCAGATGGTTAACTGACTGAGCCACCCAGATGTCATGAAACCTTTTTAGTATTAAATTACCTCACTAGCTCCCCTTCATTTTAGATCAGAAACTCTCTCGAATTTATACTGGGAAATGCTGAAGGCTGGGCTAGCAAAATTCTGAAAAATTACGTTGAAGGCATTGACTTCAGTGTCTCTTGTATATTTTCAGCTGGAGTGGGAATACCAGGGTTGACATAATCCTGGTGTTGAACGGCTCCCCCCCACAACCTCCAAAAACACACACACACACACACACACACACACACACACACACACACAGTCACAGTGGAGAACCCAGTGTCAGAAACCAGACTGGCAACTTCTGCCATTGGAGTGATAAATTGCTACATTGGCTGAACTAACAATTGTGATGATAATAACAGTTAACATTTATGCAGCATATACTATGCTCCAGTAACATATTCCTTTAAGGTCACAATGTATCTTTATTGTGACATTGTCATAGTCTGTCTGTAATAATAGCAATATAAGCTAACATTTACTGAATAATTTCTGTGCTTATTTTACCTCCATTATCACATTAATCTTCAAACCTTCAAAACGATGCCTTGATGCTTTTATTCTTTCCATTGTACAGGTAATAAAACAGGTTTAGGTAATTAGGAAGTGACTGAGCTGGACTGCAGAGTCATATGTGTCCGAACAGAGAGCAGGAGGTCTCACCCACTGTGGATATTTTCTGTCAGAGAAGCCCCAGAGGAATAGGAAGAAAAGGGGAGGTCAGACTGAGACCAGGGTTGGGATAAGAGGCTGAAGACATTTCTGTGGTCACACAGAGACAGCAGGACCAAGAAGGGACCTTAGCTGACATGCACATGACAAATGGGGTGGTTCTCTTCCCTCAGCTTGGCAAAACACAGGCTTTGCTCTAAAACACCACGCCCATCCCTATAACTTCTCATCCAAACTCAGCTACTGGGTGAAGGGGAGCGCCATCGATAATAGGTAGAACTGAGGAGTAAACTGGAACTGTACTGGGCAAACCATGACATGTGTCACCTTGCCAACTGATATAAGAAGATCAACACATTATAGGTGAGTTTCAGTGCAAAACTTGGCACCTCTGGAGCGCCCTGTTACTGAAAATGTGGGGTTATGGGGTACAACTAGGAGAATCCGACAAAAGACAGTAGGCATTTAAGCATTGGCTGCCTTTTTTCTTTTCTTTTTTTTTTTTTTTTTAATCTTTTAAGTGCTTTATCTTGATACTGGATCGTTTCTTCTACATCTACCAAGTGTTGCGGATTTGCCTTCTAGAATCTATGAAGCTTTTCTGAGCTTCCTCCTTTAATAAAAGGAAAGATAATTAAGTAGTCTGTTATATACAGCTGTAGCCTGCCATCTCGGGGAGTCTCCCTTGTGTATCTGTGAACACACACACACATATATAGACATAATATTTACTTACCTTGGAATCAGTTACTTGTCTTCAGAACACTAATTATAAAAATGTGTTTATATCATTGGATAACTAGGACTTCCTTATTTCTGTCTAAGGACCTGAAGTTTCTGTATCTCTATAATTTTAAAGTACATTTTTAATTTTGAAAAGTAATGCACAAATATGATATCATTATAAAAGATTCAAACAATATAGAAGCGACATTGAGGGAAAAGTGAAAATCCCCCTCCGAAAGGCTCTCTCACTCCACTCCACCCCCCCAAAATATAATAGTTTGCAGTTTAATCATTGTCATCTTTTTTCTAATGAGATATAGTCATTAGCTTAGTGTGCAAAAAAAAAAGAAAAGAAAAGAAAAAAAAATTCAAAAAATCTTTTTTGAAAGCATTTCCTGTCATACAAGTATTGTAGTCTATGAAGAGAAAAATCTCTGTGTTATACAGCAAGGTTGCTTCTCTGAACTCCACCCCCCATACAAATTTTACCCCAGTTTCCCTTTGGCTTATTGGTTGAATGTGACTTTTGACTTGCTAAAGTTGTCTCTGGGTCACCTTTGGAATGAAAGAAAGCCTGGGTTTGAATTTCAACAAGACCGCCATTAACTATATGCCTTGGGTAGATTGTGTGGTGTTTGTCTCTTCACACAAGTCAAGGGCCACGACTCTGGAGTCATGCCTGGGTTCAAATCCCTGCTTTGCCACTTACTTAGTGGTTAGCTGTCAAAAAGCCACTTGACCTCTCAGGGCTTTCTTTCCCTCGTTTGTGAACCGGGGATAATGATAGTATTTACCTTTTAGGGTTGTTGTAAGGATGAAATAAATTAATTCATTACCTTATACACACACAAGTGTTACCTTACACACAAGTGTGTGCTCAATAAATAGCAGCTATTTTTTATTACACTCCCGTGCATATAGAATTCAGTTATAAGTCTACAAGCAGGTATAAATATTCTGCCTGAAGAACACAGATGAGGGCAATCAAATTATTACAACCTAAGAAGAGGGCGACAGACTTAAAAATCCTTGCAGAAATTCTCATCACCAGGGTCTGCACAACGTTATGCTCCTACTCAAAACACAGAACCCTCAAGTCCACCTTCTGTATCATTGGCCACCCTGTTGATTCATTCTTTCAACTTCCGAGTCCCTCTCATCCCTAGCTCCTTCCTTCTAGTCCCACTGCCCACACCAGGCCAAAGCTACGTGACCTCAGATGCCTACCACTGCCTTTCCTAGCCTTCTATACCCAGCAGTCAAGGTCGGGTCCTAAATTGGCACCTGGAGCACAAAACACCCACAAAGGAGACTTAACCTGTATCAACTCCCTTGTTGATTACAACATCATCCAACATACTTTGTCAGGGTTATTGTCAAAGCCCTTCCCTCAAACGAGCTTCCTCACCATTCTCTAAATGTATCTTCCACAGTTTCTGCTTTGAGCCAACACATTCAGTTTCTTTTGGGATGTGGTTAAGATGCTGGAGGGAGGGTTGGCTTAGAAGACATTTAACATGCTTTCCAGCCCTGTAGACCGTTTCTAGATGGTCTACAAATCTCTGAATTTAAGCACTTAGCCCTTACTATGTATTAAACATTATGTTAATTGCTTAATTTTACATTTACTCGCTCATTTAATTCTCCTAACAATTTAATGAAGGAGGTAATATTATTATCCGGTTTTACAGATGAGAATGCTGAGTCTTGGAGAAGATAAATTATGGATGCAAGCTTACCCAGCCAAGATGGAGAGCACCTGAACACAGAGCCTGTCCTTGGTGTCAGAGGCTGCCTCTCCCCAGCTTCCGTAAGCCTATGCTACACTTTTCCAGGTATATCCTCCACCCCACTCTCACTCCTATGTTTTCTTCCTGATCAACAGGCGAAAATAAAATGTGAGTGGCTCCTCCCCAGGGTTGCAAACCATAATCACCACCGCACAGGCACCTGGGTCCCTCTAGAGCCTGGAATCAGCATTTCAGATATACAGATATGTATTTTAGAAGGTGCTGCTGAGTTATCTGATAGACCTGGTTAGAGTTATCTGATAGACCTAGTTAGACCTCAGTCAGGAGGAAGGAGGCAAAAGAAAGCCCAGGCATTACCCTTCCCACCCGCCAAGTTGGGTCAATGTCTCTCTATCCAGCCAGTATTACTATATATTTTTATATAATAATTACTATATATAGTATTACTATATATTTTATATAGGATTTGTTAACTATACTTCATCCTTCTGTTTTTCTAGAATCTTGACAATAGAACCACAGCTTTGTGCTAACAGGAAATTTGAGTATTTTGACAGCACAAAATTGTGGTGCATTTGGAGGTTTTGGGGTGCAGCCAGAACCAGACTTTTCCGTCCTAAATAAATGGGTCCACTGCTTCCGGTTCCATCACTTAACTTCTGCACAGTGGCTGACTTCCGGAGCTTAACTCCCTGACAGTCAGGAGGAAGGAGGCAAAAGAAAGCCTTTTAATTTATAGTGAGCAGACATCAGTTTTATGGTTTTTTTTTTTTTTTTTTTTTCCTCCCCTGCCTCATTTAAAATGTCAGGCCCACTTGAAACAATAAAATCTTGTATAGTTTTCCCTTGTAAGAAATTTCCTAGGTATTTACCAAAATCTTAGAAAAATACATATTGGTTAATATACTACAATTCCCATGAGGAGAAATATTTACAAAATTTGCTTTGGGCAGTGATGCTGCGAGAATATTAAAAAGTATTGACTCTATCACCAAGCAAATCCTTTCTCAATTTTTTTTTATTAAGATCACAATAGATTTGAAACCTGGAGCAGTAGGAAAACACCTTTGTTGTAAACAAAAGCTACCTTTCTCAGCAAGAAAGAGTTACTAGGGTGGAAAATCAGGTTCATTTCAGCTACAGTAATAATATCTGAAATGAAATAATGTCGCAAATCTCCCCTCCAACCTTGTGTCTAGGCACCTGGAATATTTATTTATTTCCCCCTCCGGAGAAAATAAGGGTGGATGTTACCTTTAGACTACATACACATTTAATTAATGAATGCAAGGAAAATGATTCTGGCTGCATTTAAATTAAGGCCCAAGCATGTAGAATTTAAGAGATCTGACCTTAAAAATGGAGAAAATATTATTGTAATTACTCCATTTGCTAAAAACAAATGATGTGGCATTTGAATTTAAGACTTCTATCAAAAGCAGCTGAGGGTCTAATCAGTTCACACCTTTCTATTTTAATGGAGCTGGGGTTGAGCCATTGCATTTACAATTATCCAGGCTGACTTCATCCCTTTGAAATGACTTAAAAAGATTAGCATTCATGGATTATTTATTAGCTCCTCGTGAATGTATTTCCAAGAATGGAAACAACATATTGCATCAAAGTCTAGTTTCCAAGTTTAACTCTTTTAATTAACGGCACGACTACACATTGTTGCAAAAGGTGTCTGAAGTCACAGGACATTTTGTCAGGCTTTCTGCTCTGTTTCCTTAGGAGTGGTCTTTGTTCCTTGCGAGCTCAGAGAGAATGCTAATCCCAGTCCTGGCAGGCAGCCTGGGGTGCCCCCTAAATACAGCAGAGGCAGCGCAGAGAGCAGAGAGTGGAGAGCGGGCTGCCTGGAGAGGCAGCTGCCCCCCAGGCTGGCCTGCTGTAGCTATCACCGATAGGGGCTCAGCCGAGAACTCGGTGACATGGTGGCACTGGCAATTTAACCCAAACACACTTGCTGCCTAGATAACGAGAACATCACGCTCGAGTCCTTGACAGCAACCGCAGAGGAGCCCCCGGTCTGAGGCGGTGCTGGGCCATCTGAAGCCCTGCAATGCTCACGTCCATGTGTGAGGGACAGCAGTCCCCGGAGTGTGGGCCCGGTGGGGGTGCACAGCAAATCCCGCAGGGCGGGCTGGTGCACAAGCCCAGCCAGGCCCTCTACTGAAAGCTGACACATGTCCTGGAGGCCGACTTTCCCAGGGAACTAAGTCTTGGAAGAGAAAGCAGAAGGAGGGAGAAATCAACATCCGTTCTGGTGGCCTGGCTCCTGCAAGGATTGAGTCTGGAAAAGCAGAGGGGAAGACAGCAAGGCAGGAGTGACGGTCACAGCCGGCCTGGCATTTATCTGATGAAGTCCTGATTCTTCGTAGTGGTTTGACTTTCGTATGCCTTCCATGTAGAGGCTGAATGCATTTTGCTATGTTGTTGTAGCTGTTGTTTTGAACCTACTGATAAAAGGAATAAATATACCTTCCTGCTGCCCTTTTAGAAAATCTGATGCTGCAAAATTTACAGACTGTACAAATGATGGCTGGTTACTTGCTTTGCAAATCTTGTTTTAAAGAACCCTTCTGGAAAGGTCCATTTGACAGTGACACCCCTATGACAGCCAGACTATAATTTGACTTATGAAGAGTTTAATCTCTCACTACAAAATAGCACCCACCTGTAACATTCCCCCTAGAGAACAGGTTGGAGACATCCAACAGAACAGAACCATTTTATAATACATGTATCCTGTCTTGGTATGAAATATCTGAGATCAACGTTAAAGCAAATTTAGATAATGAAAATTTGCCTTTACTGAAGTAAAAATAGATTCATATAATTTAAAATACAGAATGGAAATAACATGGTTACAAAAATTATGATTCTTGTCATAATTTTTACTAAGTGCAAGGAATAAAAATTGGACGAAGAAGTCTTGAGGATAAGAATTGCTGTTTGGAGAAAAGAAGAATCAACCCAGAACTCATGAGAAATATGCCCTGACTTGATTTGTTGATTTGCTCATTGAGAGTTCAGTGATCATGCCATTCACTCATTGGCTTGGTCACTCATTCATTCATTGTCACTCATCCAGCAGCTATCCCTTCCGGGAGTCACGGCGAGGAGACACTGTGTCTGGGGACACACAAATGCGGCAAAGCTGGGTCTTGATCTCAAAATGTCTGTAGTCTAATGAGAAGGAGAAAACAGGTCCACACAGAACGATTATACAAGACAGGATATGATAAATGCAAAAGGCGGGATGAAAGGAAGTGTCTTGAGGAGTTGTGCCCCCGAGTCAGGTGTTACTTGACTGACTTTGGGCAATGGGAGAGCGTGTGGTGGCGAGGAAAAGCACAAGGACACTTTGGTAGGGTGGGTGTGGTCAATTCTGTAAAACAATCTGGGCCCATGGGTGGGGAGCAAGAGAGAAGGGACTGTATGTTTACCTGCCTTGTTGCGTGAGCCAATGACTCCACAGTCCTCCTGGTTTTGCTGCTGACTCTCTGTCCTTGGGCAAGACATCGATGGGCTTTGGGCTATTTTTATGAAACACACTTACTCTGACATCGTAACTCCTGGACAGAATTGCAGTATATATCATTAAAGAGAAAATGACAAATGTAGAAATATGAGAAGAAAAAAAATTAGAAAATATCACCTGTAATTCTAATACTCACTACTAATATCATGTGCAGTATTCCTTTAAATTTTCTATGTATATATCTATCTCTGTATTTTTTTTAATTGTAAAAACCATACCACATAACATTTATCATTTTAACCATTTTTAGGTGTACAGTTCAGTAGTAAGTGTATTCACACATTGTAAAACAGATCTGTGTAAATTTTTCATCTTATAAAACTGAAACTCTGTGCCCACTGGACGCTAAATTCTACTTCCCCTGCCCTTCCTCCCCCCACCCCTTGGTACTTTCTGTGTGTCTATGATTTTGACTACTCTAGATACTTCTTATGAATGGAATCATACAGCATTTGTCCTTTTGCATCTGGCTATTTTGGCTTAGTGTGTCTTCAAGTTTCATTCATGTAGCATGCGACAATATTCCTTCCTTTTTAAAGGCTGCATAGTATTCCACCACACATATGTACTATGTTTTCTTTATTCATCTGTCAATGTATATCTGGGTTGCTTCCAGCTCTGGAGGTAATGTCTGGAACATGGAGGTACAAATATCTCTTTGAAATTCTCCTTTTAATTCTTTTGGGTATATACCGGGAAGTAGAATTGCTAGATCATATGGTAGTTTTCTTTTTAGTTTTTTAAGGAACCACTATACTGTTTTTCATAGCAGTTGCATCATTTTGCATTCCCACCAACAGTGCTCAGGTGTTCTATTATCTCCACCTCTTTGTCAATGCTTATGTTCTGTTCTTTTGATAGTGGCCTTTCTAATGGGTGTGAGGTGATCACTCACTGTGGTTTTGATTTGCATTTCTCTACCCTACCCTAGAATGACTCCTATAGTGAAAGAAGTCCCTTTGCCAGGAAGAGCCAGGCTCAGGAGCCCAAATTTGGGATCAGAGTCCGTGTCACAGCCTTGATGTCAGCTCACACTCAACACAACCAACATCACATCTCTCAGCCACACAGTGGAAGACTAACACCAGACCTACCTCTGATTTCCACATTACCACTAAGGAGCTTTGAGCTAATCTTCAAGGATAACAAAGCTATTAACTCTGTTCCAAAGATCCAGTTATGTATAAACACAAGGTACTATGGGCAACTTGTCAAGATCTCCTTAAGGTCCCCAGAACAAGGCAGGACCCTGAAGTCTCATCATAGTAAACATTATTAGCGACTCACTCTAAATCCTATGGTGACATCGATCTTGAAATATAAACCACACTGAACCAAGCACTTATCACTTTATCTGCACTGGGAATCCGACCATATGTCTCTGCTATTCCCCTTCAACGACTAGAAACACATTCAGAGTTTTGAGTTTCAACTGTTTCATTCTTGTAGCTGCTAAGACAGTAACGGATTAAATAAGATGAGCCAAGCGGCCATACTTCTTGTAAAGTTATCCCCAGAGATAAATGTACAATGTTGTTTCGGAGGCTGTGGCGGTGTCTGCAGTGTAACTAAGGTTGACAGACTGCCTGCATGTGGGTGGCTGTCTCCTTTCCAGCTGTGACCAACTGAATTATATCACCTGTCCCATTTGATGTATTAGGATATGCCCAAGCTCAAGATGCATGTTTCTGCAATAGGGAAATTAATGTCCACCACTGGAGGCAATTAATAATGATTAGGAGCAAAACAGCGGGGTTAAATCTGTGCATTTAACAGAGTGTTCATATACTTTTATACTATATTTCAGTCTAGTTGCTCAAAGGAAAAAAAAAAACCCTTTTGGGGGATTAGAACAATCTTATCTTAATTAACATGTAAACTTAGATGAAATGTCAAAGTCACTTCAATGAGACATGTTTATTCATTATTTACTTAACCCTCCCTTCCTGGGGTTAGAGAAAAACATTGCACGAAGAGTAACATACTAAGGAGAGAAGTGCTCCGATTCAGTTGGGTAGCTAGGGGAACTCCTGCTCTTTTTGAACTTCTGCATTTGACACGTTGATTAAGGTGAGAAATTCTCACATCTTTTATTTTATAATTTTGCAGTTAATATACCAAAAAAGATTTTTTTTAAAGGTAGCAAACTGGCACACCATAGATTTGCAATGGTTGGTTTAGTGCAACTCTATAAAATCTGCACGTAAAATACTTAGTGGTGGGTAACTAATTTCTATTTGGTGACTAATCTCTAGACACAAATTTTAGTATTAGAAATTTAAACCAAACAGGGGAGTTTGCCTGAAAAATGTGGAAAACACTGAGAGCAAATTAGTTCTAAATCTATAAGACGCAGGAACCTACACAGTATTGGTGTATGAAAGCACACAGGTACCTCTGACTAGGCATTTCTGTCACCCTCTATTAGTGTAAAGCACACACAACACAAGTACTCATTGGTCAGATATTTTATGAGGAAATTTCATTAAATAGATTTAAATGTAATTGGTCACCAGCTGGACTTTAGAGTCCCAAGAATATTATATATTTAAGTGATAATGCAATTCTCATTCATTAAAAACTATGAGATAAAGGTCTTGGAAAACTTTGAAGCCATATTTCATTGTGATGGAATCTAAAAATAGAGACCTGAAATAATTCCTTCATTGTGAACTCGCTGTGGTGAGGCTGACATCGAAGTTCTGTTTGTAGCCTGAGCTCACGAGGCAGCCCAAAGCTCATGAGGCTGCCTCCTCCTTGATTTCCGCCTTCATTGTGTCCTCAAGAGTGTCTCAGTGGCACAATCTTGAAAGAGACTCAATTAAAATAAAAAATTATGTCAATCATCAGTCCTTTGGCTAACTTAACTGGATATTCAGCTGTTGGATGTAACTAAACATTTGGATTTGAATAACAAGTACAAATATCTGGCACCATTTTTTTTTTTGGTGGACATTTAGCATCCTGGGATTTGATGTTCACACAGTTGTTTCAACGAGTCATTCATTTTTTATTAAGCAGTCTTCATGACTGTTATTTATTTACCTCAAAATCTTACCATGGTAAGCGGGGCTGAGTTCCAGAGACAGGGTAAGCCTGCTGTTTGTCAATGAATTGCATCACTTTGACTACATTACTTTTATTTATTTATTTTTTTAGGAATCTGTTCACACCACAGGCACTGTTTGAGCACTAACTGTAGTAAAGCACTCTGCGGGATGATCAGTCACAAAATAGGAAACAACCACAAGGAGACGGCTCCCAAACTTACCAGCGTTGACCATGTGTGGACTTTGAACTAGGTATTCTCCCTTCTTTCGCACAAAACTATGAGGTAAGCATTATTCCCATCTACATTTGGAAATCAAGTCTTGGGGAGATGATTTTGACCCATCCAAGGTCACACAGGGTGATGGTGGAGGTGGGGCTCCAACCGTGGCCTTCAGTTCTCAGGCTCCTGGGGTCTCACCTCCACAGAGCAGCAGTCTCCTCAGGAGCTGGCCGGACCAATAGCAGATCAAGTGGTTATGTGCTTGCAGCCCCTCTCTGCCAAAGACCAGTTTCTCAGTCGATAATTCCTGGAAAATCACACATTAGTTGAGTCGGCTCCAGTTGTCAGATAATGCTGGTGCATACAGTGCAGCTGCCCCATGGTGCCATCACAAGTAGAAGACAACCCTTGACCTTCACAAAGGCCCTAACCTCTCCCCTTGACCCACTGCTCTTGCTTTTCCGCTTCTCCCTGAATGCTCAGCTTCCCAGGCATGTCCTCTCTGGTGTTGGCAACACATTGAGCAACGCTTTGACAGCTTGATGAACTCGAGCTGTCCACTCAGCATGCCGTTCTCCCCTCTCCTCTAGTTTTGGCGCCCCCTGTAGGCATGGATGACGGTCATCGCCCATCAGCCTAGCACTAGAGAACCCACTGGTGTCGCAGCTTCACTCCCCTCTGCCCTTCCCCTCCTTGCCAAGGAAGAAGGAGCGGATGACATTAAAAGGCAAGTGCACTGGTTCTTACACTTGGGGTGTGTCACAATCTTCTCGGGACTTAATAAAAGTATAGATGACTGAATCCTTCTCTAAGCCTCTTAAATCTATAAGAGTACATTTTCACCTACTTCCCAGGTGATGAAGATACACACCCAAACGAAACAAGATCATGGGGGGAATGTGCTTAGCCCAGAGGCTGGCACCTTAGAGGTGCCACTCCATGGTGGCGTGTTATCTATTGTTGCATAACAAGTTACCTCAAAACATGGCAGTGGAACAACAAACATTCATTACCTCGTGCTTTCTGTCTGTTAGGAAGCCCGGAGTGGCTTAGGTATTTGCCTCTCCCTCAAGGTCTCTCATGAGGTGCTGTGAAGGCTATAGTTGGTCAGGGCATCAGTTACCCCACAACTTACCTTATGCTTCCAAGCTTCCTCACATGGTTGTCAGCTGGCCTCAGCTCCTTGCAGCCTGCTGTTCTAAAGGCCTCAGTGCCTCACAAAATAACATGGGTCTGTCTCTTTAGGGCCAGCCACAATATGGCAGCTTACTTTTACTGGATGAGTACTGAAGAAGAGAGAGAACCAATATAGAAATCATAGTCTTCCTAATATTCGGAGTAACACCTTATCAGTTCTATCATATTCTATTTTTCAGAAGGGAGTTCATGCTCAAGGAAGTACATGAGGCCATGGATGGTCACAGGCAGGGATTTGGGGGGCCACCTTAGAGTTCACCCACCAGAGGTGGCCAGTTTCTGTTCAGTTTAGGGAGTTAGAACCAGTCAGTGGGACTCATCAGTGGAAATATAATCCAAGGTTATTGGAGAAGGGCAGATATCAACCAGTAATCTGGAATACTGGTATCAGTTACACACTCTGGACATCAGTTACAGTGGCCTTGACATCTTCAGTTCATCCATCCATCCATCAAATAATCACTTATTGTTGATTCCTTTCTGTGCTGGGTGTTGCTCTGGATACTGGAGGTACAACAGTGAAAAGCCTGGACATAGAGTCCACCTTCAGTGAGTTCAACAGTTTATTGAGGGGGTTAACAAAGAAATAGGTGACCACATGAGGAGAGCAGCTCTGACAAGCCCTACCTGGGTGTGATAGCAGCGCAGCATGGAGACTGTTGCTCAAGTTCAGGGGCTGGCCAGGGAAGCCTTCCAGAAGGAGGTGATATTTAGACTGAGACATGAGGACAAGAAAAGTTTTGCCAAGTGGAGAGCACTCTACACAGCAGTGAGAGGGATGGGAGAAGCAGGAGCTTTTCCAGATTTCAAGTGGAATTCAGAATAGGTATTCCTCAAGTCCTCAAATGAGCTAAGTGAAGGTCAGAATGGGCCCCTGGGGATAGTTATAACATTTCCGAAGGTTTGATGGAACTTGAATAAGCATACAGGCCAAAAAAGCAGCTTATTTTTCATGATCTTGGTCTCTTAACTAGAAAGTTTAATCAATTTCCATTGAGTGTGATTATTAATATATTTGAATTCATTATATTATCTTTATCTTATTTTGGGATTCTGGTAGAGTTCCATAAGCATAATTCAGGTTGTCATGTGCTAATCAAAAGCTGTCACTGGCAATTTCATGTCTTTGATTAATGAAAATGGGGATGAGAATTAATTAATACAGTTTGCTTTTTCTCAATTCCCTTTACTATTTTAATTTTATTTTATCTTACATAAGGCTTATATCTCTGTAAGTTGTCTTAAAAATCTCAGTGGACTAGGTGCCTGGGTGACTCAGTTGTTAAACATCTGCCTTCAGCTCAAGTCATGGTCCCAGGGTCCTGGGATCGAGCCCCACATTGGGCTCCCTGCTCAGCAGAGAATCTGCTTCTCCCTCTCCCACTACCCCCTGCTTGTGCTCTCTTTCACTGTGGCTCTCTCCTTGTCAAATAAATAAATGAATAAAATCTTTTAAAAAAAAGACTCAGTGGACAGAGGCAGGATATAAATAAACACATATATAAAATTCTTACTATATGTATTAATAATTACACAGTAGAAATGGACTAAAATTTTTAGTTAAGAGTCTAAGACCATCAAATCAGATTTTTTAAAAAAGATTTTATTCCTTTGACAGACAGAGATCACAAGTAGGCAGAAAGGCAGCCAGAGAGAGAGGAGGAAGCAGGCTCCCTGCCAAGCAGAGAGCCCGACATGCTGCTCAATCCCAGGACCCCAGGATCATGACCTGAGCCGAAGGCAGAGGCTTTAACCCACTGAGCCACCCAGATGTCCCCATCAAATCAGATTTGAACTTAAAGAGAACACACAACAGCAGCAAAAACAAACAAAACAAAACAACTCAAGTTAAGTTGTGTTTATAGTCAATTTCCATAAAATATAGAAATGGAAATTTTAAAGCAAAAGGAAGAAAAAAATTCAACAGATATATTCATTGTGAAATGGATTGTCTACAAGTAACAGAAAACTCCAAATGACAGTAACTTAAACAGCATAGAAATTTACTTTTGCTCTCCTGTGTGTTGGTGTCCAAAGCATTCCCTCCTAACAGAAACTTAGAGTTTTTTCATTTCATGGTTCCATATTAGGTCCAAGATGGCAGCATCTGCATTTCAGGATGCAGGAGGAAGGAAGGATGAAGAAGAAGAAACAACACATCCTGTGTTACGTCTTAAGGTGGATTCTCTGAAGCTGTCAAACAACTTATGTATTTTTGTCTCTTTGACCAGAACTTAGTCACATGGCCACATCTAGCTGCAAGGGAGGCTGGGAAATGTAGTCTTTTTTTGTTTTGTTTTGTTTTGTTTTTTAAGATTTTATTTATTTATTTGACAGACAGAGATCACAAGCAGGCAGAGAGGCAGGCAGAGAGAGAGAGGGAAGCAGGCTCCCTGCTGAGCAGAGAGCCTGATACGGGGCTTGATCCCAGGACTCTGGGATCATGACCTGAGCTGAAGGCAGAGGCTTTAACCCACTGACCCACCCAGGTGCCCCGGAAATGTAGTCTTTACTCAGGAGTTCAAGTCTCCAGCTAAAAGTAGGGGAGAAGAAGAATCATATCATAAAAGATGAGGAGAACAAATTGGAGGAACAACTCTATCACAACAGGTACATAAGAACCAAAAGAGAACTAGCATACTAATATTGGAGAAAATAGGCCTTAGGTGAAAAGCATTACTGTAGATAATGAGTGTCAGTACATATTTTTAAAAGATTTAATTCGCTAGGAAATTGTCTGTACTTAGTAATAAATCTTCAAAATACATAACACAGGGGCGCCTGGGTGCCTTTGTTGTTTAAGCATCAAACTCTTGATTTTGGCTTAGGTCATGATCTCAGGATGATTGTGAGATAGAGCCCTACATTGGGCTCCATGCTGGGTGTGGAGCCTGCTTAAGATTTTGTCTGCCCCTCCCCCCCAAATGTAAACTAAGAATTGACAGAATATAAGAAGAAATGACAAACTGTCATTGAGAGAGACATTCATTGGTTGATAAATTAAGAAGAGAAAAAAGTAAGAATATAGATGAATTAGACATCATAAGATTAATCTAATGGACATATATCAATAGTATTTCTTTCTTTTTCTTTTGAATAGTATTTCTAATACCAGAGAATAGAGGTTATTTTCAAGCACACAGAAAATAATGATGGAATTTGACCACCTTATAAGCCAAAGGCAAATATTGACAAATTTCGAATAATTGGTATGTGTCCAGTCACATTTACTGACAACAATAAAATTAAATTACAAATAAATTACAAAAAGATAATTTCTAAAAATCTGTTTGTTTTGAACATTTAAGGAATGTGCTTTAAAGTACCCATTGTTACTCATAGTTCTTGGTGAAAATGAGAAGATGCTCAAAATGAAAAAAAATAAACAAGAGAAATATTATCAATCAAACTTGTGGAATGAAGAACTAGTAGTATCTAGAATATATAAAGAAGTCTCAAAGCTCAATAGCAAAAATCAAACTAATCAATTAGAACATGGGCAAATGAAGTGTAGAGATATTTTACTGAAAAATATATGCAGATGAAAAATAAGCACATGAGAAGATGTTTAACATCATTAATCTAGGGAAATGCAAATTAAAATTATAATGAGTTATCAATACAATCCTATCAGAACAGGTAAAATTAAAAAAAAAAAAAAAGCAACAACACCAAATGCTGATGAGGATGCAGAGAAACTGGATCACTCCATTACTACATTACTGGTAGTAATGTAAAATGTACAACTGCCACTTCAAAAAACAGTTTAGCAATTTCTTCAAAAAACTAAACATGCAACTACCATATGACCCAACAATTGAAGTCCTGCGGATTTATCCCAGAGAAATGAAAATTCATGTTCATACAAAACCTGTATGTCAATGTTCATGGCAGCTTGATTGGTAATGTGCAAAAAAGAAGCAGCCCAAATGCCTCTCAATGCATCAAAGGTGGAACAAACTTGGTACATTCATACAATGGAATAGTATTCAGCAGTAAGAAAGAACAAGTTTTGATTATGGATACATCCTATAGTCTAGAGACATCTGCAGAGAGTTATGAAAGAAGCCAATCCTCAGAGGTTTCATATTGTGTAATTTCACTTATATAACATTCTTGAGAGGACAAAATTAAACAAATGGGCAACAGGTTAGTTGTTGCCAGGAGTTAAGGAGATGATGGAGGCAGGAAGAAAACTAGAGTGACCATGAGAAGAGCAACACGAAGGACCCCTGCAGAGATGAAAACATTCTGTGCCTTGGCTGTGTCAGTGTTGATATCCTGGTTGTGATATGGTGCTGAAGTTTTATAAGATGTTACCACTGGGGAGGGGTACCTGGGTGGTTCAGTGGGTTAAAGCCTCTGCCTTCAGCTCAGGTCATGATCCCAGGGTCCTGGGATCCAGCCCCACATCGAGCTCTATGCTCAGCGGGGGGCCTGCTTCCCCCCCCCACCCCCGCCTGCCTCTCTGCCTACTTGTGATTTCTGTCTGTCAAATAAATAAATAAAATCTTAAAAAAAAAAAAAAAGATGTTACTACTGGGGAAACTGAACAAAGTGTAGAAGTGCTCTCTCTTAATTATTTCTTACGACAGTGTATGAATCCATAACAATCTCAAAATAAAGGGTTTAATTTTTTTTTAAGATTTATTTATTTATTTGAAAGAGAGAGAGAGCAGGAGGAGGGTCAGAGGGAGAGGGAGAGAGAGAATCTCAAGCAGATTCCCCACTGCGTGCACAGCCCGATGTAGGTCCTGAGACCATGACCTGAGCTGAAACCAAGAGCTGGACGCTCAACTGACTGAGCCACTCAGGCACCCCCCAGTGGTTTAATTTTTTAAAATCTTGTGGGATACAGTGGAAGTGGTACTTTCATCGAGATAAACATGTATTAGAGAGAAAAAGGACTTAAAGATATAAGAAATTAGAAAAATAACAGCACAATAAACTTAAAGTAGAAGAAAGGGAATATTAAAAAGCAGAAACTAATGAAATAAGAATGACAGAAATACTCCAGAGAGGCTGATTATGCTAAAAAGTTATTCTTTACAAAGATTAACAAGGTGGGCAAACCCTGGCAAGACTCATTTCGAAAAGAGAGAGACGTTGATTAACAATGATAAGAATGAGAAAAAGGAATAAGCTATAGGTGTTAGCAGACCTAAGAGAATATTTTAGACAATTCTGTGCTGGCACATTTGAACATATAGGTAAAGTGGACAAATCTCTAGAAATATATAACTGCTTTTGAATAAGAAGGAAATCTAGTTAAATAACCATTCAAATGTTTTCACAAGGAAAACTTCAGGTCCACTAAACTTTCAAGAAATAAATGATTGTTATGTTACACAAGGTTTTATCAAAGCATTAAAAAAAAGAAAAGAAAAAGGAAAGAAGGAAGATAGAAAGGAAGGAAGAGAGGGAAAGACTTTTAAGTAATTTATTGAGGTTGGTATAATCTTGATATCAAATCTAGATAAAGACAGATTGTGATCTATAAATACTAAATAAAATAAAAGTAAAAAAATTCTTTAACCAATAAGAGATCAAGTAGAGTTTACTCCAGAAATTCACCAATGGTTCAATATTAGGAAAAATTTTCACTTTAATTTACTACATCAAGAGAGTTAAGGAGAAAAAACACACAATCATCTCAACAGGTAGGGAATTCAGTAAAGTTCTAAAATTGTTCATCGTAAGTATCCTTGTAAAACTATTGCATGCCAGTGACAGGAAACGTGTAAGAATGCTCACAGGAGCAAAGACTAGAAAGAACAGGGATGTCCATAAGCAATGGGTTGGATGAACACACTGTGCTGTATTTGTAGCCAGGAGCACGGCAGTGAAGGAAAGTAAGTGAGGACCACGGACAACGACATGGGTGAGTTTCACAGATAGAATGTCAAGCGAAAAGAGCAAATGGAGGCAAATCTAAAAAATACCTCTTTCAGAGATATGCAGAAAATTTTAGGTATAGCAGGAGAATGATTAACACAAAACACACAACAGTGTTATCTCAGGGCGGCGGGGAAAGGGGTATCCTTGAAGGTGGCTTTTTTTTTTTTTAAAGATTTTATTTTTTTTATTTGACAGAGATCACAAGTAGGCAGAGAGGCAGGCGGGGTGGGGGGGGGCAGGCATCCCACCGAGCAGAGAGCCCAATGCGGGGTTCGATCCCAGATTTAAGGAGAAGAAACACACAATAACACACAAAAACACACACAAAAAAAAACCCACAAAAAACACCCTGGGATCATGATCAGAGCCGAAGGCAGAGGCTTTAACCCATGCACCACCCAGGCGCCCCAAAGATGGCTTCTTTTGAAGAGCAGACTCAAAAGGAAGTAAAAGGGAGAGCAAATAATGTTCTTTGAGCTTTTCCTACTTATTTCTGGGTCTCATATTTGTGGGCCAGCATTAATTCTGTGACTCTTTCTAAAGGCCTATCTACCTCCAGCAGCCTCAGCCTAAAGCAAATCTAACTTTGCTAAAACTAATGACCCATTCTCCTTTCTATTAGAGTCTGTGTAACGTATTTCTAAGCAGCAACTGTTGACTCCATAATTTCGGTGGGCAGTCACGGTGTGCCAGGCGGTAGACAAAACATATCATAGGCTTTAGCTTGGTTTTCTTCCCCCCATGAGGCACCCACCACAATTATTCCCATTGCTCGGATAAGGGAACTGGTCACATGGTCAGGATAGAAGAGAACCAGGATTGGGATCCAAAGCTCTTTGTCCACATTCCGTGTCACCCATGAGTACAGAAAATAGGACTGGCACTTTTAAAGCCTTGATTTGGGTAAAGCAGGTGGCATTTGGAATATTATCCGATGCTTAGGAATGTGGGCACAGCCCTTGTCTAGGAGACAGAACACCGAATGCAGTAGAACAAACACATCATACTAAGTTTTATGGAATATCGTATCGCCTTTGATCAGCCCAGATGCACAATGGGCCCGTGGCCCATCACCACGGTGAGCTGTAACTCACCGCTGTATGAAGGAAATACAGCTGTATGAACGGCTGTGCTTCCTCAAAACACCCGAAAGAAGCCATAGGACTTAGAGACTGGAGGCATGTTTTGTTTACAATCTCACACTAGCCTAAATCAACTATTTCTAAAACTGTCCTTGGAGTTCCAAAGTGACCTCTTATTAAAATGATCTCTAATTTGGATTACTTTCTATTGCCCTCGGCGGTACTGAATTCCCATGTTTTCTTCTTGAACAGGAGCTGGACTGCTCATTTTTTTGAGGAACCCCTCTGAGAGAGGAACAGTTTGGGCCACTGGACTCCAGGTAATTTGCTCTTGCTCTTATTATTATAACAATTGACAGAGAAATAAATGGATTACCTTTGCAGGTACACAGCCTAATTCAGCTCAGCCTGTTTCCTCCGTTCTACTTCCTTTATCAGAGTAGGCTGCGGTGCGGGATCTGTGGGTTTGGATCCGTCCTCATCACAAGGATGGCTGTTCTTTTTTCGGCGCCTACTGTGTACAGTATATGGAGATGCTCCAACCTCAGCATTTTGTTCATCTGCCCTGGAGATAAAGAACCTGGGACTCTGAGAAGTGAACCATGTTGATCAAGGTCACAAAGTCAGAATGGGACCCATAAAGCCAGGATTTGGACCCAGACCCCGCAAAACTTCTCATCTCTCTGTACAAGCTGCCTGTATGAGGATTGTCCCTCTGACTGGCTGAGACTAAGAAGTCAACTAAAAGAACATTAAACCCAAGTGTGGAGTTTTGGAACATTCTTCCGTGTGCATTATCTCCCCAAGTTGGAAAACAAAGGGTTGTTCTCCTTCAAACACAAACCCGTTTCAGAACCTGAAGGCAAGATAGTGTTTCTGTCTTTCATTATTATTGGTAAAGAAAAAAAAAAAAAAGAATGCTACTGAGCTGGTGGAAGTTTGCGATCCAAAGTTGATACATGCTACACGTAAAATGGTTGCTTTAAAACAATGTAATGTTTTCATTTGAAAGATGACAGAGACATAGAATCATTTCGATATCTTCATAGTATCATCAGCTCTATAGCTGGACAAAGAAATAGATAGACCTATAATATCACCATTCAAATGATTAAAAAGGAATAAAACAATGCCAGATGTTTATTTGGAATAACCCACAGAACACATTGAAAACAATTCCTATTTCTGCAACTGGAAATTGGAATTGATCATTACTGGGCATTAAACGTGCGTATGTTTTTCTGAAGTTCCTAAATCTATTTAATTTCTATGTTGACAGAGATATTAGACAGCTGTTTGAAAATCTGTCTCTCTTTCCTGAGCTATGCACAAGAAATCTTTATGTTAAACCACGAAATGTCAATGAGAGCTCTTCAGTGTACTAATCAGCCTGCGAATGGAATGTGTGCGGCTGGAAGCAATAACCTTAACTTAGGTTCTCAATAGTCTTGATTGCCCCACGTGCACCCCCCTAAGACATGGCTGTTGAAGGCGGCGACTCCGGAGTGCTGTGTGTGATGCGGGCAAGGAGCTAGAAGACGAGACACATTCTCCACCAACGACTTCAACAGTGACTCAGTGCACCCTAAGCGACCGGTCCTGAACTCTCTGCCTCTGTTGCCCTATGGCCACCTCAGCCCCAGCCCCCCATCTGGGTGGGCTACCGTGGGTCCCAGGTACCAGAAAAAAGAGAGCCAGCTTCATGCCTTTTAAGGGCAAGCTGGTGGATGAACTTGATAACCAACATCATCTTAACATCACTTAGCTTGTTCGAAAACATTTCCATGGTACAAACAAAAGCAAAGTCTTACACACAATCGTGTTCTTTATAGTGTTGTTTATAAAAATTAAAAAAAAAAGGATTAAGGTTAGATGTCGTAGACTGGGGCAATGGTAGGTAAATTACACTAAGTTCACACAATGGATTATAGCAGACCCATTGAAAATCAAGTTTACCGAAATCAGCAGGTTAAAAAAAAAATAGGAAAAGCCCCCTATATTCATTAGCTTGGTACATCTTCCAGGTCAAAGTTTGGCCTTTTTTCTCTTAAGATTAGAAATCTGACTTTGTCAGCATACCAAGAGGTGATCTGTTTCCCGGGAATGGACACGTTAACCACATTTTTTACATGAATGCATTGGAGTAGAATGCCCATGTGTCATTTGATATTCAGAAAGCTGTTACAGGCCCTGGAATACTTAGATGGGCATAATCAGCATATTCTGTTCCTGGAAATACGCTACACAGGAAGTAATCTCCTATTCGCACAGTCATTTACTGGCTACTGTTTCCCGAGACTTAATAGTGTGCCCGGTGCTGTACCAAAATGTATCAATATCTCATTTAAGGAGAGCATGTTTGCTGAGCACTTAGCACATGCTGCCCCACACTGGTGCTCCATATTTATTAGCTGGTATTATCTCTCCTGCACTTATCCTTCTCAACCCATCATGATATCTTGTTGACATTATCCCCCTTCTGCGAATTAGAAAATGAAGACAGAGAAGTTTGGTCACTACCCCAGCGAGATGGTAAGTCGCAGGTCACAATGAGAAATATGATTGTCGGAAGAACTGGAATACTTGGTCACCACAGCCTTTGGCAGGGCCCTGGGGAAGCCTGGTCAGAAGGTTGTGTTATGAGTGTGGAATCCCAGCAAAGGGAGTTAGAGGAATTAAATATTTCAGAGCATCAGGCCAAAAAAGCCGATGTGTCCACCTTCTGGTAGGATGACCTTGCATTTGAGACCTGTTGGCTAACACATCCTCTGCCCTGAATAAGAAAGAGAAGCCAATATTCACTGAGAATTTGTTGACAGTCCTCATCTAATCTTTATAAAAATGTCACAAAGTAGGTAGTGAAGGAAAGTCTCTGAAGATAACACCATTAATAAGTTTTAGAGTCTGGATTCCAGCTCAGGATGTTCACCTCCAAAGCCCTGTCCTTAACCCTGAGGCCTCCCCACCTCACAACACAGAGACACGGGCGTTGCTATTTCCACTTTACAGATGAGGAAACGAACAGACAAGTTAAATAACATGTGCTAAGGCATGTAGTCTGTGACTAAATGATAGAAGAAAGTCCAAGTTTATTTATTTATGCAAACTGCATTGTATTAGTTCGCTCAGGCCGCCGTAACCAAATACCACAGACCGCATGGCTACAGCAACAGACATTGATTTTCTCACAGTTCTGGAGGCTGGCGTCCAAGATGGAGGCCTCAACAGGAGTGGTTTCTCTTGAGACCTCTTGCCTTGGCTTTCAGATAGACTCCCTGCTGTGTCCTCATGGTCACTCCCCAGCTTGCATCTGTCTCTGCATTGTCCAAGTTTCCTCTTTTTATAAGGATGCAGTCGTATGGAATTAAGGCCAACCCTAACCACCTCATTTTAACTTAATCATGTCTTTACAGACCTGTCCTGTTCTCTGGCTATGGTTATGTACCACGGGCACTAGGGGTTAGGACTTGAACATATGAATTTTGGGAGGATACAATTCAGCCCACATCATGCATCTTCTTAACCAGTAAATAACACTGCTGCCCATAAAGAAATTGTTTTATATTTTATATTTTTATAAATTTCATGTTGAAAAAAAGGTTTTCTTGTCTCTTATTATAAGCTGGTGGATAATCTGCTTGCTGTTAGTTCTTTTGTTCTTTCATTAATGTAGAAATAGAATGCCAGCTGGCAAAAGGGAAAATGATTAACTAGAACTCACGTAATTTCAAAATGACTCACCTAATCCTCTTGCTTTGGGCACTCAATAAAATGTATTTGGCTATCCAACCAGAGCTTAAATCAAAGAGCAAAATTATTGAAATCAAGGCAGTATGAAGAATACCCAGAAGTGTAAACCCCTTCAAGGAACTTAAAATTTAGTTGAGGAGACAAAAGCATAAATATATGAGACATTAATAACAATTCATGACCGTAATACAAGAAATGCCACGAGGCAAAATGGGATGAATTGTAGAATGTAGAAGCCAGAAAGTAGATTCTGTGAGTTCAGAGAAAGGCCAATGACTGGGAAAGTTGATCCAGGAAGACTTCCTGGAAGAAGAAGTTAACGTGTTGAGTAAGTGGGAAGCGGATTCCCTCAGAGGCACTGCTTAGGGCTAGAAGTACTCATCTCTCAACATGCTTTCAATGAAGAGATTCAACATGCTTTCAATGAAGCCATGTATCTGGGAGCAGCTGGTAAGATAGAGGGGAACCTGGGGAGGAACGAAATGAATGGATAAGTGTTGTGCAAAACCTGCAGGGGAAGGAAAAAAAGAAAGGAAATTCCTAGAATACCATAGTATTGAATCTGCATGAATTTGAAGATTCAGAGTGATGACTGATGACTATCTTCTCCCTAGTTTGGGTCAGAGGCACCATGATGGCACTTGGGGCAAATCAGCTGGAAAGGGGAGCAAGACCCTGCTGCAATTTCAGATCATGCTGGTGAAGACATCCACAGGAATCCAGCGGCAGGGAAAAGGCAGGAGCTGGCTGCTTGCTTGCGTTCATCTTCCAGGAGAGATAGAAGAGAATTCAGAAGACTCCCTGAAGATTTTGTGCAAGGTAGAGGAAAATAAGAGAGACAGAGGGATAATGTATGGTGTGAATTCTCCCTACCTGGGAAAAACAGGTGCCCAGACTGTCAGCCCTCTGGCCGTTCGTTGAAATGGAACCCAGGACCATGTCTGCAAGTCATTTAATCCCTGGTCTTCATTGGCAGATAAGACTGGCTTTGTTCTGGAGGCCATGAAAAGGGGAGGGGGGGGGAAGGTCAGGAAATTTGGAAGAACTTTATTACTATTTCACTTAGCAGGCCAAGGTCAAGTACTCTACTCATTCTCTTCAAGAAGGAAGTAGTATAACAGGAAGGGAGGCAGATGGTGATGAATTGTGGGGAGCTACCCGAGGTGTAGTGGTTAATGTACTCTGGAGTCGGGCTGTCTGGCTTCAAACCCCTGCCCCCACTAACTAGCTGTGGGATTCTGAGCAAGTTAATTTCTCGGTGCCTCAGTTTCCGCATCTGTAAAATGGGATGAACAATTAAGCTTATCCCATGGGGTTATTTTAAGAGTATATATCTAATATTTAGGTGCCACTCAAGAAGTGTTAGCATTAATTTTAGCATCCATGAAAGTGGCAGGCCATTCTGGGGATGTGGATGAGGCATGGTGGGGCGGGTGGGGCGGAAAGCCGGTGGTGAATTAGAGCAGATGCAATGAAAGCTTGGGGAGAATTTAAAGAGAGAAAAGATTATGGATCCTAAGGTCATGAACAAACAAATAAGCTTGCTAACCAAAAAACCCAAACCAAACCAAAACAAAACAAAACAAAAAATCCAACCAAACAAACAAAAAATGAAACAAAAAAAAAAAACCCAAAACAAAATAAAATCATCTTGATGAAATTCCTAACAAAAATATTTCATGTGTGAAGGAAGTGGATTTAGCAGAAGCTCTGTTTAACTTTTGTGTGAAGGCATACTGATGCATGCGAGCTCCCTGGGAAACTGCCACCAGGATGAGGAGGTAGCCCGAGCCTGGCAGCCTCCAGAGCCTTGAGGAGAGGCATGACCAGCTGTTCTGCCTTCTAAGGAAGGTGGTTGGAGGAATGAGCAAAGTTAAAAGTTGAAGACCAAGTTTTGAAGCAGGCATGGGGAAAGTAGAAGAGACAATGGCTATGGGGGTGTTAAGCCTAGAGTGAATGACGAGCACTCAGGGAGAGGGCATCTGCAGAGAAAGAGAGAAGGTATTGGTGATGAGGCTGGTGTTTCAGGGCAGGGAATGTGGGCTCACCTCAGAAAAAACAGCTCCTTCGCTTGCAGTCAATGAACAAGTCACCTGACCTCATCTATAAAGTGGGGATAAAAGAGCTATCCTCAAGACCTCACCAGATTGGCATTGTGTAGAATAAATAAATGTGTATGAAAATCTTTCATCAATGCCAAAGAACCTCTCCATTGACAAAATTTCCTCTTGGGGCGCGTGGGTGGCTCAGTGGGTTAAAGCCTCTGCCTTCAGCTCAGGTCATGATCCTGGGGTCCTGGGATCGAGCCTGGCATCAGGCTCTCTGCTCAGCAGGGAGCCTGCTTCCTCCTCTCTCTCTCTGCCTGCCTCTCAGCCTACTTGTGATCTCCATCTGTCAAATAAATAAATAAAATATTTTTTTTAAAAATTTCCTCTCAATGACTGTCCATTTGCCTTTGGTAAAATGTCAGAGCTGTTTAGGCAAACCCCAAAGTTATTTAATTGTTGGATGATCCACTGATGACAGAAATTAATTTTGCAGGAACGGCGAACACCCTCCCCCCACTTTGTTAATCACAGCACCTGGCAAAGCAGAGAGCAGGGGTGAGTCCATGGGAAGCTGTGGTCACCGAGCCCAGGCAGTGATAGCATCTGAGCCATGAAGCTTCCGCCACACATGTCTGTAATTAGCTTATGTCACCACAGGGGCCATACACAGAAGCTCCTGTACATGACACAGACCCTGAGATAACAAGGTGCATAGAGGGCAGTTTAATTTCTCCAGTGTAAGAGGGAGGAGCACTCGGAGAGTCCAATGTACTCAATACCATTTCCAGAAAGTACACTTTTCACTAAGAATGGGTCTGCTCAGAGTCTGGCTCGTGGTGTGTGTGCCCTGTTGGATGTGACCAAAAGACTGTGCTCAGGCAGTCTTCCCAATGCCTCCTCCAAGATGGCACGAGCGATGGCCTGGGATGGGGAAGGTGGGTATTGAGGTTGCAAAAGAACGTGGAGAACATGTTGGACTGATGTCCATCACAACTTGTCTCTGGGAAGAATTTGTTTCTAAGAGGGTTTGATTAACCTCCTTTCACATTTAAAATAAAGACCTAGGATGAAAGCAAAAGATTCAAAGAGCTAGCAATTACACAGAGACCAGAAATGTGCAGGTCACAGGAGGCCTCCCTGCCTCACTTTGCAGATCTGGTCCTGGGCCATTCTCCTTTCCTGTGGCTTATTGGGGGGGCTTTGTAGTGCTCAGCAAAAGGCAGGTCACCTCCATCCCTGTGGCACTGGGGATACTCCTCAGTGTTCAAATCAGATGAGTGGATAACAAAATGTGGCATGTATGTACAAGGAGTACGATTCAGCCTTAAAAAGGAAAAAGAAATTCCAATACCTCCTCCACCACTGATGAGCCCTGCATCCATTATACTGAGTGAAATAAGCTCAATACGGAAGAACAAATACTGTATAACTCTGCTTATCTGAGGTACCTAGAGTCGTCACATTCGTAGTGACAGAAAGTAGAACGGAAGTTACAAGGGGCCATGGGGAGGTGATGAAGAGTTGATGACTAACCGGTACAGTTTCTGTTGGGGAAGATGAAAAATTTCTGGAAAGGCAGGGTGGTGAAGGTTGTCCAGCAATGTGTGCGTCCTTCATGCTGCTGAATTGTGCGCATAGAAATGGTCCAAATGATACAATTCATATTATATCTATTTTACCACAGTTTTTGAAAAATATGATTCCAAAACGTAAAATAAACAAAAAAACAATAAAAATTAGAGGCGTCGCCACATGTCATAAGGAACTTGCTCTGAGAAACTCAACGCATAAGCATCTCACTGATGTGCTGTTCTGTGAGTCTTCAATTTACGGCTCCTCTCCAAAATGTGAGATTTGCCACAAGTCATGGATATATGAGAAGGTTGGAACAAGTCAGGAATGAATATTTTTGCACAGGCTGTGCTTTTGTGTTGGGACATATAAAAGCATTTTTTGGTAGAGGTTGGTTGGCTCTCCCAATGTTTTAGGCAATTTACAGGTGGTGTTAAGTACTTGGTTAAAATCCTTCTAATGTGTGCGGTAATCATTTTAGCTGTTAAAGCATAATGTGAGTTCAGACATCCAGTTATACTAAAATCTTTCCCACTCGCCTACCTCTTGTGCAGATTAGAGAGGGAAATGCGTTCTAGACAATAAAATCTAAGGGGAAAAAAATTGCCATCCTGTTTCAGCTCTGCCATTAAGCCCAACGATGGCGGCCATTGCCGGGTAAAAGGAAAAACAACAAGTTTACAGTTCCTCATTTCCCATGGTAAACAGATTGCTTATTTTAATTTTGAAAATAAAGCGATGGAGGCTATGTAGGTCTGTAAATAAGAGTGTGCATCTCAATTTTCTGCAAATGCTTAAGTGGTTTACATCTGTTTCCTCCCAGTTGTATTTCTCAAACATGAATTTCCATTTTAAAAAGAGTCGTAAAATCACTACGGTTTCTCTGTGGATCTATTAGCAATAAAATAGCCTACAGAGGTTTGCACAGCCATGGAAAATGTACAGTGATAATAGGCTGTCCTGCTGTTACATGGCTTATGCAAACTTTACATTTATCACAGCAGAACCATCTATATCCGCAGGGCTGCAGCCCAGCAAACAACGGAATAAAAAAGACCAGGAGAAGGAAGATGAGACAGAAATCTCTATGTACACATCATTAATCAGACAAGATGAATTCTCAAACTTGGAAGCGGGTTTCCTCCAAGCCAACCGAGAGAAGGAGCAGGAGGAAGCAACTGTGTCAGGAATGGGTCACAATCTGCAACGGACAACTTTCCATACAAATTCTCTCCCACCACAGAAGGCACTTGCTTCTCTCATTGGCTTGCAGTACAGTTCGCCACTCTTTTACTTTTTTATTTTTTTTATTTTTAATTTTTTTAAAGAACAAAGCCCGGTCATCTGTTGCAAACTTTTAGTGCTGCAGGCAATGTGATGATTCTTTCATTACTTTAAGTAAAAGGACTCAAAGTAACCCATTCCTTTCTCACACACCAGTTCTCCCTAACTGTGCTCCCACCTGCCCCGTCTGGGAAGCAGATGTGGGACACAGAGCACTTTGTCTGGCCCCTAGAAGCCTGTATCATAAGTGGGGCTGAGTTGTTTATATCCCTGTAACCCCACTTGGCTTCCCAGTGAAATTCTCCCCCATACTGACAAGGCGGTTGTTGGTTGGTTGGTTTTTCTAAATCTCAGTTAATGCACTAAAGGTCTGGTGTGATGGCAAGGAGCAGATTTCAAGGTGGGCTCCTTCCAAAACCGGATGCATGGATTCATGAGTGCACCCAGTTCTTTGCCTGGGAGCCCCATGTGTGCTTCCCTGAAATGGGAAAGAATCAGTACAGTGTGCCCCATGGAGTTTAAGTCGCTTGTCATCTCACAGCCTGTTCTCTTCGGTGGGGTATTCCTTACTTTTTAAAAAGTGTTTTGTTTTATTCATTTAATAGAAGGGTTGGAGACCTGATTCTTGAGGCTTCAAGAGGGAAGATGGAGAGGACACCTTTCCAAGAACCACCTGCGGGGTGACCATTCAGCAGGCGCTTGGCCGGAAGTCCCGCCCTGCAGGAAGAGACCCAGGTGGGGAGAGAAGAAGGAAAGGCGTGAGGGAGAGGAGAGATGGGGTGCAGCTTGCACGCCCAACAGCCCAGCAGTTTCTGCCGCTCCTGTACTGTGTTTCTTTTATTCAGGGTGAAGCTGGTTCTTTTGAATTAATTCATATCGATCCATTCCTGGAAGGAGGGGGGCGAGGGCTTTCAGTTGCGTGTCCCCAAAGCATCAGATCACTTCAAACAATTGCGTGGGAAAAGAATCCAACTCCCAGCACCAACCCATTTGTAAATTAGGTGACTAGTTATTAAGACACGATCATTTTTTACCTTGGTTTGACAGTTGCTACATATCCCCTAAGTGTACCATTGTGTGTGTGTGTGTGTGTGTGTGTGTGTGTGTGTCTGGGTGGGGCGAGGAGAATGTGTTTGCATTCTAGATCTGATGTTCGGTATCAAGTCGCCCCATGATCTCCCAGGAAGTAACAAAGCTTTCTCTGAAGGCTGGAGCTGATGGGACTCTCTGAATCCAGATTGAGTGAGCTAACTTTCCGGCGGTTTCTCGCTTTGTACTATTGGTCGTTTCTCCCTGGAGGCTTTGTCTTACCTCCTCTGTCATTAGTTCTCTGGGGGCAGAAGTCTGATTCTTCTTACAAGGGACTCCCCCGGCCTGGCCAAGCTCACCCGGTGATTGCGTACCCGCAGAGGGTGTCCCAGCCCTGTGAGGTGGGTGCGAGGCAGAGAGACGGTGTAAAGTCTCACCAAAGACCCACCTGCTCCGCATCTGCTCCTGAAACCTCGGAAAGGAATTGCAGGCCCAGTGTTCAGCACTGGCTTCCAGAATATTCTCTGGATTGGTTGATGGACAGGTGGATACGGGTTACTGACCTCACTCTACATTGATCAGTCGCGTGCCGTGTTGGCCACTCTGCCATAAACAGAAACTCAGAGTCCATTAGCAAGACTGTCCCCTCTCAACAATCGTTTTAGGTTGAACTGAGACCCATCCAGTGCGAGTCATCGGCAATTGCGGGAGGCATCCGTGCGACTCCTTCTGGTGGCTCCGCACTGGCCACGGGTTTCCATGTCTCCTGGATCTCTTTGGCGACTCCAGGGAAATCCTGACTCTGTTTGAAAACGGTGCTTAGAACGTCATGTCCTGGGTCCTTCCTCAAGTCACTGATGACAGGACCTAGGCCTGATAAAATAGCAACAGTGCTCGTAGTAACAGCAATTGCTACAACAGTTTGGAACTTTCTGTGTGCCAAGGGCCACAAACCAAGACCAGACAGACGCATTAGCTTGTCCAGGCATGGCTGTCCGTGTACGAATTGGGCTACAAATCCATGCCTTTAGGACCTGGCATAGGCTTCTCCTCCAGTCCTAATATCTTCATGGTGTCTTACCTTAGCTGCATGGAGAGAAATGGTTTCTTGCTCCCAGCCGTCTGAGTGTGCCTGGTGAAGCGGCCATGCATGGGGCACCCCAGTCCAGCTCCTCCTGAGTACTGCTGACTGGTTCTTCCCGCCTCTCGCCCCCTCTCCTCCTTCCGCACTTCCCCATCCCACTATCCATCTTTTACACAGCAGGACAGGGTAATTCGCTGCATGCTAGGCAGTAACTACATAGTAATAACAATAATTCTTGGTACTTAGAGCTCCTCATCCGAGGATGTCACCCAAGCTTAAAGAAATTTAAATATATCTGCTCACAGCAGTGTGGTGGGGGTGGTCTGGGTCTCATTTTCAGGCCTGGAGAGAGAGACACACACACATATGAAAGAAGGAAACCCTGGGTCCTTGGTAATGAGGCCCTCCTTACCAGACAAGGAACTAAGAAAGGGAACCACATAGGGAAGGGCCCGATAAAATCTCACGGCCTCTCGGTTCGCTGAAGTTCTCTTACATCCGGAGCTTAGCAGGTTTGCTGAGCCCTCGGGCTTCGAGGCATCCACGAGAAAGGACTGTTCACCTGCTAAGCCTTTGTTATGAAATTAGCCACCAGTGTCTGAGTAGTCTCTCTGGACATTGTCCCCAAGGCAAGCACCACTGGGCTCTGGCATGGGTCTGATGACGGCTCCCTATCTCTACCAACTCTGATCCATCCATCCATTCTTTCTTCCTTCCTTCCTTTTAAATTTTATTTTATTTTTTCAGTGTTCCAGCATTCATTGTTTATGTGCCACACCCAGTGCTCCATGCAATACGTGCCCTCCACAATACCCACCACCAGGTTCACCCAACACCCCATCCCCTCCCCTCCAAAACCCTCAGTTTGTTTCTCAGAGTCCACAGTCTCTCATGGTTTGTCTCCCCCTCCAATATCCCCCAATTCACTTCTCCTCTCCATCTCCCAATGTCCTCCATGTTATTCCTTATGCTCCATAAGTAAGTGAAACCATATGATAATTGACTCTCTCTGCTTGACTTATTTCACTCAGCATAATTTCCTCTAGTCTCGTCCATGTTGATACAAAAGTTGGGTATTCACTTTCCACATGCCCTGGCATGGTTCCTTATCCCTGCTCTGAGGGCAAATTTGCCCACAGGCTTCCCTGGGAATAATCAAGGAGCCTTCCCCAAGTGCACCCTGGGGTGGGGCATGGGCTCTCTAGCTAAGAGTCCAAGGTCTCAGAACCTCATTTTCTACTCCTACACTCTAGCTGCACCTTCCTTGCCAGGGCGAGCCTCTGGGCTTGCTTTCTACCTACCCGGACCTGCAGGTTGTACCACTCCATGCTTGTTTAATCTAAAGTTTGCCCCTTCTCACCAAACTGAGCTGTCTTCACCTGCACCTCCATCCAACACACTGGAGAGAGGGATCTTTGGAAGTTCAATTCACCAGCTAGGGAAATACTGACGTACCTTGGATTAAGCATAAGTCTGATTTTTGGACATGATGATGTGTGTGTGGGGAGGGGGGGGGAGTCTTCTTGGAGCACACAGCACATGCCTGCTTCTCTGAAGACCTCACCAGCCCTCTTGCAATAACAAGCACAGTCTGGTGAGGTACCCCTCACGTGCAAATTACTGTTCTGGAGACAGGAAGATTTGTGCAGAATCTTCTAAGAATCTAAGAACAGGCCATTGTCCTTACTCTCAAGGAGCATGGAACATGGAGGCTGCGAGAGGAGACAAGACAGCAACCCACGCAAACACCATGACTTCTTGATTTCCAAGGACGCTCCGAACCTTTACTCCAAGCATGTGCCAAGCTCTGAGGCCAAAAGGTGGTTCTCACCCCAGACCCGGTCACAGTGAGAAATCCAGAAGAAAGGAGAGCAATTTAATCCAGGTAGATGGGATGCATTTCCACAGTAAAACCACTGGAGCTTTTCCTTCCGACTCAAAACAAATACATTTGTCAAATACACCATAAATATACATTTGCACTATTTATTACCTCTGCCTATAAAAGAAAATTGTATTAGGTGATTGTGCTGAAAATGTGTCAAAAATATAATTTGCATCTCTTTTATGTGGGTGTTTTTGTGTGTATTTGCTATATTTCAATTTGCTAATATACATATATATCTCTGTAGAGACATATATAAATGCTGTTTAGTTCTTCTGATCTTTGTTTTTATTTTCTTGGTATAAAAATTTCAATATAATTTGTGATTCTAAAAATATTGCTTTTGAAAAATACGGTATGGATTCTTCATTCCCTTAATTCCCATAATCCAATACAATAAAACATTTACTAAAAGTATATTAAAGAGAATGTCCTGAAGGATTTGCTTCTCTTTGACAAACCGTCACTGGAGGATTGTGCGGAATGCTTTCTGTGTTGTCGTGAATTTCACAGAATCCATCTCTCTTCAGTTGGATGATTTCCCTAAGTTTTCCCTTCACCCCTTGGATGGGTGGCCTCATTTCCCCTCTTAGCAACCCCACAAGGCCCCGGGGACCGAGCTTTCGTTACTAGAGCTCATGCTCTCCTCTGCAGATGTTGTGCATTTTGAACGGAGGTATACTCTTCTGCACTATTTTTATTTACAGCATCTGAAATCATCTTCATGTTTTCAGAAAAGGCTTCTGCAATTACGTCTTCTGCTGGTTCCCCTCCACCACCTTTGGAAGCAGGTCGACACAACCCCCCCCATGTTAGGGGAACAAGGGGTAAGGCCCAAGGGGAGATTATGTCACTTTAGGGTCACACAGAAAATCATTAAAAGATTAAGACTCAGGTCTCCCAAGTCTCAACTGTTCTGCTTTGCTGTTAAAAATGTCACCTTCGTTCCTTTTCCTCATCTACCAGCCACATACATATCATTTTTCCTGCACCAGACAACATCCAGGGCCAAGAGAGGCCACTGTCCCTTCAACCCTCTTTTCAACTCTGGAAAAGAGATCCATGGTCAGAGTTCCCCGGGGAACTTGGCCTCACAGTGTGGTGAGGCAGACAGAGACTATTCTAGACTGGATCATGACGTCACCATCCCCTACCCCATGGCTCTCCCTATGTTGAAATCCAAACCCCCAATGGGACTGTATCTGGACAGAGGGCTTTTACAAAGTAATTAAAATTAATTGGGGGTAATAAAGATGGAGTATCATCTGATCGGACTGGTGGCCTTCAAAGGAGAGAGAGAGAAAGAGAGGGATCTTTCTCAGTACCTGCACACACAGGGGAGGCCACTGGAGGACAGAGTGAGAGGACAGCTCCCACAGCGTGAACTTGGACCTGCAGCCTCCAGACCTTTGAGAAGTAAGTGTCTGCTGTTGAAGCCACCCACTATTAAGGCAACCCAAGCAGACGGAGACAGTGACCTTACAGCTTGACTTCAAAGTCATCTCCTGAGGTCTGTGTGGCACTGGCAGAACCTAGAGGCTGCTCAGAGTCTGCCTGGGAAAAGTTTGCCAGAGGGCGTCCCTGGAGATGAGGTGATCCTACAGCAAAGGGAGCAGAATGGACCCCCGAGTCACAGTCAGGGGCTGGTGCAGGGCCCGACCAAACATCAGCACATGACTAGGGGTTCAACCAATCACAGACTTGAGCTGCCATTGGCGACGGAACAAGGAGGTCCCGGATGAACACGGGGTCTCCCCCTGGAGACCAGGTAGCTGAAAACCTCATGGCTGAGAAGTTCCCATCTGTCCTGCTCAGTGGGACCTTGTTGGTCTCCCCTTCCCACCACATATTTGAGCACCCTCCCAGGGGAAGAAGATGGTGTGGCAGAGGATGGTGGTCTCTGAGAGAAGAAATATTTTTAGTAAAGGGACTGATAAGTCAGCCGGACTACCTGTAAACAGGACTGGACACATGGTTCGCTCTCTCCTTCTACTGGTGGGGGCTCAGGAGGAAGCCTGAGCAAATAAAGGTGTAACGGGAGGTGTAACTTAGGTTGAATGTGTGCCTTGCTGACAGAGGGAATTATGGAGTGTTCCTCTTCCCTGGGAGAGGTACAGTTGGGGACTAAACCAACTCCTGTCATCTTCTATGAAAGTGAGCATCTCAGGAACTTGGGTAAATGATGCCACCTCTCCCATCCTTTATTCGGACTCCCCTGCACTTACTATACCTAGGCTGTGCTGCATTCTTAACACAGCAGACAAGATTTGCATTCTCAGATATCTGTATCCTCTCAAGTCCATTGTAAAATGTCCTGAGCAGAAACACAAAAGGGTACCAAGTACAGAGCTCTGATAAAGATTGTGCCCTCGCAGCCTTCCCTGGGTGGGACGTGAGTGTGTGTGGACTTGGCAGCGGGGTTCACCATCCAAGCTGAGCTGTGGACTCCGGGGCTGGGCGACAGCCTGGACATCGGCTATGGGACCATCAGCTTCCATTTGAGGAACCTAGTCCCCACATCTGTAGAACAAAAGAGTTGAGCTCGGGGCCCATTATAATTCCCTTCAAGGTCACAATTATATGACAGTGTGAGATCTCTTATTTCATCTTTTTTTGTCTTTCCAAAGGTCCATCTGGAGAAACAGAGCTTTACGTAACTTAACTGACTTAGCACTCACCCAAGCCTACGAAGAAGGCACGGTTATTGCCATGGCCATTTTACTGACGAGGAAACTGAGACCCAGGGTATAACCTGCCCACGGAAACAGAGTCAGGAAGGATTAGAACTGGCTCAGATACAGAACGAGGCTCCTGTCTGAGCCACCATGCTGTGCTGCCTCCGGCCTTGGGAATTACTAGCCAGTAGGTTAGCTTTGGATGAAACCGGAACTCACACTTCCTGAGTTTGGAAGCCTCCCAAGGCCAAGGCTCACTTTCACTACTGCATGCTTGTTTCCCTCTCACTCCCAGCTCAAAGATTACTAGCTAAACTTGTCCTCTCACAAACACTTACTGAATGCCTGCCCCGGCCCAGGGACAGGCATCTGAAGTGAGTGCCATTAAAAGGGAAAAGGTTGGGGACTCTCTCAGCAGACAGTCAGCTTCTCAGCTGTTTTTAGGGACATGCGCTCATATATTTCATGCTCATCCTGGATAACCCGGTTCTATCATCTCACAGAACGCTGTAGGAATTCTCCATGGGGCTCTCAGCTGAGCCCCAGCAGAACCCTGAGTGGGCCCATCTTCCCCTGTGATTTATAATCTTCCTAATCTTCAACGGTTTGTTTGGCTTTTGCAAAGAGATGGTGGGGGAGAAGTGGGAATACCTTGTCTTATGGATGGATTTGCTTGTAATTCACTTTAATTCCCTGCCATGTGAAACTGTGTGCATTTATCCTTTTGAGCACCATGACTTTTTTATACAAAATAATCATTTCTCAAATAGATGATAGGCACTCAACTGGAGGCCATGTCCTCTACTGTGAAAACAACAATAACATAGTTACTTCCTGAATAATACCATGAGGGGCTTGCCTCCCATCCCAAAGAACATGCTTCAGCAACACAGCCATCTCCGACGGACACCTGCTGATCTGTCAGATGAAGGAGCAGGACAGGCCACCTGGCTTCTAGACTGAGTCCACACAGTGCTGGTCCTTCAGGAGACCAAGGAGCTGCCCAGGCAACAGCACAAAGCTTGTGGGCGGCACAGGTGTTTGAGACCCCGCTGAGGTTGCGCTGGTCCTGTGGGAGAAAACAAACCTTTCTTCCGCAGGTTGACTCCACCCACCCTCGGGCCCTGTGTGCTTGCTGGGCCAGTGGTCACTAGCCTGGTAAATGCCAAGGGCAGAGGACGTATTGGAGTGAGGAGCAGGTTCTCAGCTGCTGCCTGTGCTTGGGGCAGAAAGAAGTGCCTCGAGGGATGGTGCAAGGAGCCAAGCTGGGAGGCCCTGGCTAGGCTGGGAACAAGGCTGGGAGAGTGGAGAGTTCTGCACCTGCTGGTGACTATACACCCCATGCAGGGTGCGCTGGGGTGTGCTGAGTCCACATTTGAAGAGGACTGCTGGAACTCCAGGAGGGCGTGGCCTCTTCTCATTCACAGCCTGTGTGCTGAGTTGGTAGGAAGAGACCAAAGCCATAGAGAGGCCCCGCAGGGAACTGAAGTGCTCTCAGAACAGTGTGGTCCAGCTAGACCTCTCAGGACCCCGGGGTGGGAGACAACAGGTGGAGTGGGGGTCGAGGGAAGGAAAGTCTCCAGCAAGAGACTCTTTTGTGCCACCAGGCCTCCAGCAATGGCTGGAGCCTGAGCACTGGCTCAGAAAGGGAGGTGGTCTGCTCTCTCCTAGGTTCCTTGGCAGAGCTCCAATGGGAATGTCATTCTGGAAGACATCTCTGGGCTGTGTGACTTCCTTAAAGCTGGCTGAGGTGGTGGCCAGGAGCCAGCAGCCCACCCACCCCCCTCTCTGGATGGAGGCCATTTTGTCTGCCTGCTGCCGCACCAGCCAGCCTGCGCACCGAGCCCAAGGCACTGAAGGAGAAGGCTCCAGCACCCCCGCCCTCTGGTACCAGTTGACTCTCCAGCCAATGTGCACACTCTTTGTCTCTAGGAAAAGCAGGAATGCTTCAGTTGTCTACAAAACCGTGTCTTCTCCTTCTAGAATATGGCTGCTTATAAAGGGGGGGCAGGGGCAGGCAGGGAAAAAAGACAAGACACCAAGTGCAGAATAATGTCAAAGGGAGTAGGCTCTCTCCCTCCATTTTCCATATTGTTTCCTATTTTCAATAGCTACTGGGTACCAGAGAGGAAAGGAACAACTTTAAAAAACAATTAGTGGGACATGTGGTGTTCATTCTTGGCTGGAACTACGCAGCCTCATCTGCTGGCAAATACTCTGCAGTCTTTCATGAAAAATGTTTTAGAACTAATGAGCTATATTTGCATTCCCCGTAGAATGGATTCGGAATTTTTCATCTACGCCACACCATGAAAAATGGATGTGTTTGGCACAGAAGTCATTTGAACATAAAGCCCAGTCTCAGTGGAAAGACAACCTTCAGAAAACTTTTCAAGTAACTTAGCTCATTCGCACTTGCTTCCACCGGGGAAGGTCAGGCTCGTGTGAAAGATGGAAATTTCCTGTACAAACCTAGATGCTGATGAGATTTGTTTTTGTAGATAATCTGCAGCAGTGAAATTTTTCATAATGTCACTGCAAAATAAATTAAAATGTTCATCTTCATATGGCTGGTTCCATTGCATTAAAATAAATGTTGCAAGCTCATTTAATTAGTATAGTTAGGAATGTCTCTTCCCTGCTTCACTGACTCTCCAAATCACAAGTTAATTTGTCAAAATCAGACCATTGTTTTTCCTTCATTCTTCATTACTAGAGACAGCCCCATTTAAATAAATGTTTATGCTACAGAGAGCAGGGCAGTGAACAACCCCAAATATTTTCATAAGCCAGTGCTGGAAAAGTTTAAAACACAGAAAGTGAAGATGTGGGTTTTTCCCCCCTCCCTTTGTGGTTATTGGATATCTGACCAGCTGAAAAGGTACAAAATTGAGCGGTCTGCTATAACTGATGATACCCGGTCCGCCATTGCTCATGTTGGCGGGCTATGTCCTTTTGAAAGCGGTTTTCTTCTATGTTTTCAAAGACAAATGATGACAAAAGATACGATCTCTATAAATTACCCTCATCAAATCATTCTCTTCACGAACCTTTGGTTAATCAATTAGTCGGTGATGGGGGAGGGTCTCCACTGGGCTGGGGTGGGAGTTTCTGGTTTTCACCACCGTTTGCTCACCATTCCCGACCATGAGCAATCAGGCGTTTCTGCTGAAAATGCAAGAGATGACCAAACTCAAGGGGTTCCTCTTCTTCTCCTTCACTTTCCAATCCCCCCAAACCTCCAAGAAAAATCAGAAGTGACCACTGACAAAGCATGACTTCCTGGCAGTGAAGTTGTGTTGGGGTAAATGATGAAGACCACGGGAGGGAGGTTCGTGTAACTGGCTGAAGTGTTATGTCTTTCGAGATCTTCTGGAAGACATCCCTCGGTAATGAATGAAAGAGCTGATTGGATCATATCAGTGTCCCATACCAGTGAGATGCTGCACTCCTGCCCATAGAGACCCTCCCTACATGGGACAGGATCCCACCAAGCATGGGTGGGTCAACTGTCTTCCCTGAAGCTCTGCACTTCACCGTGATGGAGTGACCCGACCTCTCTCTTCCATAAAGAAGATAAAAGACAAGTCCAGTGTTTTCTTGTTACTGTACAGGGTTTTCTTGTCCCATTACCCATCTTCCTCTGCCACTCTTGCTTTGCATGGCCTTTCTCCTCTGGATCAAATGGATGCCAGGAAATGGATGGGGTTCTTCCCATTTCTAGATGTGCGCCATGTTTTAAAGACTTTGCAAGCTGTCCTCGGTATGAGTCTGATGAGGTCCGATCTCTAGACTCAAACTCTTTTTTTCTATTCTTTCTTCACACAAACTGGGACCAACTTTGCTTCATTCATAAACTACTTAACGACCGAGAGGCTCTAGTTACTAGGTGTTGTACGATGTGCTTACTTGACTTCCAAAAATCAGAGCTCTCTGCGGCTACCACAGACGCGGGCCAGCACAAAGCAGCAGGCCTGGTGGCCCACCTCCCTGACGGCTGGGCGGGGTCCGCCAGTGGTAGCTGAGCACCACACTGAGCAGGCCTCCATTCCTTCACTCCTTCATGCGATACACATGTGTGGGCCACCTCGAACTCGGCACTGAGTGTGGAAAGCCAATCTGCTTTCCATCAGGCAGAAGAAGTGCAGCCTCCTGACTTGATCGGGGGTGGGGGGTGGGAGAGGCAAACAAGCCCCGTATGTAGCCTACTGTCTGACCCCTGAAGCCTGCCGCCTTATCTGGAATGATGGAGTAACTGAAAATGACTCCCGTGTCTCTGGTTGGCTGTGGAGCAGCCTTTGTGAATGAAACTGAAGAGCAAGCCATGTACCCAAAAGGCCAGCGACCTGGGGCGTGCCAAGCATCCAGTGCTGACAGCAGCTGAAAGGTAATGCAAAATGGTCACCTGGGAGTCCCCTCTCCTTGGGTCAGCTCACTCTACACTGCGTTTCTTGGCCACCAGGAGGATTCATGTGCACCTCAGGCACTGAGAAGGCCTGAGGCAGAGGAAGCCCAAGAGGCAAGAGCCAATTAGAGAACCAGGGACACGTTTTCTTAGGAAAAACCATGCTGCCCCATCATATTGGCCTGATTCTCCATCCCTAGATCAAAAGCCAGGTGGGAAGCATGGAGCCACATTGGTCAGCTCTGTGTCCAAGAGCAGGCCACCGGAAGACAAACACAAAAAGGCTTGGTGAGTCTTCCGTCAGGGGGAGAGGAAGGCCGCCATTCAAATCCCGGGCTCCACTGACCAGCCATGACCTGGTAGAGGTCCCTGACCTTACAGAGGCCTTCTCTCACACACAAAAAGAACATCACCGCCACCATGTATCCTTTACATGTTTCCTGTGAAAAATAAACAAGACACTACATGTAAAAGTGATCTGGCATGCATCAGGGTGTTGGACAAATGTTAGTGCTCTTCCAGGGGCTTTTTGAAGGAATAAGTCGGCAGAGGAGCGGGCAGGCCGCCGGATGGCAACGAGTGTGGGGTAGATAGAGTGTCCTTTGAGAAAAGTTAATGCCATTGATTTTTAATCATGTCTGGTGGCTAAACTACTCTTGCGTTGGACACTACTTGAAGACGGAACCACACACACCTCTGGTTTATATGGGGTATAACATTCTCAGCTTTGCCTTTTTGATTTTTGGGTTTTTTCCCCCTGGAATGAAATTAGCGATCATCTGGTCACAACCCATTCACAACTTGCAAAACTGTTGGATGCCTTCTGAGGCCCTACCCGAGGTAGCGACTCCCCTCCAAGCTACCTCACCTCCCTTCAAATGTGAGAAAAGCCTAGGTGACCTCAGACTAAGGATGCCCAGACCCTCCCATCATTCCTCGCATCCGCCACCCTTCCCCTCATGTACTACCCTCTCACCCATCTTTAACCCTCGTTAGATTTACCAACTTCCTTTTTAAAGGTGATGCTCAAAGGCAGATGAAATATACCAAACGCCCCTGATCACAGCAGAAAAAGAGAGGAAGTGTGGCCTCTTTTATTCTGGACAATTCTATGATTAAAGGAGTATGTTGGCAGCCACACTGTGTTGCCCTTACAATTACCTGAAATCCTTGGGACTTTTTTTTTTACCCCCGGATGGATGTCAGTCAGCCTCCTCATCCTGTAGGTGTGTCATCAGTTATGTACCCTGATAACAGAACCTCATGTTTCCCACCATCAAATTCTGGGGGTTGGGGGCTATTGCTTCAAACTGCCAAGACCTTTTTGCTTCATAACTCTGTCATCTAGTGAATGAGTTTTACTTCGCAGTCCAGTGTCGAGCTGTGATTCTGCCAGTCACGCGCTTCTCCCTCTGGTCCTCAAAGATAACACGATACACTTCGTCAAAGGACTTGCTGGACTCAAGATGCTCCATCCTCTGAGCTTCCTGTTCCCAGGCTCACAGCAACAGCATCGCAAGTTCCCGGGACTGGAGACCTTTCCAATACCAAGAGATGAATACTTTGGCGTTTACCAGTTCAACCTTTATGATGACGAATTCTGAGGAATGGGGCTGGGAAGGAGTCTACTATAGAATGAATGCTTGTGTTTCCCCCCAATTCATATGCCGGAATCAATTCCCAGTGTGATGGTATTGAAAGGTGGGGGTCTGGGGAATCCATTCGGTTGTGAGTGAGGGGTCCTTATGAATGGAATCCATGCCCTTATAAGAGAACTTAGAAATTTCCTTTGCCTCTTCCATCCTGTGAGGACACAGTGAGAAGACCACCCACCATTGATCTGGGAATGAGGAGCAGACCCTCACTAGATAGAGAATCTGCCAGGCACCTGATCTTGCACCTTCCAGCTTCCAGAACTGTGAGAAATAAATGTTTATTATTTCTAAGCCATCCACCCGCTCTATGTTATTTTGGTTACAGTGGCCCAAACAGAGTAAGCCTTAGTCCTTGAGAGGAGAGGGAAGAGATGAAGGTAGAAATATCCAAGATGTTAAGAAGTAGAGAAACTTGGGTGCCTGGGTGGCTCAGTGGGTTAAGACTCTGCCTTCAGCTCAGGTCATGATCTCAGGGTTCTGGGATCGAGCCCCGCATCAGGATCCTGGCTCAGCAGGGAGCCTGCTTCCCCTTTTCTCTCTGCTTCTCTGCCTACTTGTGATCTCTCCCTGTCAAATAAATAAACAAAATCTTAAAGAAAAATAAGTGGAAAAACTTGGCCTACTTCACACTTTTCTATGCTCAGAAATTAAGCATGAAAATAAGGAAGCATGATTTTTTTTTTTTTATTCAGTATAGTCAGAAGTGAAAATGGGCAATTGCATTTTTGTCCTTTAGATTAGTTCGGTTTTCCACTCCTGAGGATGAAAAGATTGCATATCACGCATATCCTTATTAGAAGTTTGCAAACTTTTCCTTTTATCCTTACTTCGAAACTATTATGAGTGTATCATATGTGGAATTTAAGAAACAAAACAGATGAACAAAGGGGAAGAAAAGGAAAAATAAAGTAAGATATAAACAGAGAGGCAAACCATTAGAAACTTTTAACTCTAGAGAACAAACGGAGGGTTGTGGGGGGGGGGATGGGCTAAATGGGTGGTGAGATTAAGGAGGGCACTTGCTGCAATGAGCACTGGGTATTGTATGTAAGTGAAGAATCACTAAATTCTGCTCCTGAAACTAATGCTACATTGCACGTTAACTAACTTGAATTTAAATAAAATCTTGGAAGGAAAAAAGAAAATGTCATGAGTGTAAGAAGAATGTCCATTTACCTGAAGTTCAAAACCGCCTATGGCGTTAGAAGTGAGGATAGAGGTTGCTAGTGGAGAGAAGGGTGAGAATATTGACCAGGAGAGCTCAGAGGCTTCTGGGGGGACTGGTTGTTGACCTGGGTGGTGGTCACACAGGTATCTTCACTCTGTGGACATTTATCAAGCCACACAGCGTGAACTGGGCGCTTCTCTCTATGGTAAAAGGAAACTGACTGGCAATGATCAGAATGCTTTCGTAGTTCTCTCCTTTTTTTCTTACTGAGCATAAAGAGCAAAAGAGCGTATACTTTAATTCATCTACCAAGTGTTTGTTTTTTGAATGCCTGGAAAGCATTTTGATGGGGCTCTGAAGATAAGGATGAAATGCACATGACCCCTGCCTACAGAGAAAATACTGTCCACTGAAGGAAAAACATGTATTAGATATGGCCATACTCCAAGACAGAGTGTCCTGAGGTCCTAAGAGGGATCAGGAGGCTGGTCTTCATGTAAAGCCATTTAAACAGCATTCCACATGTGCTTTAAATGTGAATTTATACTCAGTGAACGACTTACTGTTTTACTACCCTACTTACATAATGAAGAGTTTCTTAGATTCTACTTTTCTTCCATTTTGTGGCAAGATCCAATCTATACAAAATCAATAAGAGATGTGGGATTATGACTACTAAAGGTATTAAAAACCACATATACTGGGGTGCCTGGGTGGCTCAGTGGGTTAAGCCTCTGCCTTCAGTTCAGGTCATGGTCTCAGGTCCTGGGATCGAGCCCTGAGTTGGGCTCTCTGCTCAACGGGGAGCCTGCTTCCCCCCACCCCTGCCTGCCTCTCTGTCTAGTTGTGATCTCTGTCAAATAAATAAATAAATAAAATATTTTTTAAAAAATCACATATACTTTATAACATTCTTTTTCAAAGATCTAACTTTTTAAAATCTTCCAAACAGGAGCAACACCTGAGGAATTAATTATAAGGCAACTTTTGAAACATGTGAATGAAATTCTTCAAATGAAAAACCAGCCCCGGATATACATAATGTGGTATAGCCATACAATGGGATATTATTCGGCCACAGAAAGGAATGAAGGACTGATTCCAGCCACAACATGGACAAACCTTGACAACACACTAAATAAAAGCAGCCATGTTCAAAAGGTCACATATTGTCTGATTCTATTTTATGAGGCTTCCAGAACAGGCAAATCCGTAGGGACAGAAGGTAGATAAGTGGTTGCAGAGGCCAGGGGAAGGGAGGAATGCTGAGTGGCTACTAATAGGTATGGTGGGGTGTAGAAGTGGGGGGGTCTTCTTCACGTGGTAAAAATATTCTGGAATTAGATGGTGGTATATACTTGTGAATATACTAAAAACCACTGAACTGTACGATTTAAAATGACAAATTTTATGATATGTGAATTATATCTCGATAAAAAATCCACAAGGCAATTTTCAAACATATAGATAAAAAATTTAAACTCATAAAAATGTTTTTAACTGAGAAATTCTCCATGCAATTTTATGACCTCTAATGAGTGAGTACCAAAAAACATACACATAAAGATGGAAAGTTATAAAGATCAAAATGGGGAAATGGGCTTCCACGTCCATAAAAATTAAATCAGGACCGAACGCAAACCTTTCACACGAGGCTACAGAGGGATCAGATCATGACTGCATCTGCCTGTGTCTCTACTTCTAATTCTAAAACAGAATTCGTTCAGGACTGGATTACCCGCATCAGTGAAGAGTTTATGAACTGCCGCTTTTCTTTTTTTTTTTTTTTTTTAAGATTTTATTTATTTATTTGACAGAGAGAGATCACAGTAGGAGAGAGGAAGGGAAGAGATCACAGAGAGAGAGGAAGGGAAGCAGGCCCCCTGCTGAGCAGAGAGCCCAGGACCCTGAGATCATGACCTGAGCCGAAGGCAGCGGCTTAACACACTGAGCCACCCAGGCACCCCTGAACTGCCGCTTTTCTTAAGCTGATTGGCCACAAAACTGCCTTTGGTTTACCTCCCTGATCAACGGCCCTTTCTCTGATCCCTGTTGGCAGAAATTAGAGAATGGTTTGTGCAAATCGGCATTTTAGGTAAGATGAGATTTCCATAGAGGGAGAAGGAAAGGAATTAAAGCAGCCGAGCAAAGGGCTCTGTGTTATGGAAGCCCAGGTAGGCCCCCAGTAATAAATATATTTATTGCTTGGACAGTAAAAAGTACTGAAGAGTTTAAAATAAATTCAGAGTTATTTAAACTTAATTTATGACCAGGAAAATAAACCCTCTCTTCCCCCATTAATGTTTTTTATCTGGGCCATCAAATGTCACACGCTACTGATTTTGGATGTAAGGTCACTGGAAACAACATATCAGAGGTGTCAGCACCACAAATCAAGTGAAATTCCCTTAAAAATAAAAATGTCAGGAGTAAAATAATAGGCAATAGTTATTTCATGCTATGAGAGACTTGTAATATATCAAAGGGTTCACCTTTTTCTACCTTTATGATGTATCGCTTTGAACACGAAATATACTTCTGCTTAACAGATAAAGTAAAGAAAACAGGCATCAGAATGCTGAAGATAAGAATGATGACATATAATAAAATTATTGGGGGCACATAAACGTTAGAAGGCAGACCGATGAATACATCAAAAGACAAACAATGACCCTGCATATATGCAGATCTGCTTGTTTGGCATGTCACTTATTTTAAGGGGTCACCCTAAAGGTCACCTAAAATGGGTCTTTGAAATCAAAATACAAATTACAGTGGGTTTGGGTAAGGAAATAAGGGATGTCTAAGGGCTTGCTAGGCTGACATAGTCCTATCCCAAAGCAGTCCTTTGGGCTTTTATCCATGGACTGAAAAAAAAAAAAGAGAAGCAAGTGCCAATCTTCCGGGAGGAGATGAAAGCTAGAGCTGACTTGGAGCAGACAGGTTCTTTACGATCTGACGTTAAACACCTGACAGGCAGTGGCATTTGCCATAATGCATCGTTGCTAAAGGCATTAACTCCTGGCAGAGTAAATTCACCCAGGATTATACTTTATGCAAAAGCACCTGACTAAAAGGGTTATCAAAGCCTCAGGTAAAAATGACTTTGTTTCATCCTTGTGACATATCTTCCAGCGATTTTCTAGGACGTTAAAGGTAAAATCTCACTTCTTGACTCAAGGACTCATAATCCGGTGGATGAAATGGCTCCAGGGAAGGATAAAGGAGTATAGAGCCATTCTCATACAAGCACAAATTTCGCCCAAGATGGTAGTGAGTGGTTAGAGAAAAGCCATAATACTTTAGTTTAAGCCTCCCCAAGTCCTTTTATCATTGAGAGTGGGCAACCGGGGAAGAGGAGGTCATGTCTGCCAATCAGCTGATAACAGAGGGTTGGGGGAATGGGATACTAACCAGTGTGATCACTCTGTATGCTTTCTGCCAGGGTCACACCACTGGAGCCCTGCCTTCCAGAAGGATGAAGTATGGTCAACTCCATAACAGAGTATCCTTCCCCACTATGATAACTATAGAACTTGAGTGATGAAATGGAATGCAAAAGTCTTGAAAACCTATCTCCCTTCTGGTGATAGAGGAGGAAGCAGGCTCAACCACAGGGGAAAGTGCTTGGGGACAGAGCATTCCTCCCTGTGGTGCCTGGCTCTGGCTGGGCCACGTGTGTGAGTCACACACAAGCTCCACATGTGTGAAGCAGCTGTTGAGATTGGGAGGCAGCCCCCCCCCCCAAAAATTATCTTTAATTCACCCTTGATTCAATGTGTATGTGATCCTAGTGAGTCTCTGAATTTTCCGCAACTCAGTTTCCCCTTGAGGCTTCGTGATATCTGTACCCATTGACTTTTCAGAACACGTCTCTGAGTCTGGGTCTCTCCTAGGAGGACACTACCTCTCCCTGTAGAGGCCAGCAGTCAGAAATCCAGACCTTCTCAATGGAAGCCGGACTCTGCCTAAGATGCTGAACCTTTCTAAGTCCTTATCTGCAAAACAGGGGTAGGAATAATAATACTCACTCAGTGTGGAACTGTGGGAATGAAATGAAAAGCTCTCCAGACCACAGAGTGTGCATTTAAACAACAGAGAATGAGTCCCTTGTGACAGAAGGCTGTTGGCCTCAGGGGTCCTGGCCCACCTTTGTCCTGCCCCCAGCACCTCAGCTTTCCCCTGCAGACACAGGACCTGAGCTGACTGGGACCGTGGGAAGGAACGGCGTGATGCCAAGGAAGGCAAGCCCCCTAACGGCCCACGGCTTCCCCGCTCCAACCTGTTATCCTTTGAGCGATCTACTCAAATGATGGATGGTTCCTCTGGTCAAGATGAGGTTCGATTCAGAGTCACATTGTGAAAAACAAGAGCCCCAGTGCCAGCCAGCACCCTATTTATTTGTGGATTTGGCTTATTAGAGACAAATGGTACTAAGGCAGTTCTGTGGGCATCAAATGAATTATTTATCCATCCACTTACATTGTTTTATTGGAGGACTCAAATTCGTTTAACTCTTGAGTTTTCAGCGTGGTGAGTGAGAATCCTATGAGGGCTTTCTAATCACTTTCTAAATTTTACTTTGGGGCCCTACCTTGAAAATCCATGGGTGTTAGGACGACATAGCAAGGAGCTGTCCATACTCAAAGCTTTATAAAGGAAAAAAAAAAAAATTAAAACCGAACTTAGGTTTGAGAAAACCAACCGTTTCTACAAAATGTTTACTGGGAATCTGTTTTTGAACCGATTAGACCTTTGAAAGTCTAGAGTGAAAGATATTTAAAATAAAATGTAATGATACAGCACTTTTTTTTTTTTTTCATTTTCCCTAACTTTAAGGGAGGCTTTTTCTTCCTTCAGGCACGCAATTCCACTCAAAAGTAATTGCCAAGCCTGCCTCATTCTATTACTTGTAAATTCAACATAATTAGAGACACATTCAGTTCATTACTAGCTTGAATCTTTGCCCAGCTTTTTTTTTCAGCCTGTTGCCTTTTCAAAACACTTTATTAAAAACTTGTTTTAGTATCACATTCTTTAAAGGAAAATAATAACTCCTGAGTACATTTTATAGGAATTGCTCAAAGTACAGGACCTAATGCCAGAAACTAATAAAATCAAATCACAGGTCTTACATCAGAAGCTTGCCATAAATTGCCACAGAGCAGCTTGGACATGTTGGACCTGGAAATTGAAACTCGTGTGCTCTAACACATAGTTTCACTGGAGAAACTGTCACCAGATCTTGCAATTTAAAAACTATGTTCTTATTCCATGACTCTAATGCAATTTAGCCCCTAAACATCCTTTTTCCTCCGAAGAACTCCAAACATTTTCCGGTCTTATTACCCAAAGCATCAGACTTATGGGCATTTATTACTTCTATTTTACAGAGCAAGGTATTTGAATGGGCAAAGATTTTCAGGCCAGACTGCTGAGATAAAGAGTTTTGACCCTGACGCTTCAAAGAGGTGCTTTAGTCCTGGAGAGAGGGAATTTCAGGAGACCCAGAGGTGGGTTATCAGGCTTCACAGCTCAGGTTGTTAAATGGCCTGCAAGTTTGAAAGCTTGAGCAAATGAGCCCATGGGCATACATGAAGCACGACAACCCTGGTTATTTTCACAACACTAGCCCCTCAGTGAGCACAAAAGCAAAGCAGGCAGGTGCTCCTGGAACCAAGAGCCAGGAATGAGAAGCTGGCCTGGTGGAGAGGAAGTGTGGATGGAAAAGAGAGCACTGCTGCAGGTCACCTTGTTACCTGACAAGTTGAGCACCTGCCAGGGGAAAAAGTACAGTTGGCATCATAGTCTAGACAGGACCATTTCCGGCTAAACTTGTTATTTCAAATGCCACATTCTGTGGAAGGTAGGGGGTGCTGCACAAGGCTTATTTTAAAAACCCACCCACAACAAATCACAGCATAAAGATCTGCCTCCTGGAATCTAGAAGGTGTTTCTCTAATTGAGTCACCCTAGGTCTGGGTCACAGCATGTGGATTAGGGTGTCTTAGCACATTAGCTTCCTGGGTCCCTAGCATCTGAGCGTTGAGGTACAAGAATGGTGACTCTGTGGTCACTAGGTAGAGAAATTGAGGCTGAGGCGTGTTGCTGGTCAATTTCTTAATTTTCAGTTAGGACAGCTGGTCATTATGTTAATGTCAAATGAAATACAGAAATCTGGGCCACACAGACTAGTTTTCTATTCTTATTATCTATTATTGGCAAAAGGAGAGACAAATACAATTGATCAATGGTACTCAATAGAAAGTACAGAATTAGAGTCAACAATATAGCACACAAATATAGCCAACTCATCTTTGTCAGAGCAAAGGTAATTCAATAGAGAAAAAAACTTTCCAACCAATGGTTTGAACAACTGGACAACTACATGCAAAAAAAAAAAAAAAAAAAAAAAAAAAAAAAAGAGAGAGAGAGAGAGAGAGAAAGAGAGAGAGAATTTAAGCCCTGACCTTCCATCTTTCATAAAAATTAACTCTAGATGGATGAGAGACCTAAATGTAAAATGCAAAACTATAAAACTTTCAGAAGGTAACATGGGGAAAAAATCTAGGTGACCTTGGGTTTGGCAGTGAGTTTTAGATATAATATTAAAAACATGATCCATGAAAAAGAAAAACTTGATCAGCCAAATTTCATTAAAGGTAAAAACTTGTGCTCTGTTAAAAGCACTGTAAAGAAAATGCAGGAGGAGCCACAAACTGGGAGAAAATCTTTGCAAAACACTAATCTGGTAAAGACTTGCTTCCAGAACAAAGAAAGAACACTTAATGCTCAATAATAAGAAAACAATTCAATTCAGAAGAAGGAAAAAATGTGAACAGGCACCTCACCAAAGAAGATATAAAAATGGCAAATAAGTGTATGAAAATACGCCCAACATCACATGTCTTGGGGGGAATTCTAAGGTAAAACAACAACAAGATATAATTGCACAACTATTAAACTGGCTAAAATCCAGAATACTGACAACCTCCAGTACTGACAAGGATATGGCACCACAGAAATTCTCACTCATTGCAAATGGTACAGCTACTTTGGAAGCCAGTCTATTAGTTCCTTAAAAAAATAAAAAAACTCAGGGCACCTAGGTGGCTCAGTTGGTTGGGTGACTGCCTTCAGCTCAGGTCATGATCCTGGTGTCCCAGTATCAAGTCCCACATTGGGCTCCCTGCTCAGCAGGGAGCCTACTTCTCCCTCTGCCTGCCACTCCCCCATCTCATGCTCTCCCTCTCTCTCCCTCTCTCTCTCCTTCTGTCTCTCTCAAATTAATAAATAAAAGTCTTTTTAAAAAATTTAAACAAACTCTTACCATACAGTCCAGTGATTGTGCTCCTTGGTATATACCCAAGTAAACTGAAAATTTGTGTCCATACAAAAACCTGCACACAGATGTTTACAGCAGCTTTGTTAAGGATTGTCAAAAATTGGAAGCAACCAAAATGTCCTTCAAAGTAAATGAATAAAGAAATTAAGGAATGTCCATACAATAGGATACTATTTAAGAAGAAAAAGAAATGAGCTGGGGGCGCCTGGGTGGCCCAGTTGGTTAAGCATCTGTCTCTTGATTTCGGCTCAGATCACGATCTCATGGGTCATGGGATGGAACCGTATATCGGGCTCTGTGCTCAGTGGGGAGACCGCTTGAAAAATTCTCTCCCTCTGCCCCTCCCTCCACTCATGTTCTCTGTCTCTCAAAATAAATAACTCTTTTTAAAAAGGGAGAGAGAAATGAGCTATCAAGCCATGAAAATGCATGAAGCAGATGCCTATCACTAAGTAAAAGAAGACAATGCAAAAGGGCTAAATGTTCTAATAGTCCAATGAGATGACATTCTGGATAGAACAAAACTATAGGGACAATAAAAAGATCAGGGGTTGCCAGGGATGTGGGAGGCAGAGGGAGGAATGAATAGGGGGAGTACAGGAGATATTTAGGGCAGTGAAATACACAACAGTGGATACATGACACTATGCATTTGTCAAAACCCATCGAATCATACAACATAGAGAGAACTCTAATACGAACTATGGACTCTAGTTAATAATAATGTGTCAATATTGGTTTATCAATTACAACAAATGTACCACGCTAATGCGGGATGGGAGTAATAGGAAAAGCTGTGCAGGGGAAGATGGGGCGTGAAGAAACTCTCTGTACTTCCTGCTCCAGTTTTCATTAGATCTAAAACTGCTCTAAAAAATAAAGTCTATTTATATTTTTTAAATTGATTTAGTAGAGACTGGCTTGATCAGATGATCCAAATTGCTCAGAACAGTTCTTTTTGCCTAGTTCTGCAGATATCGGTCACGAGAAGCATACTAGTGACCTTTCACAAATGCATACCAATTATTTTTAAATAGCTGACAATGAATCCTATCATCTCCAGTTTACAGATGAGAAAACTGAGTTTACAAAAGAGTTTTAAGACAGAGGCTAGAATTCAGGCCTCCTGGTCACTGGAACGATAACATTTACTGAATTAGGTCTTTTTCACCAACATGAGGGTAGCCACTTTAAAAAGACGAGCAAGGTGTGGGTGTATGTGAAAATGAGACTTCCATGGCTGGTCCTTGTTTCAGACAGGCTGTGCTGTCCCTGGAGATGTGGGTTGGCTCAGGCACTCACTCATTGGTCAAAGCTTTAGTGACACATTGGTCCCTCCAGCAAGAACACTATCTCTAGGGATCCCTGGGATGAAACCTTCTAGCCTTCTCATTGTGGTCTATCATTCTCTTAATGAATCAAACAAGGGGCCTCTGGGTGGCTCAGTTGGTTAAGCATCTGCCTTTGGCTCACGTCATGATCCCAGGATCCTGGGGTCAAGAACCCCAACCTTCCACCCAGTCGGGCTCTGGGCTCAGCACAGAATCCGCTTGTCTCTCTCCCTCTGACCCAGCTTGCTCTCTCTCTCTCTCTCTCTCTCAAATAAATGAATGAATAAAATCTTTTTTAAAAATGAAACAAAACAAAACAGAAAAAAACTGGAGGGCCTGGGTGGCTCAATCAGTTAAGAGTCCAACTCGATTTCGGCTCAGGCATGATATCAAGGTCATGAGATCGAGCCCCATGTCAGACTCTGCACTGGGCATGGAGCCTGCTTAAGATTCTGTCTTTCCCTCTTCCTCTGCCCTTCCCCACCTCTTAAAAACAAACAAACAAACAAACAAAAACTATTGAATTTATTTGAATCATAACAGCATCTGCCAAATGAGAGCATAGTTTCTGGAAGAAAGAGATAGAGAATGGGTTGTGGGGATGGCACAGCGGCATGGGGGTGGGGAAGGGAGGAACAGGACAAGGATTCACATTTTCCCAACCAGAGTGTGGTGACTTCACATTTCATTTACCCGTCAAGGTGGGTGAGGTTATACTCCAATAACAGACAAAAATTTCAGTGGTGTAAAATAGTAAAGGTTTCTTTCTCACTCACCTTGTGTGGTATTCTCAGGTGGTGAGAGAGTTCTACTCCAGTCTGTCCTCACCCAGGGTTCTAGCAGGATGACGCCTCCACCATCTAGAATGTTACCAGTCACCAGAGCAAGGAAATGGGGACATAAAAATCATGTACCTGCAAGACCTGAAGGCTTAGATACTCCCACTGGGAAGGACACACATCACGTCTGCTCATGTTTCATTGGTCAAAGCAAGTCACATGGTTTGAAGGTTAACTTCAAGGAGATGCAGATGGGAACCACTAGCACTGCTTGGAGGGGAAAGGGAGTTACCAATGAATGATAGTAATGACTGCCATCTTCATATGCCTTTATCATAGCTCTCTTTTGATGTTGCATGGATTATTTTTAGAGGAAGAAGTAGAGGAGGAAGGACAAAATACAATGAAATTTAACTGATACTCTGCTCATTGGGTACTGCTTAAGTAGAGGCTAGACCAAAGCTTGCCTCAGTATAGAAAACTGGGTGTTTTGTCAATAATGCAAATTTGTCTTGAAAATATGACTTAGAGAAAGGTTTCAAATCAGACTTGCGAGTTCTTCAGGAAAAAGGAAGGTCAGCGCCCATTGGTCCAAATGAACCCTATTCTAACAGAGCATAGTTGAACCCCTAATAAATTAGTTTACTTCATACAAATCTGTAGTTACAATTATACTCTTCATTCTAGGTGTCCTCCTGACAGAGTCACAGACTAATTGAAAAAGAGAGTCATTTAAGAGATGCAGGTTTAAAAAAAATGTCACCACCAGCAAAAACCACATTCAGCACTTATGACTTGTGTGGGGTGTGGTGGGAGCTTTGGCTTCACAGGCAACAGGTCAGAATTAACTATCATCATCATTATCACTGACAGGCAAACACTCACTCCGATATGTCAAGGTTAAGCTTACCTAGTCATTAAAACTCCAACTGATCATACCAAAGTGATCTTACCAAAGTGAAAAATGTACAAAGAAATTCATTACTCAGTAACCATTTAGTAAGCACCTACTATGTGCCTATTCTCGGAAACACACACAAATTACCGCCAGTAAAGAATGAATGGAAATTTTAACCTTAGGTTAACCTGAAAGTGATGATTACAATTATTTATTTTTAAGTATCTTTTAATGAGGACTTTTCGTTAAAAAGAGAAAATAGATGTTTTAGTCATCAGATAAAACAGATGTTTTAGTCCTTGGGAAACGTGGGTCATGGCTCTGCCGTCAAGCCTCATGGCTAGCCCGTATACAGGGGGTAGTCGCCGCCCCAGCGGAGCTGTTAGGACAAAACACTGAGCCAGGAGGAGAATTAGTCTCCTTGCCTCCGCAGCTGACTTCCTATATCACATCAAGAAAGGCACTTGACTGTTCTTTGCTTAATTTCTCCATCAGTCAAAGGAAGGCAATATTTCTTGCTCCCGTTCCCACTCCTCCCAGGGTGTTCCATGGATTAATTACCTACGATCTAGGAAGTGCTCTCAGTGCCTCATAGAAAGGAGTTTTTTCAAACGCAATGTTCTACTTTGAAACGCCCCTGGAGAAGCGAGGGCATGATTTCGGTGTCTGGCTTCCCCAGGTAGGATCTGTCTCTCTGGCGAAGCTACTCAATCTCACTCAGTGCTCATTTATTGAAAGATGACCCCCAGGTAAGTTTGGAGACACCAGCAGAATGACTGTGGTCCCCTTCAATTACGCACCTCCCCCAGATTCAGAGCAAATGCTTGTCTTGAACTTCTCTCCCCTCTGAAGCCCATGGTAGGTCCTCTCTCTGCCTGTGACAAGCTCAGCCTCCCCTTGGGGGCATCTGTGACTGCCCCTCCCTCCAGCACTCTTGGTGCTGGTCTTCCCTTCTCCCCGTCTCCATCGCAAGCTGCTCTCCCAAACTTCTCACAGCAACGTGCATTTTCTCCCAGCTTTAGGAAAAAATAAACAACAACAAAAACTCTTCTCCCAGATGGATTTTTGGTAAGTAGACCCTTGAACAACAACAGCAGGCACAAGCTGAAATCCAGGCCTGCCCCGGTGTGCACAGGCCAGTGGAATGGACATGGAGCTGGACAAGTCGAGTGACTTCTGTCAAGTGACTCCCTCTGTCCGGGTCTCAGTTTCTTGACTGGAAAACACCCAATCGGATTGAGATGCTTCCCAGGGCTGCATTATCTGCCAACTGTCTGGCTTCATTTGAGGAGAGGGTAGAGGGCAGGCATAAGTGCCTAGGTCCTGGGCTTGAATTCAGAGGCTTCCCATTATCAAATGTGTGACCTTGGGCTAGTTACTTGCCGGCTCTGTCCCGCTCCTCAGCTGTAAAATATAATAATAGTCGTCTCACAGGTTTGGCGGAGGTGTCCATGGAGGATGCAAAGTGCTTATGTAATGTCTGGCACCTCAGGAGAGTGCTCTCGATGCTCATCATTCTGATTGCTCCGGCAGGTGTCAGATATGCATTGGACATCCCTACCAGCTTTCTCGGCCCGGCATCCTTCTCCGACATATAAATCTAAGGTTCTAGCCAGGATTCACTTTCCTCCTCTGTCTGTGGCGCTGTGCGGAGGGAGACGATACCATGACGGCCGATGTTAAATCACCCTGCGGCGCACAGGTGCCCGCAGGCAACGCTGCAGTGGCCAAGGGATGGTGAAATGGGGGCCGGGGCAGGAATGCGGTGGAAGGAGGGAAGTCCCAGTGCCTGCAGAAAGAGGAGAGGTAGGAGGGATCATCAGATGAGTGGGCTCCAATCAACCAACAAACGATGAATGGCACAGCCGAACGCGTATGACGCGTACTCAGCCCGGCGCTTGCGTTTGGGGAAAAGTGCGCATGCGCGAGTGTGTACGTGCACGCATGCGCACGCACTTACGCGCATAAGCCCACGCAGGGAAAAGTATAGAAATGTCTAAAACCTCAGGGTCTCAAAGAACTTGCAGTCTAACTGAGAGGCTGAGACGAGTAGCCTACAAATTTGGTTTAGTTCGGACCACTGTGCGCGTAAGGTAAGAACAAATGAAGAGCCAAGAAGGACATCCAGTCCTGTGGGGAGTCCTGGGGACGGTTTCCTCATGGGGTGACCCCTGAAATGGAACCTTAGATGACTAGAAGCATAGCGACATTCATTCACTCACTGCGTAAAAATTTATGGCATGCCTACTACGTGTCGGGCACTGTTCTAGGTCCTGCGGAAACAATGACAAAAGCAAACAGTTCTTGGTGATAGAATGGAGAACATTTAGGACTCAAGAAATAAGAAAAGCAAAGGGACAAAGGCAAGAAAATGTAAACTGGAGCATGGCTGGGATGACAGGGAAGAAGCGGCAGCAGGGAAGGCAGCTGGAGGCAGGTGGGAAGGTTCAGATGCCAGGCAGTGAGCTTGAACTTCGTTCAGGGAAGATGCGCGTGTCTGCAGAAACATGAGGAAGTGGAGCAGGGGATGCCTTAGGCGGAACTGTGACTGAGCAAGCCTGATCCGCAGGGCAAGTGATGAGCAAGCCTGATCCGCAGGGCAAGTGATGAGAGGGTCGGGGAGGGGACAGGCGGACGCATCAGAGCCTGCAGTCCCAGTGCAACCGCCTACATGTGACACAGTGGTCCCCGGGACGGGGGTGGGGTGGGGGTGTGGGGGAGCGGGAAGCAGCAAGGAAGAGATGCGCAAGGAAGTAGCCGATCTGGAGATTGAGAGGTGGGCTGCTGTCAGACTCACCTGACTTGCCTTGTATATGTTTCGTTAGCCAGGGTGCTGCTTAATCTCTGGGCCTCTGTTTCCTCATCAACGAAACAAACCAACAAGCAAGCACTACCGGAGAGTTGTTTTGAGAAGTAAAAATAAACGGGGTTGTTCTAGATGCTGGGTAAATAGTAATTATTGGGCATTGCATGGATGAAATAAGTAGGACATTCACTCATTTAACCTTTCTTGCCTATGGCCTTGTATGGCTAAGACAGGTGCCTAGCAGGTCCTGCAGATACACGGTTGACCTTGACCTTGGTGATAGAGCAGAGTGGCTGAAAGGTCAAATTTATCTTTACAGACTGGGGAATAGGTGTTGTTTAAGGGATATACAGTTTCATTTCTGCAAGATGAAAAGAATTCTGGAGATGGATGGTGGTGTTTGCATGATAATGTGAATGCACTTAACACTACTGAACGTTGCACTTAACAATGTTCCAATGGTAATGTTGTTTTATATATATTTTAACTACAACTAAAAATAAAATAATAATAATAAATGAGGGCAGATTTAAGAGGAGATAACATTCAAAAAAAGTCTTTACACTTTCAAGTCTTTGTGACCCAGAGTGTGGTGGGAATCCACAGAGAAATAGGACAATCTAGATGGTTCCATTTGGTGAATAGATGGAGAGCTGGGTTGCTTTGGACACACTGAGCTTGACGTACGAGCCAGAGACTGTGTTGGAGCCATTCTGCCAGCAGAGAGAGATGTGAAGCAGGAGGCTGGCACAGAAGATGCACATATGGGGACCATCGGGGCTGAGCGGGGTTGACATGGAGGAAGCAGGTGTCTCAGAGCTATGGAGGACAGTGGAGAAAAGGTCAGAATACAGCAGTTTTTCTCATGTTGAATAACGGCACTATCCAGGAAAAGCAAACCAAATAGTGGTCTCAGTTCAAGCCAGGTCTCATGGGGGAAAAGGATGACGAGTACAGGCACAAGGAGGAAGGAAAGTGCTAGGCCTCTGAGGCATCACAAAGCTGCACAGCTGGTGTATGTGCAGCCTGTCTCTTGCTCCATTGCCCATGGGCCTCACTTCTGCAGCTCTGCCCCATCTGCTCACCCCTCACTGACATTCTTTCCTTCACCTCTGTAGACCCCTCCTGTCCCTGTAACTCCTGCATCCTCGGGACCTCAACTCTGCCTTCTTCCTCAAAATGTCAGTTCACACCTGTCGGCTTCGCTCTGCACATCCCGGTGCTCTAGCCCGGCACCTGGTTCTCTGGAGATGACTTTACCAGTCTAGCAAAAAGTGCAAATACCAATGTCATGACACACTCTTCTATTATTAGCTAAGTGACCACAATGGATTATGAAAGAGAACGAGGGGATAGGATTCTCATGTACGTGAGTGGGAGCATAAACTTGGTATAACTATTTTGGAGATTAATTTGATGATATTTATTAAAGTTTTTTAAGTGCATACCCTTTGTTTTTAGGGTTTTCTTAAATTTTTTTTTATTTATTTGACAGAGAGAGAGAGCACAAGCAAAGGTAGCATCAGAGGGAGAGGGAGAAGCAGGCTCTCTGCTGAGCAGGGAGTCCTATGTGGGACTCAATCCCAGGACCCTGAGATCATGACCTGAGCCGAAGACAGACACTTAAACAACTGAGCCACCCAGGCACCCCTCAGGGGATACTCTTTGACTCAGTAATTCCACTTCTCAGTATGGAAATATGGAATTCTATATATCCAGGATGCTTATTACACCATCCTGCAGGTTGCATCAGTAGGGAATTATGGACTATATTATGGAACATCCATTTAAAGAATACTGACCAGTCCCTGATAAACATTTGCATTTCTGGGTCTACAGAGATTCTATGGTACAAACCAATATGCGGAGGGTAAGCCCATAAAATAAATACACACACACACACACACACACACACACACATCCATGTACAGAGATATATAGAGATGCCTGTTTAACAATAGAAAAAAAGTCAGGAAAAACATGCATCTAATTGCTAATGCTGATTATCTCTAGGGGATAAGATTTGTTAGGCGGACTTGAGAAGGGAAAAGGGTAGAAATTTCACCTCTGTATATAATGTCTCTTAAAAGTGGCAAAATTTGAGGGGGATGATTTTCCTCTTATATTTATCAATATTTTTCATATAAAGTAAATTTAAAATGAAAATGAAAAAGTATTCTTGATAGAGGGACTCTCCTCTTTTTCGCTAGTTTGTTCTTTCATACCCCTCAACGACAGAGGATTCGGACAAGCCAATGGATTGGCTGCATCTGGGTCACCTGGTAGCCCCCATCCAATCAGAAGTGGGACAGGAGCAGGAAGTACTCCATGGGCCACCATTGGCTTACAGTGAGGGCAGTTTCCCTTGGAGAGGTTTGTGGAAGTGCAGATAGGTATCAGCATGAAAATGCCTAGTACTTCCCACCTTAGCCAAGGACATCACTTTGGGAAATGTCTACATTTCAGGGACATGTAGAGAGGAGAAGAAGACATGAGGGAGGTCAAAAGAAAACTAAAATAGTGCAATACAGAGAGGGAAAGGAGCCAGTGGAGGGAAAAAATTAAATAAAAGACGAGCAAGCTATTCCTTGAGTAAGCATTTACCAAATGATTACTATGTGTGGGTGTTTTTCCAGTGCTGGGCATATGGCACTGAACAAGGCAGGGGAGATCCTTTGTTTTATAGAGTCCATATTCTCTCAGGTGGGAGGCATGAAGTTGGGGGTGGAAACTGGCATTAGAAGTTAGGAGTCAATTTAGCTGTAAATGACAGATGACCCAACATAGCAATAGTTTAAGCAGGTTACGACCTAATTTCTTGTCCCACAAAGTCCAGAGGGACATGACCCAGGGTTGCTAGGGTCACATCATGATGTCATCAGAGACCCAGGATCCTGTTACCTTGGTGCTCTGCTGTCCTAGGGATGATGTTTTCACCTCAGAGTTCAATATGGCTACCTAAATCCTAGCATCACATTCACATCCCAGCTGACAAGAAGAAGAGGATAAGAAGAGTGCTCCTTCTCCTTCTAAAGACACTTTTACTTATATTTGTCCAGAGCTGAGACACATGTCTATCCCTCACTGCTAGGGAGGCTAGGATATGTGGTCTTGTTCTGACTGACCAGGTACCTGGCAGAAATTTGGATTCTGCTGCTAGAGAAGAAGAAGAGAATGAATAGCAGGCAGAACCTGCTCATCTCTGCCCTAGGAAGAAGTCAGGAATTAAACAAACAAAAATATCAAAGAGGAATCAGTGGTTTGGTGAGTTAAGTCCTGTTGAAAGAAACAGAAGATGAGGCTACTCAAGATGGAATGGTCAGGTAAGGTCTCTCCACAGAAACGAGATCTTAGCTGAGACCTGAATGACAAGAAAAGCCAGCCAGCCATGGAAACATCTGTGGGAAGAATATTCCAGACAGAGGGAAGAGATGTAACAGAGGCCCTGAAGCAGGAGCAAGCTGGAAATGAACGAAAAGACTATCGTGACTGCGCCCACTGAAGGACCCAGGGTCATGTGTGAGGGGATCAAAGGGCGGCAGGAACACGAGTGGGGCTTATTAGTGTCCTTTCTTAGAGACATGGTGTGCACACTAGTGTTCCTATGTGTGTGTGAGAGACAGACAGATAGCACACAGAGGTACTTTCTCTCACTCAGCTGTTTGTTCATCTGCCCCAAACTTTCCAGTCTCAAGATGTCAAGTGCATGTGTTCATCTTTGGAGAGTCAGAGATGATCATTGAATATAAACCTATCACGAAAATCATTATAATAAAGTTTCTGCAACTCAGGGCTCTGGGCCCTCTTCCCTGTCAGCAGCCACTGGACCCCCATGATATCTTTGTCCAGTGGAGAACTCAGGCTGTTGGGGTCAATGACCATGCAGCATTTCTATGCAATGTGTTCTGATTACAGCCTCTCTTTGGCCCTGTGGCGGCCACCTTGTGCTGCCAAAGGCTAGAAACCTGGACCTAAACTATTCTTCTAGTCCCAAGGCAGCTTGGCCAGAAGATGGAAGCCATTAAGAATTGCCCATTCATTCTGCTCAGGTGCGGGCAATGGCCAATTCCAATGAAGTCAAATTATTTTGCAACTACTATGTAATTTAATTCTCACAGCATCCCAGGAATTGGGCAAATAGGTGTTATTCCCACTGTATAGGTGGAAAAAAGAATTGAAACACAGGAAAGTAATTGACTGACCTAAGGTGAAGAAGCAACTTGACAGCATCGCCAGTCTCCCTACCTTGCATTATAAGTGCTTTGTCTGCTTTGCCACACAGTCTCCCGAATGGGATGACCCCCATTTGAGCCAAGGGCCACTAATACGGAACAGCCAAGGGATCCTTGCTCTGTTGCCAGCTAAGGTGACATGTTCTGCTCTCCAGATGCACAATCGTGGTGGGGACGGGGTACACCCTTAGACCTGGGGATTTCTGATGTATGCAGAAGAACAGCAACATTCAAAAGAGAATTTCCACCAAGTATCCTATTTTGAGGCAATGCGGCTGTATATTTCTTATCCTAATTATGGCCAGGTCAAAGGGAGAAAGCTGAAGGATCCCATTAAAATCTTGGCTGGTGGGGACAAAATAATGCCTGCTACCTCCCTGGGTATGAAATTTTGTTCCAAGAATTAAAGGATATGGATGTGAAGTAGAGACTCATGAGTTTCTTTCAATGATCTTTCATAAAGTTCCTCCAGGCCATGTGCTCCTCTTTTATTGCTAAAAAAAAGGGGATTGTGCTTGAATTCCTTCCAATGTCTGAGTTGGGTTTCCCCCCCAACTCCTGAAGTAAACATTCTGCTCTCAGTCTCACAGGTGTGTAGCACACACTGTGATATCTCATAAAACCAGCTCCAGCCAAGGCGCTCACAGACACAATGGCTGAATTTATGAGGCACACATCGGCGTGTCCCTGCAGGGGGCAAGGGCGGCTCAGGGGGACAGATTAAGGTGCTCCTTGCTTCTGTGTTACCAGGTCAAATGAAGTCCTTACAAAAGGACTTACAAAATACTCTCCATTAATAAATGTGGGTCCCATGTGAAAAATGATCCCAAGACCTTGAATCAACTTTCATCGTAGACAACAATCTCATCAAGGGTGTGAATCTGCCAAAATATCAAGATGGTCTCAGCAAGGACTCCGGTTCAATCTAGCTTTAATGATGGACACCTTTCGAAGTTAGGCGGCAAGTACCAGCGGGCCGAATGTTTTCTTAGGCTCAGACTCAGACTTTAGAATTTTGTCACAAAGGCCAAAGCCCCAAGGACACAACTGCTTGTGTGTGTCTGGCGGGAAGATGACCTGGCTTTGGGGACAGAGAGACCCCAGCTCAGGTCTCAAGCTTCCTTCTTCAGCTTTCTGGCCTAGGCAAGTCTCTCTCCTGTCTGTCTCACAGATTCATATGTCCCACCTCTTGGCACTGTCAAGGATGGAAGGAGATGGTGTCTGCACAGTCCTTCACTTGCAGTCAGTGGTCAGTGGTTGTAGACATTAATGGCAGTGGGTGTGAAAAGGAGAGTGTTACATAGCAATTGGGCTTTTTCTAAGCAGTTCTTAGAGAAATCCCGATATGCCAAATGAGAATAAGTGGAAGTCAGGAGATCATGTCCAGGCCCTCACCAGCTCTCAAAGGACATCTGTGTGATTCCATCTCCTCCGGCAGCTGCCTCCCTGATTCGCTCATCCCCTCCCCATTCAGGCCCTGGTGCTCCGGCTAAGACTTTTCTGGGCAGAAGCTCTGTTTCCTGGCTCGTTCTCCATTCAGAGCCATTGCTGGATGAAAAGTGCCATCGGTGAATCAATGGTGGCCTGTCACAGAGCACTGTCTGAGCGCATGACATGGATAGCCACGACCCCCTCACTACTGTTCTTCTGGGGACAGCAGGCAGCCAAGTCCTAGAAACTTCCCCTGGGAGAGCCTCGGACATGTTAATAACTGGGAAAGAGAAAAACCCACAAAGAGGGTGGGCATGATAAATGGTTTATTCCATCAAGGAACCATTAGAAAAATTAATTAGAAGGTAAAAGGGAATAAAAAGAAAGAATTGTGACAGCCATCTGTGGCCCAGTCGCTTTCCCTCTGATCTAAGAAGCCATGGGGTGTGACTTAACATGACCCCTGAGGGTGTCCTCTGGGTTCAGACAGTGCCGCGCAAGTCAGCGGCTGTGCGCCCTGTGGCATGAGGGTCCCCACAGCAAAGGCACAGTTTTGTATCCAAATCAGGCTGCATGTGCATCGCATGTAAAGGATTGGGGTTTCCCCTGCTCCCTCCTGGACCCAGCCCAGTGCCGTGGGGTCACAGGCCAAGGTGAGTGGGGTCCCTGTGTTAGCGGACCCCACTCCTTCGCTCACCTCTTACAAAGCATCCTGTTGCGAATAAAATGCCTCGGAAGCATTGTTCTGCAGAGTGGCTTTCCTTCCTGGCCTGCGTGGGCAAAACGAACAGCAGAGTCACTGCTGCTCCGGCTAGCCTGCTATCCAAGGAGATGGATGTGTTCAATCAGCCTGACTGGCTGCCTACATTGACCACACTTTCTGGAAACTTCTCCACTATGGCCTTCACCGAGCAGAGATGGATGCCTGCAGAGAGAACGTTTTTGTGCCCTCAAAATCATGGAACTAAACGCAACAAACCCTCCCAGGAGGCCTGCTGTTTGCAAAGGCCCCTGCTGAACTCAGAGGGGTGTGAAAGGAAGTGTGCTCTGGGAACTCACCACGTAGAGGGGAGACAGACACACGGGGCCAAAGCCTCCCAAAGGTTCACACACACAGTTTCAGGGCGCAGGGAGGAAGACACTGACCTTCTGTTTGGCCAGACTGTCTATACTTCTGGAACTACCTTGCTGACCACAAAAATCCAGCATCTTCTGTTGTACTGCACTACCTGGCCATGAACAACACGCAGACAACATTGGCCACACAAATACAGCCTGGAGAAAAAAGAGGAGCTCGCTATGGAGGGTAAGAACATTCCAGAAAGGAGAAATTGCTGCAGCCGAAACTCGTTAAGATTTGTCAGGGAACTGTGAATACCAAGTATACTGCAAGCTGGGGCAGGGTGGGGTGTAGGCAATTAGCAGAGATAAATTTAGAGAGGTGGTCAAGGTTTTGGAGCCTAGGGGACATACTCAAACCCACTTCCCAAATATATTTCAGAGGAGCTGCTGTAGGTGACGCCTTCCAGAATGCAATTTAGAAAGAAGTTAGCTGAACCTTCCCGTGGCTTTTTTGTCCTGTCTCTCACAGCATTTCATGTGCACACAACATTTCATGTGTCACAAGTCAGCCTAAAGCATGGATGAGCAGAAATAGCCATGGTCAAGCCACTGATTTTTGGAACCACCTACATGATGGTGGTTGGGGTCAATTTGTGGAAGAAAGTGTTCACATGCATATAGTAGATTCAAATAATTCAGGCATTGGGAGCCAAAAGGACCTACCTGATTTCAAATCTAACCTCCGCAACTTTCTACCCTATGTCCTTGGGCAAGACACATCTCTTTGCTGGGCCTCCATTTCCTCATTTATAACTCAGAGAAAGTAACTCCAGTGTCATGTGGCTGCTGTTCCAATGAAATGAAATGATATGACCGCCTAGTCTGTAATAGAAGGTGCTCAGTACACGTGAGCCCTTCTTCCCCACCTTTCGGTTTTAAATTTGTTTCCATGCTGCACGCAATTAAAAGTTTACGATGTTCTAAAACTGATTTTCCAATTTAGGGGCAGTAAATTGTAAGTCGCTGCTATTTTCCTGAAATGACATTCTTTAGATTAGAGTCTGCTGGATTTCTTTTCAATTGCATTAAATTCTATTTACTGCATTTCTAATAAGACACTGACATGTCTAGGAAGAATGTACAATGGCTGATTCTGCCTATGAAAGCTATCTATGAGAATAATAACACCCCAAACCACCGTCCACTCCTTTGTCCCCATGGACTCAGATGAGGACATTGTTAGCAAATGACGTCAGACACCTTCAAGTTTAACACCACTGTGCTCATTGATTCTACTAGAATCAATGGCCTTCTAGAACCTTCCAGAGATACGGAAACGAGCAATCTTGGTTAAATTGCTATGGGGTGTATTTGATGTGCTTTTCATGGTTCCCAAGGGACAGCCTGACTGTCAGTTGCCGGCCCCACTGAGGCCAATGGAATCATCCCACTTACATCAGGTCTTGCCCACAGACGGAAAAGAAGAAAGCAGGTTCCTGAAGTTCTGGTCCATAAAAAGACCTGTTATCTTTAGACTGGTCGGCAGGAGGCAGTCAAGGGCTGAAGCCATGAGGTGAGGAAGAGCCCTGTCCAGGCCCTGCCTTCCTGGCACTGATGCCCTGCTGATGGTCCCAGCCAGGCCAAATGTCCCTCACCTTTGGAAACTAGCCATCTGGGCAAAGACTTTTCTACCCCGCTGTTATGTGTTAAGCCTTTTATGCAGTGTCAAAGCCAATGACTATAGGAGACGCAAATAAGCCCTGAATACCTGTTTAATTTAGACTCTTTCTCCAAATACTCTAATTAAATCTGAAGAAGCCTGCTTTTAACAATTGACTTCCCTGGCACGGCTGTCAGACCCCTCCGCCTGGAGTCTTCATGCCCTCTGAAGCCCCCTGGCACCCTTTTTTAGAGGACTTGAGGGGGACACGGGATCCACCCTGGCCATTTAGTCTCTTTTTTTTTTTTTTTTTTTTGGGATTTTAAAGATTTTTTATTTATTTATTTGACAGAGAGAGAGATCACAAGTCGGCGGAGAGTCAGGCAGAGAGAGAGAGAAGCAGGCTCCCGCTGAGCAAAGAGCCAGGCAAAAATGACGACCTGGAAAGTTTCAGCCATTGGACCAGTAATCCAGCCTGCCCTTTGGGGTGGCCTCACTCGTTTTGGGGTGTTGATTGCTGACTTCCCTCCTTAACCTTTTCAAGGCCACCCAGGACTCCCGTAGGGCACCTGGATCCTTTAGTGGTGCTTTACCAGAATAGGAAAGAGGCGGGGAGAGAAGGGGTGCTGGGAGGTGCCTGTGATCTCCTCCTTAAGAAAAAATACCCTGGGATCCTGGGGCTGGGGTCTCCCCCAGCCCTGGGCGAGACCCCAGCCCTGGGCCGCAGTAATTTAGTGAAAGGCACTCACAGCAACAAGTCACAGGCTCCGTAAATGCATCAGAAATGGGGTAATCTCGCAGAGAATTTACAGCTGTCTGGTCCCCACCCCACTGTCTGGTCTTGGTCCTCAGGCGGGTTCACACAAAGGGTTCAATGATTTCCACTCTGTCAACAGAAACCCAGAGCATCTGGGCCTGGGCCCAGCTGGTGGCTTGAGCCTGATGCTACACTGTCAATGACAGAGTTAGGGGAAACAATTTGGGGAACGTTGATTAAAAAACAATCAGAGACAATGAAAAAATCTGGGGATTCCTCCTGGTCTCAAAATGGGAAGAGGAGAATGCTCAACTCTGAGGACATTCTGCGGACATTTCAGCTGCCATGAGGACACTTATCTTTGACACTGACTGACTCTGCCCGCCCCCCACCCTGGGGCTCTGGCTTTGATCTCGCCTCTTTGGGATTTGGAAGAGAACAAAGCAAACCTTGTCCAGCCTCCACCCTGGGTCCCGAGCTTTATGCTTACCCTTTCACTAGTCCTCTGACTCAGGTCAGTCGCTCACCCCTTGGAGGGTGAGCCCTGCCCTTGTGGAATGCGGATAATCCAAGGGTCGGTCCCTGAGTTAAATGAGATGATACACCATGTCAGTGCTTCCTGGAGCACAGGGAGAGGGCTCAGTAAATGTTAGCTCTTTGGCTATCCGTGTGTCCTCGCAGAGAACCTAGAAGGACGGGACTATTACTCTTCCCATCTGAAAATGATAAAAGTATGACTTGAGAGGGGTTAAATAGTGGAAGTTCCAAGATCAGATTCCAGGCCCATCGGAGCCTCGACCACACCAAGAACCTCCATCACCGCAGGGGTCCCCCAACCATGATTTCCACCCTAGGCTCACCCTACCCAGTTCTGAGCTCATGTGTGTAAACTCAAAGATCTAAGAAATCGAAAAGTCCTGATGGAAGAAGAAAGATAGACTAAAAAGGAGGAAAAATAATCTCACGTGATCCTCTCACTAGAAAACTTTTTGTAAAAGGGGTAACTTTGCTCTCTGTTGGGGCAGTGGGAGCCATGGGGATGAGAAGGCGTGAGCATGGCCAGTTCATGGAGCCATTGGCGGCAGATCTCCAGGATGGCTTGCTGGACCTCAACGTGGGAGCTGAGCAGGCCGGCTGGTGTAGAGCTGACTTTCCAGTTTCGGCCAAGGCCGGGCCAGAATTGGATTCTTGACCCAAGGGCAAAGACACGGCAAGTGGGCACACTGCACGGAGCTGACTGCCGCCACGCAGCATGGCGCCCGCGGCCAGAGGGGCTGGGCCACAGCACGGTGGCTCGGAGAGTGATGGAGTGGCCTTTAATTGTTTCTGCTCTGAAACCCGGGAAGTGTTGGCACCAGAGCAAGAATGGAGAGGCTGCTGGCAGCCGGATGACAGGCTGGAGAGTAAGCCTCCACCCACCTAAACGGTTAAATGGCCGGTTTGCCAAGGCCACTGAGCAAAGTGTTACCTCACCATGGGGCAGATTCAAATATGCATTTTCTCCTAATTGAGCATAGTGAAATCAGCCGGCGGTCCTGTCACCAGTGCAGGAATGAATTGTCGCAGCACGAAACCTGCTTCTCGACAGAGCATCTATTATATGGGGGGGAAAGAAGCCACATAAACTTCCTTCACGTTGGAATTTCCACCGATTTGTTGTCCGTGGGGCTTGGAGAAGCCTCTGTAAAAGGGTCACCCGGCCATCTCAGTCTTCTCCAATGACAGCTCCTGATCCAATCGTGGCATCTTGGGCCTGTGACATACCACATGCGCGGCAAGGTCTGGTTTGTAAGCTGGGCAAGAGAGCGAAACACTCTTTAGACTGATCGTCCCTGTAAAAAAATATATATTTGACATACTTACATGTTTAAGTATATATTAGGGAAAATGTATATAAGACAAATCCTATTTTTCTACTGCTTTCCATTACAAAATTAAAAGTGTGTCCTTATAAGAAAACAGAAAATCTCGTGACAGAAGAAGTCCATCCTATCCACTGAACTGGTATAGGATTGGACAGAGCCGTTTAGAGCAAGGACTGGAGTGAACGCCTCCCTCCCTCACACACATCCCTGGTGGGTGCTAACACCGCCTGGCCATGAAAGCTTCCGCGACAGCCTCATTTTTGTGGAGAACCCCGTGCCCCCGCGCCCCCGCTGGATGGTGTTAGCTATGAGACTTGTCAAACCGAGTAGACATCCACACTCCAGAGAAGACAAGAACCTGTGTTCTCTGTGTTTAACTGTACAGCCCTTGATATTTTTAACACATTGTACTTTCTGGTCCTTTCTTTTTCTGTTAAATAGCCCTCATTTCTGATTGTCTACAGACACGGCATCCATCCTAATCCCCTTCGATTTCTCTCCTCCGATTTCTCTCCTCATTGTAGGCATCCGTGTGAGCTCAACCACAGGGCACTTGCGGCCCAGGACTGTGTGTCAGATGTGAAGCAAGTGCCCCTGCCGTTGGGGTCCCCTGAGCTCACTGCCAGCTGAACCTCACTGTCGTTTTCATAGGGGCCCTGGGCCCGCATATCGGTGAAAGATTCTGTGTACCTGAAGGCAGGAGTGCATTTGTTTTTGTTTTAATTTCTTTTTTAATTTATTTGACAGAGATCACAAGTAGACAGAGGCAGGCAGAGAGAGGAGGAAGCAGGCTCCCTGCTGAGCAGAGAGCCCGATGCGGGACTTGATCCCAGGACCCTGAGATCATGACCTGAGCCAAAGGCAGAGGCTTAACCCACTGAGCCACCCAGGCGTCCCGAGGAGTGCATTTGTTTTTATCAGCTTCCTTCTCATGGTTTCAGCCATGTTTTAACCCGTTTGAGGACATTTTGAATCTTGATATGTCACCAATGAAGTAGCTGTTTCTCCCACTGATATGCTTTACGTATGAACTGGACAAGTGGATTTCTTTGTGTTCAACCACATCAATGAGAAAAATTCTCACCGAATTCAAGCACAGAGCCTATGGCAGCCCCTACGAGCCTCTCCATGTCTGTCAGAATCCTCCTGGCTTACCAAGTCAGCTGTTTGCCAGAAGACTTTCTAGATCGACGCTTCCTGGAGGCAGGAACTGTGGCCACTCATTAAACACTAGCGAGTAGATGTAATGGTTAAAAAAATCTGAGTTCTGTTTATTCTTTTATTAAGAAGGACCATCAGGGAAGTGCGGCTGGCTTAGTGGGTGGAGTGTGAACTCTTGATCTCAGGCTCATGAGTTCAGGCCCCACTTTAGGCACAGAACTCACTTTAAAAAAGAATGAGGAGAAGGAGAAGAGGAGGGCGTCTGGGTGGCTCAGTGTGTTAAAGCCGCTGCTTTCAGCTCATGATCTCAGGGTCCTGGGATCAAGCCCCGCATTGGGCTCTCTGCTCAGCAGGGAGCCTACTTCCTTTCCTCTCTCTCCCTCCTCTCTGCCTACTGGTGATCTCTGTCTGTCAAATAAATCAATAAAATCTTAAAAAAAAAAAAAAAGGAGAAGAGGAGGAGGAGGAAGAAGCAGCAGCAACAGCAGCACTTTACGTTAGTGTAAGACTTAGGCATGACTATAGGTAACCATATAGAGAATACTGCGTCTGGAATCCTAATAAATTCATGACATAGAAAATGTAGCCCATATATAGAAATGCAAATACGGTATCTTTTCCTGGAGACACAATGGACTATAATGACTTCTTCTTTGGTTCTAAGAAATGATGGGAGATAAAAATAGACTAATTAGCCTTAATTAACACATTTCCTTATTATTCTTCCCTGCTGGTGACACTAGCTTATGCTCAGTCTCTGGTAGTAATACATACATCTCGTTCTTGGAGTTTGAAGCCAGGGGCCCTGACAGGAGACGTGGGTAAAGAGCCTGACATCTGCTGATCCACTCAGGGTGCTTGGCAGGTCACTTATGGCCTCACAGGTTCCTTTGCCTCCAGTCACAAAGAGCCTGGCACCTGGGTTGCCGGAGATTAGCAGACAGGGGAGGTCGGCAGTGAGGAAGGGCTGCACGAGGCCGTCAGAGGCCCAGGCGTGAGGTCTTCTTGTCCCTGGCTGTTGCAACTCTAGTCCTAATGTAACTTGATTTCCAGATATTTCTTTGTCCAGCCCGTCATTAAAATACCACTGTAGGGGCACCTGGGTGGCTCAATCATTAAGCTTCTGCCTTGAGCTCTGGTCATGATGCCAGGGTCCTGGGATCAAGCCCCGTGTCGGGCTCCCTGCTCAGCGGGGAGCCGGCTTCTCCTCCCACTCCCCCTGGGATGTTCCCTCTCTCGCTATCTCTCTCACTCTCTGTCAAATAAGTAAATAAAATCTTAAAAAAAAACATACCACTGTAGTCTAGGAGACTGGCCACAGTAACAGGGACAGCAAAAATTAGCAACAGCTGACATGTACTGGTTGTTTACGGAATGTGTATGCATTATCCTTGGTCCTCACAGTAAGGGAAGCTGTATTATTATCCCTCTCATGGGAGGGACACTGAGCTCAGGGCAGGGGTCACATGGCCAAATCATGAAGCAGAGTCAGTAGCCTGACTCCAGAGGGTTTGCTCCTGACCATGAGGCTACACTGCCTTCCTTATCAGTCTACACCAGATGTGGTTTGGTTAAAATTAATCCCACAAGTGGTAACTGAGATGCCATCCCATGTAGACTCTGGGGTAGATGGCATGGAGGTTTCTAGTCAAAAGGCAAAATTCCTAGCTGTGGGGATCTTACAGCCCACGGAATCAGGTTTCGCTGTGGTAACAACCTCAAACGCCGAGGTCTCCCAGAAGAGGGGAAGAAAGACACATGGCGGGCTCATGGCCGCAGAAACATGGAGGGCTCATGCTCATCCCAGAAGGGACACACGTTCCTTGCACTCCCTGCACACTGTCCATGATGCCCCCACAGCTCCACACACTTGGAGAGGGACCCGGTGATACCATCCCATGACGGTGACCACCACATGGACGCTAAGGGTCGGTGCCTCATGCGGCAGAACGTGGAACGTCATAAGGGGCACGTCATACACCAAAAGGGCCTGGAAAATAATTTTTGTGTGTGAGATCAGGAAAGGCTGCATTGAAGAAGCATGGCCTTTGCAAGGTAAGTGAGACTGGAGTTGGCCACACTTGGGGTGTGGTGGGGTGAGGAGCTTGGTTGAGAGAAGTGTAAGAGCAGAGGCCCGAAGAGGGGCAGGGGGAGGCCCTGGGAGCAGTAACACTGTCCAGGCCCAGAGGGCAGGTGGTGCATAACAAGGACAAGGTGGAGGGCTGGCCGGAGGCTGCATGGAGAAATCTGTTATTAATCTGGGGGCCTGTGGAAGGTGCTAGAAGGACAGCTGTGACATGATCAGAGCTGGGCCTCAGGAAGTTGCTTCAGACAGTCGCAGCACAGAGGGGACTTTGAAGTGAAGGCTTCAGGGGCACAGGGAGGAGGCTGTTGCAATCCCTTAGGGGTGAGAGAAGGAGGGCCAGGGCCAGGGGGCCAGTGAGGTTGGAAGGTAAAGGATGAGTGGAACTAAAACCTCCAGAACCCCAGAGTCAGTTATGCTACCAAGCTAGATAATCAAATGTAATCAGAGGGAGTGACAAAGTGAGGAAGAAGGAGAAGGGAAAAAAGCCCTGATCTCAAGCCTGCACGAGGTTCTGGATGACCAATGGTACCTCCTGAGAAGCCAGGGTCAAGCCAGGTCTTACTTCTGTGGAAAACAGGATGCTCCCCATCACAGAGATGTCTTTCTAGGCAAAATCTGGTTGCTAATCCTGTAAAATATGTTCTTCTCCCAGGAACACTTGAATTAAGACACTATTTACCTCCTACGTGCGCATAGGATTTGCATGCTAACCCTTATACATTGACACTGACCGTGGGAAACCTGTACTCAGTACAGGGACCTGCTGCTGGTGCGGAAATACACTTCTTGTCTTCCTTGGACTTAGGAGCATACATATTTTATGAAAAGATTTTTAGAAACATTAGGGAGAGACTATGTGTCAGTAAGCTTATTCTATATGCATGAACGAGAATTCAATTCAGGAAACCTGAGACAGATTATAGGGGATTTTGCCGAGTCAGCTCTGTGTTACACACCGATTACTATCATGAAGTCCAAGGTCTAATTAACCCTAGTTAGAAGGAATACGATCAAAACCCACCAAGGCTAAGGTGATTTTGACTTCAATCCAGCCTCAAACACATCAGAGAAGCTCGCAAATTCCCCCATCTAATCTGCCCTGCACAGCAGGTGTATCTGTGAAGGTTTACGATTTGCTTTTCAGAGGCTAGAAAGCTTTTGTTTTATAATGAATCATATGCATCAGTAAACATACTTTACTGCTTTCTTGTTGTTGTCTTATAATTAGATCACGAATTCCAGACGGTTTAGTAAACAGGAGAATGCAAAGCCTGGGCAGAGGAGTCAGCTTCTCCTTGGGACTTTCTTGGCATGTCGTGGAAAGTGTATTCATTCCATATTGAAGGAGCAGGTTCTTGGAACGTGCGTGAGTCCTAGTGGAGTGTGGTCGGGGGCTCAGCAGGACCTGGGAGCTTGTTAGAAATGCAGATTCCCAGGCTCTGCCTCAGACCTACTGACTCAGAATCAGCATCTTGACAACATTGCCAGGGGATTTGGGTACACGCTGAAGTCTGAGAAGCACCAAAAGAAGGGACCCAACACAGCAAGTAGACTAAAGAAATTGAAATGACACGTGACCTGCAATGGGCCAGAAGCTGGGTCTGTTTCAGCCAAACCTCTGGATTTCTCTAAACCCAGAGCCCTCCAGAGCTTTGCTCTCTTTCCACAAAATTACTGCTGTCTGACACTGTTCTCCTGGCAGATGGAAAAGATGCAATTCTTTACAGAAGGTTGACAAGTTTTTCCATGAATACACATTTTGGTCTCCTTAGTTCCATTGTAGGCTCTTCGAAAGTAAGGGCAATTTAGTCTTTCTAGGCTAGTTTTCTAGACTAGACGACCTTTCTAGTCTTCCACTAGAGTCCTTCTATTTCAACATGGTCGGAGACTGTCCAATTTCCTTAGCACTTCTCAGCCTTTTAACATTCACCCTCTATTTTGAAAAATGTGAAGATTTCATGTCACACTGTTTAGTGAAAAAAAAAAGCAAAGTCCAAAAGAGTATTTGGAGTATGCTACCCTTCATGTAAAAAAAAAAAAAAAAAAAAAAAAAAAAAAAAAGGCGGGGCGGGGGGGATGGAATCTAGAAAAATACCCAGGTGGCTAAACTTGCACAGAAGAAATACAGAGAGGATTAGCCAGAAACTAAGGTTGTGGGCTACCTGCAGCAGGGGAGGGGCAAGAGAGGAGAGAAGAGGGGTACAGAAGAGAAGAGAGAGGGAGCGGAGGAGGGAGGAGGAGGAAGAAGCCATCCTTCTCTGAGTGCATCTTAAGTACAGCTCTGGCTTTTAACAGCACATATTCCTCCCAAAAGATAATAATTTAATATACCCAGGATGTGGGGGGTTTGGGGGGTTAAAGAGCCAAAAATGGAATACAAACACTAAAAATACATCTAGCTGTACTGCAAATGAACAACTACATTGAAGGAATGGAGAAGATACTAAACAATTGTGGGAAACAGTGTCCTGACTGGATACCATGAGGCTAAAGACAAAGAGGACAATATGTAAACGCTGTGACCAAGTCAGTGAATATGTTTCTCACAGGACTATTAGCTAGCAAGTCTGTAACTATGTGTCTAACAGAGTTAACAGGTAGGTAAACACATCACAGATCATGAGAGCGGTGGTTTTCCACTACTGAAGAAAGATGCTACAAGTAAGAAAGGAGACAGTTATTAAATGATCCCTCGGATATAGTGTTTGAGACAGATGAGAGATGAGGGCATGAGAACATTACCACCCCAGGAGCAATGAACATCCCTACAGACACAGCTATCGGGATGTCTCCACACCCCTCTCCAATAAAAAGAATCAGAGCTTTTAAGAAATGGCTGATTCTGAACCAGGGCATGGAAAACCCAAGAGGAGCCTGGAACATCTTGTAGCACCAGAAAATAAGAACATGCTCGAAGAAAGACGAGAGCCTGTGGAAAGAATACAGCCATCAACCTGGAAGAGTCAAAAGCTGCAAGTCTCTGCGGCGCCTGGTGGCTCTGTGGGTTAAAGCCTCTGCCTTTGGCTCAGGTCATGATCCCAGGGTCCTGGGATCAAGCCCCCCATCCGCATCGGGCTCTCTGCTCAGCAGGGAGCCTGCTTCCTCTACTCTCTCTGCCTACTTGTGATCTCTCTGTTAAAAAAAAAAAAAAAAAGGCTGTGAGTCTCTAGTAAGAAAACACAGTATTAGAATCTAACCTAAAATAAAATAAATATCCCTAAATAAATAAAATAAATACATAAATAAAAGTTCGCCATCTTAACCACGTCTAAGAGGACAGGGTTTGGGGGCAGTAAGTACATTTGCATCATTGTACAACTGGCCTCCCCATCCAGCTCCAGAACTCTTTTCATCTTGCAAAACTGAAACTGCATCCATTAAACAATAATTTCTCATTCTCTTCGGGCAACCACCATTCTACTTTCTGTCTCTGTGTGCGTGACTACCCTGGGCACTCCACAGGAGTGAGCAGAATCGTTCGGTGTTTGTCCTTCCGAGATAGGCTCATTTCATTCAACACAACATCCTCAGGCTTCGTCCATGTCACAGCACGTGTCAGAATCTCCTTCCTCTTAAGGCCACTGTGGGTACAAACCACCTCGTGGTGGTCCACACATCCATCCGTGGACACTTGGGTTGCTTCCACCCTTTGGCTACTGTGACTACACTGCTTAGGACACGTGACAGCCTGCTTTTCGATTTATACATTCTTCACTGAATTGTCAGATTCTTAAAGTATCCCTGGAAAATTGGTATTATTCTTATTACTTTCTTGTTTTTCGGATGGACACCTAGAAGCCCAAAGTGTGGTTCCTACATGCAGCAGCAGGGTCTTGAATGCAGGTTTTATAAACCAACAGTCCTTGAATTTGGACTCCACTGACAAAATACAGCAGACCACGTGCATCTTTCATTTGCTTTTGGAAAAAGAATACTGGCGAGAAGAATATCCTCCCTACGACTTCACTGGATAATAGAGATCAAACTGTCCTAGGTTTTCGAAATAACGGGAGTGCTACCATTCTAGGTTTCTAAAACAATCTGAAGCCTTCTTAGGGGTTCAGCATTAATTTAGCTCTTTTCCCCCATGAAATGTTCTTTTGTCTTCTGGAAGCTCCTGAGGCCTGGTGAGTGGGGGACACAGCCACCACAATAATGCATTCTAATGAGGATTCTATGTCTGTCCCATTATACACCCTCCTTCCATTAGAGACCAAAAGATCTGACCCCCACAGGGACCTCGCTGGATTGGGGCATGGTGGGGAATGTGGGGAGGAGTCTTGAGCCTGGGGTCACTAAGAACAGGCTTGGTTTTGGGGGTAACTGGTACCCAGAAACACCCCACCGTGCCTGGCCCCCAGGAAAAGCTGTCCCTGGCCGAGCTAAAAGGCGCCAAAACACGAACAGCCCGTAATTTTGACATGGCAGTTATTTAATAAGGAACAAATTAGCACTTGGGTCTTTTTTTCCTGAGACAATCCAATTTCTATGCCAGGCACCAACTTCTATATTTCAAAATGCATTTTTGAAGGTTAATTAGAGAAGCGGCAGAGATAGTGTTTTCCAAGAGGGATTTTTCTGGTTCCTTCCAGGTCTACGGATGGCAGAAAAAATAACTTTCAGACACTGTAAATTGAGTATGTGAAGCTGTGAGAATAAACCCATCTCATTAGTCATCATGTCAATTATAGTATCTAAGGAACAATTTTGTAGCAATAGCATATTTATTTGATGTTGCAAAAGCTACCTGGACCCACAGTTAGGATGATATTTGCTCTTAATGCTCCGAGTACCTCTTTAACAAAATGGCACTCCATAAAAATTTAGTGTGTTCCTACTGTAATTAAATGGCCCTAGTCATTTTTGCATTTATGATATAAACTATAATGGCTGTAAAACCCCGCAATTAACTTTCCTTGCGCCAACATTTCATACTTGAGAAATTCTCATTACAAATTTCATTACTGATTCACTTATCTGTAATTTGTCCTATGTAACCTGAAGAATATTAACAAATTTAGAGTCACTTTTGCTCTATTAAAAACTAAATATAAAAGTCTTTCACCTAGCAAGTCAATCTTGAGATTTCAGCAGGCGCCGAAATGGTTCAAGTTCGGGGTTGAGGAAGAGAGAAAGGGAAGAGATCGTCTGACTGGGAAAAGGGGAGCGAGTGTAGAGGGAAACAAGTGGGTGTCCCTGAGCCCCCCGCCCTCTCAGAGAGAAGCAGAGACGCAGTGGAGCAAGAGCAGAGGCGCAGGGAACGGTGCACGTGGAAAAGTGCCTGGAAAGTATATGAAGGCCTGGAGTTTCCTACCAGGGGCCAAGGCTTCTCTCACTTCGGCTCCCAGTCTCTGTCTCCTGCGCTGCTTTCACTCTGGCGGTGGGGGATGTCAAGGGAGGGGGGGTCAGAGCTGACTGGAGCCAGGCCTCCACGGTTGTATCTGGCTCTCTGCTTTGGTAGAAAGTCTGTCCCAGGAACTTGGTTGTTACCAATGGCAACATGGGAAAAGAGTTCAACAGGAGAGGACAAGAAAAGGCCCCCGGCTGAGGAACACTTCGTTTCAATCTGCCTTCTCCCTAGACACAGACGGGCTTGTGGTAAAATGTGAAGAAACTCTTGGCCTCCTCTAAACCCTTTCCCCCACTTTTTGAGGCAGACACGAGTATCCCCCCACCGTCAAGTGAAGTGAAGGTCTTCGGACTTGGTGTCAGGAGACCTGAATTCTGGTCCTCATTCTGTCACGAGTGGGTGACGGCAGCAGGTTTTGTAACCCAACTGGGCTCCAGCTGCTGGACGGGGAAGGGAAGGATTTCTCTAGAATAGTCCATTTCCTTCCCATCAGATACAACCAAGGGCCTCTCTTCATCTCACAAATGGGTGGCATGGGGTGCCAAAAGCCATGAGAGCCACTGGGTCTCCATAACAATGATCTCCACAAGGAGCAGCCTGAGTAAATATTTCCCCCCCAATAACATCCTATCTCAGCATTTCGCTGCCTTCCATAACTGCATTCATTTTATTCTAATTTGTAATTAACTTTTACCAAATTAAATTGGAGATAGAAAATTACTGTCCCGACATAAATAATCCTGCCGCTGGATGTGGCAGTGTTAACACAATCAACAATACGATTCATAAATGAAAGAAATGTTGTCATACTTATTACTTCTGTGTGCTCCATCTTTTATAGAATATTACAGTGTAAATTGAAATTTTATATGATTTAATAAACCTCAAAAAGATATTATGGCCAAGTAACCACATAACTGTAACAAATTGTCCTCCTCCCTCATTACAGAGCTTTCTCCTCACACGGGGCTCAGGCTCATTATCAGAGCGGTGTCTTTGACAACCCGGAGCCCATTAAAAACACCTTGAAGAAAGGATGCCCCACTCTGCGGCGCTTTAAAATCTATACCAGGCTGTGATCCTTAAGGGCGGCGTTATAAAACGAGGAAGCACTTCCTTCATTTTTCATCCTGGGGAATCGAGCCACAGACGTGTTATCTGGCCCCCGAAGCCAGCCCCTCCACACTTCTAGGTGACCCGGGCCAAGTTCCACGTCACCACAGAGATGCTGAAGTCAAATAATCGAAACAGCGGCGGACGAGGGGGTTTATTGCCCCCTCCAAATCTCGGGCTGCTTTTATAGGGTGACTAGTTTCGATTTAAAGTTTCTTTGTTTTCTGAGCACCAGAGCTCCCATTTGCCCACTGATTGCCATTTTTCAGAGGTTTCTGGCGCACCCAGGAATTCATTAGGGTGGTAGCAGGAGAAAGAGGGGACAGAAGGGACCCCCAGCGTAATTCCGACCCCGCTCCCTTGTTTCCAGTTGGGAAGGAGGAAGGCAGGGAGGTGAGCGTTCTCTAATCAGATGCAGGGGTTTTCTTGGAGCCTGGTGTGATTTCTGTAGCTTCCAGCAATGTGTGGGACACACTCGCACTGAAGAATTTAATGACTTGTTTTACTGCTGCCTGCCATCAATATTTATCTATATTAAGCAAAGAAAGGCATTACTCGAAATGGCGTTTCACACCTCTGAGCATTATACAGTCATTCTAAAGTCGTAAGTTGTACCAAACTCTGTGGGCAAACACAGAGATACAGTATGAATGGAAATAACCCGGCTCGAAGTTTTTCAACTTGAATTGTCTGCAGCAGTCTAGAAAGCCCAGGTCAGAATGATTTGAGTTGCTAAAGGTGAGAAGCTCTGGGTAAAAAGCAATGGGAACGATCTTTCCTTTGCTTGTTTGTTTCTTGAATTAACAGAGCACTTTGCAAGTATATGTAATAGAAGAAGAAACCCTCAGACAAGGCAATGAGACAAGGCAGATGAGTACCTTGCCTCCTTCTGCCTTAATCAGGCAAGTGGGCTGAATCATCCCTCCCATAATTCCACTTACCCTTCCTCCAGGGGTCAGTTTTTCCACTCTTGGTTCCCCTGCCAGAGAGTCATTTCTGACCCCTGTTTCATCATGCAAACATTTTCTGGTCTGCCTCTCTTCAGCACGCTTATAGAAAAGATACACTTACTTACTGGAGGGTTTGTACCCTTGCTTATGAGCTGCCTCCCCGACTAGCGCCTTGAGAGCAGAAACACAGCAGGCAGATACGCCATTCAGTCCCGAGCACGGAGCACGGGGCCGGTATGGGGCATGACGGGGTGGGAGGGCGCACTTTCATTTGCAGAGTAAATTACCCCCCACCCCGAAGACGGTGAGCTTGAAGCATTGTGGCTGTTTCTAGTAGCTGCACAGACCACATCATAATGAGCCAACAGCTTTAAAAGGACCATGTAAGTATCCTATGCATGAACTTTACTCAAAGACCAGCATTTTCCAGGATGAAAGGATGTGGGAGATCAGTGGGGGGTCAACCCTTCACCTTACAGAGGAGAGAACCTAGTCGCACACGGACTGAGAGTCTCACTCATCCAAAGTTGTTCAGGGCTTTGCAGAGACAGGAACAACTCCACCTGGTCTGGCAGCTGCTGGCTCTGGCTCTTTCTCAGACGCTGTGCTCTAGCTCCAAAAATGAGCTCTCCAGCCAGTGACTTCTAGAATACCTTGACTTTCACATTCTGGTCTCAAATGAACTTCCTATAATTTTCCCATCTTTAGAAATTATGTTTATGGGACATCTGGGCAAGAGAATTAGTTCTCAATTCATAATAGATAAGGTTTACATTTTTAATAACGGAATTAGAACTTCAGGGAAGCTTTGTAACTGCACTACTCGCCCACCACGCTTAGGTGTTACATTAATCCAAGATTACTCGCCCAGTGACTACACACTTTGGAAGAAGCACAAGACTTGGAAATAGAAACGGTGAACAGAAGGACACATGTTCAGCGGGAGATGATTCCCAGGCTTTCTGGAGCCGTAAAAGCTTGCTGTTATTTGGTGGCTTCTGTGAAACAGGACTGACATATTGCCTATTTCCTTAAAAAAAAAAAATGAAGTGGAATTAATTTATTTTCATTTTAAGGCTTGGAAGCACTCTTTGAATGAACCAGAAATGCCCTGGAGAATGAACTCCAAGGGTAAGAATCACTGAATAAGAAGCTGAAACCCGGTAGGTAAGACTGCGTACGCATCAATCCACATTCAGGCACGACTTTTAACATGACTTATGAAGTCATCTGTGTCCCTTAAATAAATTGATAGTGATGGATTTTTTTTTTTTTAAAGGGTTGAGGAGAGAAAAAAACACTATCCAGGAAACAATGGTGCAGCCAGCTGTTTTCAGAAAAAGGGAAAATGTGGATCCAATTTCATGCCCCATCTTCAGCATTAGTGCTCTGAGTAAATATAATTGTCTACAAAAATAAGATATCTTTTCTCTGAATGCCATCTGTTTATCCACTGTTCCTAAAAAAAAAAAAAAATGAATAGCAAGGGTAAAGAAAAAACTATGGTTCATAATATGGGGCATATTATATGGGGCATATTCCTCTGAAATCTTCCCATAACTATGGGGCATATTCCTCTGAAAAAGAGAAAATATGGAAAGCTTTCTTTCAACATCAAATCAATATCTCATTTTCTTAGTGATTAGAGCATCTAGCTCTTAATGTTTTCGCTGATCTATGATCCCGATCTTTTAGTTACTGTCTATATTTCCAAAGCAGGATCATTCTGGTGTGAGTTGGTCATCCTCTGGATACTCCCCACGTGAGGTCAGTGGGACACGTGCAGACAAAAACATGGTTTTAGGTATCTCAAAACCAGGATCCAGAAATATTTTCTTCATTCCTTTAGGCTAACAAGCAATGACAGGTATTCAAATCATCGGACTGTCAACACTGTGACTTCTGCTGTGGCCTGCATCATAATCTGTTTCTTAGTAACACTTGGTCTGAGCAGCGGTAATAGAATTAATTATACTTCATTTTGCTGCCTTTAACAGTATTGACCAAATTTAAGAACAAATGAGAAGTGCTTATCAAGCTTGAAGAAAATAATCCATCAGTGGCACAATTTAAATTCTCTGCAGTTCTCTTATTAATCAAAGTAACACTTACTATCCTATCTCCACTTCCCATTAACAGTCATTAAGCCTTGCTGCTGATTGAAGCAATTTCTTTAGGGATCTCAACCTCATTTTTAAGAGAACCTTCTTTAGTGGAAAACAATATCATATAAGCGCAGCAACTTAAAAGAGAGGAAGAAGGTTCTTCAATCATGTTCTGACCTTGATATTTTTCAATGGTGTGAGTTCAAAAAAGTACACAACTGCGAGACTGGAAACTTTGGGAATGGAGGGGCTGTCCTTGCTTCGGCATCTGAAGGAGGCACGAATCGAACAGGCAAGCCATGAACTTGGCTCTGACCCCTTGCCAGCCTCTCCAAAGCATGGTGGCCCTCATTTTAGTCTTTCACTCACAGTGTTGGGGGCATCTCAGAAACACAGAACACCCAAGGAGGGCTTCCCAGGAATACCTCTCTTTTGACTTGTGGTTCTGAGTAGGCGAGGGAGGTTCTGAGTGATGGCGAGGGAGGGAAGACTTGGCTCTCGGGCAGCACTCGACGCTTCTCATCCAGGGTCCTTAAGCAACCCAGCTCGTCTTTCTGTCTGTCTCCATTTTCCCCTGAAATGGAAATAACATATCATCTGCTAGGCTTATCTCTCCAAATTGTGCAAAGCATATGAGAAAACGTATGTATAAGTTTTTTGAGATTGTTAAGTGCTATGCAGATATGAACTCAAGGAAACCTAGAAGTCATGGTCCAAGTTTCATTGAAGTCTGTCCCCAGGTCCTTGCTTGATGCTGAGACATAGCAGGTACCCAGTAAGTGCTGAACTATTGCTAAAAAAAAAAAAAAAAAAAAAGCTCTATTTCTAAACACAAAAATAATGTAATAGTGTGGAGTAATGTGATTTTTCAAAACTATCTGTCATGGTGCCGAGTGGAAGGGGCCATGGACGGACAAAGCAGAGCTCCAGGGCACTGAGAAGAAGCCAAAACATTACTAGAACCCAGGGAATTTGGAGGGCGATGTCTGTGAGGCTGCTAAGAGTTCTGTGTTCAGTATAATGGAAGAAATGGTGATCTTAAGAGGGAAATGCCCAGAGAATGTTGGTAATTGGTAAGGAAAACCTGCCAGCCAGTTTGGTGATGCCAGGAAAGATGCTAGTGCTGGGACAGTTTCCTCAGCAAGTGCCCACTGCCTTCTGCCCCTTGAGGTTTAATGTCACGGCCACTGACAGCACAACCAGGCTGTTAAGAGTCAAGTCAGCAAGTTGAATGCAAAGCAACCATAAATCAGGACGGGGGATGGACTTGGGACTAGGTTCTGGGAGCATAGCTTCCCTGCCACTCAAGGGTATTGTGTCAAGACATCTAATATTCTGGGGTCTCCCCTCCTTCTTTGCAAAATCCCTTGGAACCCATGTCTTTTCTTTGTCATTAATTGTAAGTGACCATAATCCTAATATTTATAAAAGCCAAATATAACATGGCACTGGGTAGAAAATTTCAAGGCTGTAAAACCCTCAGCATTCACCCTGCTCAAAGTTTTCAATGAGGAAACAGGCTCAGAGAAGTCCAATGGGGTGCCTGAAGCCACCGCGCTGGCCACAGTTGGCCATCTTTAGCTCATTCAGAAGTGACCTTGCTCCTTTGTAGCCCTCTGAGATGTGTTGTGAAGTTCTTTTCTTTCCCCCTCGTCCCCCCGCCTAGAAGTCTGTATTCCTATGGAGGAGAGCCAGAGAGACCTCTCAGGGAGGACTTCAACATGCCTATCCCCTTCTTATGTCTATGCTTTAGACACGGAACCCTTTTGCTTTGGGTTGGCTCAAAAATCAAAGTTTCAGAGATTGGACAGGTGAGATGGAGCCATCAATTTCGTAATGGTCCAAGTCTCGGGACAGAGAAATCAAGACCTGGATCTGAACTTGCTTGGCCAGCGTAGACGTGAAGACGCCTTTCAGTTGGCTATTGGGCCTCATGTATAAAGACAATCACAGAATCAATGAAGAGAAGGAACCACCTCCAATCCTGACGACCACTGATGTCTCTAGCTGCAAACCAGGTCCCACTCTGGAGATGTTCCCGGCGGCCAGAAGAGAGCAGAGTTCAGCGGGGAGTGAATTCTCTTCCCTTGAAGAGATGAAGGGCACCATCTACCACTTAATCTCCGAGAAGACATTAAATGTACGATTCCCATCTCTAAGAAATGAAACGCTGAGCTGAATTTTTGGATCAATGGAATACCTCCTCCTGTTAAAGCAGTTAAAAAGGAAAACATCTACAAAATGTCCCATTAGGCTGACAAATTTATAACACTATGAAAAGTGTGCCAGCAGTTTCAAAGCCGAATAGAACGTTGTGTTTAAAGAGTATGAATGGATTTGAGTTCAGCAATATTTCATCTGCACGAACAAGTTTAGCTATCACATCTCTTCCCAATATTCCCCACATTGACTTTTAACTAGGCATATGTACGCCATGACAGAATATGGACATCATCTTAAAAAATAAGTTGTAAAATGAATGATATTAAATGGACTTTCACAGCATGAAGACATGGAAATATATTCTCATCTTGATGTGTGGGGCTGTACAGACATAAATGCCATCAGCATTAATGGTAATTATGTGCGTAAATCCCCGTGCTTGGGATGAGAATATGCCCCTTAGTTTGCAAGTACAATGATGGGCTCATTTTTGAGATTAGAAACAGCTGAGGCTTCCCCCCCACCTCCCCACCCCACAACGGGAAGACCTACACAGAGTGACTCAGAGCATAAAATCTGATCGGCCACTTTCAGAAAACAGGCGATTCAAGCACTTTACAATTCTCTCACCTCGGAAAAGCTGGAGATATAGGAAAAAGTCTCAGACTGGAGCCTGAGTGTTCCAGTAATTTATGCTCACGCCTTCAGAGTTTCCTGTCACCTGCCAGGATGGCTACACCACGGGAGGGCTGCGTTCTCCTAGCAAACTCGTTTTATTATGGCCCAATAACTATTAAGAATAATATTTTTCCAGAAAGGACTGTTTAGCTTACAAGGAAAATTTGAAGAAAGTAAGCAAATTCAGCATCCTGTTCACCAAAGCCAATGTTTTTTTAATCTTATTAAAACAGGCGGGCAGATGACAGTGCCAGGGAAAACGTTCGCCACTTCTCCTTTTAATTCTTCCATTAATAAAGCAACGTGACCCAAGCATTTGGTGAGGCCTTATCTTACCCAGTAGGAAAACAAAAAAAGTCCTCTTGGCCAAAAAGTCAGCAGACACGGAGGGCCGCCTGTTTGTAACTTTACAAACACTTCATCAGGTCAAAGAGACACATGTAATTAAAACATACTAAAAAAACAAGCCATCGTGGCTTTCAATTACCATGGAACGAAGAAGCAACCATATTATTTCTACAAACTATTTTCACTTAGCACAGTTCAGATGGAATTATTGCCATGACCTTTTAAAAATGTGAAAGAGTGAATCAATACCCTTTCAGAGGCAAGATTGCAGGAGCCGAATTGGCCGTGCTCTAATAGTGTGTATTTCTGCATCAGAAGGCAGTTGAAACCTAATTATCGTCAATCACATACAAGGTAGCTCCACACGCGCTGAGGCCGGGCAGTGGCGCGTGCGGGAGGGTCTGTGCACGCGGGTCTTCGAGAGGGAGGAACACGTGGGGCGCAGGGATGGGGGGATCCAGGAAGCCCTAGGCCGGTAGAGTCAGGCTTACAGGTGAGTTATAGGGACTGTCACTCATTTACAATAACTAACGCCGGCCTGTCAGAGACAGCCACCTGTAAATGATGTATGAGTGGCTGGCAGCCTGCCAACCCCAGTAGTCCTTGCAGCCAAGAATCACATTTTATTGTCGAGGTCATCGGAATGCTTACTTGGATACATGCCATATATTATTAAAAAATAACAAACAGCCAATCAGCAACATTTCTTAAGGCTCAAGGGCAAAATAGCCAAGCTGCTTATAGAAAATAGGAAACGAACATCCCAGATCTGTTTTAGCAGGTGATATTTTTTTTAATTGTTTCTCTCCACGTCGAAACAGCGCTGTGGAGAGGTCTGAGGGAAGCGATTCAGTGTCAGATGGAGAGAATACATGTGGATATTCACTTTTTTTAAGGCTGTTTTATCCATGATGCCAGCACCAAAAATAAACTTCTCTTCATCAACAACGACAGCCCCAGCTGCTACACGACGTGCTGATGAGACATATCCAGGCTACATACGAAACTCACAGAAAGCAGCCAGCAAGGCAAGGAAGTGAGGCTGTCTGGTTTGAGTTTTCTCTCCGATTCCATCTTTTTGGAACCTGCCTGAGAATACCAAACTGATCCTATGGCCCGTGACAAATTTTTTTTTTTTTTTTTGCAATCAATCTTTCCATATAGCAACTTTTAATTGTATTCAATCGCCTATATATGGGTAGACATTTCAGCGACATTTCAACACAAGAAACACACAATGTTATCAAATGTTAGAGATATTAAGCTGTGAAGAAGTGTTTGACAACACCTTGCAACTTTTCTCTAAAGCCAAAAAAATTTCTACCGTAGCCATCCAATTTCAGATATTGTCCCGTCTAGCTTGGTGTTGAAAATCTCTGTGATAATCAGCTCGCACCGTCTTGCTCCACTAGTTTCACTTGCTTCCACAGAAATGAAGGATTCTGCATATTTGTTAACATTATATAGTAATTGGACAATCTTTTGTTCAATGCTCTTAATGTTCCTAGAATAAAAACATTAAAAATGCACTAAAAAAAAAAAAAAAAAACTAGGAATACTCATTACATACAAGCAATAGTTTTTAATTTAGAAAAAGAGTCTAATTGAAATTACATTTGTTATGCAGAGACTACCAATAATTATCTTGGCTTTAAATATGCAAACATGAAGATTTTTTTTTGGAATTGACAACTCTTTCCAGAAGTGGCTACTACTCCTTGAATTCGGTGATCCAGGGACTGGGCTGTGAAAGCAGGTGGTCCCCAGGTGTACCAGATGGCCTTCCAGAGCTGCCACGGTAGAACACATGCCAACCTCGCTACCGGGGGGTTCCATGAGATTCCTGTCCTAGGTGTATGTGTCCATGCTTGTCCCAATCACACCACTTCAATCACGGAATTCCTGAGTGGGCAAATCCTCTCCCCACAGAGTTGGTGACGAGCCATCATATTAGCCTCTGGGTTCCTAACATTGAAGATGAGAGAACGAGGGACATCATATGGTGAAACGAGGATGGGATGTTGAAATCCTGCCCTTGCTATTACTTGAGCGATTTTGAGAAGTAGACCGCCATTGCTACTCGTCTAAAAGTAGACCAGTCATTGCGAAAAGTAGTGACTCATGGGTAGGGAGGGACTCCTACAGGATTCCATAACTCACTTGCTGGGCTCCAAAAAGGCACGCAGGAGTCTCTGTTCTAAATAGCTTATGGCCAAAGACAACCTTAATACCTCTTCTGTACGAAATATCATGTTATTGCGACGGAAGCAACACTAGGATCCACTGAACAGTAACCACTCCAAGTCCTCTTTAATGGGAGGCTTCTCAAAATACTGATTTCTAAGGTCCCACAAGTGCTATAAAGTGATTGCTGTTGACCATTGTCTTGTTTTAATATCCCCTAAATAATAATAAACTTTAATACTAAAAAAAATCCATTCTCGTTCAGAATGTATTTCTTGTAAACTACCATATGATGTAAAGAAAATAAATTTCCCTCTTGGCAACTTAATTTGTAGATAACTGGGGTTGTTTTAAGATAGGAGTCTTATACTGAATTTGGAATCTATGTGACTGTTTAATATCATTAAGGGAATATCGTATTGGTTACAATGGCTCACTAAAGTAACTGGTTTCCATGTGGTTGTATCAATCTATTTCTGTAACACTGTACACTAGTTTTTCCCCTAGAGTACTCCTTGTAATGCTGAGAAAGTGTCAGAAATAATGACTGTCTACCTATATCTGCAATAAAACGTAGAGCATGGATATTATAGTTGTAAGTATCAAAGATTTATTTCATGACTGCAGGTAATGATGAATCTTTTAGCACAACTAATGTCTGGAGGAAACCTCTCTTCTTCTCCGAGCTGTCACATGGAGACTATTTATAGGGCCCTTAGTGCTGTGGGGTTTTAGCATAAAGAGGCGATGTGTCTAAGGTGCCACTGGATGGAAATGTTAGCAAGGGCTTCCTCTCATTGAAGATCTTTTAGTAGATGGCATTAGATTCCCTCTTTGTGTGTCTACGTCCCCCCAAAGACAGGGGACAGA